>NC_134862.1:46590892-47790892 GCF_049852395.1 Peromyscus maniculatus bairdii | reverse complement strand
GAGTTCAAGGCCACACTGGGAACAGAGCTAGGCATGATAACATATGCCTTAAATTCCAACACTAGTTAGCCATGGAGGTCTGTACAGACAGGCAGGAAGTGACAGAGGTGGACAGGAAGAAGAAATGATGTAGCTGGATAGAGAGAGCAAATCAGATGGCAGAACAGTAAGGCATATAGACGTGGGTAGACAGGAAGTAGCTTGCCCTTTGGAAGCTGCAGAGTTTGGTGAGGTGAGGTTAACTGTGGTTTTCTCTATTTCTCTGATCTCTCAGGTTTTCACCCCTATATCTGGCTCCATGTTTTTTATTTAATAAAACCATTTAGAAATTCGTCTACACACACAGGATCATCCTGGAATTAAGGATGGTTATGAGCTACCATTTTTGTGCCAGGGAGTGAACCTGGGTCTTTTGCAAGAGCAGCAAGTGCTCTTAACTGCTTTGCCGTCACTCCAGCCTGTAAGCACTATTCTTAGAAATGAATGAATTCTTATATAAAAGTGACACAGAAAAGACCCAGTAAGAAAATTAAAGGCCATTCTAAATCCAACTGAAAGGCAGCCAAAGAAAACTCGAGTTCACAGAGCAAGAACTATGAAAAGTCCTTGCATGAGGTAGGCTCCATTTCACTCACATAAGAGAAATGCAAAGTGAAACTACCCTGATAACAATAGCTCTTGATGGTAAACACATAGACGCTCACCTGTGGATATTATATCTTTACCTAGACTGGAGGAAATGTTGACATGGAAAGGAATATGTGGCTTTTAACATATTCTTTCAAAATTTAACATGTGAATTTATTATCTGTTTTAAAACAAATACATTTTAAATTCTTGAATAGAAGTTCAGATATATAATTTTGTTTGGTGAATATTTTTCCTCTCTCTCTTTCACACAAACCCTCACAAACAGACATATAACACACACACGCGCACACACACACACACACACACACACACACACACACACACACGGAAGACATACAGAAGCAAGAAAGGGAGGCAGGGAGGGAGGGAGGAAGTGGGGTTATAAAGGAGTGAGTCTGGGAAAGAAAAGTCAAAATAATTTTCTTTTTAATTTGACAAGGCCAGAAAACATTCAGAAATACACTATAAAGTATAAATTATATACAAGTGCTTCTTTAACTTTTTAATAAATAATTACTTAAGTCATGTGAATTTGTTTAAAAATAAAACTGTAATGAGTTGTTTTAACAGTAGTAAAATTTCTTCTTATAACATATCACAGTAAACTATAAAATAATGACTTTACACTGCACTTAATGCAAACAATCATAAAAATGACAAATTGTCACACACAGAGACTTTCCCCAACAGTGTCTCCTTCATTCTTTGGTCCTTTTTCTTATTGATATTGCTTTATTAGAAATCTCAGTGCTAACTTACCCTATTAGTGAGCTCTTGAAATTGAGTCTAGAGTCCTCTCCAAGGCTTTGCTATTTCTGAATTCCTTACTTCATATACCTCTAAGCAGCATGATTTCACCACAGAGTGGATACACCAGATAATCTTCCACACTGCTTGCATCTGGTCTTGGGTCCTTGGGGATGTCTACAGCTGCCATGACAGCTGAAGAGCAGTGTGGAGGGAGTATTAGATACAGGAATTCCATTTTTTATCTCAAAGAACGTTACAGATATTATTTCACTGAATCCTGTCATTGACTGTTGCTATGAGATGTCAAAGCTAACTTTTAACTTTTCCTTCTGGAAATACTAACTGTATTTTCTTCCAGGATAATTCAGTAAGTCCTTCTTGATTGTTGAAATGTACAAAACCCATGTGGCTCAATTTGTCTGAACATTTCTTTCTACATTAATTCTTCCTGGGACACAATTACATTTGGGTTCTAATTATTTCATGATTACTTGATTACTTTTATTTACTGTGCTTTTAGTTTCTTGTTTGTGTGCATGGCTTCCCTCAGTGCCTCTTGCCTAGCGTCTGCTCTCCATCACTCTCCCTCTGGAATTTGTAGGGCATGTCCCTTTTCCTTTCCAGCTTTGAGAAGCCTAATGTTTGGTGTCTGACCACTCTATTGTCAGATCTTTCAGGTCCTACACTTGATCATCAATTTTAAATATTTTAAAATATATGACAAGGTGGAGTTTTTATAATTTTCCAATTTAATTATTTGTCAGCTATTTCTGTGGCAATCGTATCCTCTCTCCTCCTCCTCCTCCTCCTCCTCCTCCTCCTCTCTCTCTCTCTCTCTCTCTCTCTCTCTCTCTCTCTCTCTCTCTCTCCCATCACTCCCTTACTTTTGTTTTTGGAGTGAAAGGATATATTTATAGTCCTTATATTTTTATTGTACTTCCAAACTCAGTTGATTTTCTTTGCTGTGTTTTTAATGCTCATGGGCATTTTGTTCTCCTATCTGAAGATCCTTCAAATTTGTTTTTTCCCAGCTTCTGTCAACAAGTTAGAATTTAAAACATAAATTTAAGTTATATGGATCCCTACATAGTTTTTACTTTTTGGAGTTTCCTTTTGACCAGATACTCTTGGAAGGGAGCAGCTCTCTGAACATTTTGTTCTAAGGATCATCACTTGGCTTGTCTGCCTCCCTTGCCCAACTCCAGACACCTACCCTGATGACAGATCTAGAGATCTTATCCCTGACAAGAGGCCATCTGAAGACAGATCAATTCTCATGGACTCTGTGACTGTCACCTACCCCCAGAATCAGGGTTGGTTCTCCATCCTTGACTTACATAGCACTCCACAGCTCTGCATAAATGCACCATTTCTTCCAGTGCCTGTCTCAGGAAGGAGCTCCCCAGAACCCTGTTTGAACCTCTGTGCATCCCTTTTGTAGCAGTTTGCAATAAGAACGCTGAATAGGTCAATAGGCATCATTGCAATTATTGAAGGGATAGGACACCTGGATATTAGTCATCAACACAACTTTTTAAAGAGTTTTTATTCTTCAAGGCTGTATTTGTGTGTGACTGTGCACATGTGTGTGAGTGTATGCATGTGGCTGTGCATGTGTATGGAGGCTAAATGTTGACAGTGGGTGTCTTCCTCAGTCATTCTTCAATGCCCACCCTCTCTCCTTGTTGTGGTAGCTTTAATGCCTTTTCTTGAGATAGGGTCTTCTGTTAAACTCTAGCTCATCCATTGTCTTGATGGCTGACTGGCTGACTGGCTGACTGGCTGACTGGCTGACTGGCAAGGGACCTTCTTGTGTCTGTGTCTTGGAGGTAAGTTTACAGGCACACACCTCAATGCCTGGCTCTTTATGGGATGACAAGAATCTGGACTCTTGTCCTTATGCTTATAGAGCAATCATGTTGTGCAGATGTAACCAACCGTCTTATTAAATAAGAAACACAGAACCAATGTAAAAGAGAAAGCCAAGAGGTCAGAGCTCAGAGCTAAAATCTCACCCTTCCTCCTACGGTGGTCCTAGCTTCCCGAAAGAGAGAGCTACTTCCTGTGTGTATGTCTTTTCATAGTCTTTGTTCTGCCTTCTCATTGGTTGTAAACCCAAACACATGACTGCCTCGTCACTGTCTGTATGTACATCCCCCCAGGTCTTAAAGGTGTATGTTTCCAATGCTGGCTGTATCCCTGAACACACAGAGATCTACCTAGCTCTTCTACCAAGTGCTGGGATTAAAGGCGTGTGCCACCACCGCCACACTCTTGCTATGGCTCTAATAGCTCTGACTCCTGGGCAACTTTATTTATTAACATACAATGAAAATCACATTTCAGTACAACTAGAATACCACCACAATGTTGCCAAATGAGCCAGCTCTCCAGTCCCCAAGACTGCAATTTTGGAACATGTTTAGGTTCACAGAAAAATGAAAAGAATGATATAAACATCCAACATGCCTCTGGCTCCAAGCATTCATTTCCACCCTCATAATTTTATTTTAGATGGAGGAGGGAATTGGGAAGGCAGAGGGGAGGTGAAGAGGCTGGGAGGGGGGTGTGAAACTGTGGTTAGGGTGTAAAATAAATAAATACATTTTGAAAAATGAAAAAAAAATATTTTAATTCTTTTGCTATTATAATGTAATTGCTTCGCTTCTCCCTTTTTCCTCCCTCCATACCCTCCCATATACCTCTCCTTGCTCTTTTTCAAATTCATTGCCCCTCTTTTAATTAATTGTTTGCATATTTACATACATACATTCCTAAATACATAAGCATAACCTGCCCAGTCTGTATGGTGCTACTTGTGTGTATGTTTCAGAGATGACCATTGAGTCTTGGATAACCAATTCTTGTGCTTTCTCTAGGGAAGACTATGCTAATGTGAATGGAGGAATGACCAGGAGGCCTCAGCTCAACACAAAGACCCATAGACAACCAAGGAACACTGAACCAAGGAATACTGAAAAGGGGAGAAATAATCTTTCGCATAACTTTTTTTAAAGTATAAATTTTATGCAATTCAACAAAAAATACATATTATAAGCAGTCCTCAACGTCATCCCTATGTCTCTCAAGCAGGTCATGAACACTGAATTTCTGGTTTAGAAAAACATACACAACACCCCTTTTGCCTCTAGAGACATGGTTGCTTTACAACTGCACTGCCATTGGCCATTTCCAACATTTCCCCCATTGTATATTTTAACCTCTGTTCCTGAACACACCTTAGAAGAGCCTAGGCTTCAGTGAGCATGCCGTGGCACATGATAGGCTAGGGAAACATTGTATTGGAGGCATTTAAAAATGAAAACTCGGCACTGGACTCGGTGATGTGTCCTCACCTCTGACACTTGAATAGAGCTTTCCTGGCTGTGGAACACTGACCTAGCGAATGAGGCAAACCTCCTGCCATGAGATGAGAAAGTGAGCAGAATGTGAGGTGAATCTAGAGAGGAACTTGAATGAAAGATTGATGAAGCTAAGGACACGCAGCCCTGATCAGCCATAGCCTCATGCTATTAAAGACTTACATCTGAAGGAAGCAACTGGTTTTCCATCCTTTCTATCCCCTTTAACTGTTTTTTTTCTTTTTTTGACCTTCTATTTAAAAAAAATATTTATACACTACTCACCAAGCTTTAAGACAAGAGGTGGGATTATTTTAAATCAGCTAATAAAGTATGACACCTCACAAGATGCCATTAGAGTTTTTCCCCTGTGTGACTTGTGCAAAATAAACACCTGATTAATGTCCATGTGAATACACATTAAGAAATTCCACCCCTCCCAACAAATCAAGTAGTTCCATTAAAGTCCAACACCTAGTACAAACGGAATGCTTCTCTTGAGCTAAGGGGCCCATTCAGTGACTTCATCACTGACTGGACCTTCAATACATGGGTATCATTTTATATTATGAAAAACTGCATTTTGAATGGAAGAGGCATTTTATGTATGAGATAAGTCAGAGTGTGCCTTTCCCAATGAAGAATGTAAAATAAATATCTATACATCCTAGTTAGAGAAGGCACTAACCCATCAATCAAAGCATTCTGATCAAGTCCATCTTGGTGCATCAGAGTTTATCAGGACCGCCTGGACAGCACAGGAGACAGCAGGTGGCTGCCTGCTGGAGAAGTCACACTGCAAGCAGTTGCTCACTTCTTCTATGGTGGAGACTGCAATTGTGGGAAATAGGGGGGGAACTTGTGAGGAACTCTTGACCATCTTATGACTCTCCTCAGTCTCTCAGCCTTCCATCCAGGAAAGGATGTTAATAGTTCAGGAGGCATTCATAAGGCTCAGCCCAACTGCTCTGCTTTAAGCAGGAGTCTCATACACAGCCAGAGAAAACACCCATTTTCAATACTTACTCATTTGATAGAAACAGGCTTCTAAATATGTGAGACCTAAGAGATGATAAGCAAAGCATCATTTCTACATAGCATTAAGAAGAGAATCATTTTGCACATTGTAAAATGTTCTTTCAAGTTGTTAACCCATCACACAGTACAGTAGATGTTCTACTCCCATTTTTATTAAAAACAAGCAAACAAACAAACATCAAGCTAATGTTTTTCTTGATGATACATATCTGAGTTGGAATTAAGAACTCAAAAAGGAACAGTAATTTATTAATTTAGAGATGAAAATAGCATTTCATCTTTGAAAGTCGTGTATTAAAGGACATATAAATCACCAGGATTATGGCCGAGGGGCTGTGATAAATGTAATATGGAAACTCTGGGTTTGTTTATATACTTGTTTCTCAAATTTCTTCAGGGACTACAAAGGAAATCTTGGAAGAAGATTTGAAATTCTTAAACAAGTCTAACCTCACTAAATTATGAATTAAAATGTCACAGAAAATAAATCTCTGAATGTTTTCTAGGAAGTAAGTTGTTACTCAGCTGGCAACCTGATTCCAATCTCCAGTGTGTTAGTGGCAGGTCATTCATTTGGGACATGGAACAAAAGTTGACTGTTCTAACAAGTTATGAGAACTGGATGCCTTAAAAAGAAGGTCATACACGTTTTATGCAACAAAGTCAGCTTTGTTTATATGTGACCACAGATATCAGAGGAGCTATTTATGTAATTATTTTTGGACTTTTTTGCTACTATAAATGAGTTACATGCAAATAAAATCAAGTAGTATAATTATTCAGTCTTTAAATTTGCATTTCAGTTTCTTGTCATAAAAACAAGTGATAACATACTTTTAAACACACCTTTATATTCAAGATGAAATTATTATTGTTTCAACTTGCAAGTGAATTTTATGGAAATAGCTTTTCAAGCCCACAGTAAGTACGGTAAGGTTGTATTTTTAGTCCAGAACATTTTCTTCTAAAATATGTATTTTCTAATGAATGAGGACAGGATACATATATATGTGTATGTATGTGTGTATGTATATATATATACATATATATATATACACATGTGTATATATAATATGTAATATATATTAGAAATAAAATTCAATTTTACTGATATATGCTCCTAGCTTAATGTGAAGTGTCATGGGATAGTAAATTTCGTAGGAACTGTATGTATCTTCTCAGAAGCAATCTTGTAATGAAATATATATTTGCATAGGTATCGTTGTTGTTCCTCACTTTGCAGAAAGCACAATGACCACCAGGGGGCGCTAAAACCTTTGCAATAGTTTCCTTCTGCTGGTGGGTGCGGTTTCTAAGTGCTACTTCTTTGTGGATGGGGTATGATCCTTTTCATGTGCACACTTGTATATTATGTCACTGGGACTGCTGGCAGGAATGGCACTATAAGATAAATTAATATTATTCCTGTGGGGAGAGACATTTTAGCCCATATTCTGTACAGTTTTCCCAAAGAGGATCAACCTGGCGTTCCCACTTACATCTCATGGGAACCAACTGTGGTATCCCTCTCTGACACCAGCACCCCAGGAGTGAGGGACACATGTGGTCAGAATTTCCTCATATAGATGTCCTACCATTGTTATTACATCATGTAGTACCAGCACCCTCCCTTTTGTATGTGTGTGTGATGGGTGTGTGTGAGTGTGCAAGTGTGTCTGTGTGAGTGTGAGAGGATGTGTTTAGCTTGTGTGTGTATGTAGAATTCCCAACATGGTGTGACATGGTCACATGGACTGACAGGTCCCAGTAACCATATTTCCCAAAGAGAACTCATTTCTGTCCCAAACTGTCTTAGTATTGTTTATTGTTTTCTCGGAGCCCCAAGTTTAACTTTATTGGATTGACGACAGACAGAGATTGTGCCTCAAAAATGCTGGCAGTTTAAAAATTAGATTTTGCCACCTCAGGTACCTTCATGGTTTAGAAAAAAAACCAAAAAAAAAAGGTGAAAAGGAGATAATAAAATATTAATTGGCGATCGCTCCAAAAACATGCAGAGAATATAATGCATTGAAAATACTCATGTTCAGTTATTTATCTCTGGATCTCTGGCCTGCATAACATACTGGCAGCCTTTGTCCTGGCCTTTGGTGACCCTGTTGCCATCTGTCTGCTGTGGGGTTCTTCTGTATCTGCCTCTGTTTCCCCTGTGTGAGGAGGAGGACATAGCATCTCCTCAAGGAAAGTACCTGATTTTGCTACTCTGTGTTTTGCAACCTCCTTTAACACCTGTGAGGCTCGTTTTCTTGATGTAACATTTACCTGGAGTTGCTATTCAACTTTGGCATTCATGCATGTGAATTTCTCTTACTGTGTGACTCCCCACCTCCTAGAGTAATTATTCCAGGAGATCTGAAGGTATTCCTTAAGGGAAAGCTTCCCAGCAGGAGGAGATGGGCACCTCTGAGTATGTAGGCTTTGATTTCCGTGGACTCCACAGCATTCTCAGTCCACAGGAACCTTTAAGCTGGCAATGCAAATAGGAAGCTCATGGTGAGACCTAAATCTCCAGTTTGCTCTTGATGCCAGAGTACATTTGAGCTATTTTTATTTACTTCATGCTCATGATTCATGTGAGCAAGTTTAAGGGAGACTCTCTCACAAGGAAATACGACTCCTTAGCCACAGGTTCAGCTATCACTTTGGTCAAATGTTTGTGGTCTGTAGGCCTCTTATAAGGATCAATCAGTCTGTCCTTATGGCCTGTATTGACTTCAGACTCATTACTGCATGCCCTTGGCCTCTGAGTTATAGATTACAGAAGCACACAGGCTGTATCACAGAGCCTAGTGTTGCCACTGAGTATGCTAAGGACTCACATTACTGGCCTCGGACCAAAGCAGACTTGTCTCTGAGGTCTGATTGCCTTTTTTCTCTTGACACAGCTTCAGGACAAGACAGAAAAGTGGTCTGGGTTTTTCACACAAATGCTTTTTTATTTTTCAGAGTGGTCCTGTCCTGGGAAGTGGGAACTCTACATCAGCTGTGAAGACTTTGGGTCTTCCTACATGCTTTCTTGTCACTGACACTGACATCTGTACCTCTCCCTACCTCTGAGCCTGTACATTCACTGACCCTTGGCACAGCAAATGAGCTTCACAGTTTCCTTCCCTCGCCCAGTTCGCCACTCCGACTCTATACACAAGCATCTGTCATAGTCCATCTTGCCTTTAAAAACAAAACTTTTGCCCGGTGGTGGTGGCGCATGCCTTTAATCCCAGCACTCGGGAGGCAGAGGCAGGCAGATCTCTGTGAGTTCGAGGCCAGCCTGGGCTACCAAGTGAGTTCCAGGAAAGGCGCAAAGCTACACAGAGAAACCCTGTCTTGGAAAAGAAAAAAAAAAAAAAAAAAAACAAACAAAAAAAAAACAAACCAAAAAACAAAAACTTTTATATACAAATTTTTATTCAATATACTTCGATCCTATTCTTTTCCTCGATCCTATTCTTTCCCTCCTCCAACTTCTCCCTGCTCCCCTCCCACCTACCCACCCAGCTTCAAGCATTTCCCTCCTCCATGCCCTCCCAACCCCACCAAAATGAATATGAAAATAGATAACCAAATGAAAACTAGAAGAAAGAAATAGATAAGGAAAGCAGCACAAGACAAAATGCGAACAAAGCAAACCCTGGAGCCCAGGCCCTTGCCCTCATGCGGAGCCCCCATCTTGTCTCCCAGGGTCTCCCCCTTTGACGTCGCCTTCATCGTGGAATAGCTGCTGTCTCACTACTTCCGGCTTTCCAGCCTCCAGCCTCAGCATCCTCCCGGAACTCACTTCTTCCAAAAGTTATGCTGAGGGCCCTGAAATGACTATACGGCATTTTGGCTCTTGAGCGCTCTGTTTTTTTCATCTGGAAAATAAATCCAGCACACTGTTAATCCCATGTCCTTCCTTCTCTACTCTGGCCAACATGCCTCCATCTGAAGTGTCAATGAGCAGGACTTGCCGGTCCCTTGCCCATCTCTAGCCCATCACAGGGACTCTGGAGGACACACAGCTTCTGCCTCCTGCTCTCAACACTCATTGAGCATCATTTATATTAATGCCCCTTCTAATGGGAAAATCAGTCAGGTGGCATGAAATTTATTAAATGAAATAATATATAGGATGATTCTATGTCCTCGAGTTTTTTTTTTTTTTTTCTGGGAACAATGAACCAGTTTCTTTCAGAAACCACTGCATGGGAATAATGGCTTTTAAAAGAATGGAGGTAAGGCATTTTACATGTATAACCATAATTTTAGAGGTTTATTGATTTCTCCTCTTATATGTATAACACTGTTCAATCTGTATTACTGAGATACACAGCCATTGATCCAGAGAAACTGTCTGACTCTACCTCTCACCTTTGACTAGAAATATAAATAAATAAAAAGTTACTCCACTATTTGCATGGATTTTTCTTTTATCCTAAGTACTGTATTGACTAGCGTGTTACCCAACAGAAACCCACACACACACAAAGGAAAAAAAAAACAAAAAACCAGAAGGGCAGAAAAGCCTGCTGTTTTGTCTGCTTTTGTGACTCACACTAACTAATCAGATGAAACCACGCTCTGTGTGTTCATTTAACAAACTAAACACACCACATAGGAATCATCTCGGGCATCTCCCCTGAAACCAAGTTTATTTAAGGTCCTTTGGCAGGGCCGGTGCTGGAGCAGCCAACTACTCTTGGATGCTTGCTCGTGCAATTTGACACTTAATGGTTTTCCCTTGGCCGAGAAACTTAGCAAGCAAGAAATCAGAGAGGAAGGCAGTGACCCGGGCTCCAGTGCAGCAGCGGACCTTGGGTCTGTGGGAGGGAGTGGTGGGAAGAGGAGGTGGGACACGACTGCTGCTGGGCGCTGTGCTGAAGAAGCGTCAGGCAACAAAAGCATCCTGGGCTGGAGGAGAAGGAAGGACTCCTCCTTACAGTGCAGACAGGCCCTCCGAAAGGTGGGTGGGCAGGCGCTCCAGCTTGCCGGAGGCGGCAGCGGAGCTGGATCCTCTGGTTGTGCAAGACAAGACAGACTCTGAAGGGAGGTGAATCAACCCTGTGAGACTCACTTTGGGAGACTTGTCCTGTTGACACAGTTGCATGACTTGAGGAAAATTCCTTAGCTGCTCTTAGCTCCACTTTTCTCTAAATATTGAGATAATATTACTGAGCATTGAGGGCAGTACATGCCACTTCTCACTTTGTCTAAGGCTAAATCCAAAGGCAGGCTAGCTGTTGAGTTTGTGGAGCTATTTTCTGAATTTTTTCTTTTTCCTTCTTTTCTATTTTTTTTTTTCAAGACAGGGTTTCTCTGTGTAGTTTTGGTGCCTGTCCTCCTGGATCTCACTCTGTAGACCAAGCTGGCTTCAAACTCAGAGATCCTCCTGGCTCTGCCTTCCCAGTGCTGGGATTAAAGGCTTGCGCCGCCGCTGCCGCCACCACCACAGCCTGGCTCTGATTTTTTTTCTTTTTGCGACGATGTCTCACTATGCAGCCGTGAGTGGCCTGAAACTCACAGACATCTGCCTGCCGCTGTCTCCAAAGTGCTGGGATTAAAATTATAAACCAGCATGTCTGAGCCTAGTTTATGGCTTTCTGAGGCCTCAGTTCTCTTATGTAACCGAGAAACCATACGATTTGTCACCTCTCAGGGCTGGAAAAAAACCTGTCTGGGATAATGTGCAAAATAACCTATTACAAAAATGATTGACTTGAGGGGCCAGGTGGAACACTTGCTACACCAACAGGACCAGCGTCTGGATCTTTGGGATCTGCATAAAAAGGCAAACATGGTGCCGCCATCCTAACCATGGTCAGATGGGAGGCAGCAGGAGGCAGATCCCTGTAGCTACCCGGCCCGCTGAGCTAACATACTGGGTCAAGATCCAGGCAATGAGAGACCCTCTCTACAAACAAAAGTTTGAAGATACCTGAAGTATGACACCTTACGTATTCTTCTGACCTTCACAAATGCATGCACACACATATAAATGTACTCACACAGAATATGTACACACACACACACACACACACACACACACACACACACACACACACACCAAACAACCCAACAACAACAAAGAAAAAGAATGATGGACCACAGTAAGAATCCCATGGATAATGCTTGCAATGAGCTGCCTTGTGCCCTTGTAATAAGATGTAGGCTTTGGTAGCAGTAAGAGCTGGGTAGCCCTAAGCTAGGGCTTCAGGCTTAAGTGCCTTACCTATGAACCCAGCTCAACCACAGTCTAATAAGAACTCACATTGTCAGAACCCAACCCACTTGTTCTCTTTGTCTCATTTCCCATCCACCTGGCCTTGGCTAGTCCCTTTGATCTCGGTGTGTGTGTGTGTCACGGTCTTAGTTCTCACTGTCTGGTTCCCAGACCAATGCCCACTTCAGAGAGGAAGTTTCAAAGCAGACTCAGCTTCTCCATCCTTCGAGGCAGGATATTGAGTCACCCTTCCTGTTACTGTTAACTCAGGACAAAGAGTTCCAGCACTAACCACAGAGTCCTGTCTTATTCACAAGGAATCCCCCAAGGTGGCCTCATGAAGGAGATGAGCCTGCCGATACTGGCCACTGCGTCTGCTGGCCACTCCCTCAGTCATGTCTCTGCCTCCGTTTTCTGGCCTTTGTGTGCAGCAGTTGGGAAAACAGGCTCTGCTTGCTATAAATAGTGAGGTCATGGGTGTTCAGACCTTTATATACAGCCCCTCCGACATTTATTATATCTCTCATGGCATCTTGTAGCACCTTGCCTTTAAATTGTGGAAGGAAATTTAGAACACTTACATAATGTGCCCCAGGTCACACAAACATTTACATTGATAATGATAATCCTCATCTTTTGTATTTATTACTCATCAGTGTGTCTGAACCAACTACAACAAGTTTTCCCTGTGCCAGCGATGTTCCAGCCAGTGAGGAAGAAATAGAAAGGAAGGAGAAATTGCTCTCTCCTTTGCATGGTATGACGTGAACACTGTGCACATGAACACATCCCCTCCTTACCTTTGTTCTTATACCATTGGCCAGAACTTAAAATATGTCCACATTTGGCCACAAGAAAGGCTGGGCCAGTATTGTTCCTAAAAATATCTAGGATTCCATTATTGTAGAAGACAAAAATAAAAAATGAGGGATTAGCACTTTTCACCATAGTGCTTCAAGATGCTTTCATGAATATTAATTACATTAAAAATGTGTGAGTTTGGGCTGGAAAGATGGCTCAGTGGTTAAGAGTAATCCTCTTTCCGAGAGTCCAAGTTCAGTTTCCAGCATTCAGTCAGGTTGCTTACAACTAGCTATAACTCTGATGACCTCTTCTGACTTCAGAGGACAACTGCACACACACACACACACACACACACACACACACACACACACACACACACACACGCAAGAGTACACACATGTATAAACAAAAATAAAATGCTTTTTAAAAGTAAGAGTTTTTGTGACTGTCATAAGTAAGTTGTGAACTAACCTTCTTGCCATACTTGTAAGGAAGCCCTAGTACCGCACAGGTCTGGTTACTTCACAACTCATAGAGGCACCTTGCACATAGCAGCAGGCACAGCAGATACATCGAGGCTCCCTGGGCACACCAGGCTTCACTGTTCACCAGGCTTCAGTTTTCAATGCTGAGTGAATCACACAATGATCTCAGAAATTATGAACTTAACAGATTTGACCATTAGCTGTTCTGTAATCTAACTTTATCTTCATGTTTTTCACCTTTCTAAGATGGAAGCTAAAGAACAGGAACCACAAAACCCTTTTCAGTCACAGTGAGCCTCTTGTCAGGGCAGCCACCAAGGCAGGCTGCGGATCGGGCCTTGGAGCCGAGGACTGTATCTGTCAGGTATTACACTAATCTGCTTTGACAAAGCCAAATTTTCGGTCCAGTCTTCCCGTTGCACATCTGCAGAACTAACAGGAGGGATGAGACCGTCTCCAAATCCCACTGACACAGCCTCAGCAGCAGCTTTCTCTCATGCTCTTGCTTTTCACAGCCGCCGCATACAAGTCAGGGTGGGAAGCTGGGATCCCTTCGGGGGATCTGAATGATCTTCTGTGGGCTGTAAAGCAGCCAGCCCCAGCCTGGCCCTCTTGGTTTAGCTGAGGTCCAGGCATAACAGGTCCACCCTGCTGCCTCAGACCAGGCACATTGAAGAGGACGCATGTGGGTGTTTACACAGGACCAGGGAGCTTCGGCCTGGCTGAAGTTGTACTTGGCTTCTCACTTCTTGGAGAACTGGAATTCCCCAGAATTTCCCCCAAATTAAAAGAACCAACAAACTGTATTACAAAAACAAACAGAATTTGTTTTTTCTTTTAACAAGTAAAAACTAATTTATGCTAAAGCTTTGTTGCCTCGAGTCAAGCTAACCTCATGATCTCCTGCCAATGGTTTTCTGTGTTAACCTCTCAAGTTCGTCGGGATGAAACCCTGCTGGAAAAAATATATGGTTTTCAAGCCACTAATTGGCCTAAAATGATCCTGGATTTTATATAAATACATGAGATAGTACTAAAAATAAGAGTTGCGTTTGTTGGCCCAAAAGTTCAGCTTCCATGTGAGGTCATTTCTTTTTATTCCTCAATATTTAGGTCTGCCTTAAGAGTGAAGGGGACACTTTTCTTTTGAAAGTGTACACTATAATTTCACGTAAATAAAGAGGCAGCTTTGATTTCTATTTTTGACTGCTAAAATATTTTCTAAGAAGTAAGGCAGAAAATAAAAATCAGTCCCTTGACTACTTGTTGCTAATATTACATATATATTATAACTATTATATATAATATATATTATAACCTTAATTTCAGATTAGCTTGACATATATCGAGCTAATCTGTGATTAGGCAAGACCATGACAATGTCAGGAACAGTGATCCAGACTCATTCACTCATGGGTGGCAGAGAAGGGAACGGTGAATAGATCTGGATCATATATTGCAAATCTATCTGCCATCCTTGGTAATACTTGTTATGATACGGCATGAGGGAGGCCTTGGCAGGTTGGGCCAAGGTGCCCCAGTGGGTGAGGGAGACGCCATGCAGCGGGGATGTGCAGGGCTGCAGTGTGGAGTGGTGGAAAGTCATCCACACCATGCAGACACACGTCCACGTGGAAAGTTTATTTTGTGGGGAGGGGAGAGGGAATGGAAGGAAGAAGAAGGAGAGAGAGAGAGAGAGAGAGAGAGAGAAGGAAAGAAAGAAAAGCAGAGGTGTGCTGTGCAGCTTTGTGGAAAAAAGAGAGGGAAAGAGGAAGAAGGAGAAGGAGAGGGAGGGGAGGAGGAGGGGGAGAAGGAGGAGGGGAGAAGGAGGAGGGGGAGGAGGAGGGGGATTTCCTTTTAAAGGGGGGTGTTTTCCTCTTTACTTCAGGATGCAGGGCAGGTCTCCAAGGGGCGGGCCAGAATGCCAACAATCCTCAGACCTGTGTTTACCTCCTAGTCTATTCACACTCCTGCTTCAGTGTATGCCCACGGCAGGCAGGCTTTTTCTTATCTCTAAATCCCTCACATTAGAATTCCTTGGGGTCTGTCTCTCTCCAACTCCCCCTCGTATTACTTACTTTTCTGTTGCTGAGATAAAACCCTATGACCAAAAAGCCTTACAGAAGACCAAGTTTAAGTGGGCTAATGGTCCCAGAGGGGTAAGAGTCTGTCATGGCAGGGAGGCATGGCAGCAAGCAGCAAGTTTGGTGGCTGGAGCAGAAAGCCAAGAGCTCCATGGTGAACTGCCAGTAGGAAGCAGAGAGAGAGAAAACTGCAGGTAGGGCAAGGCCGTAACCTCTCAAAAGCCCCCTCTGACGACAGACAAACTCCCTCCAGCAAGGCCATCACTCCTAAACCTCCTCAAATGTTACCACCAACTGGGGACCAGGTATTCAGACGCTGGAGACTGTGGGAGACATTCCTGCGCAAACCACCATACCCTGAACATGAGGCACCACTCCAGCCTCCTGGGATGTGTGTGTGTGTGTGTGTGCGCGCGCGCGCGCGCGCGCGCGCGCGCGCGCGCGCCTGTGTCCTTTTTGATTGACAGCTGCTGACCCACTGCTCAAACCTGTCAGCTGCTGCTGTTTCTACTCTGATCCTTCTCTGGAACCTTTCAGAACTCCACGGACTATTCTCTCCTTCCAAATTCAATGTTGTCATCACTACATCCGGCTTCTTGTTTCTTCCTAGCATGCTCCTTGTCAACTCCAAATTATTAGCATTTTCCTGTAAGGGACACTGTAAATCACCTGTCTGTATTTCTTCAAGCATTACTTGCCTATTAGGGCTTTGAAACCTATGATATAACTCTGAACCTTTTACGATGGCTAATCTTCCCAAGTTTCATGATAACTGCTGGCTCTTCAAAGTTATTAATACCCTATTTCTGCAGCATACAACACCAGAAGTAGAGATTCTCCCGTGCTAGTCCATCACTAGTCTGAACTGCCTGCCATTTCCTCAATGCCTTGGCTTGGCCATGAGTTTTCTGAGCACTTTGGACATAGAAAAGGCCAATGATTTCCCAGGGACAGTGGTGTCTCCAGTTGTGATGGCCTCTAAGGGAAAAAAAATAAATCCCTCTTCAGCTTCCTCTATACCATTGTGTCTGAACTTGGGTTTTTCCTACTCTCCCCATTTTCTCTGTCCCCTCGTGGACTGTGCTGTCTGTTTCTATGTCTTCAATATAACCACTCATCTATTTCAGTGAGCTATCTCTTTTGCTGATTCCTTGAACGCTCACAACACAGCTGTCCCCTTTACACACATGGCCCCGAAACCAACATGTTTTCATTAGTTATACCCTTGAAGGCTCAAACTCACACTTCATTGCTTGGTACTTTAAAGTTGTCCTGGGAAACGGAGTTTGTAAGTCCTTGCTTGGGGTTCTCAGGTCGGGGCATTGCTGTCCTCTTTAATCCTGCCCCCCACCGCCTCTTCATTGCCATGGCCACTGGGACAGACGGGTTCATCTTCCCTTCACAAAGGTTCTAGAAGATTTTTCAGCTTTTGATTCTTGCTGTCTCAGCCTAGAACAAGTCCTAATTACTTCTGATCTGCATCTGTACCCATTCCATGGTCCCTGAACTCAATTGCTTTAATCGATGGCATATAACAATTATGGCTGTTTATATGTCTTTTACGTACTGTCCACTATCCAGCAGCTCATAAGGAAAAGCCATGCAGGCCTCTTAACTTTACTGACAGATGCTTCTCATCACGTGGGGTCTATGTGTCCATTGCACTGTTTACACACTAAGCAGCATTTCTGCTTTTATGTTCTTAGAACTCCTGACAGCATGTACCTCTTACTTGGAAGGCCATGACCTTGAAGTTGGTTGCTCTAACTTCTTGTTGTTCTTTTAATCCCAGTAAACACGCTATCTCTTCTAAGAATCATTTCAGTCCCTGCTCACCTCCTCTTTGGACTTTTCCTTCTTAGGAGGGAGTTTTTCCTTAACTGAAATCTCACACTCACCTACAGTTTAGCTGAGAGTCAAGCTCTTTCTGGTTACTTCAAATATACACCCATGGGTGGAGATTCTGAAAGTGAAGTTCCAGGAGAAAAATGGGAAGTGAAGAAACGCATTGAGTGGGCAGAAGTGGTGCAGGAAGGAGAAAGACAAATCTTGACAGGAAACATCAGTAAACCAAGAAGAAGGAGCAGGAACACAGGAAGACAGATGTCTCACAGGGCAAGGTGAGACTTTACAATCCAGATCAACAGGGAAAGCGACTGGAGCAGTTGACTAACGATGTGGGGGAAAAGTACTGATTTCATAATTTGATACATGCAAAAGAACAAATTTAAGCTCTTAATTAAACAGACTTTCTTTTAGAATGGAAGAGAACTTTGAAAATAAGATACACTTAACACTATTGGCAAAGGGAAACATTTTTATCCACTCCATTATCTTAAAGGCACAAATTTGTGCTTATTGAAAGATAGACCTTTAAGAACAAAAATATAAGGTGTAAATTTGGAATCTATACTTGTAACATGCAAAATTCAATATAAAATTAATATCCAGATATAAACACACATGTTTATATGTCTTAAGAAAACTATTTCACTGAAAAGTGATAAAAGGATATGACATGATTGATACAAAGAACACAGTCAGTAAAATAAAAAAGAAACAGAATGGATAATACTGCCTTGATGGGCAGAATCACTGACTTATTTGGAATATTACAAACTCATTCTTTTAGTAGATATTATGTGCTTGTTACATGCATGGACTTTGGCATGTCACTACACTCAATACACATTATTCATTAATGCCCTTTTCCCTATGAGATACTGATGAAATAATAAAGTCATCATAACACAACAAAAACAAATAAACCCAGACTCACTCCTGTGCCTAAAGAAAAGACAGAATGCTTTTGTTGGATTGAGGTTAAGATTTTTATTTTATTTTACTTTATTTACTCATTTTGACATAAAAGATTCCATTGTTTTTGGAACTGCTATTAACCTGAACTATAACCAGTTTCTTATTTTAGGGCCCTTTATAGGTATTTCCAGAAAGGAATGTTCACTTTAACATGTTTAATATTCACTTATGTCCAGTGTATTTATTTACTTTTTGTGAATGACTGAATTACTTTGTTCCAGGAAATCTGCTGAAAGCCTGCCACTGGTTTTTATTGACACTGTAATGGTCTACTTGCGTTTTTCTGTCTCTGTTGTTCATCTTTTTGACTTCTCGAATTCCTGGACAGGCTGCACTTCCTTTGAAATGGGCTTTGTCGTATCCTAGCTTTTCAGGAAGACTTGATGTGGATCTGACGTTGAGAGGCACAGGTGTAAGGAGACTGTATTTGCAGCCCTGTGAAGCTTGAAGAAGTTGCTTCTTGTTTGCAATTTGGCCTGAAACTTAGTGAGGGCGTGCAGTGGAGAGTGCTTCTTCTGGGGTCCTGCAGCGGGAGGGGAGCCACACAAGTCAAGAAAGAAGCAACATTTGGAGTACATTTAGAATTTTCTCAGAGAGAGACAAGAGGTCACGCGGGATGCCCTTAGGCCTCTGGGTAGCCGTGGCTTCCCTCTGGTTGCCAGGGTGATGTATTGAAGGCAAACACTGGTCTGGCTGCAAGATCTTCAGAAACTTTATTGACCTCATGATATACACTGGCCACACGCTAGGAAGCAGTATAACATCTCGGGCTCGTCACAAAGGAAACCATTTTCACAAAAGTTTACAGGGGTTAAGAGCTCCCGACACTGCAACAGCTGTCACGATTCTCGCCCTGCTCAACAGCCCCCTGATATAACCATAGCAACCCGCAATCCACAGTCAGCTGCTGGTGGGTCCCAGCAGAAAGTCGGTACCAGTTCTCCACTCAAACCCAGCTCTGGGGGTTTTCATCTAAGGCTGTCACAGGAGTTAATATCAGTAAAATGGACGTCACTGGATACACATACCATTTATTTCTTATCTCTTTTGTACCTCAGGACACATGCCTAGAATATGTAGTCTTGTTCTAAATGCAGGAGAGGGCTTTACATGGTGACTACTTACAAGTAGCTTGAGCTCCTTTGCACATCTAGCTTGCTGGAGAGAGCTTTGCAGAAATCACTCCCCACTGTTTCCCACATCAAGCCTGCATCTTTCTGCTTTTCTTTTCTTCCTCAGCTGCTTTTCCAATATGCACAGACAGCTTTCTGAGTCTTAATGTCCTCTCAAGGACTGCTGAGGGTGCAAGAGGGAGTTGAGAGAATGCCAAGAGGAAACGAGTGAGCCAGCAGCAATGATCAGAGTGGGTAAATCTTCAAGCCAGGTGAAATTGAAAGAAGGTAGTGCTTACCATACCACGAAAAGGAATGAATTAACAGTCTTTGATTCTGTTCACTAACCTTGGTGATTTCTGGAAGAAAAGCACACCCCGAAGGCTGGATGGATCATGGTCTTCAACTATCAGGTTTGATCAGCACTAGACACCTCAGTCTCCTTGGATGAATAAGTTTGATTTGTACCTACGCCTTCAGATGAAAACCTCTTCCAACCCTGCTTCTATTTACCTATCCTATAATCCGCCATCCTAAGTGACAGGTATGTGATTAAAAAAAAAAGCAAAAGAAAAGAAAATCAAGATAATGTATGAAAAACTTTGAGTACATCATGGAAGACTCAAAACCTCAATAATACTAAGAAGAAATGGCTGCTCAGATGTAACACCCATCCCAGAAAAGAGCATGTATTTTATAATAATCACATTTTAGCATCAGGTTATCTTAAAGAGCAAACGTGCTCGCTTTAGAATCAACAGACTATAATAACAGATCTCTAGCTAAGCAGTCTGCCCAAACAGCAAAAACTGAATATTACCAGCTTTACTTCTGTTTACCAAACTTTATTTTGCATTTGCTTCTGAAGGTGTTGTGGACAAATTTTTCATACTTTTGATACATGTCTCATCACTTTATCAACTTACCCAAACCTCTCACCATTATTTATGCTGCCCATTGGAGAATGTGTAGACATTGCATGGACAATCTGGCCTTCTTACGTGATTTCAACAAAGGACTTCATGTTCTTGTGATTCTCTTATTATTTTCTTCATCAGCGGACATGATAGGCTAAGTTCCCTTTAACCCTCCTTCCTCCTCTTCCACAATTCCCAAGCTAGAACATACTTTACCATCTTCCCACCTCCACCACTGTTAGGTGCTAAATGCTATGCATATTGGGTTTTCCCATCTGAGCCTCATGCAGGTGACATGCATAGCTTACAGGCTGTTTATGTATGTTTCCATCCCCGTCTTCCTCATGCTTAAGCCTGAGGCTGTTGAACTACTGTTCACAATGGGGAGCTTGTTGACAACTACTGATTGAGAACACTTGTCTTGATCTTTATGTGAGTAAAAAAATAAATGCCTACAAGTCAACACTGAACCTCGAAAGCTTATGCCTTAAAGAAAACATGCACTACTTTAACCACAGAACAACTCCAACTTGGGTTTTGATATATAGACTCACATTTCTCAGAATCTATTTGGGTACTTTATCATTATGCCAAGTAATGTGTATTTAAAGCTGAATGGTTTCTTGATCCCTAAACATGTCTTTGGTGGTTTTAATGAGAAATGTCTCCCATAGGCTCATTCGTTTAAACTCTTACTCCCCAGTTGGTGGCCCTGTTTCAAAAAGTTAGGAGCCTCTAGTAGGCAAAGCATTGGTAGAGGAACTGTGTCCCTGGGGGTGTGCTTTGAGAGCTTATAACCTCATCTTGTTTCCTGTTCTCCCTTTCTGTTTCCTGAGTGTAGATTAAAATGTGATCAGATTGCTGCTCTTGTTGCCGTGCTTTACCTTCCCATTGCCATGCCTCCCCCACCATGGTGGACACCACCCCTCTGACACTGTCAGCCGACTATATTCTTTCTATTACCAGTTGCTTTGTGTTAGGGTATTTTTATCACAACCACAGAAAAGTAACCAACCAATGTGATGGGTTCCTTCTTTTTAACCACCATCAAGTCTGTGACACCCTTCATGGCACTACATTGACAACTCTGATACCCACTGAAATAGTATGGTTTTCTCACTAGCCCCCTTATCCCTGACGTGATTGCCCACTGGCTGCTTTGTGAAGGCTGGGGCAGAACTTCGTATTCTTGGGTGATGTTAGTGACTCTTTGAGTCACCCTTGTTGTTTGCCATTATTTCAAATCCATTTTGCTCTTTAATTTGCTACCATGCATTAACTAGTCTTCTTCATATTTAGTTCTAAAATCCATTCTCTTGTTTCTGTTTTCGGTTGACATATTTTTGGTTTTCATTGCCGGGTGCATCAATTGTTGACTCAGTAAGTGGTATTTCCTCATATACTTCCTCCAGCTAGCTGTCTGAGTGGATTGAAAGCAACTCCCACCTAACCAACTCAAACATCTTTTATCTGTGGCTTTTTAAATTTTGAAATGGTATGTCTTATGATGTCTAAACGTCTTCCGTTGTTTGCTCATTTGTTTTTTTTTTTTCTTGAACAGAACAACTCTATGATGGTGTCTTGTGCATGAATGAAGTTGGTAACTGTCAGAAATCAGGAAGGAGACTGGAGTTCCAGAATCTGTTTTCCTGCTCTGACCAACACTGCAGCCTCTGAGGAACTGCCAGGTAAACTCTAGAACTTCTACCGGGTTGAAAATTCTGTGTTCCCATGGAATTTTGATGCTTACAAAAAAAAAAGAAAAAGAAAAGGAGAGAAAGAGAGAGAGAGAGAGAGAGAGAGAGAGAGAGAGAGAGAGAGAGAGAGAGAGAGAGAGAGAGAGAGAGACATTTACAAATTAAATCATGAGCCAAAGAAGTCTTTGTAACTCAGCTATAGTTTAGGGTTAAGTGACAACTCTCATGATTTTAGGGACTTGAATGCTATAGGAGAGTCCCAGGGCCTGTTCATGATTACCTAAATTCCTCCTGCTTATGCACTTTCCTTTTTTTAGAATGCTCTTCACACACTGCTGAGCCTAGCACAAACATCTTCTCTTCAGTAAGCATTTTTCAGAGACTCATCACACTCATTTTCTACTGCTCCAAGACAGAAGTAAATATAGTCCTGTGCCACACAACAGTGTTTTGAGCAATGATGAGCAGTGTACGTGGAAGTGGCCCTGCAATATGACGACTGATGCTTGTGATGTCATAGCAGTTGTGATATAGCAAAAACTAATAGTGGTACTGCTAGCGCAGACAAACCTAGGCTGCTGACAGATGAACAAAATTGCACATATTATTTTGTAAAGTACATAAGATTTTTTCGTATTTACTGAATTTTATTCTTATTAATTTACTGTGTTCTATTATATATATGTGTGTGTGTGTGTGTGTGTGTGTGTGTGTGTGTGTGTGTGTGTGTATTGAGAGAGGTAGATAGATAGATAGATAGATAGATAGATAGATAGATAGATAGATAGATAGATAGATGAGAGAAAGATGAGAGAAAGAGAGATTGGTACATAAAACAACAGTTTGCTGAACAGTATTCTGTATCATATCTCATGTTCTCTGTGTCTCTTGGTTGCATCACATGAAGTGGCTGGCTTATCCCATTTGGCTTTGTGTAAGTACACTTCATTGTTCTCACACACTGATAGAATCTCCCGACAATGCATTCCTCACAAGGCACCCCCATCCCTTCTGACTTCCCTTTGTGCCCCTGTAGGTACTGCTCAATGGCTGTTCTCTAACTGAAGTCTTGGAAAGCAAAGACTATACCTTTATATATTTTGGTGTGTCATCATTTTGAAAACTGTATTTTTAAATATAAATGCTGACACATATGTCTTTCACAAATGTTTGTGATACTCTAGACCAGGATATGATAGTACACAATCTTGATTATGCTCATAAATCTTGTAAGATACAATCTACAGTCATTACAGAAAACAATTTCTTATGATAATAAAGAAAATAACCACTTAATGCCTTGTCATAATTCTTCTATACTTTTTATTTATATTTGACAAATCACTTGTTTCGTCATATAGGACAGATTTTTCTAGAAGTCTGTGTCTTCAAAGGGAAGCCAAATTTGTCAACATACATGAAACATCATCACTGCCATAGCCTTAACTAATGTGACACTGGCAGAAACACTCTGCTATCTCCTCTGGGATTGTAATAAAATCTATTTTATCTGAAAGGGTCACGTGCAAATTGCATTTTCTCTTACTCTTGATGGACACCAGTGATTTCTTTGTGCCAAGTTCTTACTACAAATGGTTGATTAGTTCAGAAATATCTTGTGCTGGAGGAAAATATATTCCCCTTGAGTTTACACCAGCATATTCTACTTCAATGCAAGAATTATTAATGTGTCACCATTATATTTCAGTGTGGAAAGGTAAATGACACATACTTGACAAGTGTTCTCAAAGAATACTTGTAGCTAATTTAAACAACAAGTGGCCTCCTCCCTCCTGTCTGTGAGACGGCACCATCGCTGATGCCCTTAGCCCATTCCGATCATTAACTTCGAATTGCTTCAGTGGGAGTTGTGGGATACTCATGATGGGCCCTCAGAACTTGGTGGCTTCCTTCTGTTCAGTATTTATTGTGACTGAATCACCTGATGTCTTTGCATTTTCCTGCCTTTCATATGTACAGAGGTTTTAAGTATACTTTTAATACACTCCATATCACGTTAAATGCATCAGTTTGAATACATGTCACAACCTGTGCTGTTTTCCTTGGGCTTCCAAACATGTGGGATCATTTAAACTTTCATAGCCCAGCACTTTACACATGAATAGTGTTTACTCAGTGCTTGGTAGAGTTTTGTCTCTTTAAATTTTGAATTGGTTGCCAGTACCAAGCTGGTGCATTCTAAGCAATAACTTTCCATCAACCGATCCAACAGCATTCTTTCTCTCTTTTGAAAATCATGGCTGATTAAAAGTCTAATGCAACAGCTGTTAGTGATCATGTGATTGATATGTTTTTAAGGACAGATGTTGACTATTAAAAGCAGAGCGCTTGGGTTTCTCTGTAGTAGATGAATATTTTCGAGTGGCTGCTGCTGTTTTTTTTTCCCACTTGACTTTTTCTTATTTTCCTTTCCCTCTCTTTCCCCCACTCTTCTTTCTACTGTTAAACAGAATATGATTTAAAGAAAGCAGCTTACTTCAAAATGTATACAACATCTCATGCCCTGCAGTTTTCAAAACAAGTGCGGAGAGATGTTCCATTTTTGATGGTGAAAAGTTTCTCAAATTTTTACTTTGAAAATAAAGAGACTCTTTCAGCTCTGGTAAACATAAACATGGTAAAGTTCAGCAGAGTTGAGAAGTTTTCATATAGCTCAAGTTTTTTTAAAAACAGCATAGAATTTTTATTAGAAAAAAATAATGCCAACTAGTTCTGGTTTTCATTGTTAGGGATTTCTTAAAGTGTTCTCATGTTAGAGAAATTCTTAAAGGATGTAGCATATGCATTCCGTTGAACTCTCTTTGAACATTCAGAATCACTGTACTTTAATGCCTTGTACACATTCCTTCCTTGTAACTCTGACCAGAAGATTCTGTCCTGAAGTTTGGGGATCTGAATTTGTGATAACACAGTAGTTTCTGAGTCGATGGGAACGATGTCTGGGGAAATGATTCATCTGGTGCTATCTACTAGGAGGAATAAAAGATTGTGCTGTGAAAAAGCGAACCAGGACGATTTACAGAGAATCGTGGTGTTTTAGAACCACAAAGGCTTTGTCAATCACCGGAGAAAGAGAGCATTTAAGACCCTCACCATTCAGTGTAGGGCTCAGGAGCGATTAATCAGCAGGAGCCACAGAGCCCTCTGAAGGATTCGGGTACAGCCAGCACATTTACTCCTGCGGTTGGACCCTTTCAGCTTGTTCCAGTTTGGGTGGTCCTCTAGGATCTCCACTTCTACTAGTTCCCCTGCAAGGATGGAAAAGCCATTAGCTGAGCCCCAGTGAAATCAGAATATAAGCTGCAAGGCTCAGTCACTCGGTAAATACTAAGCATTTATGTAGTACCTTTAACCCTAGAATTAACTGGAGACAGCCACAATATAATTCCCACTTCACACAGAAGGGGTGAAACAGTAATTTATTAGAGTGACTGAATAACTTAAGCTTTCTGTGAATAAAAATATACCATCAGAATGCAAGTTATCCATTTAGCTCAGTCCTTAAGAAACAATCTCTCAAAGGGATAGGAAGACATACATGCTCAGCTTGAGGAAAAAAAACTAAACACAAGTGCATCTCATTCTTGCCTCATCAGCATTCATGAGCTCTATGTAATTCACATGGAATTCATGTCTCTGCTCCTGCCATTATTATTATCCCCAGCCTCCAAATCAGTATTCATTCAGGCTGTATGAATTTAAAGCTGCTTTCAAAAAATCTCCACTACTGTTTTACATTCATGGGCTTTGTTTTGACATGCACAATATTTGGTCTGAGACTAATAGCTCATTGTTGCTCTGAAGATGTGTGGGAAGCTGTGCTCATCAGTGACACCCAACGTTCACCCACAAATGCTGACTGTGTAGGAAGGACTGTGCACCAAGCATGGTGTCAACGAATGAACTCAGAGTGGGAGCCAAGCCCAGATCAGACTATTTTTATTTGCATGATTAAAAGCATGTGTATGTGTGTGTTTAAATGTATGACACTGTGTGTGTGTGTGTGTGTGTGTGTGTGTGTGTGTGTGCGCGCGCGCGCGCGCTTGGATATCAGAAGTCATATCCCCTGGAATTGGAGCTACAGGCAAATAAATAAATAAATACATAAATAAATAAACAAACAAACAAATAAATGATGACAAAGGAAGAAAAAGGAAAAGTTAAGACTTTCTCAATAAGGAATCAGAGAAGGCCAGACTGACCTAACAGAGCCTCATGGTGGCTTCATAGTGAGCACGCCCAGACTGGACTTACCACATCGGAGAATACATGATTGCATTAAGGGGGTAATTATTCCTCACATCTCTGTAGCAAAGCTTTAGTGTGTTCACTTTTCCAAGGGGACCGTCTCTTAGCTAGGTGATTAGCAGGCCCAGCTACATAAGTACTGTAACTTAGAATGTTAGGTCTCTGTCCAGGCCAGAGAAATAGCTTTTCCTTGATGGAAAGTAACCATAAAATCACTGAGGAGATGGGTTGGAATCAGGGTGTAGATACAACCCATTTCCAGCATGAAAATCTAGAGGTTCAACTAGAAAGCTGTTTGTCAGAAAAGATTAGTGTCTGGACTAGAGTTTCAATCCCATCCTCACTTTCCTCCAGA
Organism: Peromyscus maniculatus bairdii; assembly: GCF_049852395.1. NCBI lineage: Eukaryota > Metazoa > Chordata > Mammalia > Rodentia > Cricetidae > Peromyscus > Peromyscus maniculatus. The sequence continues at coordinate 47,764,331 of NC_134862.1, read as the reverse complement.
CAGGAGGGAGATAAGAAACAGAGCTCCCTTCAGCGTTCCCATCCAGAAAACCAAGGATATTCCTAACAGTACTATAGATGTAACCAACCGTCTTATCAAACAAGAAACACACAATGCAAAAGAGAAAGCCGAGAAGTCAGAGCTCAGAGCCAAAATCTCACCCTTCTGCCTGCGGTGTCCCAGCCTCCCGAATGAGGAAGATCTTTCCTGTCTGTTCGTCTATTTAAAGTATTTTGTTCTGCCTTCTCATTGGTTGCAAACCCAAACACGTGACTGCCTCATCACTGTCTGAATGCACAGCCCCCTAGGTCTTAAAGGCATATGTCTCCAATGCTGGCTATATCCCTGAACACACAGATATCTATGGGATTAAAGGCGTGTGCCACCACCGCCACACTCTTGCTATGGCTCTAATAGCTCTGACCCCCGGGCAACTTTATTTATTAACATACAATCAAAATAATATTTCAGTACAATTAGATTACCACCACACAGTACTGCTTTCTGGGTCACTATCCCTAAAACGACTAGCCAATTCCTATCTCATGTTCTCACCACCAGGCTGACCTTGAATTTACAGTGAGCTTCCTGCCTCTACCTCTGGGATGCAGGGATTATAGATATGAACTCATCCAGGAAGGCTGGTACTCTTTCTTATGGTACCATCCTCATCAAATTCTTCCAGGACTATGCTCCCAGGGATGAGTGAATTTCCAACAAGAATAAGCAGGCTTTTAATTTCACTGTGGCCAAAAGCCACAAAGTCTCCAAGTATCTCCACAGACAGATTATTTCAAATGTGGCCATGGGTTGATTTTCACTTATGAAGCTTACAATTATATGTTTAAGTTGCTGTTTTCTTTTTCTTTTTTTTAATTTTAATTTAACTTTACAGCCCAAAGAAAGCACAATATACTTTTACAGAAATGAGTTTTTTAAAAAAAATTTTATGGATATATGAATGAACACTATAGATCTCATAATTTTCAAATTTTGTCAAGAACAACAATTAATAAAACCCTGATAAATCTGCGGAACTCTTATGTACACTACACACAATGTGATACTTTAATTTAATAAATATGATTTATTGGGTTTATATGTGGTTTTAGTTATATGATTCTTCACTTCAAACACCACTGACTGTATCTTCCACTACTATAAACAGTATCTGCTTCTAATTTTTGTCATTGCAATCAAATAGGAAATTAATAAACTTTTCAGATGTTTCTCAGGTTCCATCTCAATTAAAAACTCCACTAAGTATGTTTGACAGAATGTGCAGAAGGCTGCACACCAAGAGCTTTCTGCTTTTGTGAAATTTCCCAGGAAGAGGTGCACATGTGCTCTGAATGAGAACCAGCTCTTTCAGAAATATGAATTCACCCAAGTGTTTTGCTGGGACCCAACGCACCTGAGAACCCTGGATTGTATTATTTCATGTGAAATTAATCTTAGTTTTTCCATCTGTGAAATGGTAAGAATATCTGCTTTAGAAATGTCTAGGAAGAGTAATTTTACATTGTAATGTGTGAGCTATGATTGTTCAAAGAGGTGTGCTGGTCCTTTGTGTGCCTTTTATGTGTGTACATACTGTGGGAATACACCAAAAAACTCACAGACTGCGGAATGTTCTGTTTAATTGGAAACCCTCGATAGACTTGCTTAATAAATGTGCTTCTATGATCACAAGGATTTGAATCAATTTATTATATCAAATATCAACATGCATTACTCTAAAGTTTATATACCATTAAAACATTGGTTGATGGTTCTGAGTTTACAGCTTTACAGTAGAAGGCAAAAGTTGATTTTTGTGTACTTGGGAGAATAATTATGAAAATCAGGTTATAACCACATATAACCTGAACTCCCGATCTGCTCACTTTGGGATGTTAGTGGCATCCTTATTGGATGCAGCTACCATTTCTCTGTTGCATTAAAAGTCCTGTTCATTGTAGTTTGAATCAGTGCTCTCAGACTATGCTTAGGAAGATCACCATGGGCTTTGTGAGCAGATAGGTTAATAAAAGAAGAGGAATACCAATACTAGGAACATACTCTCAGCAGGTTCAAACATGAAGATGCTTGAATAATTTATCAGGCAAAACAAAAGTAATAGACGAACGTTCAAAATGACTTATGTAGACACATATTTATAAATTTTATGTTTTTGAGAACTTGGTGTCTACATCACCACCATTCCCCCTCCACTCAAACTCTCCTAATGTCCGCACTCCCAAATTCATGGTCTAGTCTTTAATTTTTATTGTTATATGTATACACAGATGTGCATATATATGTGTGCATAAATATATATAAATAGAACTCTTTGAGTCTATTTAACATTGGTTATATGTACTTGTACCCAGAGCTAACCACTTGCAATTGAACATTAAAAGTAATATCGTAGGTAGGCAACGGGCTGTGATAAGACTACCAAATCCTGATTTTGATTTTGGCTTTATGAGTCAGCCTAGACTCCAGACAATGGTCTTTACTTTTAAAGTGTAATCTGTTTCAAGGCTCAGCTGAACACCTGACAGGACCAGTGTGTCTTTTTTGGCCTTGGATGAGCCAGAAATACCAGGTATTCTTGTCCTAAGAAACAGCTGCTGATATCTGCATTTGCTCTGAGTACACACACACACACACACACACACACGCACGCACGCACGCACGCACGCACGCACTCACGCACGCACACGCGCGCACACACATGCCCACACACGCACGCACGCACGCATGCAAGTCCTGCATGTGTCAGACTCTTCTCAGTCAAGGCCAGAGAGGAAATTCTGTGCAGACCTCAGTCGCCTCCTGTGTGTGCAGTCCCTTCCTTTCTGGTAGTGTCCTAATAGCTTCTAGATTTCACACCAGCTTAAATGTTTACCTAGGCTTCCCTGCCAGAGCGGACCACTGCTCCCCTCTTGTGCTCCGCCTCTCCCATCTTCAATATGCAGCTCCTCCAGCAAAAGCCTAGCTCACCCACGGCTTCATTCTGTGCTTTGCTTCCTTCTTCCTAGGGTTATAGTCTTGGGGTTTTTGTTGTCTGCTTCACTTAAATGCTGTCCTGTGTATTTCATTCAACTGTACGATATTTTCTGTAGCAAAAGATAGATGAGTGGGCAAATCCAATAACATTTACTCTGTCATGTTGGGGGTGGAGCATACGAGGAAATACTAATATTGTATGTATACTGTGAGCCACTGAAATTCCTCTCTCCTTGAAAATGTCAGTGGGGACTTATCTAGCACAGTTCATATAACTGAATATCAGTCAGTGGCTAAGAGCTGTTTCTATGCTGTGGCTTCTTTGTTCTAAATCATTCAAGTTGATCTCTTGTGTTTATTTGAAATAACAAAGTAGAGGCTTTCAGTATAAAAATAGGAATGACAAGGTTTAGAAAATAAATGCAAACTAAAGAAACCAAAGCCCTCATGAGAGAGACCTGGTTCTTCACACGTGCACAATTATGTAAGTCCTTCATAATGAACAGAAGCAAAATAGTCTGCAGAGATTTCTTGAATTAACCTCTAGTATGATGTATGCCTAAGAATAGAGAAAAAAATCAGATGTTATGAGAATATAAATTGCATTGAAGGGTGTTTTCTTTGGGGCAATTTATTTACTTATAAGTTCAATTAAAAATAAATATAAGCAGCATGTGGTGACTCACATCCACAATTCCGGCACTCAGAAGGCTGAGGTAGGAGAATTGCCAAGAGTTTGAGGCCAACTTGAGATATCTAGTAAGTGCCAGGCCAGACCAGGCTGCAGAGCTGGAACTTGTGCCACAAAAAAAAAAAGAAAGAAAGAAAGAAAAAAGAAAAGAAAAGAAACTGCACTAGTAGAATTCAGAGAGAGCTGGGTTAGATAACCCTGTTCCTTCGAACTGCAGAGCTTAGTCAAGAGCAAATAGGATTTATGAACATTTGCTTGCTGGCTCTGTATATGAAGCTGTTTTCTTCTTGGATATCAAATTTCATCAGAATGTTTATGTAAACCACAAAAGGTTACTTTCTACATCAAAACTGACCATGTCAGCAGTCAACTAGAGTTCTGCTTTGACCATTTCAAAGGTCTAGCTTTTTATTCAGTTGGATAGATTTACCCTACATATTCTCTGCTTGGAAACATAGTCACTTGGTGTTTGGCCAACAGAGAACAAGGCCAGACAGATACACAACATAATGCATATAATTTATATACAGTCTGAGGGGACAAAAGTCCTTTTCCCACTGTACTACAGATCTGTGCAGTCTTACAGTACAAACTTCCTATAAATGTTATACTGATCCTACTCCCAGCTTTCATACTTAGGAAATTGGGTGACTCTCCCAAGAAGGAAACACTGAATAAGAGCATAAATTTGTAGGAATACTCAGTTTTGTTTAAAATACCTAATTGCAAATCTGACTTCTTTGAGGTATCAAAATTTATATTGCAAGTCACTGAGGATCCCGGCTTGAAGAGAGCCAAATATGACAATGCATTTAGCCTAATTCATTTTCTGTCTGAAATTATAAAAGTGATGGCAGGGCATTTGAGGTTACATCATTCGTCTTAAACCCCATTCTATTTGCTGTGAAAATGCATTATCTTTGTCAGTTTATAATAATAAGATTTCTTTTCTCTCTTTGTACCTCAGAGAGCCCTAACATACCATCTCACACAAAATACAGATGCCCCAAAGACAAAAATACCACATAGAGAAAGTAAAATGAGAGAAATACAAATAAGCTCACTTAGCCTCATGGCCAGTGTAGATTCAATACAAATTCAGATTCAATACAAAAACTTGTGGGTCCACTGAGATTCCAGGAAAGCAGATCCCACACGAAGACCCAAAAGAATGAAATGAAATTATCTTTTAGTAAATGGTACCCTTGTGTTGGTTTTCCACTCCTGAGGTCCAAAGGCAAGGACTTTTGCATGCTGAGTGAGGCTGGGCTACTGAGCTACACAGCCCAGCCTAAAGGTCAATTGGGAGCATAAAATGACTAATTATGGCGTAGAGAGAGGCACCATGATCATTGGCTCCCCATTCCATAAAGGACCATTGATGGGAGAATCTGAAAGTCTTAAAGAACTCAGAAATGTGGATGCTCAGACATTTGTTGACTATAAAGTCAATGTGTCAGGTCCTGAAGACACGGTTGCATCTCTCATCCTCTAACTAAATACTAATTTCCATGCCAGGTGGATTCCAGGGCATGTACCAACTTCTTTAATGATGATGAACTTAATATCACCTAAGAGGAATTCCCTGAGGAATTTAGGAACTGACAGGGGAAAGTACCTTGCAGTAAGTTACATGGTTTAGAAAGAAAACTGAGGAGAGTTCAGAAAGTGTTGTCTAATTTAAATTTTACTCCCTGTTTTCTCACTTGTTGAACGGACTTGAAGCTTGGCTCCTTCTTCAGACTTTTGCACTGTTTCTCAGAAGAATCAATGAGAAAGTCCCGTCACTTCTTCAAATGTATGAGAGAGACCCCGATGATGACACAGGAGCTCAGCGGCATGTGATGCGTTCCTCATCATCTCACTGCTGTGTGTGGGAGTGGGGGACAGTGAGGGTGGGGGATGACAATCAAACCAATGGCCTTGGCCCTTACTCTTCCTCTCTGTTTCAAAGGAGCTCATAGCAGGCAGTTTTTCAGTAAACCGACCCCTGTAGTTATTTATTCTTTGCTTAAAAAACAGAAGCTGCCTTCTTTTCAACTTAGCCTGCTTGGCACATGGCTCACTCCACACAGAAGTGGGAGGAGAAGAATATTTCCCATTCCCATTTGAGTATCTCCTCCTTGAGACCAAGATCATTATACATCCTAAGTGTGTGTACGAATTTCTGTAGGATAGACTTAGTCACAATCCTTAGCTGCCTGTCTTGGAGGCCAAATCTTTCCCCTCAATGAGCATGCTTCCTCCAGATAGCCATGCTAGTACTCAACTCATGGGGTGGTCATGTGGACTGAACCTGATAACTTTCACGATTAGAAGCAATTTCAGCAGAGCAAGTATTTTGGTTGCTGCTAGTGAGACTTTCCATTTCCCTGCACTAAGTGCACAATGTTCAAGGGTTTTAAAATGCAATGCTCAAGTGGAACAGTGGGAAGACGTCATGTTTGTAGGGGTAGCATTCCTTCCTATAGCATTCCACCCTCCTGAAATGTTAGCTGATTATGTTATGATTTACCCAGTACTAAGAAGCTGCAAACCAATAGAGATGCAGTTCATGACAACAGTATACTCTGGAACAAAGTGCTCTTTTGACAGGTTTGTATTTCCCGAGTTCACAGACAAATTAGTAGAGCTATGAAACTTGCAGGCAATGTATGGTTAATGTAAGAGTCACTAACTGTCAATCCCTTTGGGGAGTTATCCGTCAAGGACATTTCTCTGGACTTGGGAATTACCTCTTGGGCCAGTCATATCATCTACAGATAATTGTTCTAATTTCAGTGCCTAGTAACTCATTAGTCACACTTTTTAATATATTATATTCATATCTTCATGTTCATCTAGAAGGCCTCAGAGTTTCTGATCCCAGTCTGTAACATATGCCTCTAATAACAGCGTTTGCTATGCCATTTCTTCTTTCCCTTTTTGTCTCTTTAAAGGTACACGAGTTATTGAGTAGCGTAGGCATTCTAAGATTAAACTGATGAGATCAGGCAGGCCTAACTGCTTTGTTTTCTAGAAGTCAAACAGACTGCAAATTTACAGGATATAAGTAGTTCTGTTAGACAGGGAGGCACCAACGGGGAGACAGATGCTTATTAAGTTCATGGATTAGGGCAGGAGGAGCTTGCGGAAGGCTGCTTCCAGGGCCCAGCTCTCAGCACGGTGATTTGGGTCCCACAGTTGCCCTGGCTGTGACAAGGCAGCCAAGTGGAGCCAGTTCCAGGGCAACCAGAGAAACCTTCCAAGTCCTCTTCCTTTCTGTTGCTTGCTTGCAGCTTACTGTAATGTTGACTTAAGAAAAACATGTTGTTTCACCAGTTCTTTTAGATTGCTTAAGATCTGGGCAAATTCAAAAGTGATTTTAAGGAGAATTATTAAAAGGTCCTGGCAAAAATTACCTTATTTGCTCCAGCGAAGACTTTGAGTACTACATTGAATAGACATGGAAAGAATAGACAACCCTGTTTTGTTCCTGATGTTAGTGGAAATGCTTTGAGTTTCTCTCCATGTAAGCTGATGTTGACTGTGGGCTTCCTGTAAATTCGTTTTATTATGTTTGAGGTATGTTCCTTGTATTACTAGTCTCTCTAGGACTTTTATCTTGAAGGGGTGTTGGATTTTGTAAAAGGCAAAAATTACCTTTCTAAATGAGTGGCTTTCTAATACAATGTAACATTTGTTGATGTGTTTAACATAACCTTATAAAGCACACTCTGAAGGCACACAGGAATTCTTTTGTGGCAGGTCTCTTCCCCCTCTCCCATTACCTCTTCTTTGACACCACTTTTCATTTTAGAGCTTTAAAATAATTTTACTTCTCTTTTTTATTTTGATTATGATTTTTTTTTGCTTCATTTCCAAGCATTTCTGTCTCGATGAGTTTTAAAGAGAAATTGCTACAGGGGCATGGAGAAAACAGTTAAAGCATAAGCTGTTCTTCTAGGAGACCTGGGTTTTATCCCCAGCACCCATATGGTGGCTTACAACCCTTTTAACTCCAGTCCCAGAGGATCTTATGTCCTCTTCTGGCCTCTGTGGTCACCAGGCACAAACATAGCACACAGACATACACACAGGCAAAATGTATACAAACCTCGCCCCCCTGTGCCACAAACACACACACACACACACACACACACACACACACACACACACACACAGTGAAAATAGCTACAAACTATTCTTTGCTTAGTCTTGTCAAATATTTTCCTACCTGTGTCCCTGCTACTTAAATGAAACTCACTGTGAAAGACAACACATGAAACATGTGATTAGGGAGTCTGGATTTTACATTACTGTCACACTGGGTACTAGTGGTGTATTTGTCTAACTTTTATAATATGACATCCAAACCCCCAGGAACTCTCATGGGACATGATAGAGAAACAGAACGTTTAAAGAGGTGCTTGAGTTTATCATGAGATGCCTACCGTGGACACTTAGCCAATATAACTGATGTCTATAGGAAGAGGAAACAGTTGCAAATGAGACGGTGAAGACAGGAAGAAGGTGACTCTCTGCACATCACCAAGAGAAGACTCAGAAGAAAGCAAGCCCATCTACACTAGATAGGGAAATCAAGGATAGATCAAGATAACTGCCACATCCAAGTCAAACTTGGCCAATCTATGAATTTATTGGGGCTTTTACAGGACTATAAGTGAGAGGTTACTTACAGAAGCAGGGATGACTCAAAGATAGCTGAGTCACTGAAAAAATTCCCAAGCCACTATGCGTGATGATGACTCATGAAGCTTGGATCCTCGGAGTTCTCTGCATGAACATGCAGTACAAGCCCTTGTAATGGATGGAGAATCTCTCCCCAGCATATGTTTACTGCTCTTAGCCTTTGTGATTTTCACTTCAGCTTTCCCACACGTATGAATTTTGTTGACTTTCTGCATCTCGTGATCCTCCCACCTCTTCCTGGAAGGAATGTTTAACTTGGAACTTCTTGACCTCAAAGGAGCCATCCAACAGGATGGAATGCTTCAACTATGGAGAAACTGCTGCACCACATGAAAAAAAATGAAGAAAGGACTTTTTGGGGACTGATGAATACTTGAAGACCATCCAGAATGCAGAATATTTTTTTTTCATGGCTTTCATTAATATATAGTTTATCCTATAAGTATACAACTAAGGCATCAATAATGCTATATAAAGAATATGAACTACTAGTGATGATGGAAGATCCTACTTCTAATTGTAGGTCACAATACCACATGGGTTTTGTGGCTAAGTGTGGGACTTAGAAAATGTTCACCATAGTAAAAAGTTTCTGAATGTGAAATTACCAAAAATTAGTTCAAAATCAAAGGTCTAGTGAATTCCAGGTGTTTCTATTAGTGTGTATCAACGCTGTATGTCACATGTTCACCACAGCTATGGATTTGACCACACAGAAGGTATGTGCTTCACTGTGCATGCTAACATGAAATGCCAATGGAAACATGATGGTTTAACTACAGAAAACAAAATCTTTTAATATTTCCTATCATCATTCTTAAACATATAAGTACCAAAGTAGTGTATCTTTGTTTTGCATTATATTAATTATATTCAATTAAAAAAAAACACCGCTTGAGTTCCTGATTTGAATTTCATTTTAAACAAATTAAATGAGTTTATCTTAGTCTTAAGACCAATTTTTCAATAATTTGTAAAATGGCCCTAGACATACTTCTATACTTTTGTACTTTGTATTTATGCAAAACAATGTTCTCTTCCTTGGTAATTATAAAATCAAAATATTGATCAAACCTGAAAAATGTTGAAGACACTCTCTGTTGTGCAGAATCAAACACTCAGCCAGTGTTCAATTCTTTATGTAAAACTACACAAGCACACCTATCACTGATCTTTAATAGGTACTAAAATGACATGCATACTAAAGAATTGTTTTAAAGCAATTATTTATTTATTTTTATTAAGAAATTTTTTATTCATTTTACATACCAACCACAGATCCCCCTCTCATCCCTCCTCTGCTCCCCCCAAGCCTTCCCCCCCTAGCCCTCATCCCCTCCTCCAAAAAGGTAAGGCCTCCCATGGGGACAAAACAGTTTTGTGATTTCTTATGCATATTTTGCACACTCACTGTGCTTATTAATTTTCCATTGCTGTGGTAAAAATGCCACGGCCAATGAGAATTTAAGCAAAGAAGAGTTTGTTTGAGCTTATGGTTCTGGAGAGAGAGTCCACAATGGTGGGGAGAAATGGCAGCAGGCAGCCAGAGAAGGAAGCTGAGGGATCACATGCTCAACCACAAACAGGAAGCAGAGGAATCTAACAGGAAGTGGGATAAGGCCTAAGATTCTCAAAGCCCACCTCCATGATATATTTCCTCTAGCCAGGTTGCTCCACCTCCCCAAACTGAGGACTAAGTAGGTTTCCAAATATCAATCCTATGAAGGACATTCCTCATTTAAACTATTTCACTTACATACCCTGATCATAGAAATTTTTCCAGGGTAAAAAGGGGTTGAGAATAGAAAAATGTTAGAGATCTCCAGCCTTCATTGGGATTTGATATTTTTCTAGGACATCAGTGGTCAGAAAGGCTTGCTTTTTTCGTGGGAGCACTGAACATTGCTGTTCGTTTTATGAGAATCCCACTGTGATAGTCACATTATTGTCCCTAGTGGTTACTGCTCTTCCTGCAGGGGGATTGTACTTCCTGACCCACTGAGTTCAAGGCTAGCCCAGTGACTTGCTCTGGCAGTAGTGGGAGTGGAGTGGATCCTTTATCAGTAGCAGCTTGAAAAAAACGCTCCTATGGTCACATTATTGAACTTTTCCTTTAGATTCCCAAAGTCATCTCTCTGATACAGGCTACTTTTAAGCCTGAGCCCAGGAGAGGCTAAATGCAAAACAAGACCCAAGTTAAACCACACTCAATAGTGTGGTAATGCATTACAATTTACATTACAATATGTAATACAAATTAAAGCTATTGTATGACAATGATAATTGGGGGTTATTTGTTACTGCTGTAAAGTCTAGCACAAGCTAATTGATAGAACACCCTAGTGGAATTTCTTTTTTGGCTGAGATATACTTAAAATACTAAGATGAGTCACAAGACTCCAAGTCCACATTCATTTTCCTCCTGCACCTTCTCTGTCTCTATGATTTATTTTCCTCAATGGTTCTGGAGTAAAAAAGAAAAATTGTTTAAGAGTGATTACCATTCCCGAGTACTTCTTACAGTATTCGATATGGGGCTTCCTCTCCTCACATCAAAAACAAACCATAGAAATGGGACTGGAGGTTTCTGGTCCAGTACTGTCAACTGCACATGACCCTATAAACTCAATCCCAGAGACACATATTGCCTTGTCCAACTTCTTGTGGCCAATGAGGGACAAAGTGAATTACAGAGCTAATATTATGGGGCAGTTCCCATTAGAGACCTCAACTTCTTCAAGGAATTTCAGTAGGCCACAATGAGCTCTGACACATTATTTTTGTCTTTGAAACATTTGGAAAATGAGTCATGTATATAACAGACACCACAGGAAAACAGACATGAAACATTTAGGGAAAAAAAAATCTAACTCCTTAGTCTGTTTCCAAGAACTGAGAGGAGACCCTGAAGAGGCTTGAAAGCAAGCAGCACTAACTGTCTGCCCTCATTGGGCCAAAGAGTAAACGCTCCTCAGTACAAACAAATGACGTGGAACCCATCGGCACATGAACTCCCAAATCAAAGTCATTTCATGACCAAAGAAGAAGGAGGAGGAGGAGGAGGAGGAGGAGGAGAGAAGAAGAAGAAGAAGAAGAAGAAGAAGAAGAAGAAGAAGAAGAAGAAGAAGAAGAAGAAGAAGAAGAAGAAGAAGAAGAAGAAGAAGAGGGGGCCAGTACAAACCCACAGGCAAAACTTCTCTGGCTCCCTTCATTTGGGAAAATGAATCTTTTCCCTCTGATTGTCAGAATAAGTGGGTGTCCCCACTATTTATTTCAACTCCTTTCAGTCCTTCTTCCTCCCTCAGGCAGTGATATGGAGCTACCCTTACATTTTTTTCTTTCTTCCCCAAAACAAACACACAGGGATGATTAAATTTATGAAGAATCAACAGCCATGACTTATTAACTCTGTTGGGAAGGGAGCAGGCCCTGGTTCATCCATGGTACTGAGCCTTGACTTCCAGAGCCTGATACGAAGGTAAAAATTAAATAATTCATTTTACAGAAACTGTACAGTCACTAACCTTCGATCCCCTTCAAGAACCCTGGCCTGCATTATCTTTTCCCCAAGTCTATGAGTTGTGGGGATGCTTTCTCAACTTTTTCATACAACATAGGGCTGATTTTTATGCTCAAGTTAAGAATCTAATATATCAAAATTTAGTGTAAGGTGATATCAGGTAGGTAAAAATAATTTTAACTTATAACAAGCTTTAACTTGATAGCCTTTAGTATTTATGGATGTCTTAAAGTATGTGCTTATTCCTAAATGATGCCTAGTCATGCCATTTCAACCCCAGCCTGTTAATGACCCCATTTGCCTACGATAAGAATCAGGCCTTTTGCATTCTGATGCCCTATAATTTCTGATTTCTATATACCCTGCTTTGCAAGGCTACAACCAATATGTCACATGTACAATGCCTCCCCTTACTACCCACATACCTGCAATTCCTCTGTCTGAAGCAACAGAAGAATCTGCTCCTGTTTTTCCTTGCCTATTCTCATAGCACACTTACATTACTGCAAGATGTCTGTTAGACTTGGAAACTTATTTTGTATTCATCCAGAGACACCTCACTTTCCAATGTACACACAATGCATACAACCATCCCCTGATGATGTCATCTCAGTCACACTGGCCTTCTAATAAACCATCAGTGCAGATGAGATACCTCGAGGTGATGTCTAAGCACTGATTTTGTACATCTCTGTCCTAACATATAGCTTCAATTTCTTCTTTCTTCCACATTACTCCAATACTGGATTCCTCTTAAATCTTCCAACAATGTTTACCCATGCACTAGGACTTCTATATATTATTCTCTTTGGCTGTAAAATGTCTTCTATCAACCTCTCTTTTTCTTCTGAGTCTCAATTCCTATAGGCATCTAGGCCAATTTATTCATATAATAGAAACTTCCATGTTCAAAGAATTTCTTACATGTGTTATGTTCATTTACTAACATGGAAACATCAATCTTGCCATAACAGCCAAGAAGATACAAATTATTGTCTACTCAAAAAAATCTGATTCTAACTATTCTTTAAAATTGTCATCTTCTTCATATTTCATTATTAATACCTTCTTACTTAGGAACCATTAGGGGAAAGATTAGATAAGGGTGTAATGGGGGCAGATTAGATAAGGGTGTAATGGGAAAAGATTAGATAAGGGCGTGCTGGGGACAGGAGGGGAACGTGGAGAACATAGGAATTAACAGTGCTGAGGACAGGGAGCAAGAACACAACACAATTCAATGGAAGGGAAACTTAGCATAAGTAAGTCTCTGAGGAAGAGAAGAAAATATTTAAAAGGTTGTTGATCCCAAGAAAACAGAGGCGAGAGAAGGAATGTAATGAACAATAAGAAAAAAATTGTGACAAACAGTGAACAGCTTTCAGTGGCTCCTGCTTTCTCTAGGAAATCTGAGCAATACACAGAAATCCATCTAGAAAAATCTCTTTGTTCCAGGCTGCTAAGCAGCAGTTCCAAGGGCTCATGTATCTGTTTTTCCTCACATGCCAGACCAGAAAATACACACACACACACACACACACACACACACACACACACACACACACACACGATCAGATGGTTCTTCAGTTGATCAGGCATAAAACGCCTGACAGCTCTCAGGGGTTCACCATATCGACAGGCAAAACAACCATGCTTGTCAGATAACATCATTATGCCTGGCATGGTAGGCACTTTATCTGGCCCCATGCTGTTTCATGGGCAGTCCAGATGATGTACACTTCCACCAAGCTTTGCTGAGAACCGTGCTTTTGATCTACAAATATCATAGAATGTCATGCACATATTTTACAGTAGATTACTTTAAAATTCCACTCTTTGAGCAGAAAAAAAAATGACAGTTGACAAAATCTATTTTAGACTACAGAATATTATTTTGTACGTGAAAAGAGTTTTTAGATGAGAATGGCCATGTGTTTGGTGTTTATGTAGCTGGCACTGTGCTGAACACCATTACAATAATAAAGAAAATACCAGATAATCATTGTTTAAAACCCTAAGTTTAGGGACTGGAGAGATGGCTTAACAGTTAAGAGCACTGACTGCTCTTCTAGAGGACCCAGGTTCAATTCCCAGCACCCACATGGAAGTTCACAACTCTCTGTAACTCCAGAATCCAACACCCTCACATATACATATATAGGTCAAACACCAATAAAATAAAAAAAATCATACTTCAACATTAGATGTCCAAAATAATTTTTTGAAAGTACAAAATTGGAGAACTTATACATTCTAATTTCAAAATATGCCACTACAAACCATAATTAAGGAAGTATGATGTTGGCATAAAGTTAGATATGTGGACTGATGGAAATTTCAAGGCTGGACCTAATTCAAGGAATTCCTGATAAAAAGAAATTGTCAAACTGCATGGAAAAAAAATCTAAACAGAGGGAGGTTCTATTTAGAACAATCTTTTTGTACACCATGAATACATATTACTCTCATTGGCTAATAAAAAGCTGATGGACTGATAGCTGCAAAGGAAGAGATTGAGAACAAGAACCAGACTAGGGTGCTATTTGAGATTTGGATAGAGTCGCCTTTAATCCAGACAGTTGCTGTCAGAAGTGACAACTTATCAGTCCCTACATCCCACTAGCCTCTCAAAGTGTAAAACAAGCTGGAGAACCACAAGAAAGGAAGGGCGAGGAAGGCACCCTGCAATGACGATCCATGGCATGGGAAACTGCAGAGGATTCTGCCAGGTGACCTGCTTTGGAAGGGAATGTCCTCGGCTTTGTGCAGAGCCTGGTTCTTCTACCTGGGAATGGTTCATGAGTGGGCTGTGCTTTTGTTGTTCGCTTTCCTTTCCCTTTCCTGTGGGGCTCTGGCTTCAACCCTTGAGACTTATTTCTCTCTTTTATTGTTTCTGGAAGATCCTCTATTTTGGGACCTTCTCAGTTCTTTCTTGCTTCTAGAAAGTTAAAAGTCTGGAAGTAATGGAAGACTTTCAAAGGGTCCCGTTTTCAGTCACATGGTACCTTTTTATAAACATCTCCTTTAGAGGTGTTTTAGGAGCCTGTTAGGTAGCTCAGGGGAGAGTAGCATGTGTTTCTTTCTCCCCCCTCCCCCCCCCCCCAGAGCTGAAGACCGAACCCAGGGCGCAAGCGCTCTACCACTGAGCTAAATCCCCAACCCCTGAGAAGCATGTGTTTCTTAAGCCTGACAACAGGAGTTCGATCTCAGGGTCTCACAGGTGGAAGCAGAGAACTGAGCCTGGTAGATTGTCCTCCGACCTCCAGATGTGTGTTCCACATGCACATGCGCAGGGGCACACCTGCCCCTGACATATACGTAAAAATGTGTTTAAAAAGTATTCTAAGTTTTCTGGATTCTACTCACTTATATTACAAATCCTCTTTTTTAAAAGCAAGCTTCTATCTCTGGATTTACATAGAAAGTCCATGTGGGATCATAAACTTTGGGTTTCTGGATCCCATTATTTGTTCCAGCTAAATGGGACCGCCTGCTAGGAAACACATCTGATCTCTTTCCTTAATCTGAATTGTACAATTATACTTGGTACTGGGGTACATGTGAGATTTCGATAGATGCGATAGTTTGGGTTTCTGTTGCTATACTGAAACCATGACCAAAGCAACTTGGGGAGAAAAGGGTTGTTTGGCTTACACTTCCACATTGCTGTTCATCACTGAAGGAAGTCAGGAAGGGAAACTCAGATAGGCAGGAACCTAGGGCTTGAGGTAGAAACTGATGCAGGGCCATTAAGGGGCACTGGCTTCCTTCCCAAGACTTGCTCAACCTGCTTTCTTATAAAACCTAGGATCACCTGCCCAGGGGTAGCTCTACTAACAAAGGGCTGGGCCCTCCCACATCAATCATTAATTAAGAAAATGCCCTAAAGGCCTGCTTATAACCCAGTTTTACTGAGACATTTTCTTAACTGAGGCTCCTTCCTCTCTAATGATTCTAATGTGTATCAAGTTAACATAAAGCTAACTAGCACAACTAACCCTTATCAATATGCAAACACATCACTGTTAAGCCACAACTTTCCCATTCTTATTCATCCCCAAGATCTTATATTAATAGGAACATGACAAAATAAAATATTCCAATTTTTAAAAAGTCCCAGTCTTTTCAACTTAAAACACTTAAAAACGTCAGTCTCTTTTAAATAGACAATCTCTTTTAAAATACAAAGTCTCTTAAATATGGTCTCCTGTAAAAATAAAAAATAGCTGGATGGTGGTGGCACATGCCTTTAATCCCAGCACTCGGGAGGCAGAGCCAGGTGGATCTCTATGAGTTCGAGGCCAGCCTGGGCTACCAAGTGAGTTCCAGGAAAGGCTCAAAGCTACACAGAGAAACCCTGTCTCGGAAAAACAAAAACAAAAACAAAAAAACAAAATAAAATAAATTAAATGCATTCAGACTTCAAGAGGGAAGATCCAGGGCACAGTCACAATCAAATCAAAGCAAAAACCAAACTCCAAGAGTGTAAATAACTCAATGTCCAATGTTTGGAATTCACTCACCACCTACTGGTTTCTTCCAAAGGGCTTGGGTCACTTCTCTAGCTCTGCCCTCTGCAGCACACACAGCTTGTCTTCTAGGCTCTATCTGGTTCCACTCCACTGCTGCTGATGTTCTTAGTGGTCATCCCATGGTACTGGCATTGACAAAATGCCAGGGTCTTCTGCTGCAACTGGGCTGCACTTTCACCAATAGCCTCTCCTAGGCTCTCTTCATGGTGCCAAGCCTCAACTTCTCTGCATGACCCCTTCAATCCTGAGCCACCAACTGCCACTGAGGTGGCATCTTCACCAATGGCCTCTCCTGACCTCTCACAGTGCCAAGCCTCAGCTGCTCTCCATGATTCTTTCATGCCTTCAAAATTAGTACAACCTGGGTGACTCTTACACTACCCAGTTTGGCTGCCAGCAAAAGGTACAATTTTGGCCACCCCTGGAACCCAGCTTCTGTTTGCTGACCCTGAGGAAATACTTTGTGGAAGATTTCCCCTCAGTGATGCTGGTCTTTTTAATCATTGCTAATTTCTCAGCTACAGCCAACCAGCATTGAGTATCCCAGCAAAGCAAAGGTTTCACTTTAGTAGTCTGGTATCTTGTTGATCACAGTTGTTTTTTTAGACCCAGCTAGCCAGAACTACAGAATTTTTATTCAAAAATAACAAACAGCCCAAATAGAATCTTTCAACTTCTCTTTGAAACTTCAAAAGCCAGACCTCCATCGTCTGCATTGCCCTCAACATCCTTATCTCCCAAGCTCCCACAGAACAGCTCACCAAGCATTGAATACTTACTGTCTTTTCTTGCACAAAGTTCCAAAGTCCTTCCACAATCCTCCCCAAAACAACATGGTTGGGTCTGTCATAGCAATACCTCATAATCCTGGTACCTTCTTATCTTTTTGTTGTTGTGGTTCCTGTTGTTGTTTGTTTTTTGAGACAGGGTTTCTCTGTGTAGTTTTGGTGTCTGTCCTGGATCTCGTTCTGTAGACCAGGTTGGCCTCAAACTCAAAGAGATCCACCTGGCTCTGCCTCCCAAGTGCTGTGATTAAAGGTGTGCACCACCACCGCCCGGCTCCCAACTTGTCTTAAGTAGGGTTTTTATTGCGATGATGAAACACCATGATCTAAGCAACTACAGTTGAAAAGCATTTGTTTGGTTTATGCTTCTGTATTGCTGGTCATCATTGAAGGAAGTTAGGACAGGAACTCAAACAGGGAGGGAACCTGGGGCTGGGAGCAGGAACTGATGTAGAGGCCATAGAGGGATACTGCTTACTGGCTTGTTTCCCATGGTTTTTTAGCCTGCTTTCTTGTAGAACCTAGGATCACCTGCCTAGGAGTTGTCATTGTGCAATGTTTAATGTAGGCTTAACATATCTATCTCCTGGAATGTTTATCATTTGTCTATGACAAACCCCTCGGAACTCCTTTTCTGTGGCCTTTTGAAATTTCTGGCCCATTATTTTTGTCTGTAGTGGCACAACTCATTGCTCAACCTATCCCCTCTTTCCATCCCCCTACTTTCCCCTGGTTCTAGTAACTACAATTCTCCCAACTTGTACAGTATTTCTGATTTCAGATGGTATACACTAGTGGGATCATTCATTATCTGTCTTTCTTTGCCTGGCTTATTTTACTTAACATAATGATGTCCATTTCTAGCCATATTGTGTGCATAATAGAATTCCACTCTTTTAATGGCTGGATAGTCTTCTATTATATGTATGCACCATATTTTCTTTTCCATTCACCAGTTGATGGATTCTTAGGTTGTATTAATATGAACAGTGGTACAAGAAACATGTCCTTTCAATATACTGAATTAATTTTCTTTGGATATGTGCCCAGTAGTATGACATGTGCCCAGTAGCAGGAATGTCTGATCATATACAATTTCTATTTTTAATTTTTTGAGAAAAGCAGCTTTATCATTATGGAAGTCTTATAAATATTGTACAAGCATATACTTTATTTGATCTCTTCCCTAGGTCATATTTTAGTTTTATAATTTTCTGCCGGCAAGACAAACTTAGAATAATTATTTTCCAACTCAGTGAGTCTCTTTTTAATACTTATTCTATATTCTTCTTGAAAAATTAATCAATTCTGTCTTGTGATCATCTCTTCCTTGTCTTTTGTTATATTCAGCCAGCAGCACCCAGCTAGTGTTTTCAATGTTTTATTGAAAATCAGATTTGGTTAACAGATTTTTCTCCTATTATATACCCCATTTCAATTTTCTCTGGTCTTATAGCTATTGACTCATCATTTTTATTAGCCGTGCTAACTACTAGCTGACTATGTTTTCAGCTTCCTCTTGTCACATATTTCCAAAGCCAACATCATGCCTTTTAGATGTTGTTATGGCTATTATTCCTCCTTGGTCCTAATTTCCATATCAAGTGTATGTTTCCACAATGACTCTCTGGCAACAAAGCAGCCTAAATGTCAAGTTTTGTTTAGGTTAGAAGACATGTGATCTTGTTGGAGTCCATATGGGAATGCACATATGTCTGTGAACAGCAGGTAGCTCATGAGGGCACCTAATTCCAGGGGAGCTTCACCTAGAGGTATGACAGCAGCTAGTTTTAGCTAGGGTGATGATGACAAGCCTGGTCTTGGCTTTTTAAATTATGTATCAACCATTATCTTAGAATCAGCATTTATAAGTCTATTTTTTTTATTAAGCCAGTTAGAAGTTTCAAATTGTTTCAGCAGACAAAATCAATATCTCTAACATCACTATTGTTATATCACCTTTGATTTCATAATTATATATTTTTATATCTATTAACTAGTGAAATTCCAATCAAAGAAAACATTTAATAAAATCTACTTATTTATTAGTTACCTGTATCTCAAGGGACCATTTGGCACTAATGAGTCTTCTGCTATGCTTGGTTTGTTCTTGTAAGTTTAGGGTTCCTCTCAGAGATGGCAGCCAACAAGCACACACAATCCTTGCTTTCTCCAAAGAACAGTAAGACCTTCAGTGCTGGTGGCCTTAGGCACCTGCACCCCAAAAAGACCTGAAGTGAATGGAAGGTTTGTAACCAACTCTACTGTGTAACATCTTGAATTGTGTCATCCTGTGGTTCTTCTGGAAGGAATTAGCATTCATGTTTACAATGAAACTGAGATTTAGAAAACCTAAGAAGTCTACACAAAGTTGGTGAGCTGGCAACAAATGTATCTGGTACTTGAAGTTGTGTATGTTCGGTTTTAAATTGTTAGATTATTATTGTCTGGTAAGAACTAATGTGTAAAATAGCATAGAATTATAATAGTGATTGGACAGTAATTATGGTCGAAATAGATTCAACCTTTTATCTATGACTGAAGTGAGTTGATGAGCTCAAGTTGGCCTCATTCCTTCCTTCCAAAGTTCTTTTAAGTTTTATGTTCTTCTCCAACTTGGAACACTGATTGGGTCCCAGCAGAATATTTGCCTGTCTGTCATCAATACCTACTTTACTGTAATTGCCCTGGATCCAGGATAATCCAGGAGTTCCTTTTCATGATAACCACATAGGAAGCTCTTATATTGCAAATTCAGATACAGCTGCTCTTCTCAGACCAGAGAGAGCATTCTTTGTGGAGGCTGAGCTCAGCCTGGCATGTTGCTTGAGTAAGTCTTTGTTCGTCCTAAGAATGTAATAGGAAAAGAGAAGTAGGACCAACAACTAAGTAAAGCTCTGGGGACTTTCAAAATGAATCCAGGGAGCAGAGAGAGATGAGCCCCATATGTTTTCAATTTTCCATCTGCCTAATAATTTTGACATCATGCTCATGAAATTAAAATCATTACAAAGATGCCTAATTCATTTTACCATAGTTTGGTCATTAAGCCTACACAAGATGGATATAATGTCAACTCTTTCCAGTAAGTAAAATATTGCCAGAGAATTCACTTTAGTAATGGTTTACGGAGATTTGTAGAATAGAAAAAAAAGTCAGATATAGTAAATACTATTGCCATCGTTAATTCCTGCCACCACAGCAAACTCAGTGGGCTCCAACAAGCATTCCACACTCCTCTTAGGAGCGAAAAGACAGGTGAGTGAACTCTACACAAAAGAGAAGTAATCAGAATATTCAGACGATGGAGGCGAAAGTTTCATGTGAATTACCACAAACACATCCATTTAGAAAGGTGAGTCCTGACTTGGTGCTGAGAACATGATTGCTGTGTGGCGAAAACTTTGGAGCTTTTGAAAGCTCAAAATAACAGTGTGTGTAAAAAAATGTTGAGGTTTGTTTATAAACATGAATGAATTAAAAAAAATATGTCATCATTTGAGTCTCCTGTTTTGTTTTTGTTTTTGTTTTTGTTTTCTTTTTTTTCTTTTCAACCAATGAAAATTTGTCTAAGATCAAACTTGGTTCTGTGACTTCCCATATTCTTGTGGTAGGGGCTTTTGTGGGAGACACTTTTGGTTAGCTGATGACTAATTGGTGTTTGAAAGCGTAATTAACACCATTTTATTTAATCATGTTAGTGTGAAATGAAAGAATTTTCTTATTTTGCAGGTGAACAGATTAAAATGGTAATATGTAAGCGGGCAAGATTTCATCATGAGTCCTGAGGGATGCTGGCCTTTAAGCCTGATGTCCTAGATTTGAACTCCAGAGCCAATGTGGTAAAAGGAGAGAATCTCTCTTCTGGCCTACACACACACACACACACACACACACACACACACACACACACACAGAGAGAGAGAGAGAGAGAGAGAGAGAGAGAGAGAGAGAGAGAGAGAGAGAGAGAGAGAGAGAGAGAGAGCTAAATGAATAAATAAATGTAAACAGGCTGGGCGGTGGTGGCACATGCCTTTAATTCCAGCACTGGGGGAGGCAGAGACAAGCAGATTTCTGTGAGTTCAAGGCCAGCCTGAGCTACAGAGTGAGTTCCAGGAAAGGTGCAAAGCTACACAGAGAAACCCTGTCTTGAAAAACCAATAAATAAATAAATAAATAAATGTAAACAAAAATAAAATAAAATAAAAAGATGAATAGATAGACATTTGTCTACTGATACGTGTGGGTTCTAAGTATAAGTCGAATGATGACTATTCAGCTATGCTGAGTCTTCCAATTCCTACAAGTGACTTAATGAGAGAAGTCTCCCAGATTTTACAATATTGTTACAGTGTGTACTTTTTAGAAGAGAGATGTGCGTGGGTCAGTGAGATGGCTCAGCAGGTAAGGGTGCTTGCCTTCACGCATGATTACATGAGTTCACTCCCCTGCAGGTTGTCCTCTGACTTCCACATGTCCACTATGGAACTTATGTACCCACATAAATGCATACATATATACAGTCATGAAATTAAAACAAAATAAAGGTGAAGGTGGGCTGGGGAAGGCACTGATTCAGCCCCTGCTCATCTGATCCTGCCAGGTGCTCTCAGCACTCTAGTGAAAAGAGGACCAAGAAGAAAGCTTTTTTTGGTACCACACCATCATTGCAGCTTTCAGGATTTTAACTGTTAGCATTGCTTTTCAGTCTTTACTTTTTTTGATGTCTTTTTTTCCCCACAAGCAAATTGGTATAAGCCACAACTTACTCCCCTTAGTTTCCAAATACTTTATAATAGCAGATAAATTCTTTGAGAACATGAGTGTTTTCTATCATATAATCTGACCTCCCATAAGCACGTCTCCTTCTCATGTGTGTCTGCATTCTACTCCAACCAAGCTATCTCGGTTCTTTTAAGTTTAATGTCTCTGTATCTGAAGTACTACAAGTCATAAGTTAAGCATGAGTTGAGGTTAACATCAAGGTTTCAGCAGAGTTTCTTCTGGAAGCTCAAGGGGAACATCTGTTTCTAGAAGCCACCTGCCTTTCTTGGCTCATGGAATTTATAGATTCCTGTCTCTGTCTTCAAAGCCAGAAAAGTGTGACATCTTCAAAGCCTTTGCTCTGACTCTGATCTCCTTCCTTCATTTATAAGAACCTGTGGGGATTACAATGGGACCACCCAGATAAAGTCAGGGTCCTTAACTGTAAACAGTTCACATTTCCTTTCCAATGTAGAATAATTTGTAGGTCTCTTAAACAGGAATATGAACAGATCTTGGGAAAGGCAATATTCAGTCCACTGTAACACCTCTGGGAATTTTCCATGGCCCTCTCATAGCTTTGCCTCCCAAGTGTTTATTGTAATTAGAAAGTCAGTATTTTGGAGAAAATTACCCATTGTAATTCCTGCTAAAGTGACACCTGATAAAACTTAGGTTTTCTGCTTCATAGTACTTGCATCCTCATTTCTATTATCAAATGTCCCAATT
Organism: Peromyscus maniculatus bairdii; assembly: GCF_049852395.1. Classification (NCBI taxonomy): domain Eukaryota; kingdom Metazoa; phylum Chordata; class Mammalia; order Rodentia; family Cricetidae; genus Peromyscus; species Peromyscus maniculatus. The sequence goes on along the minus strand of NC_134862.1, from coordinate 47,741,624 downwards.
AATCTTACTGTGTGATTTGCCACACCAACAACTATATCCCCCACACACTATGTATGCAAAGAAAAAAACTATATCCCACACACACTCTGATGCAAGATTCATTTTAACTGAAAGTGTGACAGTGAATTCCATCATTTAACCATAAAACACTATAACATCATTTAAAAGCCTTGAGAATCGAAGCTAATGATTTTGAAGCAAGGTTTCAATAGAAAATAAAACACCCAGGTCTTACCTTGATAAAGATGAGGGAACCCTCCGGACCTTCTATCTCTGGAGAGAAAATAGGAGTATGCAGTTAAGAATAAGCTATAGAGCAGTGCAATGAACAAGATCTCACCTTGGAGACAGCAGAGCTGGGACCTCACGTTTAAAACCATTACCAACAGCCACCACCAGCACCTGCTCTTACCAAACCTGAGAAGTGATGCCAGAATCCAGGGCAGTTGCTCAAATGTTGTTTTCATAGCCCTTGAACCTAAACAATAAAGGCCTTCCAAGCGTATTTCTACCGTATCCAATTTAACAAAAGTAAACTTGAATGAGCATATTCATGTGCATAGTCGATCTAAAGTATGCTTCTTAAAGAACACGCAAAGATACATAGCTTTGGAATGTTTCTCCTTGAATGAGCAGGGAGGTTCATTCGAGGCTTTGGGAATTGTGCACAGATCTCAAGACTGTGGCTGCAAGAACACATGCTGAGAGTGGCTATGGTCTATCTGGTGAAGAAGCTTCTGTACTCACCTCATGGCAACTGATGCCAAGAAACAGCTGGGCTACAGCACTCCTGGGGACTGCAGACTTCCCTGTGAAGTGGTCATGTTCACCGCCATCTGTGTGTGATGCTCAGCCTCTGGCTACATGTCTCTGCACTAGAGCCTTTATAAGCTCCACAGATTATTTCAGACCCTTAGCTCTTTAATTTATTTCTAATGAAGGGTTAGTGGGTTATAAAGAGAATTGTGCTACTTAAAACGAAAGAGAAACACGAGGTTTTGTTGTGCCGTTTAAATTTTAAGGCCTATGGGAAGTTGTTTTTAGTTGGTTAGTCAGACTTGTGTTGCTGTAACGCAGTACTTGAGATAATCAATCCGAAAGGAGGGAAGGTTTAAATCGACTTGACAGTTCTTGAATTGGAGGAATTCAGAGTTGACAGGTCTGAATTCTTCAGGGTCAACTGGTCCTTTGTTTTTGGTCTTACGACAAGATGCGACATCATGGAGAGGGAGACAGTGGTAGAGCAGGCTGCTCATCTCAGGGCGGCTGAAAGCCAGAGAGAGTGTAGTGGAGCCCCACTGTGTCTTTAGTGCACTTCTCTCCAATGACCTGAGTTCTTTCACTAGGCTGCTTCTCCTAAAGTTCTACCACCCCCCTGCAGTGTCCAGCTTGTAAGGTGAGGGACTTCAGGGATACCCAAAGTCAAGGTACAGTACAGGGGAAGCAAATATGGTACAAAGTGGAGTGACAGTAATCATGGACATACCTGCTGCTTATGTCATAATATATTTTATATATATTCCAATTTTCTTAGAGTTTATCAGTGAAGTATGTTTTCCCTTCATTTCTCACATGGCTTGCTTTGGTGATACTATCATAGGAATGGTAATCAAGCACGTGGAGACTTGTCTCATAGGCTTTCAGCTACTGTTTAAATTCGTCTATTGTCCCCTTTTCCTGTTGATGCTGTTTCGTGTAAGCACTGGATACTGGCCTGCATGATGGACATCACACACACACAAAAAAATAGATTCAGTTTCAAAAACTAAAAATCATTCATTCTTTGAACAGGACATTCATGCATTTATTTATCATCTTGCAATAATAGTAAATAAAGTAGGCAACTCAAGATAGTAGAGTAGCCCAAAGCATCCTGACCAAAAAACTCCCATATTCTCTTGAATTTTCTTGCTGCACCTCCAATAATCATGCTGACTTTTTATACAAATAGAAAGAGAAGCAAACACCATTGGATGAGTCTCTTATAAAGTCTCTTGGTATCTTCTGCTTGCACACTTTTGTCATAATGAAGGACTATATTGACAGCTTTGAGAGAATGGAGAACACATTGAGTTGTTTTTTGGGGGTTAGTCATAATTGATCCTTAAAGCTATAAATATTTACCTAGAACACACAGACTTCCCATGAGATTGGAGGGGTTGGTTAAACTCTTTACTTTGTATCGTTAGTAAGTACAAATAAGAGTTTCAATTTTGCAATTTATTCTGTAATTTAGAAGTTTCTAGAAGCTTTCCACATCAAATAAAAATACCAGTAACTTTGAAGGTAGTTATTTCTTCCAGCATCCTCTCTCTCTCTGTTTGTCTGTCTCTCTCTCTCTCTCTTTCTCTCTCTCTCTCTCCCAGATGAAAGGTTTTTCTTACTAGAGGAAAGGAGTGGTCTGAATGAAGACACTGGTTCTGTATATATGTCTGTTTTCTGAAACTTCACTTTCTATTTATGTAACTGGAAGCACAGATACTAGCTTCCCAATATGGTAGGGTTACAACTATGAGACCTGCAGAAAGGTCTTAAGAAAATCAGAAACATCATAGAAATTATAGTAAATTTCTTACTTCTTAGAAGAGTATAGAATGTTTCTTAGAGATAGGAAGAATCTTTACCCTAACTTCCCCATAGTTGTTTTAATGTAAAAAAACAAATATGGGAATAATTCTATCTTCTAGGCAACATAAAGTAGTACCTTACATAGATTATTTATACCTCAATCACATCTTGAAATAAAATAACCATTTTTAGTAGTTAAATTTGTTCTCTTCTCATTGCTGTGGCAAAATACCAGAGGAAAGCAACTCAAGAAAGCAGGGGTTTGTTTTGGCTCACACTTTGGTATAGATCATCACTGTGGTGAAGGCACGGTGGCAGGAGTTTGAGACAGCTGTTCACATCATATCCCCCATCCAGGAAGCAGAGAGAGATGGTTGCTGATACCCAGCTGCCTTTCTCCTTTTTGTTATGTTCAGAATCCTCCTCATGGAAGGGTCTGCCCACATTTAGGGTAACTATCCCTTCTTCAGTTGGCCTAATTTGGGAACCCTCTGGTAGACATGCCCATGGTGATTATAGACCATAGACAAGTATGGTGATTATAAATTCTACCAAGTTGACAATCAAGACTGAAAAAGCAGCTTCATCATTTATTCTTTTAGAGTTTTAAAGAGATGATAGCAGTAATTATAATAGAAATTTTCTGAGTTATTTTTTGTAAAAGTTTATAGATGCTGCTATTATTTTTACATTATACACCAAAAATTGAGTTACAAATATTTGAAAGATATTACAAAGCATGCTTAAAGTGTTATATTTGACCCTGGCACCTAGGATGAGTGGTAAGAAAGTTACATATGATTACATATTAAAAAGGCATTAATGGAAGTATGATATTTGTACTTCTATAAATTTATATAATAATGCTTTTTTCGTTTAAATTTCTAGTCTGTATAGGTGACTAGGTACCTGGCTTAATTCAGTTCTCAAAGTCCTTATACACTAGAGGCAGGACTACCGAACAGCATGTACAATGGGCAATAGGCTTTGAGACTTGGGGAAAGAATGTATATGTTCTGCTCTCAAAATAATAGGCCAAAAGTCATATCAAAGCTAAAAGCTTGACCACAATAGTTCCTTATGGTTTCTGAGTACCTAGAAAATAGGTCACAGTAATCCATTCACCTTGTTTCTGTGTATTGAGTTAAATTAAAGCATATTATACAGTTCTTTGTGAATGTAAAACTCCTAAGGAGTCTTTGTTCAATTATAGAAAAACTCTCTGAGGTGATAGGGTGATTCTTATATTAATGGGGTGAGTCTTATACTAATCTTTGTCAAATTGACTGACTAAGATTTTGTTTTTGTTAATTCAAGAAGTTAAAATCAATAACACGAAATAGAACTCCTGTATAAATAAAATTGATTTCTAAAATAAAACATACAACTCAAGCTTAACACGCCTCCCAAATCTTGGTATAAAATAACTCAATCAAATCCTCTTTAAGACATATGATGTTCATAGCACTTTATGATTTGATTTGGAAACTCATTTCCATTCTGAAAAGGATTCTCAAATTGTCACTCTCAACATCTGCCACACTGACTAGATGCAGAGAAGCTGTTTCAAATACTCTAGAACATGACTGTATTATCAACAGCAGGCACCAGTTAGTAGATCAAGTCAGGACAGGACTGATTTGTAGCATTCTCAAGATACAATAAAGAACTTGTAGTAAGTTTTTGCTGGCCTTTTCACTGTAGCATACCACTCTCTCTCTGTTACATCAGTTGAAGAAGGTCAAGTGTAGGCTATCCATATGTCGACAGTGATCTGTGCATACAGGTACATGAGTGCAAGTTCAAGCTAAGCATTTCAGTTCCACAATCAATCAGAGTTCATCTTCATGGGCTTGCATGCAGTGGTAGTAGTCTGTTATCTCCTTCACTCCCTATCCAAATGCAGCTTTCACAATACAGAATGATTTCCAACATGCAAGGACTCTTGTAGATACATTAGAAGTTGGAGCAAAATTTAAGATGGGCGAACCTTCTCCTCAGCTCTGCTGGTTTCCAGCACTTTCTCACCAAGCACCTGTCTCCACATACAGAATGATTTGAGAGCCAGCTGAGTGGAAACAAGTAAGAACTTTGTGCTTTCATTTAGTTATGTGAAAATGTGTGATCAGCAATGGCTGCCTCTGAAGGTTGTTAGGCTGAACACCCCCAGTGTGTTTCAATTACCTGATATAATGAACAATCTCAAAACATTGTTTGATCATCATTAAAGTTGTCACTTGGCTCATGTTGACTGATACCTGCTCCTTTTTATGTTACACTTAATTTCATAAGAATATAACCTTAAAAAAAAACACAATAGTGCCAGGCAATGGTGGCACACACCTTTGTTCCCAGCACTTTAGGAGGCAGAGGCAGGTGGATCTCTATAAGTTAGAGGCCAGCCTGGTCTACAAAGAAAGTTCTAGGACAGCCAGGGTTGTTATACAGAGAAAACCTATCTATAAATAAATAAATAAACAAATAAAATAAAAAACCAAAAGAAAAAATTAACAAACACATACAAAAATAATAATGAGAAGAAAACAAGCACACACATAGATGTAAGTGATGCCAGGAGGATAGACTTTATCAAATACAATAGAATGGATGTGAAAATTCAATAAAAGTATTGTTTCTTTCACTGAACCATTTCGCAATTAATAGAGGGGACAGAAACTAAAAGAATTCATTTGGATGCAAGTAGCTTATGATTAGGTTACTGCAATGTCTACATAAGGTCTGAGAACACTGAGCCAAGATATAGAGTGAGAGCAATGGACTAGAATTCCTAATTTGCAAGCCAAAAACCAGCCAACATGAGCCATGTAGTGAGTGAACTCAAAGAGGGGTTAGGGGAACCCTGAGCTATCTATTCTGAGTAACTGGGAAGGCAGTTGTGTCTAAACAAGACATTCTGGTTTAGTGAAGGAATAACTGATCCATTCTAGGACATTGTGCTTCAGGTGTTCTTGGACTAAGAGAAAATATTAGTGAAGTGCCCTAATATTCAAGTATTGCTCTGATTTTTGTCTTTCATAGTTCTTAAAAACTGTAACTATCTCTGTCTTATTACTCCAAAGGTCACAGCTAGCATGTTCATTTAATGTGAGTCTTGGCATATCAGTTCTTTAAAACAGTGTTTGCATTTGAGCAGGAGATTTAATGCCATAATGTAATGTTTAATGTCCTTATCATCAACGCACAAGCATGCATGGACACACACACACACACACACACACACACACACACACACACACACACCAAAAGTAGTACTGTGGCATGTACAAATGGGTCACATAAAAAAGTTGGAAGACATATTAGACTGAAAAAGAAGGTGCATTTGCAGTGACGTGTGCCTTTGGCTGCCTTCTAATTGCAATACTGTACTAATTGCCTCCTCCACATAAACGCCACTAAGTTATGCTAAATCTGCTCTTCAGTGTTGCCAAGCATGAGGCGTCAGTCCTGCTAGACAGTTACTGTCACGTTAGGAATTATCTAAATGAAACATTATGGATGATTCGAGGCCTCACAGATCAAACCTGTGACCTCAGAATGTGAGAGCTATTGCTGCGTCAAGAAATGCGATTCAGGCCCCCATTCTGAGTCCGCACATGACAGAGGCATGAAAGGGTAAACAGTTAGCCACTGTCCCATAAATCACAGTCCATCGATTCCCAGGCAGTGCTGTCTGTCACTAATGGTTTCTGTGTGGTTCTGAAAGGCCACACAGACCAATTGTAATAGAAAAATATAGATAAATCAGAACACACATTAAGTCGGCAGCCGAAGGGAGAAACTGGCCTAGTGGTTGGTCTTCATAGTAGCCTAAACATATATAAACAATCAGTGTGAGTGAGCTGGCTCACTATATCTTTAGAAATTAACCTCTTCCCTCGGACTAACCCCACATCGACTTTTGAATCCATACCTGACCACATGCAAGTTCACATTATGTACCAAGCTCATCCTAATATCAAGACAGAATGATGTTTGCATAATTTGTTAAAAGTTCTTAATTGTTAATAATTGGTAGTGCTTTGCTAGAACCTTATCCAATGTGTAACTCTTAATCTTGGTTGAAGACATCCAAAAAGCAAACATTGAACTTAATTGACAAGCCTCTCAAGGTTAGTACAGGGAGAATGCCAGACCACATCCCATAAAGAAGATTGCTTCTGCAGTTTAGACTTATAGAGTTGAGAGGACAGGTTAGACCAGAAGCTTCCTTAGGATAGGCCGTACCCAACATGTCTCCACTGCCCTCTCTAGTAGGTCATTTTCACACAGATTCTGGGAGCTCAAACATGCCCCAGTGTTTTAACATGTCTTTCTGGGCACTTGTTAGTGTATTGAAAGACACAAATTCTTTGTAAGTAAGCAATACTGCAATCATTTGTCACTTACGACAACAGAAAACAGTGAAAAGTTCCCAACTTTCTTTCCAAGTTTTTCCTCATGACAAAGATTTATCAATACTATCAACTGCCAATGAGTAGTTTTGAGAATTATGCAATCAATAGTAAAACATTTAAAAAATAACCTCAAAAGAAAAGATAAGGAACTCTTTAAAATAAATTTACTATAAAACAATGTGTTCACTTCAAAAAAGGGCACCTTTTCAAGCTAATGAGGTAAGAGGATAAAAAAAAATGAAATTCTTAGATTCCCTATGCCAATTCTACTGAACACCTTGACTCTAAGTAAACCTGAAACCAAACCTCATAAACCAGTTCTACCATTTCACACTACACAGGTCTGCAGATGCCTTCAACTCTGGAGGAAAATTATTAGGTTCAATTATCCCCCTTGGCTACCCACAACAATTTTTCATACATATAGAACCTGCTTTGTGTTAAGGCATCCCTGCAGCCCCTGGCACCTCTAAATTGCATGAATGTCCAGTGCTGATTGTTCAAGGCTCTCCTACTTTCCCATCCTCATCCCTGTATCCTCATCTTTGATGTTGGTCTACAGCTTAATTGTGCTTCAGCATTTCCAAGACTGTGTGGAGAGTGTAGACAACCCAATAAACACATAATAAAAGTCATGTCTTCTGTTTCTTTAAACATGCTTTTTAAAATGTAAGCTTGGGCAAGGACATTGTACAGTGAACTTTGAAGTCTCAATCAGTTCTAGTTACTGAGGATCTCTCTGGCTGCAGACCATGTTCCTGGCTCACCAAAATAATCCATTGACATGAATTTGGTACTGGGTGAGAAGCTGGATAAAAGGTCTTTGAAAAAAAAAAGAGTATTGCCTAAAAATCATGTCCTTGTAACCATTATTCCACACATGGAATGATGATGCACCCACACATGTAAGCATGTCTTTTTTCTTTTCACAGTGATGCTCACCAACAGTGAACTACAGACATGGCACCAGAACCAGAGCTAAATTTTGGCCATGTTAGCAAAATTGACTGTTCTCCCATCTCTGTGGTAATTCTTTGAGAGAAGTAACAGCCGCAGGGATGTCAAGTCAGATGTCATGATTTCTCTGTGTTATTATAAAATGTGGGTTTTGTTGGGCTCTCAAACTTTGAAGCCTTGATCTAGCCTCAGAATCAGCTTATTTTTGCTCTAAGGTGGTGTTTTCACATATTACTTAAAATATATCCAGGTAAAGATAGAAAAACTTTGGCAGTGAGCTTCTGTTCTCCAAATAAAGCACTTTTCCTTGGCAGGTGCATTCAAACCACAGACAGAAAAGCTTCTCAAAGATGAGGCGTCCTCTGGCTTGAGCCCAAGAGGGGCACTCAGATCCCTCCTTAGAAGTATGTTTGGAGCCATTTCTCATTGATCTGTAATTTACTAGTTTTGTCAGCTACAGAATACCAAAATCAACTTAATGAAAAACATCATTTTAGCAAATAGCCGTGATAGTTAAAGTGACACAGAGTTTGACGTTCCCCATATTGATTTCATTCAGTCTCACTTATAAGCTAATTTCCTTGCTCAGCAGATGGTTTTTAACACAGAAACTCACAACTGGCCAAAGTGCAGAGAATAAGTGACTGTGGCATGGTCAACTACAAATAAGACATTTATACCACACCTCTCCTCTCTAAGGCTCAGGGACTATCATCAAAAAGGGAGTATAAAGCTAATAAGAGGCCAAGTGGGAGGGGCAGAGTAAAAAAAAAAAAACGGTATCTCCTAGTAATGGAAGAGCCGGTGCACATAGGAAATCATGGCAGCTGCAGGTGCCTGCACAAGACCTGCACAAGATCACGACTGTTGACATTTTAGCGTGGAGAGAGGAGGGGCCAATGAACGTCAATCCCGAACTGAGGAGCTATTCCCAATAGAAAGCTTCTGGAGGAGGTAGAATAAAATGTTTCACGTCCCCTGGTAGGATGGCTGGGCTCCAGAGGATGGCCCCACACCAATGAGTATATGGAGAGCACAAACTGACACCATAGGTGATGGAAAAATAAGCAAAGAAGAAATAATGTTGGGATGGGTGGAGAACCGGGTGTGCATCTGGGAGGAATGAGAAAGAGGAGGGTGGGGTGAATGTTATCCAAGCTCATTTTATGCATCTATAAAAATCCCCAAAGAGTCAATAAGAATATATTTTAAAAAATTTAACGTAGATTTTATGGCCTAAAGATATGGCTGATATTTGCTGTTTTCGTAGAGGACCTAGGTTCAGTTCCCATCACCCCCATGGTGGCTTTCAACCATCTGTAATTCCAATTCAGAGAATCCAATGCCCTCAGTGGGCACTGGGCACACACGTGGTATGTGTTTGTTCAGGTCAAGGCCAGGAAATGACCTCTGTGTGGTTCTGCAGGTATAATCCACCTTGGTTATTATTATTATTATTATTATTATTATTATTATTATTATTATTATTATTGACAGGTTCTCCTTATAGGTCAGGAAGCCACCTTGTAGGTAGACTGGTTACCCAGCAAGTCCCAGGGATCTACCTGTCCTATATCCCCAGTGCTGGACAATCAGCACATGCTACCATGCCCAGCGTTTTATTCTATATGTGCTCTGGAGCTCTAACGCAGGTCTGTGTGCTTGTAAACCATAACCAGATGTCAAACCCTATTGCTGAATAAATTACACACTTGGTGTCTGTGACACCTAGCTGTCTAGCTTTCATAGTGCTGGAAGGTGCTGAGCAGACTGCTGGGACAGAAAGACATCAGTGCTCTTATCCATTACAGTACCCTGCATGCTATAATACTGCCAGGTAAGAGATGTCTTTGCCATGTCCATTCACTTCCACTTTGGAATGGGAATATTTATTCTGTCACTGTATGTTTAGAAGCAAGTAATTTACTTAAAATTTATATATTTTAAAAAAAAGTTTTGGTCTACCAACATACCACCCTAAATACACCTGATTTTGTCTGATCTCAGAAGCTATTCAAGGGTCAGGCCTTATTAGTACTTGGATGGGAGACAGCCTGTGAATACTTTAAATTTTATAGGAGCTCACAGTTAAGCAATTGCTTCGACAAATGAAGACTTTAGAGTTTTAAATTGTTGGAACTGTTAAAGACGGAGGACATTTGAGGTTGGATTGCATTTTGCATTATGATATGAACAAGAGACTTGGGGACAAAGGGTGGAAATTTTTGATTTGAAATGATGTGTTTGGGTGTCACCTTGGCAAAATGTAGGGTTGTGATAGCTAATCTAAATTATCTACATAACAGCTATGTAACATGAATCTTAAAAGGTCTTATTAATAAAAACAAACCTGGAGCCAGGTATTGGGGTGAATGCTGAAAGATCAGAGAAACAGAACCAGCCACAGCTAACTTCATCTTGCCAATACCTCAGCTGATCTTGTTTTCTCAAACTGGAAGCCTCTGTGTCCTCATCTGAATGGATCTCTGAACTACTGCTCAAAAGCCTAAAAGCTTAATCAGACTCTAGTCCCTGGTCCTCACGCCTTGTATACCTTTCTGTTTCCTGCCATCACTTCCTGGGATTAAAGGTGTGTGGCACCATGCCTGGCTATTTCCAGTGTGGCTTTGAACTCACAGAGATCCGGATGGATCTCTGTCTCCAGAAGACTAGGATTAAAGGTGTGTGTGCCACCATTTTCTGGCCTCTATGTCTATCTAGCAGCTGTTCTGTTCTCTGACCCCCAGATAAGTTTATTGGGGTACACAATATATTGACCACAGAGTTGGAATTCTCTGGGAGATGTGCCTTTGGGCAAGCCTGTGGGGGGTGTTACCCGGGTTGGGTTAAATGAGGTAGCAAAGGTGGCTCCCTGTGACTGGTGTCCTTTCCTAGACTAGGATCCTGGTTGTATAAAAAGGAGAAAGAAGGCAGAAAGCAGGTGTTCCTTCTTCCTTGCTTCTTGACTGTGGACATGATGTGATCAGGTGTTTCAGATTCTTGCTGCCTCAACTTCTCCGCCATGGTGGGCTGGATCCTTGAGCTATGAGCCAAAGTCAACTCTTTCTCCTTTATGTTGTTTTGGTCTGGGTGGTTTTTTTTTTTTTTTTTTTTTTTTTAATCACAAGAACAGAAAAAGCAACCTAGACAACCAGCATTTATTTTATGCTTGTATTGAAATGAAGGGTTTCGCAAGAAGAAAGAAACCCCAGTTGTGTTAGTCCAGGTCCTCAAAAAGGCAGACTTGGAGATAGGACCCAGCTTGCAAAGGTTTTATTAGGGGAAATACCTGTGTGAGGAAACACGAGGTGGAGAGGGAGCCAGGAAAGGCTGGGAGAGTATTCAGACTGTCAATCAAGTCAGAGCTTCATAAAGGAGAGATGGAAGAGAGACTGGGCGGGACCTCCTAAACTACGTTACGGTTTGTAAAGAGCGTCAACAGACCTGTGAGGGACACCTTAAGCTAAAGTCAGTCATTAAAGAGGTGACTGCTGCTGTACAGTGGGCACCCCTTAGTCACCAAGATGCCCATGGTGATTGGCCAGAAACAGTGCAGGCAATTGCTGAATTAAAAGAGCTGCTAAGGGATACCTTCAACTAAATCCCAAGCAGCTGAAGTTTCAAAGGCCCATCCTCACAGCTGTCCCATCAGCTCATAGTCAGAATTCCTGGGCCACCCAATCAGAGCATCTGATAAGTACTGACCTGTGAATGCTGTGCCTTATTATTGATAATCTGAATGGTTCAAATCCAGGTTTCTTGGGCTTAATCTTTTAATAGCTGCCGTCAGGTGTCCATGCCATTTACTAATGACAGAAAGCACTTTTCAGACGACTGAGTCATACTAGTTTTCTCTCTGTGTAACAAATTACCATAGTCTTCACTGCCTAAAGCAATAGCTATTATTATCTCACAGACATGCAGGTCATAAGCCCAAGTTTCCTCAACTGGGTCCTCTGTTTAGGTTGTAACAAGGCTGAAATCAGTTCTTTTAGGGGGCAAATGGGCCCCTTAATTTGGAAGTTCTTGGAAAGAATTCACTTGCAGAATCTTTCAACGTGTTAGTAAAACTTAGTTCCTTGGGGTTATAGGACTAGGTCTTTGTGGCTGCCAACCATGAGTCATTGATGGAATTTACAATCTGCTGATGTAAGAGGTCCTTCCACCTACAGCCTCACACTCCTTTCTTGTTTGTGTGTGTGTACTTTTTGTGTATGCACATGTGCGTCTATGCCCGTGTATGTGTGTACGAATGAAGAGGCCGGAGATGTACATTGGGTTCTTTCTCTATCACTCTCTACCTTAATTTTTGAGACAGGGTCCTCACTGATCCTCGATCTTACTGATTGGCTATACTGGGTTCCAGACTGTTCTGGAGCTCCTCCAGTTTCTGCTATATCATTTCTGGAATTACAGGTGTGTGCCACCATGGCTGAGTTTTGACTTGGGTTCTGGGCATCTAAACCCAGGCCACTGCACTTGCATATCAGGTAGTCCAGCAGTGCGGCCATCTTCCTAGCCCCCACTTTTTTTCCCCAACTTTCAAATTTCTATGGCTTTCTTTTTTGCCCACCGGAAGGAACTAGCTCATGTTATTAGGTTGGCCTGAGGATTAGCTGTTTCTATCTGCCAGAGTGCTTTCTGGTGCAATGTAACACTCACGATTGTAATAGGCTTGCCTTGATTGCCAGCCCCCAAATCAGGACATGGAGGAATGCTGCCTTGCCCTCCTATTTCTGGCTTTGAGTATAAAATTGGTCCCTCGTCTCTGCTCCAGTGCTTCCCTCTTCCATAGACACTTGGGGATCTGTCAGGCCTGATACTCAGAAGGAAATGGACATATGTGAGAGCCTGCTTGCTCCAAGTGATAGGCACTTCGATGGAGAAGCCCTTCCCTTGCAATGTTCCCAGAGACTTCTCCGACCTCATTGATAACTCATGTTCTAGAAGCTGGCCAAGGATCAACAATCATGTCGGAATGCTTTGAAGCATGCACTACCATGCGACCCACATAGAGAATTGTGCAAATTGTTCTTTTCCTCATGCACATAGACATCCATTCTTCCAATCCCAGCATGTAAGTGCTTCGCCAGTTTTACTGGTCAGATGTGTAACTGCCTCTTTCACTTCTCACTTAGATGACTGAGGTCACAGTGTTAAGTTTTATAGATTCCTTCTTGTTTTGCTCTATATAAAGGGTCTGGCACTGAGTGGCAGAACTTAATGAATGGACACTTAAAGAACCTGCTGGTGGTGGGAAGGACCACTGCTGTAAACTTTCTACCCCATGGTCCTGTACTGTTTGTACTCTAGTCTGTTTAACTCACTGCTCTTTAAACTGTGTGGAATGATCTTTTTAAAGTTAATCTGGTTTAGAAAAACTCAACTCTTGTCTTGAATGTATGGATTCTGTAAGTGCTGTCAACTCCAAATATCTGTGAGGCTAAGAAAACAATAATGAACTGTTTTTAAAGTCTCTGTCTGAAGCTCTTTGTCTCCTAGTCTCTGAATCTCCTGTGTTCTTTAAATCCCTCAAATAAATATGAAATTTTGATTCACTCAGAAGTGTCTTGGATATGCCAGGCAATTCTAGAAATACTCATTACAACAATTCCTGTGGGTTGACAAGCATTATCCATCATGAGCATTAAGGGCCCGAATAACTGTCAATTTTAAGAAAATCTGGTTTGGTTAGGTGTAAACGTGAACCTATTTTTGTTAGTGCTTTTAATGTGGCGCCTGGGTGGAATCCCTGACAGGCACTTCTTTAAGAATTTCACAGTAAAGTAGAGTAATTTCTCTATAGAATCCATCTCTTAAGTAAGTCCAAGAAAGACAACCTGCAAACGGGTAAGCAGTTGCTGAACATGAGGCAGAAACCTTAGGATATAATGTTCCTTACTCTATGAATGGGAAAGTATCAGACAAAGCATTTGTCATCACTCACGTGGGACTAGAGAAGCAAATACCTGTCAAGTTTTCTTGTTATAAAACAACCACTTTTAAGAACCACCAATCAATCTTTATACAGAAAAGTTACTCAACATGATAAAATAATATCTTCTGTGACTGGTGTTTTTCAGAGTGAATTCTAAGAAAATTAATTGTTAAGAATAAAAATGAGGCTGGCAGTAGTCGTGTGTGCCAGAACTTGATCAGTGGATACAAGAAGATCAAGATTTCAAGATCAACCTTGGCTACATAGCAAGTTCAAGGCCAGTCCAGCCTATGTGAAACCACATTGTGTGTGTGTGTGTGTGTGTGTGTGTGTGTGTGTGTATGAGAGAGAGAGAGACAGAGAGACAGAGAGACAGAGAGAGAAAGAGAAAGAAAGAGACAGAGAGACAGAGGCAGAGAAAAACCAGGCTATGAGCCATTGAGATAGCTCATTGGGTAAATGTGTTTTATGCACAAGTCTGACAACTGGAGTTAAATCCCAAAGACCCATATATACTTGGAAGGAGAAAACTAACTCAAAAAAGTTGTTCTCTGACTTCCACAAGTATACCCTGACATGTATGCCCCCCTATATGTAACACAAAATGTACATTGGTGGTTTGAATAACAATGACTCCCCATAGGCTCATATATTTGAATGTTTAGTTACTAGGGAGTGGAACTGCTTGAAAAGATTATAGAGATAGGAGGTGTGTCCTTATTGCTGGAGGTGTGGCCTTGTTGGAGGAATGCGGTGGTATTGTTTTCCCCAAAATATTGTGTACTCTAATAAATTTATCTGGGGTCAGAGAACAGACAGCCACTAGATACAAAGGCTAGAAAATGGTAGCACTCACACCTTTAATCCTAGCATTCCAGAGATAGAAATCCCTCTGGATCTCTGTGAGTTCAAGGCCACATTGGAAATAGCCAAGCATGGTGACACACGCCTTTAATCCCAGAAAGCCAGCCTTTAATCCCAGGGAGTGGTGGTAGAAAGCAAAAAGATATATAAGGCGTGAGGACCAGAAACTAGAAGATTTTGACTGGTTAAGCATGTGGCTGGTTAAGCTTCAGGCTTTCAAGCAGCAATTCAGCTGAGAGCCATTGGGATGAGGACACAGAAGCTTCCAGTCTGAGGAAACAGGACCAGCTGAGGAATTGGCAAGGTGAGATAGCTGTGGCTTGTTCTGTCTCTCTGATCTACCAGCATGGACCCCAATAACTGGCCTCGGGTTTGATTTTATTAATAAGAACTTTTAAGATTCCTGCTACAGAGGAAGTGTGTCACTGGGGTTGGGTTTTGAGGATTCAAAACTCCATTCAACACCAAGTATCTCTCCCTCTTTCTTCCTGCTGCCTGTGGATCAGGATGTTGCTATCTCCAACACCATGCCTGCTGCCATGCTTTTTGCCACGATGATAATAGACTAAACTTCTGAAAGCTTCGCATGAAAACTCCCAAAGAAATGCTTCCTTTTAAAAGTGAGCGTTATCTTGGTCATGGTGTTTTTTCACAACAATAGAACAATAGACTAGTTCCTTAATCACTATTAAGAAACATGTGTGCAATAATACATAAGAAAGCAAATAATAAACAGATACAATCACTGAATTTTTGTTAAAAATTGGTACTGTCAGAAAGATTATTTCATTTAAACCCCATGGATTTATTCAAGTAACCAGTGAACCAAAATTTCATTGATCAGCTACTGTATGCCAAAGCCTAGGATGTCTTCTGAGGACTTGGTATGCATGAGTGAAGAAAGTGAACACTTTTATGCTAAGGATCTTCCCTTCCACAGAAAGCTTAAAATAATGTAATGAACATATGTAGTAAATATGGAGATTATATATATGTTAGAAGGTTCTGGCCATTGCAGTACAAAAAAATGAAGAGTCTTTAGTGGCTAGAATGCAGAGCAGATTTTATCATAAAACAGAATGGCCATTGAAAAGGTAATATCCAGTTAGAGAGTTAAGAAACATGTGAGAAATAATCAGGTTGATTGCTCTAGGAAGATGCTCCAAGCACAGGCCATATCAAATGCAAAGATTTTTAAGTCAGGGAAATTAGTGACTTGTTGGAAGGACTGGAATCTCAAACATTGTTCTCAGAGAAGCCAAGAGTAGGGGGCTGGAGACAGCAGGGATAAAGGATGAAGAGATGTCTGTCAATAGGAGTGATGTGGGAGTTAGATGGGAAAATAAGCTGTAGTGTTCTGTGGCACAGCAAGATGAATACAGTTAAGGAGATTTTATATGAGAGAGAAGTTTAAATGCACTTTCCATGAAGGTGTGGTAACAGTGAAGGACACCTAATACATGAATCAAGCGTGGCTGCAACAGGAAATTTAGATCACTTTTAAGGCAGGAAAAGTGAGACTTATCCAGTAATTATTGAGAGTGATCTATTGATAATTACTTAGTATGAATGCATTTGTTCTATACTTCAACATGATTTTTTTATAATGGTTTAGTGGTTATTCTGTTTTAAATCAACTACAACTTATTTCATAAATACGTTTTTAAGAAACCTTAACATAGTGGAAGGTCAAAATATACAGTCACCACACAGGAGAGGTGAAAAATACAATAAAGAGCTTCAACTATACAGGTGTTGATTTCAGCTTCAGAGCTCAACCTTTTTGGAAATGTCACATATAACAAAAAATATAGGCATAGTAGAGAATATCAGACTCTCATCATTATTGCATTTCTTTGCTTTTCACCCTATTAATCATTGAAAAGGAAATCATGTAAGCTTGCTATTACACACACACACACACACACACACACACACACACACACAGCTGTAAAAATGTTACTTGCTAAAGGGTTTAGTTAAAAATCAAAGAAAGGGATAAAGTAGTGAAATAATGTAGTTACCTGTAGAGTTTCAAATATAAATACAAATATGACGTAATAAGATCTAGCTGCTTGCTTTATCAATAAACTCTCTCCTTTAGTCACCCATAGCTTTGTAATTAATCAACCAAACAGCCCATATTGATAGATGAAAGTCTTCTCACCTTGCCGTGTTCGGGAGTTGGGGTTATAGTTTGAAACATACACATTTTTGGTTGTGAGCCTAGCCTTTAACGGTAAGGAAGGAAAGAAAGAAAGAGAGAGAGAGAGAGAGAGAGAGAGAGAGAGAGAGAGAGAGAGAGAGAAAGAAAGAAAGAAAGAAAGAAAGAAAGAAAGAAAGAAAGAAAGAAAGAAAGAAAGAAAGAAAGGAAGGAAGAAAGGTACATATGTTGAAGACATGGTCTTCAGACCCCAGTGATATTACTAGGTTGTGGACCTTCATATGTGGAGAGAGAGAGAGAGAGAGAGAGAGAGAGAGAGAGAGAGAGAGAGAGAGAGAGAGAGAGAGAATTAAATACTTGAGGATGTATTCTTGAGCGGGGTTGTGGAACTTTGGTGATCCCTCTTATTTTCTCTTTAGCTCTCCAGTTGCCCCAAGGCTCCCGGTTTCCTCCATCATATGTTCCCTTCCACAATCCTGAAGCCAATTGGGTCCAACAATTATGGACTGACACTGTAATTGCAAATAAACCTGTTTATCACAGATGTTTTTTTGTTTTGTTTTGTCCCAGTGACAGGAAGCTAACTCAATGACAAATCTGATGTGTTTGGAATGAGTTCTTATTGGTTCAGTGATTCTCCTAAGATTGGTCAGAATCAATTGTCTGGTTAGGGTGATACACTTCAATCATCATATCTGGGTGGGAGAGAGTCCCTTTGGAAAAATACCCAATGTTGTGGTTGATGGGCTCCATCCAACACTTGCCTAGCAGACTTCTCCATAAGGTTGTTGCATAATATAGAAGTTTGTTGACCCAAAGAGAGTAATCCATGAGTAAATAAAAGAGAGGATCCAAGATGGAAGTCTCATTGACCACATTGTCCTCTTAGAAATGACCCTCCTATGCTACACTGTATTTATTAGAGCTAAGTCACTGGGTCCAGCTCATGCTTCAGGAACAGGAGCTTAAAAGTATTTTGAAATCATAAATCCATATTCTGAAAGCCAATTCCATGCCCCTAAGATGGGATGTTTGGCCTCAGTGGTTCTTCTAATTTGGTTTTGGTTGGTGTGATAAAACATTGACAAAAAAAATAAGTTGGGGCCAGAAAAAGATTTATTTGCCTTATAGGTTCAGGTCCATCACCTGGAGAAGCAGGGGCAGGAACCTCTGAGACCACAGAGGAGTGCTGCTTACTGACTTGCTTCTCCTGGCTCGCTCAGCTACCTTTGTTAGATAGCCTAGGCTTACTTGCCCAGGGATGACAACACCCATAGTGAGCTGGGTTCTCTGACATCAATTAGTAGTCAGGAAAAAACACCCCACAGACATGCCCAGAGGCCGTTCTGATGGAAGCAATTCCCCAACTGAGATTCTCTTTTCCAGGTTAAAGTTTGTGTCAAGTTGACAAAACTAATGGGCACAGTTGTTAAATACAAAAAATGTGTATATATTACTGAGACAGTCAAGCTTTTGGTGACTGCTGTTCTTTCATTAGAGACATCATCCAGGTGTATTAGAAGTCTGTGGTTTAAGTTACACCATCCCCCTTCCAGGCAAGGATAATTGCCTCCTAGAATAAACATCTCAAATAGCAAAACACTGCTTCCAGTCACTACCCTTGCTCTGTGCCTCAAGATCCTTCTGGGAGTTTCTACTGCTCAGGACAAAAGGCAGAGTTTTAACATGGTTTGCTCTCCCCTCCCTTGCACAATTTATTTATTTATTTTTCTATTTTTTATTTTTATTTTTATTTATTATTTATTTATGTATTTAATTTTACAATACTATTCAGTTCTACATAACAGCCACAGATTCCCTTGTTCTCCCCCTTCCTGCCCCCCTGCCCTTCCCCCCAGCCCACCCCCCATTCCCACCACCTCCAGATCAAGGCCACCCCAGAGGACTGAGATCGACCTGATAGACTCAGTCCAGGCAGGTCCAGTCCCCTCCTCCCAGATTGAGCCAAGCGTCCCTGCATAAGTCCCAGGTTTCAAACAGCTATCTCATGCAGCGAGCCCAGGACCCGGTCCCACTGCCTAGATGCCTCCCAAACAGATCAAGCCAATCAACTGTCTCACCTATTCAGAGGGCCTGATCCAGTTGGGGGCCCCTCAGCCTTTGGTTCATAGTTCATGTGTTTCCATTCGTTTGGCTATTTGTTCCTGTGCTTTATCATGATTCTTTTCCTGTACAATACACCCTGACCACAGTTTTCCCCTCTCCATCCTTTCCAGCTTCCCCCCCCCCAACACCCTGCCAGCTCTCCTCTTCCCCAGATCCATTTACTCTATGTCCTCTTCAGAAAAGAGCAGGCCTCCAAGAGACAAGAGCCAAACAGGACAAAACAAGATGCCATAAAACACGGCAAAAGCCCTCATATCAAGGCTGAACTAGTCAGCCCAAAAGGAGGAAAAGAGTCCCCAAAAGCAGTCACAAAGAATCAGAGATACACTTGCTCCCACTGTTAGGAGTTTCTCAAAACACCAAAAAGCTCACGGTCATAACATATATGCAGAGGACCTGGTATAGACACAGGCAGGCCATGTACTTGCTGCTTCAGGCTCTGTGTGCACACATGAGCCCTGCTTAGCTGATTCTGTGGGCCTCCTGGTGTTCTCCTGGTGTCCTCCAGCCCCTCTGACTCCTACAATCTTTCCTCCCCCTCGTTCACAGGGTTCTCTGAGTTTCAAGAGGCGGGATATGATTGAGATCTCTAATTTAGACTTCCTCTGTATAATGTCTGCTTGTGGGTATCTGTACCTGCTCCCATCTGTTGTCAGAGAAAGCTTCTCTAATAACAACTGGATAAGGCACCCATCTATGACTAGAGCAGACTATCATTAGGAATCATTTCATTGATTTCCTTTTTTCCAGTCATGTTTGGTTCTATCTTAGGACTCTGGGCAATCCAGTCTCTGGTTCTGGCCACCCAGGAAGTACAGGGCATGGGCTCCCTCTCTTGGCATGGGCTCAAGTTAAACCAAACATTGTTTGTCCACTCTCACAAGTTCTCCCACCACCATTGCCCCAGCATGTCTTGCAGGCAGGACGGATTGTAGGTCAAGGATTTTGTGGCTGGGTTGGTGTCCAGGTTTCTCTTTCTGTAGCCTGCAGAGAACCTTCTCCTGTCAAAGAGACTAGAATGTAGAGGTCTGTCTCTTCTTGAATGGCCTTTCTGTAGCCCACCTCCACAGGGAGTTCTGTTCCCATCACCATACTGGCCTCTTATTCCAGGAGTCACTAGGTATCTGCAGCTGTTACTCTCTCTAACTTGAATATTTTCTGTGTTAGTTCCCTGACCCCAGACCCTTAACATTTTAAACTTTTTTTTTCTATTTACAAGAGGAAAATTTTGCACTAAGCATCCCTGGCTATCTCAAGACCAAATTTTATCACAACTCACTCTAAACAGTTGAAGCTATTGAAAGACTTGGACTTTGATTCTCTTTTGTAATCAAACCTTAACTAGCTATAACTGAGCACCCTTTACCAATTATTAACTGTGACATTTTTATTTCTCACCGTGAAAAGACCTTAGATTCATTCATTCTGTCCCAGCAAAGAAAGTTTTAGTCATTTGCACACTATCAATATTATTCTTGTATAGGTATGTTTCACTTTTCCCTGTGAGTTAATGACAGAAGTATGTGTTCTGTCATTAATGTGCACATTAATAAAACTCAGCTGTGTTTTAAATTTTTCTGTTTTGAAGTTTCTAGTGGTCGGTCTTCTTTTCATTCTCTAGCCCTTTCCTGTAGAGTCTTCTAATTATAGAAGTTTGGTTGAGATCTTCCTCTGTAAGTAGACTTCAAGTTCCAGGAGATAATAACTATGTCTGTGCTTGCTCTGGTGTATCCCAGCACTTAGCTGTACAAGTAAATGCATGGCCTTCTAGTGTACATTTTTTAAAACAAATGGGTAAATATCTTTGTGTGACCTCAGGTTCAAAACCAAAAAAGTACATGCACATACTTCTTTAATTCTTGGTGCTTTGGGACTTTGAGTTTTAGGCAATGGTTGATTTTATTTTCTACTTAAAAAAGATGGCTCAGTTTTTACTGCTGTATTCATTTGTGTTTATCAGTTGAAAAAGCCATCTAATGGACTGGAGAAAGGCGATCTCAACACCCTTTCCTTCTGACATTACGATAACATGCCTGAGCAGCTGTGCAGCATCATGGCTGCTACAGAAATCCCTCTCTGAAAAGCCGAGGCTATCATGTTACAGCCCAGAGCCTGGGATCTGATTACTCTTGCTATAGAAGCCTGGAAAGCTACAAATGTCATTAGTAGCCATTAAATGACTTGGCTTGGCTTTCAAAGACTATCTCTGATGTTTGCCTCTATGATCTCTCATGGCTGTAAATGCTATAAATTGGGCATGCATTTTCACAGGGATGCATATTCTTTGAAAGATTCTATGCATTATTGCTCAATTATTTGAAATGAAATCAGAGGCTGAAACTAAGAATTCGAATGGGGATTCAAGTCTTGGAATTAAGTGTGTGTGAGTATTGGCACGCTCAGATTGTCTTCTACACCCCACCCACTACTCCCTTCAATTTAACTGTGCTCAAGCACTTTCATTCTGCATCTAATTTTAATGTGCAAACCATCTCATTCCCTGCAATTGTAAAGCATGTGTTAGCACTTAAGCAGCTGGAGGGGGTTGCCTAAGGTAAGAGGATTGATAGCACAGACCAGGCATCTTAAAATGGCTTTCTGTGATTTGGCATTACTAGCGAAGGCTTTATGTTCAGGTTCCAAGCTGTCTGTTCGGGGCTTAGAGAAGCTC
This sequence comes from Peromyscus maniculatus bairdii, assembly GCF_049852395.1. Lineage (NCBI taxonomy): Eukaryota > Metazoa > Chordata > Mammalia > Rodentia > Cricetidae > Peromyscus > Peromyscus maniculatus. The sequence continues at coordinate 47,719,920 of NC_134862.1, read as the reverse complement.
AGGCAGTGAGCTCATGGGGATATTTTATTCCTGTTACTTGGTGTTGATATTTCAGGATATTTTTGCATGGCAAGCATCTACTTAAGGAAGTCTGAAGGTATATTCACAATCTGCTTTCTTAAAGGGGCTGGAAAAAGGAATATATTTGTCTAAGCATGATGGAGAAGTGGTTGGAAAGCGTGATTAAGATCTATCAAAACTATTACGTCATGGAGAAAAGCTAAAGGATTTGTGAAAATGCAAATTTGATTGCTGCTTAACCAATGTCTCTTCTTACCATGTCTTTGAGATTAAGAAAATTCAGCTTATGTCTACATTATCTTCACCTTAATGAAGAGGGGGAGTCCAGACTTAAAGTCAGCACTTTGGATGAAAATGACCACAGGAATCCAAAATAATCTAAGAAAATTCTTTAAACACCTGTAAACTTTAAACCACTAAACTATTACAACCAGCACCTCGAACTTTGCGTATGTTTTACATGCATCACTTATCTGGGCTTAATTGTATTATGAGCAGTGAAACCCAGTAGTGACAGTCTGAAGGTGTAATCTTTGCTTATTGATCCAGAGATGCATCCTATCTACATGTTAGCATCTCAGCAGTTGGCAGTGTCATAACAGATGATATTTAAAAGGTGTGAATCCTTCCTTCTTCTCCTTTCTTTTAATGATAGTTATATCTTGGGAAAAACAGGTTCTTAGCTTTGAATACAAAATGTTGTGGAATATTAGTTTAAGATTTATTACATTCATTTATGCTGTGGAATGTTTGTTTAATGATGAAAAGGTGTGTTGCATTCTTTTATGTTGCATTTGTTTAACTGTGAAGCTGTGTTACTTTGCCTTTCTAAAACACCTGATTGGTTTAATAAAGAGTTAAATGTCCAATAGCTGGGCAGGAGAGGGACAGGTGGGGCTGCCAGGCAGAGAGAATAAATAGGAGGAGAAATCTATGCTTAAAAGAAGAGGGAGTAATTAAAAAGGAAAAAGAGAGGAAGAAGCCAGGAGCCAGCCACCCAGCCACATAACCAGCCACAGAGTAGGAAGGGAAGAAAGGTATATAGAATAAAGAAATGTAAAAAGTCCCGAGGCAAAACACAGAAGAAGAGAAATGGGTTAATTTAAGTTAGAAAAGCTGGATAGAAATAAGCCAAGTTAAGGCTGGGCATTCATAAATAAGAATAAGTCTTCATATATTTATAGTCGGGAGCTGGGTGGCAGGCCCCCAGAAAGTAAAAATAAACAAACAACAAACAAATCAACTACAACATAGTGCAATTAGGGCCAACAAGATGTCTCAGCAGGCACACCAAGCCTGAGGATCAGAATTTGACTCTCAGGACCCATATGGTGAAAGTAGAGAACAGACTCCAGCAAGTTGTCCTCAGACCTTTGTATGTGTGTCATGGTAGGCATGGACACAGGCACACATGTACGAACACACAAATAAATCTAATTTTAAAATGGAGTGGTTAAGTTCACATCTGATAAATACTAACATAAATATTAGGGACCAATAATTTAGAAATATGTTATTTAGAAATATATATATATGGTAGTCACATAGGTAGCTTTCTGAGACAACCACTCAGTTTGACTCTCAGCCCAACTGAGACTGAAAAGTATTGAGTTGTATGAGGTATTCACTCTAGATGCTGCTTGCTGAGTAGACATACCTCTGACTTACTTATTTAGCCAGACTTTATTGTGCATCTATTATATGGTCAATGTTTCCTTTGAACCAGGTTTAGAGTAGAAAAAAAATGAGGAAACACCACATAATGCCCTCTGACATGCAGATCATTTTAACTTATGAACAAGCAAAACCAGATATTTTAGCTTATTTTTATACTTTATTAAACATTTGAGAATTTTGTACACTATATTTTGATCATATTAACTCCCAACTCCTCCTGTAACCCCTGTCAGATTTATTCCCATCTCCATACCTTTCTCAAATATGTGGCCTCTTTTAGTAAATACTTTAAGTTTAATAACCCATTGATTCCAATTTGTGACGTCCATGTACTTTTGCTCCCAAAAGCCCATCCCTTGGAACATGGATTCCCTTGTTTTCCCCCATCCCCCGCTGTCTTCCTCCCACCTCACCCCCCATTCCCATCTCCTCCAGGGCAAAGACTTCCCTGAGGATTGAGTTCAACCTGGTAGATTCAGTTCAGGCAGGTCCAGTCCCCTCCTCCCAGGCTGAGCCAAGTGTCCTTGTATAAGCCCCAGTTTCCAAACAGCCAGCTCATGCATTAAGGACAGGACCCGGTCCCACTGCCTGGATGCCTCCCAAACAGATCAAGCTAATCATCTGTCTCACTTATCCAGAGGGCCTGATCTAGTTGGGGGCTCCTCAGCTATTGGTACATAGTTCAAGTGTTTCCATTTGTTTGGCTATTTGTCCCTGTGCTTTTTCCAACCTTGATCTCAACAATTCTCACTCATACAAACCCTCCTCTTTCTCGCCAATTGGACTCCCGGGGCTCCATCTGGGGTCTGGCCATGGATCTCTGCATCTGGTACCCTCAGTCATTGGATGGGGTTTCTACCACGACAGTTAGGGTGTTTGGCCATCCTATCACCAGAGTAGGTCAGTTTGGGCTCTCTCGACCATTGCAAGTAGTCTATTGTGGGGGTATCTTTGTGGATTTTTGTGGACCTCTCTAGCACTTTGCTTCCTCCTATTCTCATGTGGTCTTCATTTATCATGGTCTTTTATTCCTTGTTCTCCCTCTCTGTTTTTGATACAGCTGGGATCTCCTGCTCCCCTAAGCTCTCTTTCCCTTGACCCTTGCCCTCCACTACACCAACTCATGTCCAGGTTGTTCACGTAGGTCTCATCCATTTCTCTGTCATCAGATGATCCCTGTGTCTTTCTTGGGGTCCTGTTTTCTAGGTAGCCTCCCTGGTGTTGCGAGTAGCAGTCTAGTCTTCTTTGTCTTACATCTAGTATCCTCCTATGAGTGAGTACATACCATGTTTGTCTTTCTGAGTCTGGTTTACCTCACTCAGGATGAAGAAATTGAAGATGTCAGAAAATGGAAAGATCTCCCATGCTCATGGATAGGCACGATTAACATAGTAAAAATGGCAATCTTACCAAAAGCAATCTACAGATTCAATGCAATACCCATCAAAATACCAACACAATTCTTCACAAACCTGGAAAGAATAATTCTCAACTTCATATGGGAAAACAAAAATACAAGATAGCCAAAAGAATCGTGTACAATAAAACAACCTCTGGAGGCATCATGATCCCCGACATCAAGCTCTACTATAGAGGTACAGTAATAAAAACAGCTTGGTACTGGCCTAAAAACCGACATGTGGACCAATGGAATCGAATTGAAGACCCTGACATTAATCCGCACACCTATGAAAGTACAATTTTTGACAAAGAAGGACCTGTGTTTTCATGCATTTAAAAAAACTTGTTTCATTTAACTTTGTTTCTATAAGTTTATCAAATCTTAAGAGGATTGTGGCTTGAAACAAAACACAGCAAAGCAAAAAAAGGAGTAGATAGTTTCATGTGTCTGTATGCACATGTGCATGCATCTGTGTATGTGTGGAGGTATACCACATACATACATGTGCCCATGCAGGCTACAAGAGGACATGGGATCCCCTGGAATTGGAGTTGTAGGGTGTTGTGAGCTGCCTGATATGGGTGCTGGGCAAGGGTCCTCTGGAACAACAGCAGTGCTCTTGACCACTGAGCCATCTGTTCAACCCCAAGGAGAAAACTTTTGAAAAGAATTAAATTCTAGTCAACAAATCAAATAGAGTTCTTAACTAAATGATTGTCCTTAACTAGTGTCCATATGAATATCCTTAACTAGTGATCATCCTTGAGAGAAAACAACCAGTGAAAAATGAGATGGTTTCTTTTTTTTCTTAATTACCCAAAGAAGAGATTTATAAAACATAACCACACAGCATAAGAACTCCTTTGAATTTGGAGAAACATTTTTCTTTCCCTTCCCTATCACATCTTGGTGCTACTACTTGGCAGTGACTGCCCAGGATCACCTAAGAACCCATCTTTGGCCCACTGTATTAGCCACATGTTATCCTTGGACTCTGGAGGCTGGGACAAGAGAGCAACTACTAGACCTGTAGGGTTCACACAGGGAGATGCTGTCTCAACCTCACAGCCTTTAGAAGCTCACTTGGGGATGCGAATTTTGTTTCTGCCTTTCATTCCAAAATCAATAAGATTCATGATTCATAAATTTTCAGAAAAATAATCATTACATAATTAATGTATGCAACAATAGTACATGTACATTAAGAAAATAATGAAAGCCAAATGAATAATTAAAATGTTAATGCTTTATTATGCTTTTAAGTCAAGTCTGTACATGAACAGTACAATATTAAAATAATTTTGACAAATAAATTTTTCTGTCATTTCACATTAAACACTCAGACTCCTTGAAAGAAACATAAATGATAATAAATAATGTACTTATAATTTCAAAAAGCATACATGTAGAAAAGGTTTCACATTCCTGTCAGGGAAATGCACATTGAAAATCATAATCAGCTAACACCTGACACCTGTTAGAATGGACATTATCAAAACATAAGTGGTAACAAGTGACAACAGTGGAGAGGACAATGACAAGGATGTGGTGAAATAAAGAACCATTGTAAACTCTTGGAGGATGTAAATTATTGTGACTATTTTCAGAAACAGGATGAAGGTTCTTCAGAAAAATGAAAATAGCATCCCTATATGTCCTAGCATTTCCTACATCCTGAGTGTGTGTGTGTGTGTGTGTGTGTGTGTGTGTGTGTGTGTGTGTGTACTGAAATAGGTATATAAAAAAAAGTGTCTACACTCTATCTTTATTTCAAAATTATTCATAGTAGCCAAGCTATGGAAACAAATAAAGGGTCCTTCAATCAATGAACAGATAAAGAAAACATGCTGTATGCTTTCATATATATATATGCTTTCATATATATATATATATATATATATAAACATGTTTATGTAATGAAATACTATGGAGGCTAAGGGAATTTCATTTGTACACATATAACTGAACAACTATTATTAGTGGGATAAAAAGACAAGTGCTGTATGATCTCACTTAAATATGGAACTTAAAGATAATGATTTTATTGAAACAGAACAGAAAGTTTATCACTTGGGGCTCAGTGGGGAACAGAATCTTGGAAAAAGATGAGAAATTTTCATGATCTATTGCACTATGTGTTTAATCATAATATCTAGACATTTCCAAACAATAAAGCATAGGTTTTAACATTATCACTATAGTAGCAATGGTGATAGGGTAATGGATAAGTTTGTTAGCTTGGTGTGCTCTTTCTGTAATATATAAATGTATTCAAGACCATGCTGTACTTCACAAATATTCATAACTACTATTTAATAATCAAAATAACTAATAATTGAGAATCCCAGAAATTAAATCACTGATATAAAACTTTTTAAAATTATTGATTAATAAAGCCAAATTGTTTCCATAAAGTTTATCTCACATCAGACCTTCTTGAACATTGTGTGCTTCTGAAGGCCAAGAACAGAAGAGCTTACCTCACAAAAAAGTAGGGTTTTCTAGAGTAGAGTTTAGTGCAAGGCATCAAAGATCATATAGAATCTGCAACAAATATCAAGAGGCAGAGTCCAGATGGCTGGAAGAAGCCATTCTGGACCAGTCCATGGCTTGAGGACTATGAAACATTTCATGCCTGCTTCCTACTGTGGTTTTTTCCTTGGCTAACCATTTCTTATCCTGACTTGCTAATGTGAACACCAAGATAGTTACTAAATGATGGACTCATCATGACTTTCAGCTATGGTACAAATCTCCTATGAAGGGTTTGGTAAATTTCAGTTCAAATTCCTCAGAAGGGGAATATGTAAATCACCTCCAAGCCCGGGGTGGTTCTCCTGAGGACAGGAGTGTTTCTTTGGCTAACACACCATAGCTGGCAGATGAAGGTCACATATTCAAAAAGGAGGTGGAATGAAGGAACTGGGTGTGAGTTCAAAGAGAAACTGATGTAAGAATGCCAGATGCAGGATGAAAACACTCAGGCTGGCATCACTCAGTGTTGCCTCTTGTTCCTCAGCCTGCTTTACTAAAAGTCACCTGCATCTCATTTTTTCATGTGTGAATTTTCATGGATAATGCAAAATTTCAAATCATCTCTGTATCACTTACATTTAATCCATCATTACTCTGTCTAGCCCATTGTTTGCCTTGCAAATGATTATTTTTCCTCAAAGCTTTCTATGCAAGGTTTTTATATACTCAGGTTCCTAGGGCTCTCTCATTTGTGGCCCACAGGTCCTCCTTTTGGAAGTTGCCTTCTCATGGAAGGTGACTCTGACAAGCTCCAATTCATACAAGCAACATCTTCCATCATTTTCTTCTCTCTTTTGCTTTGTGTGAATATTGAAGAAAATCCCTTGTCATTTTGAGTGAGTACATCTTCTATTGCATTTATTTTGGATTGTTTTAGAGAATTACATGTAATCCCTTAAGGAATAAAATAAATCTTTAGACTATCTGAGAAATTATACATACTATTTCATTTTTTTTCATTTAGTTAATATTCACACCTTTCTCCCAAGAATAATTTATCTATTAAACATATCAGCACATGCTATGCTATCCAGGATATATCAGAAGGTTTTTCAAAATCATTATAACTAAAAACTTCCCTCTTAAGGACCAGAGAGGTAGGTAGCTCAATAGTTAAGAGCATTTGCTGTACCTCCAGAGGACAGGGATTTGGTTCCTAACACCCACATTGTGGTTTGCAACCACCCACCCATTACTGCAGTTGCAGGGAATCTTCTCATCTTCATAGGCACCAGGCACACTCACGATATACACACATACATGCAGACAGACTTTCATATACATAAAGTAAAAATAAACACATTTTTAAATAATGTGGACAAAATATAAACAGATGGCTAGTAGTAGACACAGTGTTAATTGGAATATTGGAATATTCCACGTCAGAGCAACACAGTTCTGGACCGAAGCAGGGTAACTCCACAGAAGAACAGAAATTTTAGCAGGATACCAAGTGGTGAGCATCTCCAGGCCTTTGTTATTGAGTGCTCTGAAAAAGTTAGGAAACAAGATATAGGAACATGAAATGGCCTCAAGATCTAAGGTGTGGGTTACTAAGTTGATTGGAGGTGTGGTTCCCATAGGGAAAGATCAGAGGTAAATGTGGTTATGGTGAGATTTAGGCCTATGAGCAGAACAGAGATTGGCAAATTTAGGATAGACAACCTGGAGACAGAGACTTGGATACCAGCAACATATAAGCCTGTGCTGGACTATGCCTGTGCTGAACATTCCTTCAGTTCATGAAGCATAAGAGAAGAAATCCAGAAATTCAAGAGTATTCCTTACTAAGATACTGGATTTCGGATTTTAAGCATCTTAAAAAGCAAATATAGAGGCTGGTGAGATGGCTCAGTGTGTAAAATGCTTGCCCCATAAGCATAAAGACCACAGTTCCTGCCCTCAGAACCCTTGCACAAGCCAGGCAGGTGGAACAGCCACTTATAATCCCAGCACTCTAGCCAACAAAGTCCAGGTCTAAGTGAAAGACCCTGACTCAAAAAATAAAGTGAAGAGTGATAGAGAAAGACACCTGATATTAACTGTGGGTCTCTGCACATCCACACATATGCATGTGCAACCCCACACACAAATTCCCAACACACCTATACAGAAAACAAAATAAACCAGAAAACAAACAAAGATAGACAACCCCACAAACCAGGTTATCAACATGAGAGACAGGAACCTAAATGTGAAGAGCAGGGTCAGGAAAGTTAATAGGCCTAGAATTTTGGAGGAAGAGGTCCAAAGTGCTTTGGATATGGAGAGCAGACCCAGAAGGGCAGCTAGCAATTTCAAAAGCCTGATGTTTGCTTGGCAATTTGAGTACCACTGGTAATTTGGTTCCACCAAGACCAACTTCCATTAAAGAAATCCACACAAGTGGAAGAGAGCAATGTTTAAAGGTATCAAATTATAGGTAGGAGAGTAATGAGAAATTTATAAATATAGACTGTACTGCAGGTTACTAAATGCTATTTCCAAGCTCATAGCTGAGAGAGAGAGAGAGAGAGAGAGAGAGAGAGAGAGAGAGAGAGAGAGAGTTGTGTAGTGAATGAGGCAAGACCAGAGACTTTTTTTTCTCTTATATTTCTTGGTTTTTGTTTGACAATAGAGAAACTGAGCCTTGTCACATGGTAAATAGAAAGAGCCAGATGGTGGGAGGAAAGGATTTTGGTGGACCTAGAGATCTCCTAGGCAAGGGAGCTTGTGAACTAACTTCATAAAATACTGTAGAATGATTCTGAATACTAGAGTAGGATCCTAAAAATGGATTTTTGCAATGAAAGTTGAATGTATATAAGACTTAATAGATCAAGAGAGAGAAAGGACAATGTGTTTGACAGATTTTCCCAACGAATTAAAGCCTTCAAGGTACCCAAAGAACAGGCACTGTATGTAGAACATCTTTTTATAAATAGTAATCCAACCACTCTCCTTATCATAGATGATGATGAGCCTAAATAACAAAGGTTCTCTTTGGAAATATGGCACCAAACTAGTCAAGAAACACACACACACACACACACACACAAACACACACACACACACACACACAAACATTACTGCTCCTTGAAAAGATAGGTCATAGAATTAAGTCTACCAATTCAGGTTAGGTTCTTGTAGGGAGAAAGACAAATAAAAAGGGTAAAAACCTCATCTTAAATGTGAGGTCTCTCTGGGAAAGTAAATCTACTGTATGGTTACCATAAGTACTCAGATAACTGCCTAGCTGTTTATGTACATTTCCCCCTCCTTATCAAATTTCATATAAAGCAGAAGCATTTCAGTGATTCTTTAAGTGGAATGAAAGACTTAGCTATTACTTCAAGGCCCATCTGACCAGGACATCCAATGAAAGATGAGAGAATGATTATTTTGTGTGGTGTAAAGATATGGGTGACACTGGCATGGGACAAACGGTGCTTCTATGGCTCTCCCTTTGACCCACACTGTGGAGCAGGAAGCTGTGCCAACTCAGAGCTCTGCTGTTGACTCTGGACATCAAACACTTCAGCGTTTATAAGGAGTGCCTCATTTGTAACCTGCAGAAGCCTAGAAAAATAGTATTCTTGTATAAACTAGTGACTTCCCCACAGACATAGAACTGTATGATACAAATTAATTAAGCATACCTGGAAATTCAGACATCAGAAGTTAGAGTGAAGAGCAACAGCACCTCCAGAACCTCTCTTAGGGATAGAACGTCTCTTGATGGTGACAGCAAAAAGCGGGGCCACAGTTGCATTCATTGTTCAGTGAGCTTTTCTACACAGTTCAACCCACCGACAGCAATGAATGTTGATTGTGACCTTTGTAAACAATCTCTGCACAGGCGAAGGCCATCCTGGTGGGTCGGTCCTGCTTTGGAGTTCGGTCTTCAGCAAACACAGAGGGCCATGGAGTAGATGGTTAGCTATAGGGTACAATCAACGGTCGATGGTTTTCATTTGAAATCCAAACTCACCGACAGCGTTGAATGTTCACTGAAGCAACCTCTAAGCCAGAGTGGTGCTGACTTTACAGTCTCCGGAGGTGTCTGAAGCCAGAGGGAAGTGGAGGAAAGCCCAGCCCTTTAAGCACACATGTCACACATTTTAAACCATTTTTAAAGAGTAAGAAAGAAAAGAAATGTGATTCTTCCCACCCAGAGTTTGGCAAGCCTCCACTTTGTGCTGAGTGAAAGAAAAGGATCTGATTTTTTTTTTCAAAAAAGGAAAAAAAAAAAAAAAAGCCTTTTCGGGGGCTTAGTCCCAGGTGGTTAAAGGCAGAGAGAATGTATCATTCAAAGTAATTTGAGCTATCAAATAAAAACAACATTTAAGTATTTCATGATTTAAATAATGGTGAGCACATAATAAAGATAGCCAGGATGTATGTAGATTATGCAAAAATGAAACAGAATCTACTTAGGTTTTCTCAAATTATATCGCTAACAGTATTGGCCCTCTATTTTTACACTGTACATAGAATAAGGGTTTAGTATACAACAGGGTTTTAGAAATTAATATAATTTCCTTAAGATATACTTACCCAGAAACGATGAACAAATTAAACCAATTCAACCCATTTTTCACAACATTTCAAACTAGAATGAAAATGAATTCAACCTACACATACTACACAAGATTCATCTCCAGTCATTTTGGTTATTAAAGTCCTAACTGTTATTTTTTTTAATGATTGAGTGGAGATGAAAGTCATTTATATCCATTTTCTAAGTCTTCTCTGAGTAACATGTATTTGTAAATTAGTATGAACTCTGTTGAACGTGTCTTTACAACTGCTTTCAATCATCAATTTAAACAAAAATCCCTGTGCATGCTTCAAAGCCAGGGTAGAAAGCCAGTATATTATACTTAAGTAGGATTTTATGTGGCATTAATGAGAAAAGATAAAAAAATTTGAATCTGACTTTGAAGCTGTTCCTAGTCTTAGACAAATTACTGCAACCGTTAATAAAATATCAGTGACCCACATAAGTCCAAATTTTGAAACATTCTGACATTTTGTTTGCTTAGAATACTGTATGCTAAACCTGTAATTGTTTAGTATCTTGTAGACAAAAAGATTACATGACAATTTTCTCTAATTGGTATTTTGAGGTAAATGGGGTAACGATCTGCTGGCGGTATGTATTGAGACAGCAGATAGTCACAGGACATAAAATTGACTCATCTGAATTTTCCTGTGCGTCTCCCTTTGAGATAAGCAGTTTTCCTGCAGAGGATTGCCTTTTGTGGCAGGGAGGCATGCTCCCCTGGGATCATCAGTTTGTGTTATCAGTCTCACCTGAATGCATGTCCCTGCCCTCCCCTTGTCTTCTGCCCACCACACCACCCTTCTCAGGGCAGCATTCCACTGTTTTTTTTTTTTTTGTTTGTTTGTTTGTTTTTCGAGACAGGGTTTCTCTGCATAGCTTTGCGCCTTTCCTGGAGCTCACTTGGTAGCCCAGGCTGGCCTCGAACTCACAGAGATCCGCCTGGCTCTGCCTCCCAAGTGCTGGGATTAAAGGCGTGCGCCACCACCGCCCGGCGCATTCCACTGTTTTTATACATACCTACCAGCTCTGTCTACATCCATGAGCGTTTGGACACATATGTTGAAGTAAAAGATTTCAGCCCTAAGTGTTGCCTTAACTCAGAATACAAACCTCACCTATGATAAAGCAACTTCCATTAGAGTCACAATTAATAGCAAAGCACAAGTAACTGGTGTGTGTGTGTCGGGGGGGGGGGGGGGTTGTTCCAGAACTTTCTAAAAATTCTTGGTAGAAAACTTAAGCCCACATGTCTCAAATTCTTAAAATAAAAATGTAGAATATAATACCTTAAAATTCTTAGAAGATGTAAAGTGATTCATGTCTAGTAAGAAATTAAATCAAATATCGCATCATTTACATATACAAGTAGCAGTAGAGCAATGATTAACTCTTGTTTACCTGGAATAGCAGATGCACTTTTCACATGGCTATACTTTGTTGATGAAGGAAAAAAAAAACAAACCTCTTAACAGTTTAAATTCTCTCTCAACAGGGAAATGGCATCTCTGTTCTTGTGGCACCTGCCTTGCAGCGATAAGAGAGTACTTCAGGACTGTATTCTAAAGGGAAAAAATGTCTACTTGGCTGATTTAGCTTACCTTTCCACTAGTTTAATGTGACGCTGATTCCAATCCCTATTTCTACTAGCCCACCTCTTCTGTATTGTTGTTTTCCCAATTTAGTCACTGGCTGAAATATTAATGTTGGACAGTATTGAATTTTTCACACTTTCTGTTAGAAGGTGTATGGTTTTATTTTATTTTATTGCTGCTAGAAGATTCTGTGACCCTAGGGTTCTGAATTTGTGTTAACTGTATGCCTCCTTACATAGTTTTCCTTGAGTTAAGAGCCACAAGCAATACGTCATTTGCGTACAAGCATCCACCCATGTCCCCTTCATGATTTTGGAAGGTCTTCTGCACAGGTTAAAACTGATTTGCACCGACGCCAAATTTACTTTAGCTTTTATTTCTCCCTGCAAGGCTTCAGGAGCATTAAGAAATTCAGTTTTGCTTAAGGTTACTGGGTCATAAATAAACCAAAGCAATTTCTTTGCTTTGAGCAAGAGGGTCAGAGAATACATGAAATACCACTTTTAAGCAAAGCAAACTTTAACATGAATTGACAGAGCAGCATGAAAAAGAAGCACAATGTGCCTCGGTAAAAGGCCACGGGGATTTGGAATGCTGGGGTTGTCTGTTTTAGAAATAGATTGTATATCTTGTTTGATGACCTGTGTTTAATTTAAGTGACTGCCTCTGCCAGTCCTTCCAGAGGGCAAGTGTGCGAAATAGAGCATCTCAATGTCAGTCTGCAGCCCTTTTCCTCCGCCTGATGCCTTGACCTGAATTGGGGATGTGGGCATTGATCTGACAAATGAGCGTGAACGAGGTGGTGCCAGCACACGCATTTTATCCATACTTCCAGTCAGCTGGAAATTGTCTTGGAGAGAGAGACACACACTCAGAAGCACATTTATACATTAGCTTCCCTTTCTGTCATGAATATGACTCTTCAAAATGCAAGAAATAAAAAATTCACACTTGGAACATTACTGTCTCCTTCTTTTCCAAAGCAAGCACATGCCATCTCTAAACACACCAGGGTGGAGATTCCCGCATGAAACACGCCATGGCAGAGATTCCAGCATGACTGGTAGTTGGTTGTCTCCAGACACCTTGGTCGTGTCTGTGTCTGTTTCCTTGAAAGTGTCATTCTTCTGTTCGGGAAAGCTCATGAAATGTCTCAGCACAAGCAATTTTACCTTCCCAGTCAGACGGGTAAGTGCCCAAGTTACAAGTGCTCACCCTCAGAAACTGTTATCATAACCACGGGGCCCTCTGCCTCCCTCGGTAGGAAAGGAGAAACACTGAAGAGGTCAAAATTGACTAAATACAGTGGAGAACAAGGGCGTGGTCTCCACTGTGCGAGAAGGGAAATCAGGGCAGTCAGGCCAAAGCTTGACTGAAAGACAGCCTCCCTTTAGAGATGCAGACCCAGAGGAATGATGGTCCTCTTCCGATAGCTTTGTAGTGATTCATAATCTACATACTGAGCCTATCAAATGTCTTATGATTTTGCTTTGGAGAAAGCAAAACTTCTTAGCAGTCTTTGTACTATTTGGTAAAATTACCAGTGATTGAAAAAAATTGATTGGTTTTTGGTGTACTCACAGGGTACATTTACACATAAGACACCCACTCAGTTCAACATATGCTCATCATGAATGTTTTATGCTGTTCATTTAAAAACTACACACAAGCTGAAATGTTTACAGTAATTTAAAAAAAAAAAACCTTAAAAATGAACCAGTATAACTCCAACATGCACTTCACTTTTATTTTCTGATATTTTAAATATAAATAAACCTTTTATTTCTTTTCTGTTACATTTATTGATTTATTTGGGGAGAGGGGCACAGGCATGCTCGGGCTTGCATATAGAGGCCAGAGAACAACTTCAGGAGTTGGTTCTCTCTTTCTGCTGGGCGATGCTAGGGATCCAACTCAAGCCACCAGCCTTGGCAGCAAGAAGCTTTGCCTGTGTGCCGCCTCACAGCTGTACTTTCACATTTCTTTACTCTTGTAAGATGAAGCCACTCTGACCTTAAATTTCATCTCCCTTCGAAGCCTCTCTAGTTCTGGAACTATTTATTGTTGGTGTGTACCACCAAGTTTGAGAACTGGGCATTGCTTTCTATAATACCCTACAAATATTATTTTGCTTGTATTTCTTGCCTTGAATAACTGTTGTTATTAACATATACTGAATTAAAAAAAATTAGTAGTCAATGTATACATACAACTTCCGAGTGTGACGATTTTCTGCACAGTACTTTAGAAGGATCACTTTTGAGGCAATATGATAAAAATTAACAGGAGAAGAGTGCTAGAAGCCGGTTAACATCTTGGGGCTGGCCACACACTGGCTTGGTTATATAACCCCTGTGCCTGGATAAAATCTGCATACTAAAAATGTTCTCATTTAGACCACTCTAGTTTCTGTAAATCTCCATGTAATAGATACTCTCTAAAGTATGGCATTCCAGTCATTTAAAGGACAAATTAAATCCAGGTCTCCTCAGTGTCTAATGCCTTTTCCACAAAAAAAGCTATATTTCAATTTTTAAAATTGAAATACTTATATATAGACATGCATGCACATATATAATTTTCTTGTAAGTAGCCTCAGCATACTTTTTTTTTTAATTGCACATTTACATTGCTAGTAAACCAGAATGCTTTTCAGCATTCCCAGAAAGCTGGAATGCTCTGCAGCAGTGGTGTTCTTACCTGGCTTGTAGGTGGTAGTGACTGACAGGCAGGAAGAGTTCTTCCTAGACAGGTGCTTCTGAAGACGATTGATGTCTACATAAAAGTTACAATTAATTTGAAGCTCTTCTAAAGTTAGGAGCCCTTGGTTAACCTAATGTATCTCTGTCTTTATCATCAGCATTACTGCAGTGTGTGGATGGGAACATACTCAGGGAGATTATTCCTGATCATCTGTGAAAACGGTGGCTTGTCCTTCAGCTTATGTCCTGAATTGGTTTAATTTAAATCATTTTACCACAAAGAAGTGCACAAATGTTTAATTGTGCTTTAGAAATTTATCCAGTCATCATTACATCATTAAAAAATGTTATCCACTAGAAAATCCTCAGTTTTCTCTCCCTCTCTCTCTCTCTCTCTCTCTCTCTCTCTCTCTCTCTCTCTCTCTCTCTCCTTTTCTCCCTCTCTAGTATGTGTATATGTACTTTATCTATTTCCTGATGTTTATAATTCTTCCTAAAGCAAGAAAAGAAGAAATAGGAAGAAGACAGATCCAGAACTTACTTCATTTCCCTCAAACTCAAGAGCTTCTGTTTCAGACAAATTAGATGGTGCTATCTAAAGTATTTTTTAATTTTTAAGTAATTGTTTTTGAGATTATACTCTAATTATAACATTTACACCCTCCTCTTTTCTTTTCTCTCTCCAAACCCCCATTTAGTATTGGATAACTAGTTGGTGTACTCTTTCTGGGGAAGGCTGTTTCTCCCTCTCTCAGCATTCCTTAGTTGTCTGCAGTTTTTGACTCTGTGTGGAAGGAGTTAAATAACTCATTGACAAGAAAAATTAATTGGGTTGAATTATGTTTTCATAGAAATCATAGTGACGTGAAATCACAATAATGTGAAACTTAGAATAAACAATGTTTATTAAAACCATAGTTAAAGTGAGGGTCCTGTTCATGATGAACTTATCGGAGTCCTGTGATATCTACAAACCGTGGCACTCCCATAGCGAGCAGTGTTATTTTCTCATTAAAGAAATGCCTTGTCCTTAATCATAGACTATGCAATAAGAGTTGACCCCTCCCTTGACTTGGAAAAGACAGATATGTTAACATATATTCAAAGCAATTGCAAAATCAACTCAATGTAAACAGTACTATACTTGACCAAATATTAACAACATGAATTTATCTTTCAAAATTGAAAGTAACATATGTATTGGAGAAAAATAAGTCTTTTTTTTTGTAAAAAAAAAATCATGGTCTTTGAAAAGAAGCAGACCTCTTATTTATGCAAATTGTTAAAATTTTTCTGTGAAAGAGATCTAGTATACATAATCAAAAAGCAACATAAATACAAAATACCATTCTAGGTTCTTAAGATTTCATTTTTCTTGAAACAGTACATTTCATTTTTCCATCTAGAATGTTATAAGACTAGTTGAATTTTTTATTTTAAGAATACAATTGGACATCTTTCAATTTTTCTGTGCTCCATTCAAAATTTACCCTCTAACTTAGACTCCTAAGCTTTATTTTTATTTTTGAACTGCATTCTCCACTTACTATGTCATTAAAATACCTTACTGTTTTTATAAGATATTGTGGATGTGTTTCTGGTTCCATAAATTGTCCAGACATCTGTTCTCTCAATCAACAGTGAACCAAATGGTTTGTACATTACCCTGTGTGAACAATGCATATAATACAGTTTATCTCCCATGGGATTTCAGTGAGCCTTGAGTTTGCTGTCAAAAAGGGTTTGAATGACTAAGACGGAGGGAGAGGGTTTAAATGCAGTAATAAGTAAATATATTTCAAAGTTAAAACTGTGGGAATTTAAAAAGTATGGTACTTAAATCATAGCAGCCATGTTGCATCTCCAGGCAACTATTCTTCATAGAATGGCAGAGCATGACATATTTGAAGTGCAGTCTACATCTCTATAAAATATTGATTACGGCATGAATCATATTAAATGATTTGTGTTTGGAAAATAAGAAAATTAGTGAATCTTTCACATTGAGTTCTGGTATATTTCATACAAATTGGATGTTGTTTCATTGTCTTAATAAAAGTACTGTGTTAAGAACGAACAGTCTGGGTAGACTTGGGTGCGTACCTTCCATAATGGAACCAGTGGTCAGGTGTATTCTTGCCATACATCACTGGGATCTTAAAAGGATTTCAGCAAACATCAAGAGTCCATCTCATCAGTATCATATTTTCTGAAAACCTCATGACATTGAAACACAGTACAAATTTTATATCAAATGTGTCACAATCACATGTTTGAATTACCCAAAGCATGGAAGCATTGATCTCAGACTCTGATGACTGGCCTCTTTCCAAAGATTCTATATTTTGATAGTTACTGTTTCTCATTATCTTGGATAGAGAATGACTCTAGAGGACTTAATTTTATTTCCACCATTATACATTTTAAAATACCACAGTAACAAAGATGGTTTTTAATAAATGACTTACAGTGCTTTCTGCTCTTAAATATATCAATAGGTCATCATAATCCTTAAACAATAGGATCTTGTGATAGGGTAGACTGTGATGGGTAGATTGACTAAAGTCATAAATTTGAGGAAAAAAAAAACTTCAGCTAGATATTATTCTATCAAAGTGAACCTGTTCTTTTAAATGGTCTGTTATAATACAGATAGATTGTTAACATTCTTTGCAACATTTTATCTTTAAAAAATTACTTTAAAGTGATGGCCTATGCCTTTAATCCCAGTACTCGGGAGGCAGAGGCAGGCAGATCTCTGTGAGTTTGAGGCCAGCCTGGTTTACAGAGTGAGCTCTAGGACATGTTCCAAAGCTACAGAGAAACCCTGTCTCAAAAAGCCAAAAAAAAAAAAAAAACCTTTAAAATCACGTATGTTGAAATATGCCTCCATAGAGAGAAATGAGTCAGTTTCTCTACAATAAGAAATTTTATCAGTCTTCTCTGTTGGGCCACTTTCTTTTTAATTTACATATTTTTGGAAAATAGATGGGCTTATGTTTTCAAAAACTGCCTGCCATAAATGAGAGAGAGCCTATCAAGGACAGGAGTGAACAACCTTCTATGTTGTTAGCACAGAGTGGGAAATTATGGTTTTACTTGATTGTGTACAACTCTAATGCAATGCCTTGTGGCCATGATTAATCCAGCTGGGAAATATTTACTTGAGGACAAAAACATGATGTCATTGTATGTTCTGTTCAAAAGTATTTTGAACTTAATTTGTAAGCAATCCATCTCCTATTTCACTCATAAATGGTTATTGAAGATCAATACAAAGAAAAACCGACACCATTGACCCGTTTGTATAGTTGCTTTCAACAATTCATTTACCATTAATAATATACAGGGGTTTTGCTTTCTTTTTTTTTTTCTAGATCAAAAAGTGTATTGACTTGATAATTTTTGTTCAAACGCAGTTTAGGCACTTAAAAAGTATCCCCGCTGCAAATGCAAGCAAACACACTATTCTTCCCAGTTTCCTGTCTTAAAAATCGGTTTTAGTGTTGCCTGGAGGCTGCTAAGCAGCTGCAACATTCCAAATATGATGCAATGTTTTGGGTCATGAGTGAAGCATGTAACCGCAGAGGCAGTTAAATTCCACCTGGAATAAAGGGCCACGCATACCTTGATTTTGAAAAAAAAATAAGCTTACTTATATTCAAACATGCACATTGTAAACACCTCCACAAGTGTCCAGTATTTCATATAGTATATGGTGGTTCCTATACTAACAACCAGAACAACACATCACAACAGTCAGAGAATGATGGAAAATATTTCTTCTTAAAAAACCCACTTATTATATAATCATATTGGTATTGAATCCAAAATATTAAATAGTTTTGAACAAGCTTAAAATAGTGATTAAAATTTGATGGCCACTGAGCGTTGAGTCCCTCCTCCCATTTATCATCTAATGCCCCCAAATGTATTTACTTCTATTCTTAACACTATTTTATTTGTAAATATTAACTAAAGATATTCTTCAAAATTAGACAAGAAATCCATGTAAATTATGTGTGATATGTGTACCTTGAGACTTAAAGGTCATTTGATATTTCCATTTGATATTTAAAATGAGGAACGAACAGGTTAGTGTAGTAGGTTGAGGACATAAACGTCAGAAGGACATAGAATTTTAACCTCAGTGTTACATATTTATCTTTGAAGTGTTTTCCTAAAACTGGAAAGGATGTCTGAGAACTTTCTCCAAGTGTGTCCTTTTAGGCCTGTGTCTCTCATGGAGCTGTAAAATGCTTGAGGTCAGAGACTATTCCTTTCCCAAGGGCCTTAAGGACCTAATAGAATTTCTAGAACACAGTACGTGCTCAATATGTTAATGGTTGCTTTATCCTTGATTCCCTGGCATATGTCTGAAGTTTCATCCAGACATAGTCTGTTAGTTCTCTATCCTCCAGACTACGGGACTACATATGGAGACTGCTGAAATAGTGAACTTCACTATTAGGGCCTCACATATCCTGTATGGGCCCTTCAGGAACCGCACTGGCACATCCCACAGGGACTGCCCTGATGTCTGAGGCTTGTTAATCATTCTCAGAAGCTTACACTCAGAGAAGCTGAAGCAAGAGCCACACTCAAGACAGAGAGTTCCATTAAAATCAGAATTTTCCTCTCTTATGCCAAGACATTTTCTTCAAATAATATGAACAATTAATCACATTAAAAAAATACTCTACATATTTTAATTGCTCTTACAGTAATTTTTGACTAATTTTATACTGATTTCAATGATACTTTCAATTCCAAAATATTTCTATAATATTTTTTTGTTGTTGAGCAAGATGTAGATATGGAGAAAGGTATTATAATTTGCTGTACATGAAAAATATCCAAGAATGGTTCAAAATTTTAATTTGGTTAAAGGCACAATGGGGCAGAGCATGGAAGTTGTACAGTGATCAGGCTGAAGAAAAGCCTGGCTGCCTTTCAAAATGAGCCATGAGCTCTTTGCTTCTGATTGTTGTTTGTTTCTTGTAGGGTCTCATACAGCCTATTACAAGCTGTTTTGGATCTCCTATGTAGCCCAGCTGGCTGGGAAGATGTGGTGCTCCTGCCCTCTGCCCTGGGATTGCAGGAAAGCACATTTCAATTGCTTACTCAAATCTATCTGTGGTAGGGAGTTTCACCTTACCCTGCAGTTTAGGTACATGTCACTGTCTCACCGAGGTAAGCTTTGATACAGATTATCCTCTCTAGTCTACAGTTCTTCATAATTTCTTGTAGTCTGCTTCTCAGGGCAGATATGTAGCTAACTCTGCTCTGTTCCCAGTAATGATTTTCCGTGGTATTTCTTCTTACACAGATCAAAATCCATGTAAACCAAGCTGACCGCTTGCTTTTTTCACCAAATTGGTTAGTAGTTGATGTCTCTCCCTATGACCATCCCTCCAAGGCACTTAACTCTGAGGGAGCAACACTGTTCAGATCTATACTTAGGAACAGTTAAACCAAAAGGCAGTCATATTAACATAAACATTGATATTTAATAAAAATGGAAACGGTATTCCACAGATACATTTAAATAACCCAAAGGCTTCCTTACTAATAGTTTAAGTTGCTGTGGATTTTATAGTTCTCAGAAAATGTTCAAATGATCTCAGTATTTTTTAATTGAAAAATTTTAGTTGGAAATTATTTTCCCCAAAGGACTCCAGTAGAAAGACTGTTTAAAATAATATAAAATACCTTATCTCAGAATCTGAATTTCCATTCTTTTACTAAATTCAGTTTATATCAATGGCTAAACAAATTGATGATCAGGTCTAAGGAGATGGCTCAGGGGCTGAGAACGTTTGCTGTGAAAGCAAATGATCTGAGCTAAATCCCCACCATCTCTGTAAAGCTGAAGGTGGTCATGTACTCCTGTAACCAGAGTTGGGGCAAAGATAGGTGGATCCCAGGAGTGTGCTGACCAATCATTCTAGCCAAAATGGTATGCTTCAGGTTTGATGGGACACCCTGTCTCAAAAAATAGGTCATAAATTGATGAAAGACGACCCTTGACATCCTCTTCTGGCCTCTTCATGTGCATTTACATAAGCATCACATACATGTACGCGCGCGCGCGTGCGCACACGCACACATACACGCACACACATATGCTTGCATGCACACATGCATATATATAGCATACACACACACACACACACACACACACACACACACACACACACACAGGCATGTTACTGTCAGCTAATCTCTTTCATCTTTCCTTACTCATACCATAACTTATGGTCCTATTTTTCTTGAAACTGTACTTCTTAATGTTACATTGTATTTCTGCTTATTGCTCAAAGGAAGAAATTTTGAGCAACAAACCAAATTAGTCACCTGAAAAGGTAGGACTCTCTAACATTGCTTCAAACACATCGACTGATCTGTACAGTCCAATTCATTTCTTCCCACACCTCACATTTAACCAAAGGAAGCCATGAAGAAATTCAGACCAACATTATCCTCCTGGAGAGAGTTTGAAAAAATATACTATGTATCAGCTTTTGTTTTCTAGCAAAAAAACAAACAAAAAAAAAAAACCCAAATGTGTCTGTTTTACTTTATAAAGTAACAACATGTTGACTAAGAAGGAGTTTGTTAACCTAAATATTCATTTGTAAATAGTTTCAGATTATCTGCTCTACATGGCATCACATGAATTATGACAAACAAACTATAAAATGAATGATTACAAATTTTGGAAAATAATCCCGATTTTGGTGTCGCACAAAAGCACACAATGTCTGTTGCATTCCAAATGAACAAAATGAACTGTGGGATATCTTTTAAGTTATCCTAATTATCTCATGCTATCCTGGAAACATTTGGGGGCATTCCATTATCATTTTTTTGACATTAGATAATTAATATCAGAGAACTAAAAATGTTCCCTGGAGAGACAGGGTATCAACAAATAAGTTTTCATTCCTGTGATGGGAAATAGCTGGAGGCATATGGCAAAAAGAATGGAAACAACCTCAGTTTTACTCGGCCCTTAGACATTACTTTTACGTTAGTGAAAGCAGCATTATTTTGAAAGTAGACATTTTCTAAGCCTTTATAGGCACTAAAGATATCCTACTGGAAAGAACAGCAAAATTTTTAAAATAGATGTACATTCATTTTTATAAATTTGGAGTACTTTGGGAGAAATAATAGAATTAAGATACACACAACATACTGGAAATTAAAAACATGTGTCCCCTAAAATTCAGTACATTCACACGCTTGTAAACAGTGTATGTTTCCAAACATGACTTTCTTCTTTAGTACACTTGAATGTGTCTACTAAATGGTGGGGGTGAGAGTGGAAAAATACATTTTATTCAAAGTTTCTCAGTGAATGAAACTACAAAAGCCTGAGTCTTTACAGTTAGTCCAAGTGTGACGGAATGCTTCTATTTAAAGAAAAATATGACTGAATACAGAATAATGATGTTTCCCAGAACTTACTTTCATGTTTTTGTACATGTGATATAGAATATATTCTTAGACCTCACTCTTTGATTTTTTCATATTTTTTGAGGATACTGCAGAGAGATATAAAAAAAAAACTGTTCTGACAGAAATTTGCTGCAGGAATAAAGCTGAGCTTGAGTTTGGAGGAGGTAGTAGAGTTACTTTCTGGCTTTATAATTTGCCTTGGGATGCCCCACATGGTATATGCTGAGAGTTGCCACAAAACCTTAAAGAGACACAGGAAGCCCCCAGGAATAGGAAGATCAAAACAGGAACACTCCCTTTGTACTCAGAAGCAATCATGAAAACTCCTACTACTAATTTAATAACAGTCCAAGTATGTAAGTAAAATATTTGACACCCCATTTCAATATAGAGCTTCCTTTGCTTGAATACACTTTTTTCCGTTCTTTTTGTTTTGTTTTTTTCGAGACAAGGTTTCTCTGTGCCTGTCCTGGATCTCACTCTGTCGACCAGGCTGGCCTCGAACTTACAGAGATCCACCTGGCTCTGCCTCCCCAGTGCTGGGATTAAAGGCATGTGCCACCACTGCCCGACACTGAATATGTTCCTTAATGGAAAGACAGAAAGGAAAGAAAGGAGAGCGTGAGGGAGGAAAGAAAAACAGAAAGAGGGAGAAATTGCATAGAAACTTTCCAAGCTGGTGAAGTACCAGAGCAACAGATGGGAGTGGTTCCTGGAGATCTGGAGAAGCTCAGGGCATTGAGGGGAACCATGTGTGGTGGTGGGTTGCATGCCTATAACTCCAGCTTCAGGGAGGCTGAGACAGAAGGATTAGGTGGTGTATTGGAGGCTAACCTGGGCTACACAGTCAGTATCTGTCTCACAAATGTCCCCAGATTAAAATTAAACAACACATTGAGGGATGGGAGGACTGTAGGAAGAACAGACTTGTAGCCATCTGAACATGGGTCCTTCCTGCGACTCAGAGTTTCATTTCAGAGGATGCCAGTCCCAATGTGTTTGCGCAATAAAATCTTCCTTTTTTCTCAATTTCTTGATTTCAATAGTGGTGCTCTAGAGATTTGGTGCCTAACTAAAATGAAGCTGAGCTTGCATTTTTCTACCTGTCTGGTCATTGAGTTGATGGGATTTTATATATTCATGTGTGTGAGCATGTGTGTTTACCTATATATACACATATAAATGTATACACACACATATAATACATATATATATATATATATATATATATATATATATATATAACCAGCAAGTCACTGGTTATTAAACATATCTTATTCAATAGCAACTCTATTTTAAGATTAACGGAAACCAAAATATCATCGGGCATTATTTTCCTCTGTGAAACTCAAAATTATACAAGGGTTTGATTTGATTTGAGAACCTGTACATGAGGGGTAGATACTTAGCAAGCTTTTCTACTTTAGATTGATAGGTGCCATTTTCAGTGTAGACTTTTAGCTAAATATGGGTAAAAATTTGGATTATTTACCTACCATTTGCTAAAAATACAAACATACGCATTCACGCAGGAATACTTGAGTAACTACAAACAAATATTTATGAGCTAATGACAAATTATTGAATTCTAATGAGGAAACTCCAGTGAAGATTGAGTTTACCATCAAAATAGATTAGTACGTAGATTTCCAGTTCTTTCAAATTTTACCATCAAATCTAGTTTAGTTTTGATTTTTTTTTTTTTTTTTTTTTTTTTTTGTCGAAGAAGAAATGAGAAAGGGAGATTTAGACAATGTAAGTGACTTTTCTAAAATTCCTCAAAATGTACTGGGAGTGAGGGGTGAGTGCTTCATCGAGAACCAGGGCCCATGATGGTCTTGAACGCCTGTCCCCACAGGCACTTGGTGAAGCCTGTGGGTCAGGCTGTGTGGTATTTTCCAGGTTCTATTCCACACTCACCATCTTGTTATGTGTTTATTCCTGTTCGTTCAGCTCAGAGTTAACACCTAGAATTCTGTGTTTCCTCATGACAGTCCGTATTTCCTTCTCACTTCTAATTGCGTTTCTCTCCTTGTCTTCACAAATGCATTTAAAAATCTGAAACTTCCAAGTTGTTTTAGATCAATGTCATCACACCGGTGCCCCCGCGGAATGCTAACATCTCTAGCCAGGTCTCTCTTGCTTCTCCCTGAGAGCCACAGGCAAATACATTTGATCTCAAACTGTCATAAAATATCAGTGTCCACTTTGTCTCTGTCATTTCTGAAGAGCAAGTTTACTTAGTGGAGTATCTCTAAGACAAAGAACTGTATGTTTATACTTAAAAATAAAAGTGTTTTCTAGTTCTCAAGTCCCTGAATGTATTTCCTTCCACTCCATTTCCTCCTTCTCCTCTCCTTCAATTAAAGCCCTTACCTTACTTTCCAACATCTGCAAGGCAGAAGGGTAAATCAAGAGGTGTAGAGAAGTAAATTTTACTTGCAGAAATACACAGGGAACCTTAAAATACTTTTAAAATTATATCTTTCCATTATTAAATTGATGATGACCTTAACTAGTGGGGAAATGTTCAAGTTCTACAGGATGATGGGAAAGGTCCCTAAGCCATACCTCCAATGTCCATTTGGATTTAGGAATTATCTTGATTTTTACCCTGGATTGAATTTTATTTTATGGCTCAGCCTCATGTCCAAGCCTCCATCCCAGCAGCATGCAGATCAGTGGATTCTCAAAACACAAAACCTCCTCTAAGACTGTAGAGAGAACAATAGGAATGAGAAGTGTGAAGCATGCATAAAGCCAATTTTCTGAGGCCGCATCTGGGCAGATTCCAAGCTCATTCTGGAGGTCTGAACTGATCTAGTCTGCATCTGATCAGGAATGGAGCCCCTGCGTGCCACGTGCAGCTGAGGCATGCATTTGCAGAGGATCAGTGAAGACAGAGGGCTTGGTATTTATGTCTGACGGTCTGATAAGCTGATAAATAAATTTCCAGGCCATGAGTAAATTCCCTTTGAAGTTAGGCGGGAACATTGTTAGCTTTTTTTTTTTTTTGAGTTTTTAACATATATATCTTGATAAATAATTTCTCTACATCACGATATGAACTAAGATGAAGAGGTCAGGAAGAAGGTGTGTTTTCTTTTGAAATGAACACTAGAGCAAGGGAATTTCGATCCATTCCTTGGAAGCAGAGCAGTCAGTTTCCTGATAGCATATTGCAGAGGGACACTGCCGCCTGTCTGTGTTTCTCCTTTGGTCAGCTGACAGCCTAGCTGGGGTCGCCACCACCATGCTGTACTCAGAGCTGGGAACTCAGGGTAAGTGGAGCACCGGAGGCTGAAGAAAGCTGGGCATGCTGCCTTGGAACCATTCCGGAACCTCAGCGCCCTGGTGACAGCTTTCAGGCGGCACACGGGAGGACCCCGGCAAGCAATCTGCCTGAAGCTGTGTTTTGTCTTGGCTGTGCATTCTTCTTCACAAGGACTGGCCCATAAATCAGAGGCCCAAGTCTGTCGAAGTCAGACTCTGGGAGGCCTGGACAATTGTCTGCATTGGGCCTCTGCGCCAGGTGATTAGGAGCCTTGGAGGGAGGGGCTCAAAGTCTGAATTATATAACAGCCATTAATTAGGCAGCCAAAACTCGAAGTAGGGAAATAATGAATGGAATTAATTTATAATGTATAGAAGGCAGTCTGCCCAATTGCTTTGAACAAGGAACGTAATTAAAAGCCTACATATTCTCTACCAACTCCACGCAGATTTCTTTTCTATCAATTTCTGTAACTCTTATTGAACCTAAGTGCCGTGTATGTTTTTTCTTTGACAAAATCTGCTGGGTACATTATGCTCACTAATACACAAGAATTGGAAGATGCACAGGCACAGCCTATAGTTTAAAAACCCTTAAAAAATCACCTTTTGAGTGTTTTTATGAAGTGGTTTCTCTTCTCTCTGGAAGCCTTGTAGTAATACAGAAGGTACCTTGCAGGGTGATACTGTGTGAATGGAGATTTTTCTCTTCCAAAGTGCCATTATCTTTATTGAAAACAGAGAATGTGGTGAATGTAGAAAATAATATTTTATATATATATGAAGACATTTATTCCTTGCCTTCTTGCTTAGAGTGGATATGAAAACATACATAACTTAGATCCAAGCGGTCAAGCAGTGTGGAGCATTTGCACCAAGCCAGCTCATTTTGCGGAGGAAGGAGATGACCAGGCTGCTAGTGTTTTGGTGTGTTTATAAACTCAAACAATAGGTTGCAATATAATGTCCCTAGCAGGAAGTCACTGTTATTGTCGATGACTGAGTATTTAATAAAATTCAAAGTGAATAAAGTTACACAACCTGGGATAGTGCAATGATCTTTTGGATGATGCGTGGATGGCTACCACGTACAATTCACCTTTTACACAACGAAATTATAATTCATCTTTGTAATATTCTGTATATACTCTCTTAGTAGAATTTTCCACAAACCCTTTCTATCCCGATTCACCGTTTATGGGAAGTCCGTGTGTTTGCTGTGGCAGCTATTAATCAAACCGATAGGAAGAAAATGGCAAGCTCACTTCTCTCTTCACCGTCATCACCTGCACCTTTTGGCAGTCAATTCATGTGATCAATCCCTTGCCTTGAATACCTGGAGACCCCTTCAGCTGCTCTCCCCCCTCAGTTTGGTAGGGTAGCTTCTCAAATCGAAGTCCATGGGTGATGGGGATTGGCTGATCTGTTTTAGTTTACTTCTTGCTTCTCTGCCCTCACTCTGCTTCATTTGCAGGATGCCCTTACCATTCGCAGAACATGACAGTCAGAGGTCACCCTCGGCGCTGTGGCACATGCCATCTTTTATGTCTAGAATGCCAAACCATTAGCTAGATTAGCTTTTCACACTTCAGTCATGTCTCTGGCTCAAAGTGACCCTTGCTGGCTTGTCTCGCTGTTCCATAGGAAACAGCATCCTCGTTCTTTAGTCCATGTGTTGACTCTGCTCTACTCTGCTCAGTTGCATATATCACCACAGGCCGTTATACGAGATACTACGGCAGTCAATTGTCAGTAAATTATGCATAGCTCCTTATATACGCACACATATATCAAGCATATCCCCTCTACGATCTTGGCACATGACTAAACACAAACCAGTAAGAAAGAGAGAAGTAAAACACACAGCCTGCCAGGCAACATCAGGGACTAAGGATTTCAAATAACAGTGCAGAGAAGGGACTATGAACTGAAACGAGGGAGCAGGTAATACCAAAGCAGGCAGGTTTTCAGTATGAACTTGACACATAGAAGGAGATCATCCTGACATATCTAAGGGAAGGAAATGTGAGGAGATAGGGTACACACTGAGAGTTGGTGACTGGGGAAGGCTGGGGTCATCCCTCTGTTAGTTGACTGTCTGTGTGTCCTGTTGAAAGGGAGCCTCCATCATAACAGGGGCTTTACTTTTGTGATTGAATACTGAATGTCCAGTCTGTAACAGAAATTTCAGATCAAGCATGGTTGAGTAGATAAAATAAGCTAATTATTTTTAATTTACCAAGGAGGAAATAGACAAACAGCAGTTAAGTAACTAGCTGCAAATAACCAGGTCTTGAGAGGACACTTAAAATAGAACCACCAGCCAGGCGGTGGTGGCGCACACCTTTAATCCCAGCACTCAGGAGGCAGAGCCAGGAAGATCTCTGTGAGTTCAAGGCCAGCCTGGTCTCCAAAGCGAGTTCCAGGAAAGGCACAAAGCTACACAGAGAAACCCTGTCTCAAAAAAACAAAATAAATAAATAAATATATAAATAAATAAAATAAACAAATAGAACCACCAGCAAGTCTACCTCTGCTGCCCATGGTCTAACCACGGCTGTCTGCTGTACTAGAAGCTCTAGGTCTCTCTGCAAGCAGGAACCTGTGGTATACAGACTAAAGAGGAGACAGAAACTACTCTGGATGATATGTTTTTATTCTTGGTCTTAAATTTAAATGTATAGAGAGGATGACAGGGTTGCCAAGGTCAGGTTCAGGGCTGTCTGAATCAAGGGTTGCTGCGATCATTGTTGCAGAGACTAGCCCTGCTCTCTTCATTTGTGACTGCGTGGCATTGGATAACATCATTTCCTCCATGACTCAGTTTCCTTAGCTGACACATAGAAATATCTGATGAGGTACTCTAAAAATTTCCCTGTTTTTCTATTTTTCCCCCCAAGGTTCACAGAGTTTACTGCTGTATTCCTGTAAATACTAACTCCTTGAAGAAAATGCTCAAAGGTGGGTTTTGTTTTTGAATGATGTGAGCGATTTCGAGCCACTAAAGAGACGAATAGAAATGATCCGCAGTGAAAATAGAAGCCAGCTAAGGAGAGTGAGCTGTTCAGAGAAGGGCAGAACCACATATTGTTAGGAAAACTTGAGGCTGGACAGCCAGTGCCGAGACCGGAGGTGATTTGGAACCGCTAAGCTTGGGGCTCTAGTCTATGGGTAACAGAATGTACAGTTTCAACCGTTACCAGTGCTGGGCATATTTTTTTTTTACTTTCTACAGCTACATGATAGCTTATGGCAGGAATTAATCTGTTTTTCATTCTATGATGTTTCCTTTGACAAGAAGTTTTACAAGGCAAGGTGGACAAGGAACAGAGAATGCTTTGAAGAGTTACTGGAATAAATTTCAAAGATGTAAGAATAACATTGAGGAACCTTCCTTCCTCGCCTCTCCTTTCTGTCCCGCGCTGAAACACTAGAGCCATCACAGCATGTGGCCCGTTTTCCATTTAGCTGGCCACAGACAGAGGGGAGGATAAACTCAGCAACGCGCTGTCAAAATGACAGGAGAGGAAAGACAATGTGGAAGTCAAAGGACCGAGATCAGGTTTATAGAGAAGTATCCGTACGTGAAGTTGTCAGTTATAGATGAGAACTGGAGGTGCTTCCAAGTCGCCGGTTCCCTGATCAAGCAAGACATTAAGGAATGATAAGGAGCGCGTAGGGAAGCCTTCTCTGAACACACAGGGAACTGCTTTTTCCTTTCCACTTTCTGCTCTCTCCTCCTCCTCCTCTTCCTCCTCATTCTTATTCATGCTTTGCAGCAGCCATCTGGGTGGAAATCCCACAAAGCTTCCTTTAGAGCACGTCTCTGTGGTCATCGTACAGCCTGGCACCCTTTGTTGATTCTCATGTGGGGTGACCCAGGCATGCCCTTCACTGTGAGCGGAGGACAACAGTTCTCCACGATATACACGGTCGGTAGCATGCTAGGGTATTTGCAAGAGAACGTCATTAAAAACCAGTAGAGTATCCATTAATTACCTGTAAAATGCCTTCCATTTTACTAAGGATATGATTCTTAATGGGTAAGGTTTTTTGTTTTGTTTTGTTTTGTTTTTCAATATAAAAATACAGCACATTTCATATCCAGAAAAGAACAGCAATTTGGTCTCAGTTTTTCTCTTTTAAATAAAATTTAATAAAGGTTTTCTAATGGTGGGCCAAGTATTTCCACGGTGGCTTTTGGGGTTTGTATATTTGTTTTCCCAGGATTAGTGGTCTCTCAAACATTGATTTGCAAAAAGCCAACCACTGATCACCGACTTGATCATTTGTTTGGGTGAAGATACTCTTCTAAATTCCATTTGTTTTAAAGTTTGTGAAGCATATCTTCTTTATAGTCATACGTTTCTTTAATGAGATTTCTGGATTTTGACATCTAGAAAGTTGTGGCTACTTCAAAATTTAACCTTTATATTAATGTATACTAAAATTATCAAGTTAGTGAGTATAAATATAAATAAATTGAGTCAAAATAACTAAGCATGGAGATGTATGACTGTAACCCCACATTTGGGAAGGTGGAGCTGAGGCAAGAGGATCATAACTTTGAAGGTAATCTGAATTACATAGTAAAACTCTGTACCCTAACACTTAAAAAAAATATCCAAGCCATACCAAGTTCCCACCACAGAGATAAATTCTAGAAAGAAACTACACTGTCCATACAGTAAATTCTGAAATTAAATTTATTTATTGTATATTATAGTAGCTATTTATAAAAAAAAATCAATATACTAATGCTTCAATTTAAAAAGTTATATATGTTAAAATATGGCCAAAAAAAATCTTCCTTATAGTAACACGTACATACTTAACAATGTGGCTTAAGTGGTCAGTTCTCTAGAAATGGATTGGTATGTCAATTACAAGCTTGACTTTTTTTCCCCTCAAGCTGTTACACTTTTTGAAAGATGACAGATACAGAATCCCCATTATCTCCTCATTTTCTTAATCCTTCCTCCCCCTTTTTAATCAACGACATACACTTCCTTTAACTGAAGCCTTCTATTACTCACCTACCCTCATAATGTTATAGAATCCATCTTAAGTAATATCAAATTGATTTTTAATAAAAAATAACAACTTTGGTCTTACTTTGTGTGTGTTTTTATAAAGCAATTATTTAAAACTGAAGGAAGCATATTAATATAAAAGAAGATATGCTTCACAAACATTAAAAAAAATGGAATTTAGAAGAGTATCTTCACCCAAACGATCATGATCAGTGGCTGGCTTTTTGCAAATCAATGTTTGAGAGACCACTAATTCTGGGAAAACAAATACACAAACCCCAAAAGCCACCATGGAAATACTTGGCCCACCATTAGAAGACCTTTTTAAAATTTTATTTAAGAGAGAAAAACTGAGACCAAATTGCTGTTCTCCTCTGAAAACAAAATTGTACTTTATTAATATTTCAAAATGTTTGTATGTTTGATAGTTATACCAAAACTATTTTATCTGAAGTATTTTAGCGTTGTTACCACTTTTTAGCAAATAAAATAACCTTTCCTTTATCTTATCATGGGTTGTTATTATTATCATTACCACCATATATTTTAGCCTTCAGTTATTAATAGGCAGGATTCTCTCTTGTGCTAATGAGTTAAAATGTGGAGGAAGTGAAATCAATTGAAGAAGAGCATAGCTGACCTAGGACTCCTGGTCAGGCAGAGACCAAGGTAGTCTCAGTGACTGCTTGTTACATTTCAGGATTCCTGAAGATTTCCTGTGTGGAACTCTCTGGGTGGAACCCGGCAGTTGTAGATGTAACAAGGACCTTTGTCACACAGGGCTTGTAGCGAGGCATAAAGTGGTTGTAATATCTATTTTCTTAATAAACCCCTTGGAAGGTAGTGGTCTAGATTTTTTTAAGTACTTCATGAATATTTTATAAATTATTCATCACATAAATTATTTGTTATTAATTAAATTATTTAATACTTTCATCATCTTTTCTCTCTTCTGTGTAGAGAAGACGATTACAACAGAAGAGGTAAAGATACATTGATGGAATGATTGGGGTTGGGACATTTTTAGTGGCATAGAGGGGCACATTCACTGCCATTGTGCCTGTTTATTTGCATATGAGAGTGAAAAATGATAGTCTAGTCCTTTATCATGAAACTGGGTTAATCCAAACAGTAATGAGGAGTTACCTTCTGGGGATTTGGCTCTGTAAGTTAAAACATGAATGGCATTTCTATTCAGGGAAATTCAATAGCAGTTAAATGGACAATGGTCCTGGTGACAATGATTGAACTTCTTCGTGGACAGGTAACTAGTGCTTTGGAAGTATGCTGTTATCTTGAGGTACAAAGATGAGCTTAGATGCAAATGCTTGGAACCGGGTCTAAAGCATCTATGAAATTTCTACTGTATCAGGCCAAATAGTGAGATTTGTAGGTGGTGTAGGGGATGCTTTAATTCTACAGAAGGGTTTGTGATCTGTATGCCCATACTTAAAGAAATGTCTTCCAACAGTTCTTCTTAAAGGCAATGCGATTAAGACTTAAATGATTTGTTCTTAAACCCAACAAATACAAAATGGGAGACTTACTGTCCTGGTAAGATTTGCAGTGAGCTAGGAATGGTAGTGCATGCCTGTGATCCCAGCACTTGGGAGGTGGAAGATGGAGAATCAGTACCATAGTGAGTTGGAGGCTAGCTTGGGATACAAGAGCCCAAGTCTCAAAACAAACAAACAAACAAACAAACAAACAAACAAGTTAATGGGTTGTGGTGAGGTGGTAGGTGTGGTGGTACATGCCTGTAATATACAACAAGCTGTATATCAAATTTCTTTTGAGACTGAGTCAAGAGAATTGAGAGTTCAAGGTCAGCCTGAGCATCATAGTAAAACAAAACAAAAGAAGTTTGATATACAGAATGTTGTATATTTGACACACTCTGTTCAAGTTGCATTCTGTTTACATGGCTTTGACCTATCTTTTGAAAACATCATGCTATATTAACTTTAGTAAAATCAGTGGTGGCCATGCATTGCATGGATTATAGGAAAAAGTAAAAAGAAAGAACCAACACTCCAAAGGAATACCACACCAATTGTTAGCTGTGAGATCCACAAATATGACTTCATCTCACAGAGATCATCTCTCCTGGAAAGATGTACAGCCAACTGCACTGTGATCTACCACAGTGCTTTTGCAAGGATTCACTCACCTTGAAACACGCTATGTTTGAAATGGCTTTGATACCAGAAAGCCAAGAATTGGCACTCTGTCTTTGCCCCTGTATAATGGTTACATTTTATGACATTTATCCTTTCAAAGTCTCACTTTCCTCTCCTCTAAGATGGGCAAGGAAGTGTCAAATGAGAGCTGATGGCTGGTTTATATATACATCTATAGACTTAACCTACCACAGTGCTTATTATCTCACAACTGCAGCAAATATCTTAAAAGTGTAAAATATTTTCTAATTAGTATTTCATATAAATGCAGTCCATCGTTTGAAGAAGAAATAAGAACTGCCTCTATAAAATGTACAAGACTATGGTAGTAGAGAGAATTCTGTTTTATAAGATTGAAGTTAAGAACAGCAAATTGGATATTAAATCAACACTTAACTATTAGTCAATGGGAAAAAAGAAACATTCATATCAGAAAATATTTTAAAATTTCAAAACTTAAAAACAACTATCTCCATCCTGCTTTCTGCCAATCCAAAGTATTAAAAAGAAAAAAATAATAACATCCATGATCACAGATGCTCATACTGCTCATACTGACTTATACAGGTTTACAAAAACAACAACAAAAACAAACAAACAAACAAAAACCTTCATACCCAAAAAGAACTGGGAAAAAAGGTTAAACAGCTATTTTGGTGGTTTGTTGTTGTTGTTTGTTCCTTAATAGTATTATTCATAACAGACCAAAAATGGCAGAACCTGCTGCTCTCTGCTCATGGATTAGTGACTTGGATGAACAAAAGGTGTATAAATACAATGAAAAGTTATTCTGTCTAGAAAAGGAAGGATATTCTGCTCCCAAATTAATGAAATCTGAGGGGCCTTGGGATAATTGAAATGAGCCAGTCAAGACAACCAATGCTATAATAATGGCTCACGTGATGTAACAGAGTAGTCAATTTCACAGATACAGATAGTGCCGTGGCAGTTGATGTGATGCAGTGGGCATATGTTGTTATGGGTATGCAGGTTTATTTTGGAAGAGGGAGAAAATTTTGCAGCTGGATGGTAGTTTGAACTGTTCTTTACATGAAGGCTTTGTAGTATTCAAATATATTTTTCATATGAAGTACAAATTCTACCAGTGTTGACCTCATATAATAAAAAGTGGAGTTGGATAAAGCAAGTGACTTAGTAAGGTAAGGCTTTATAAAATTACTCAAGCAGCTACAAATATGTACTGACATGCACAAATATATTCCACATTCTTAGATTTGTAAAGAAAGCCTTGTTGAGTTTCATATTACACTATTCTAAATTGTTTTACTTGTCCCCTATGCACCCTAATACTTCTAGTGTGATACCATATGACTTTATTCCCAGCACTGAGGAGGCAGAGGTAGGCGGTTCACTGTGAGTTCTGTGATAGCATGGTTTACAGAATGAGTTCTAGGCCAGGAGAGTTTCATGGTGAGAGCATGTCTCAGAACAAAACAATATAAGACACCTAGCTAAGCCAACAAGAGACAAGTAGCATTATACAGTAAAGACTAAGCGGGTTGTATTTATATATTGAGGAATATATTTGCATATGTTTTGATATGTATATGTATATATGAGCAATTAAAGGAAAGAGATCAAAGGCCAGGAATTTGAGAGAAGGATATAGGTATATGGGAGGGGTTGGAGGGAGGAATGATAATAATGAAAAAGATGAAATGAGTTTACCATGAAATATTTAAATTTTAAAACATAAAAAGCAAAAAGATTTAAAAACACACAAATACTATTAAAAGAACACTAGGACTTACACGACCAAGGAAACAAAAAAGCTAGGTCCTGTAGGGGCTAAAACAAATAAACAAACAGACAAACTAACTAACTAACTAACTAACTAACTAACTAAGAGAAATAACAAGTACAAAAACCAAACCTAAAACAAAACTCATGTACAAGCTCATCCATCCAAAAACCTTAAGATTCAGAAATTATTAGTTTGCTACAGATTTTAGAGTATTTCTCACCACGAATGCCACCATACACAGAAGAATTGTGGCATAATGGTTCTTGTCACCGCATAAAGAAGATAATTCAAATGTCAAGAGGAGAAGGAGAGCCTAAATTAGGCATGATTACATGGTGGAGTTCTACTCAGCAGTGAAGTTAATACGTGTGGGATCCTGACATAGGCAGTCATGCAGAGGAATCTCAGCAGTATGGTTTATAGGTTCATAAACTTGTTGTAAAGCTATTTATTTACAAAATGTTATGTTTTATAAAGCTTAAAAATCAAGCAAATGCATTACACCTCTGCAAAGAGAACCTCGAAGAAGCTCAGAAAAACAGTAGAGCCATGGGCAAAACTCACATAGGTGGAATGTAGCCCACTCCATGAGGCCTCATTCTTATCAGGCCTGGATATTTCTTTGAAGTTGTCAAGTGCTCATTCTGCACTGGGAATGTACAGCCTTGATGGGAGGAAGTTCTCAGCAGAAAGAGGGAGAGTTGGAAGAAGGAGGGAAGAAGACATGTCATCCAATGAGACACACCTCTAGCGTCTGTATAAATGGATTTATAGGTGTTCATCACACTGCACACACTCCTTTGTGTTTATCAAGCAATGGACTTGCAGAAGTAATTCTAGCCTGCATTCTAGGGCTGCAAGGAGAGGAGATTCATAGTCTAAAGTTAACCATTGTCCAGCTGTGCAGAATTTCCTCTCTTTGATTTAGCTTTTGAGTATGGCTATTCCATCTTTTCCATAACTTCTAACAAAAGAAAAATGCATTTTAATTAAAAATTACATTGTATGGCTCTATTTAGCCAAAAAATTCTGCATTAAAATACTTGTCATGATTTCTTGTCAAATGTTAATGCAGTGTGAATATATTTAACCCAATTCAATGGAAAAAAATTGAATTGTCTCTATTCTCAAATATCTTGGCCATTCCTTACCTGGTGTCTTAGGGAGGTGAAATATGCTGTGAGATCTTAGGCATTTCCAGTTTGAGAACTATCTACACAGTAATTCTTTTTTGTTTCTATTTTTCATATAGGTTACAATGTGATTTTCTACACACACACACACACACACACACACACACACACACACACACACACACACTAAAAGTTGCTCTGAACTTTTGGAAGCTTAGGAATCTGCTTATTTGTAGTGAATGGCTTTTTTCAAAACTGAGACAAACATTTTGGCATAAATATTCTCAGATAAAGCTTACTTAAGACAGTTTCAGATTAATTAAAAAACAAAACCTCCCATGAAAGTATTAAAGGCACTTATCTTCCACCTGAGTCTTCAAATGAGCAAGCATATTATGCAAAACCTCATTATTTTGTCATGTGATTTGAACCAACTCTTGAAAATCCATGAAGTCCATGCTACACTATGAAGAATGAAAGCAAAGTTCTCCAACCAGTTACTAAGGCAGCATGTGTTCCTGGGAGAGAGTTTAATTCTCTGAGCACCAATGATACAGACGTACAGATACATGTATTATTATGTAAATAATTGGAAGAGGTGGAGGTAAAGGGCTTTTACAGAAAGTGTTGCATCTTGTTTGTGTATCTGTAGGAATACTGAGTGAAATGGTAATTTTCAGAAGAGTTTTATTGTGAAGTCACTGTAATAAACATTATGTTAAAGTACATATTCCAATTAAAACTTGTTTCTCGGGTGACATTTGAAACAGGCCATCTGTACAGAATGCTGTCCCAGAATACAGAGTGTGGTGCCTTTTCTTTATATATAATAGATATTCTAGTATAAGTCAGCTTTATATCCAATGTCTTGTCTTGAGCAAAAACAAAATCTCTGTAATTTTCTATTGAACATACATTTTTAATTTTCATGCATTGGGTGCAAATACAACATACATGTGATAGGTATATGGGATGCAAAAAACACTAAAATAAAATTATGGGGGGAAAGGAAAAATCTATAAACTAAGTTAAAATAATATAAACAAATCATGTCTTCAATCTATCTTGATTAGTTCAACTATAAATCTAGTTTAAAAGACAATTTTCTTGCTTCTGCTATCAAAAGAGAAAAACAAGGGCAAGCATAGTATAGGGATTTTAAAACTCCGACATCTGACTGTCATGTGGTGTCCCATCAGATGACGTGGTGTTTTGACTGCGTGGCTACAGAGGGCTATAATTTAAATGCCATTAAAGACAAGTAAACTCTAGCTGGTATGGAGGCAGGAATGCCGTAGTCACAATGCAGATCAGACTGTTCGTCTGATCTCTCAGTACTGAAGTCTGCTGTCCAGAAGGAAAATGCCTCTGTGCTTCTGTCTTAAACCAAGACAGACTTCATTTGCTATCAGAATCACTTTGTTAACACCACATAAAAAGTAAAGCACATTGCATGGAGCAGGGCTTCGTGTTCTCCCATCCTTATTTTAGGCTGTGATACGATTGTGTAGTGCTAAAAACGATGTGCTCAGAATAGCTGCATCTGGTTTAAAGAGCCTAGACTCTAACTCCATATGTTGATAACGACCACTTGCATGGTTTTATGCTGGGAAGTCAGAGCTTCGCAATTTGCTGCTCTGCTCTATAATTTTTCTTTTGGATCAATGGAGATTTATTTGCTCATGAGGGTAAATGAAGCATCAACACTGTTTTGGCCTCTGAAGAAACTCGAGAGCTAAGAATCTACAGTAAAATATTCACCACACTGTAGCAAAGCACATGCAGCCCAGGTCAGGGCTCCAAGTGGAGAGATACTTGTGAAATGCTAGGGTAATTTAATTTATCTTAAATTATAATGAAAAAAAAGTGTATGCTAACTTCCCAAGGGAAAGGCATGGTCTGGAAGATTTTCCTAGAAGAGTCACTATGTTTCCATGGAAAATCTGACAAAGGAAAAGTCAGTTTGGTTTAGACATCTTCTGGTGGTCCATTATATGCAACACTGAGAGATAGGTTACCAAATCATCTATTTCAGATGATGGGTTGGTGACAGTTTTCAAATCTTAGTATATTTTAGGTCTCACACATTTGTAAGGTGACCCTCCTTTTTATTAAAAAAAAGTAATGAATTCTTTTAAAAGTAAGGGTTTAGGAATATATATATATATATATATATATATATATATATATATATGATTCCTTATATATATCCTCATAGTCAAGAATCACTTTCAGTTTCTTTTGTAGGTGAGAACTCTGCAGTAACTAAAGGCACACTATTTCATAGTCAACAATACTATTTCCAGTATGGAGATGTGACTCAGCCATGCCATACTTGTCTGGTATGTGTGGGGCCTTGGGTTCAAACCCAAGAACTATAAAAAATAAAATCTATCATCGGAGTTTATCATATGGGAAAATCTTGATAATGAACTCTGCCAAGGTTGGCTTAAATACTTTAATGGTACAATGTCTTGTGCATAAATCATCTCTAATTTTGCCCTGTTACATTTTATGTCATGACATAAAAGAGTCTAACCATGAATTTTGAAACTGAGATGTCTTTGGAAAGTTAAAAGTGATTTCTGAGGTGTGAGAAAAACCAAAAAGAATCAGGAAAAAAGCTTAAGCAGTATTTCTCACTCAAATTGTGTCCAACAGAAACAATTCAACATCAGCTCTGCAAAACACTCGTTAACAAGCAGACAAAGAAAATCAAGTCTGGAGCTGCTCACTGACATCTTCATTCATCTGGCCTTCTAAACAAGCGTGAGTGGTTTGTAATCTAGAGAAACAGGAGGCCGCTTTCTGTCTGCCCAGAACCAAGGTTACAGCAGCACTTCTGTTGAAAGATCTTTATAACCCAGCTGAATCTCCTGTGGGGGAGACCAAAGTGCAATCTCCCTAAGAGCAGGTCTTTGCATTTCCCTTAGCACATTGACCCACTGATGGAACTTTGACTGCAGAATACAGTATTCCATGTGCTTCTGTTTAAGTAGCAATGAAAAGGAGCATTTTATCCAATGTGCCGCAAAGCACCAACGGTGTGTGAACAGACCATCGTAAACACAATTCTGCTTTATTTGATTCTGAAAATCCTTCACCTGCATCTGATTGCTCAAGAATTGCACAGACCAATCCAAAATTTGCTCTTACTCTCTGTGCAGAGATGAAAAATGAATGGTCACTAAGAGAACACAATGTAGAAGCACAAAGGCAAGAAAGCAATTGGACAAGATGTATTGTGTATTTTGTATGTGATTTTAAAATGGGTTTTTATAAATTCATACAAACATCTTTCTGGACTCTATAATTGCTGCTTACAGAAAGATGAGCCTCTGGCGAGGTTTTATAGAGTAGTGAAGGTAGAAAAAAACAGGCACTATCCAAATAAAGATTCATTTCAAAGTGAGTTAAACCTTTCAGTATAGAATGTCATATTAAAATATTAGCATAATGTCCAGTGACTTCTGGTTATTGGAGGATCAGTATTAAAGCTAACACAATGCTTAAGCATATATAAAATCAGTATCATATGAACATATTGTTAAGTACACTATCAAAAATTTTAACCAAAATAGGATATTAGATATTGCAGTCACTACATAAATGATATAAGCCTGCTTCAATCATTTGAAATAAACTGCTGAATTATGAGAGACTATTTAATCACTATGAGCACAAATTTAAAAAAAAATTATCAAGCTAAGGGAAATACTGAATTAAGTAGCAAATTAGGGCAAATAATATGCTAGGGAGAATATTTTAATGTTTTGGAGTAAATGAAAGCAAAATGGATTAACAGAAATGAAAATACAATTAGTAAACTAAATAAAAAGTCATATACAATTATATTTTTGCCAAGTGGTGCTGTGAGTTAGAGCAATCCTTAATCTATTATGGAGCAAATCAGTTTAGTTTCTAGAAGATTGCTGGCAATCATTTTGATTAACAAAATGATTATAGAGCATTAGAAATACCCATCTCACTCTTAATTTTGTGAACAAAACCCACTAATACCCTTAAAATGAGGATAATCATTATGGTGTTTTTGAAGATAAGTAAATCCATGTAGCACCCACTCCTTTTGATGATTTTAAAAGAATAAAAGTGAGCCATATAAACAGCCATAAATGTTCATCATCTTTAAATCACAAAATCATTCCACACATTTATTGATGCCAAAAGACAGTTGGATTTTCCTGACACTTAGTGATTCTGTATTTCATTTGGGAAGCTAGATTTTATTTTAGTTGATTCCCAAGTATTTGAAAGTTTATTTGACTGTTATCTGAAGTACTATATGGACAAATACAGAGTGCCACACATCTCATTACACTTACTTTCTGATTTAATTCTCTCTCAACATTTTAAATAGGAGTGTATCTTGAGGCACACATCCTCCTAACTAACCTTGATCATTTGACAAAATGATGGCAGTAGTCTTCAAAGCAAAGATAAGATTCAAGATAGTCCACTGTATGTGGTATGTGTGTGGGGTGTGTGTGTGTGTGTGTGTGTGTGTGTGTGTGTGTGTGTGTGTGTGTGTGTTTGTGTGTGTGTGTTGCTAAGCAAAAAACAATCCTGCACCACCTGGAAATAAGAGGTTCATCTTGTGACATGTCACACGTGAGTATATGATTCCATAATGTGTGTGGTACCAAGTAGTGTGTTCGCCAATAGCCTTCATTCTGAGCTCCCAGAAAATAACGAAACAATGAGTATTCTTTGGAACATGTGCTTAACTTGCTGCAGTGGGGCAGGAATGGCAGCTGTGACAGTAACTGGGGGCTTCCAGATGTCAAGGCTGTAAGGATGCTGAGGTAATTGCAGGAAGAAAGGGATACAATTTTGTTATCACAGATTATCCTCCCCATTGGAAACCCCAGATCCTGCGTCAATGCCAGGGCTTTGGATATGCACACAACGAGCTGGAAGTCTTTGTCTTAAAGAGATTTGTACTTTTGCTTCTGTGGAAAAGGAGGGCTATGTTTGTTAAATTAGAAAACAGACAGGGCAGAGGCTCAAACCTGTGTTATTATATTCACATTGACTTCCAGTTGTCCTAAAACGGGAGCCAACTTCTAATCCTGAATCTCAAATTTAGATAATGTTGGCAAGGTGTTGGGAAACAATGGTGTTATAAAGCCAGGAAATAAAAAAATGAAGGATAATTATTAGTGTTCTCATATACCTTATCCACTGCATTTGAGAATATAAAATATTGACTCGGGAATGAATCAGCACCTCTGTTCAAGGTTCTTCGAGTAGCAGTAACTGAATGGGGTGGGGGGGATGATGACTTTGTGATATTCGATCAGCAATTACTTTTCGTCCTCCCTTGCTATGTAGTCAGAACAACCACACAATTTCCAGATCTCTGTAAATGCTCATTCCACAAATAGACAGAAGAGGCCATATTTGATGAGAATTCTTAAAGCATACAGGCCTTAGTGTGGCATAATTCACTGTCAAACGTAACACATATTTATTGACAGCTCAGATATTAATTCAACTGTGTCTTGTTTTGAAACATTTCTGTTGCTTATTTGGCTAATTGAATCAATGTTTCTGCCAAATAAGCAGAAGTTGGTGCCCTGGTTTCCTGTGAGAGTTACAAGTCAATTTTAGATTCATTTGCCCAACCACAAAGAGAAGGACTTCACATCATCTTCATTTCAGCTGCCTTCATCATCTCCTAAAACATCAAGCATTCCATAGTTCCTGTGGAAAGTTGGACAATAAGAGCTGACCAGAGGTGGTGCAGGATAATCTTCATCTGAACAATCACACACCGCATGGGCCATTCTTAACATCATGCTTCATCACTGTGTCAAATTTGGGAGTTAGGGTTAAAAGTTGACTCCTGTCTTAGGATGAGTAGTCTATTACATCTGCCTCAGGGACTTCTTAGATCGCTGGTTTACTCTGAATGCTTTCAAACAAAGTACAAAGAGAAGAAAACACTCAGCAACCCTGTATTCCGTATGGATCGGCTCACAGTTCCCACGGTTGTCATCCATATGATCAGCTGATCAGCTACACCAGTACTTCAGGTGTGTGGCCTCCACCACCACTGCAGGGAGCCCTAACTATCTGTCAAAATGTGCTTTGCAGTTCTGGCTAATATGTGAAACATTATATTCCATGGATTAGTACTTATTTAAATTTAATAGAATCCCGATGAATTTTAAGTCATGGTATTGAGTTAGTAGAGACCTGCAGTGCACATAAGTAATAAAAATATATATGAGTCTAAGAGATATTGGATATTAGGGTAAGGGTGAACACTGAGAGAACAGAGTCATTAAGTCTTTGAGAGCAGATGGAACAGAGATAATTAAGGGAAAAGATGAATAAAATATTGATAACAGGTATTTTTAGTTTTGTCTTACTATATAGATGCATTTTTAAAATTAAGCTGATTGACATTTGCATTGAGGAAGAGATCACCTGTTTTGTTTTTCTCTTAAAATGTCCTCTCTTTCAATAGCATGTGAAGGATCTCATTGAAAACAGCCTCATTTATAATTCATCTATTCTGCTATTAAAGCTAAGTCGGTCTGTTACAAATGAGTATTCCCAATTCATGAATTTACTTATTTAATCCGCATAGTTCTTGCCATTTCTAAGAAAGGCAAAGGTCTTAACTCAAACTACATGGTGGTTCCTGGATGTCAGGAAGGCTGTGCAGTGACCACTGGACATCGCTGGAGGATTGGCCATGCATGCAGGCTGCCAGGCTTCACCCGAAGCACAAACTCCAGGCCCAAAGCTGAGCAGTCTATGTTTTCACAAAGCCTTTGAGAAGTTCTGTGCAACCACTGTTTGGGAAACTCTGTCTCTGGAAAAGTCTGGGATAGTTAGAAGTGGCTTTAGGGACAAAGTTGCTTAAGACTGTTCCCCAGTCTATCATTTAAACCACACCATGATCTCTTCTTAATGTGAACTCATTCACTTCCCACGCGACATCTACTAGCAATAAGTTCTGAAATATATTCATTCCTTTTATTTCACATCATGTTATTTACTACTAGGGAAAGACTCCATTGTGATTTTTTTTTAAAGTGGCATACGCATGCAAATCATAACTGGCATAGACTGCTCATAAAGGAGAGCATGAGCTGTCAGCATAATGCTACCTTATGATGTAGTTGACTACAAACTGGAGCTCCAACATCTCCTGGCTTTTATGTCTTAATTTTGACACTGCACATAGATGGCTGTAAGTCCAGTGATGTTACAGTTGACTTCTGAGTAGATTTGAGCCCGTGTCTAGCTAGCCTTAGGGTACAACTCAGGCCCATAAAGGAAAGCTGGGTATCTCACTGTACGTGGATTCAGATGATGTGTTAAAATCTCAAACTGCAAACACATAATGACATATAAACATAGTATGTTTAATTTTTACTGCCTCCACATCACCTGGTAGAGGTCATAAAGCATAGAACCACAGAAACTTTAGAAAAATTAACAAAACCTGAAAAGAACAGGGAAAAAAATCAGCTTTGTCACAACAGGTGCACAAAGGGGAGGCCATGTCATAATACATGTGTATCCATGTGTATGTGCAAACACATGTGCACATTCGCTCACTGGATGATTATAAACTTATTCAGGAAGTCAGTGAACAGATTTCCATGTAGCATTTTTATTAATGGGAGCTCAAACTAAAATATACTGTCTTAGTAATGTTAACAACTTTGAAAAAAATTAAGGCCATAGAATATATTTCCCTGTCATTTCCAGCCTAAGATGCTGTACTTCAGAGTACTCTCTTTTGATGACCTGTCTTCTTAGTTTCTATGTGACTATTATATTTTAATGTCTTCCTT
Source organism: Peromyscus maniculatus bairdii (assembly GCF_049852395.1). Lineage (NCBI taxonomy): Eukaryota > Metazoa > Chordata > Mammalia > Rodentia > Cricetidae > Peromyscus > Peromyscus maniculatus. The sequence continues at coordinate 47,676,762 of NC_134862.1, read as the reverse complement.
CCAGTCAAAAATCACAACCAGCATACAAACATATACATGCACACACAAAAGCAAGGTGTATGTTGGGAGCGGGGGGCTACCCATTTGTCTGTGGGAGGCCTACTTTTTCCCCAGGGTAGTCTTGAGGACGGAGGAGTGAGAAATATTTAGATTGAAGGATAGAGAGGAGAGAAACAAATAAAAACACAGGACAGACTCGGGAGGGCCTGGATCGTTAATCACCAGCCTCTTCTGTCTCTTCTAAAGGGCCTTTTATAGGAATGCCAAGGGGTGGAGCAAAGACCTCCCCAGCACATCCAAGTGCAGATACTTTCCAATCCCCTGGTAACCACACATATGGTCAAGCAATCCTTTAATGCAGCTCTGCTGGGTAAAGCAAGCTCACATCTCAATAGGAAACCTTTGTGGGCCTTCACAGGTGTATCAAGTTTGTAGTTTTTCTACCTTCTCCTTACTGCTTAAAAAAGACCAAGATTAGCAACTCCTTTCTCTGGTGGTCCTATATAATCTCTTCAAATTTCTGTCATTGTTCAATATTTTAATGTGCCTTCTGAAGAATGCTGTTTAGTAATTAGAGAAATCCCAAACTGATGACAAAGTACATTTAGGACTCTTTTTGTGAGCTCAGTTTCACATAGAATCATTCACATCACCTCTTTTCTTTCCTGTTATCAAAGCTCTGTTCTGAAAATGTATTACTATATTTAATGATATCACACAAGAAAAGTGTTTCATATCCAAATTAGGGCAAATATTTTATATCAACATAGCTGAGCACTTGGAAGGGTTTTAAATGAAGCATTAAGTATTAGCCCACATTCGATGGCTCTTAAAATCCTTATGTTACCACATGAGTGACACCAGTGGTCAATGCACAGCTGGAATTGCAGTTTAACATGCACAGATGAGATATTGTTCTGTAGGAGCATTTATGTCAGAGCTGTTCGCTCTGTTCAGAAAATTGCTGCACACAAAATTTCTATTAAAGTGAGTTCGAAGATCTGATATAACTCATTTTATGTATAGATCAAAGAAGAAACCCAAAATATCTAAGCAGGTAGCTCTCACTCAGGGAGAGCTTGTCTCTGAAGGACCTGTGACTGTCTGAATAGGAAGAGCTAAGAGAGGGTGGGACTGTCACCCAGCAGGCAGAAGCCAAAGCTGCCAAATCTCCCCACGAAAAGAATTATCTGGATTAAATATATCAGCAGAGGTCAGGATGAGTGACCCTGACCTAGAGAAAAATAACACACTCTCCACTCAATGTAAATTGGCCACGGTTACTATGATTCCTGTGCCTACATGAGGAGTGAGAGCCTCCATCTCAGTGGTGTGGCCCCACGAGATGAGTGAAATTCCCCTCTTTTCTACTCAAAGCTCCACTCTAATTTCTGAGGCCTCCAAAGAGTTTTCACCTCAGTGCAGAAAATATAGCTAATTGGTTTGGATCAGCAGGAGGTCTGCACTGAAGGTTTCTTTTTGTGTTGAAATTCAGAGTTATATGTTTCATGCCCCACATGAATATTCACCTTCGTTAATCACCTTCTTGGGAAAAGCAAGCTGCTATGTAAGATTGCACATGCTTATTTCGATAGTGGTATAAGCAGTGTTCTTGATAAAGCCCTATTTTATCTGCAGTTTTTCTCAATTCAGAATCATATGCTAAAGTATACAGCCCAGTTTCTAAATGAAATGAATGATGACCAATGAACACCTCTCAGTTTGCCTTTAAAAATTCCTAATAACTCTAGAATATGTTCTTTGCATGTATATAATATGACACCCCTATAAGTCTTTCTAGATATCCCCCCGGAAGATGCCTTTCAAAATACAGTATAATTTTACTAGGCAAAGTTAACACTGGAGAAATGTGACTGAAAAAATTCTAGTTTAATAATTTTTTAAAAATATTATTATAGAATTTTTGTCTTACTTAGGTACACATTCAGTTTGTGAGATGTTACTCCTGCATAAATAGCAAATGGCATTTGCTGGTAGAGACTGAGAATGACTCAAAGACTACTGTTTCGTCAAGACTGCCATGTTGCACTCAAGAGGTAGCCATCTTTAAAACATTTCAATAGAAACATCTGTAGAATGTGATCACTTTTTTTAAACATTACTTTAGGCTTGCCTTCTTAACCAGAGGAAAGTGCAGCATGCTTTGTGGAACTAAAACATCCTACTTGCCTAATTTCTAAAACTACATATTTTTTATGTAATGATTCAATTACTAATGCAATTTTTTTTAAAAAAATTGATTTTCCTATAAAAGCTAGAAAGTTGGTTTAGGGATATAATTAAAATTTTAAGTCAAGCGTGGGGACTAATGTCTATAATCTTAGCACTCTAAAGGCCAGAGGCAGGAGAATTACCACGAGTTTGAGGCCAGCCTGTGTTACAGAATAAGATCTTATCTCAACAATCAACAACAAAAAATTTCACAACTTTAATGTACATAATATTTATTGAGATATTTAAATATCATATCTTTAAATATTATTCCAGTCGTATCTTCCAGAATAAACTGTATTTTGTACAGAATTCTGCCAATTCTTCTAGAGAGAGGATGTATCGGTTCGTCTGTCATGCTTCTCCTCCTTGATCCTACAGCTAACATTTCTATGGGGATATTCATAACTGAGAAAGTGGGCTTTCACCTCACCCATTTTTTTTTTAAACAGGATACTGAAAACAAGGGACGAATTACCGAAGACCTAACACAGCTTATGCACTAACTTACCTTCTTTTCTTCTAGGCCTCCTCCCGAGCAGTCAAAACTACAGGAATGTGAGCAAAACACATTAGAATACAGAAAGGTCAAATGGGTGCTGCACATGTTTCCAAAGGAAAATATTTGATTATGAGCAGATTATGCAGTTGTCAGAAGATATATGACTGAAGTCAGTTTGCTGTGTGAAGAACATCTTCAGGCAATTTTAAAACACACTCTTGTCTATGTTGAATGGTAATCCCCGTTTGCTGAACGTGTGTATTTGGATAACTATATTTCTCCTTACACATTTCTGCAATATCCACTCTGAGGGTGTGTTTCTTAGTGTACACACATGCAAACCTGTAATTAAACCAATGACACTTCCAGCTAGTCCTATGGCTTAGGGGATACCTTCAGGACCCCCCCAATTCTCACCTGACATGGGCCACATGTTGTACAATGCCTATGCTTCCTATCATTTTTATAATTCTGTTCAATCCGATGAAAATAGGGTAAAGCTAAATTATGAACTGAAAAATCTCAAATGCCTGGTGAACACACAAGCTAGACAGACCTCTGGATTTTTATCACTTCGAAACCTGTGTGTTGCTGAGAAGGGGCTGGGACCGACAGTCTACAGCCCCAGAACAGTCACTGCATGGACCTCTGGTCCACTGAGGATGCTTTTAGACATGCAGTGTCTCTTTTGAAAACATGTTCTTTTTGAGGTTTTTTTTGTTGTTGTTGTTTGTTTTTTTTGTTTTTGAGGTTTTTTTTTTATTTTGTTTTGTTTTGTTTCCTCTCTAGGAGCTCTCAGCATGGGACAGAAGTCAGGGGCCTGGTGGCTGTTGTTTTTGTTTTGTTTTGCTTTAAATTAATGAAATGGGGGGAAGGGAAATCAAACATGGAGCTGTGGAAGACTGGGATACAATTAACTGGGAAGTGGGTCACAGGTATGGGGACCTGGGCACTAACTTGGAAAAGCACTCAGTGAGGACGTCCCATCATGCCACATAGCACATCCTGAGAAGTGAGGTTTCACTTACCACAGACTGGGCAGTCTGCTCTTCCAGGCTTCAGGCTCCAGTAGCTATGTTTTTAAGTCACCTGACTCCAGGAGCTGATTTTGGTTGCCACCACAGAAAAGAAATTATAGCCTTTTACCCTTCATTTTATACCCCTTATGTATAACCCTCTAGTTACAGTCTGTCTGCCCACTTAACAAAGTTTGTGTGTGTGTGTGTGTGTGTGTGTGTGTGTGTGTGTGTGTGTGTGTGCGCGCGCGTGCAGGTGGGGGTAGTTTTATTAAAAACAAAGAAAACACAAACTATTGTAGCTTTGTGGATACATTTTATACACAGAGAACTGTAGACAGTTCTGAAAATTTAGATATGAGGGGGAGAAGAAAAGAAACACACCCTGCTGGGAACATAAAACAGCACAGAGAACACACAATAATGACCCCATAATTGAGATGGTCATGTGTCTTATTAAAAGCCATTATTTACCTAGATGTCTCTCTTGATGAAGATGGTGAGATGCTTTACAGAGTTTTGTACAAGGATGTTTTTCAAAGCCTTGCTGATCTATTTCCTTGTGTATGTTGCTGCGTGGGGTCCTTCAAAGGGCTTCAAGGGTTACTTTTATATTTAAAAAAGCATGAAGATGAAAGCTCTCATTTGAGGGCAGCTTTGCATTCAGTGGCACCAAGATGCTTATTAGAACTGCCCCGACGAGACAGTGTGAGCGGCTCCTGCATGCCGCTCTCCTCCCCTGTGGACTTAGATGCTCTGGCTGCTGCTTTGCCTAAGTTATGCAGCCTACATTTAATGAAAGGACAGTAAACAATATAAATTATAAAAGACATCTGCCAATGAGAGCAATAAAAGGGAGAAGAAATGGGAGGGATGGAGGGAGGGAGAGAGAGAGAGAGAGAGAGAGAGAGAGAGAGAGAGAGAGAGAGAGAGAGAGAGAGGAGAAACTCTAACAGGAACAGAACAAAGTGTTTCCAGTGAACTCAAAGAAATGACGTACCTTAATCAATCCTAATTTTAGGGTACAGAGAACCAACCTCTTTGCGTTCCTCAGAGATAGGCACATTGCTGTGGTTCTTACTGGGTTGCCATTGAACATGTAGATGGAGCTGGCTTCAGTCTCCTTCATGGATTTCTTGATTCTTGTGTCCAGAGCCTATGCAAAACAAGAAAAGACTCTCTCATGAACCCAGGCTACAGCAAGCAAGTTATCCAAAGCTTCTTCTTATCCTTTTATGGAGACGGCTTCCCATGCCACAGTCCACAGGGTTTGCCTGCTTTTCCTGTCTTCCATTTTGCCTTCTTTATGGCTAGTTTCGGGTACCAGAGACCACTCAAGTTCTCAATTTCTATAAATACACCTTTTCCAGTAACAAAAGACTCTGGTAAACGTAAGCTAATAATTTTGGCGACCTTATAATGATTAGTCTTCTGTGGAATGTATTTCCCATATACAAAACCATCTAAAATATTTTTAAATGCATCAACTATCAGTGAAATCTTCCTTTATTCTAAAATATCTTAAATATATTAGTTTTGCTTCTGTCACCTCATTTCTCTGAGAGATGAGCTTACCTAGTGATATCATGCTATTTTTATATCATTTGTTCAGCCTGTGATCATTGTTGAAGTTTCAAGTTCTCAGAAAAGAGATATTGTGATTCAGTAATGTGGTTTATTCTTTAACTGGGCTAGAGGAAGACTAGTGAACATGAAAGTGTTTCCTTTCAATATTGAATAAGAGAATTCTAGCAAATTGGAAAACAAAGAAAAATAATCCCCCCAAATTAAAAAAAAAATACTGTTTCTTATTTCTGTTTGTTGACTTTCTTAGGTTGGTCATTATGTATTTTTTATTTAAACGTATTTCTACTACTTTTATTTTCAAAGCCTGTGGCTGGCTTTCTTCAATTATTATTATTATTATTAATCTCACAGCCTGTCTTCTTCCCATTATAGTCTGTTTTCACTGTCTCCTGGAGCTGAGCTCCAGGGACCTCTTAGAATGAAGCTAAAGAAGAGAGAATGACCCTGTTGGCTGGCAGTGTGAGGAAGGATACCAACCACTCCACATGTCTTCCGACAGAGGCTCTCTCGGATGAGAGGGAGCTGGAGAGCCCTATTCTCTAGTGGGATGTTTCCTATCATGCCATTCTACCCCAGCCTGTGTCAATTGGGTTAGTAGATTAATGGTCAAGGGGGAAAAGAGAGAATCAATATGTATGAGTGGTGTCCACATTAAGAAAATTTAAAGCAGAGTATTACTCTTCAAGTTACAAAGATGTTGAAATATCATGAAAAGCACACACACCCCATCAGTACAGCGGTGTTCCCAATACAGAGCTCTGGGCTGGTTTAAGTCAACGAATGCGTGAGGGAGGCAGAGCTGCTTAGCATGCTGTCCATGTGCGTTTTTAAAACAGCAAATACCTCACATCCTTTCCTCCCACCACATAAATCTGCATTTAGAAGAGAAAGTTTTCTCCAACGATTGATCTCCAAAAGTTATCTGCAACTTGCAAAATCCTTTATATTCTGAGCAGGGGGACTGAGACTGTCATCCAAGGCAGGCTGCTGCTCGGCTGAATCGAGAAGAAAAATTACGCTTCCAGTCAAACGGCTGTTGGTTTCTGACAAACATATTGACGTTTCCAGCCTGCTTAGGTGGAGTATTTGAATACCATACATGAAGTGTCAACTTTGCTCACTCGCATTTGAAATATCTTTTACAATGCTAGTTCATCTCCCCCCAGATTGGACGGAATAGCTACAGTGTCCTGAAATGTAGTGTGTGTGTGTGTGTGTGTGTGTGTGTGTGTGTGTGTGTGTGTGTGTAAAGCATTTAAATAAAGTATGTTAACAGTCATAAGGTTTACTTAATAGTCTCATTATTCTCCATGACTTCTCTTCTTGGATTATGAAGTATTTTGTCGTTGTTCCACCTCTTACGCTGATGTTTCTACAGACTAAAGAAATTTAAGAATTGCAGGATCTTGGGAAAGGCACAGATACAAATACAAAATGTGTTTGTTTGTTTTAATTTGTTGTGCGACTTTTTAAAAAATTAGAACATGCTCAGTGCAATTTCTTGGTCTATTGCCCCTGACAGCTACTATTCATTATATTTTAACCTGTTAAGGGTCCACTTTTTTATGTATATTAAGCTAAGTTTTCTGCAAACACTGAACTTATCTCCTGAGTAGAAGACAAGCATAATCTTTCTCAGGAGGTAGCCTTTCTTTGTCTCTCCCATCCAGCCTTTGCACCCACACATTGCCTGGCATGACGGGAGGCCAGGCAGATGGCCTTCGCTGTGGAGGATAGGGCTCTGGGCCCACGAGACGAAACCTGCGTGCTTGGCAAGGCTCAGGCACCAAGGTTTCATCTCTAATAAAGTACTCGCTGCCTCTCCCGTAATGATATCCTGGGGCTGTTCGGGGGAGATTCTTTTCACAGGAAACATACTCATAAGAATTTAATACTATCTTGCTAAAGCCTTTGATTCAATAAGGTTTTAATTAAAAAAAAAAAAATCCCTTACTTTGTAGACCTGGTGATGTGAGCAGTGTCGATTTCTCCTTACCCAACAGTCATCTCCGATCAATACCCCTTTACTAAGCTCAAAATTCTTTTAGCTTCTTAACCACGTGCTTAAACAAATAAAACATCTTACTGTTGGATGTCGTTTATACAGACTGAAATACTTTTAGGTTAAATAACATTTGTTAGGCTTTGATGCAATCAAGTGAAATTTCAATCTTCAGAGAGATTCAGCCCCGCCTCTTGGAGACTGCACATATGTGTCAGCTTTCCATTTTTCTCACCAGTGTTTTACACATGAAATCTATTTTCCTTGAGAAAATGGAATCTTTGTGTCTTTGTCTGGAAGGCGCGCTGTGCTCAGGCGTGTTCTGGCAGGAGCTGAGACTGCCGAGGCCCTGGGGGAGGGGCCTCGCCGTCATTTGTCAGCTCTCCTGCATCTGTAATTTCTGGCCACTCAGCACTATCAGAGGGACTTAGAAAGGGGGCGCGCAGGGTGGGGGAAAGAGCTTGTCATTGATGAAAGCCAAACCCCGAATAACTGCCTGATGTTGATGACCGAAGGAAAGAGGGGAGTATGAAAAACTTTTATTGTGCTTTTGGAAATGGCCAATTTATGAAATTGCACATGGTAACATTTTCAGACCTCAGTCTAGAAAGGCCCTGTCCATATTGTGTTACCGATTTCACTGCTTTTAGCACGGTAAGGACTCAAGAAAGTATTTTAATTTTCCTCCAGGAGCTTCTGGTTATTTCTGCTCTTACTCCCTTGTACCAAAACTGACAGCACAATTAAACATCTGCATTTTAAAATTGGATTTTCTCCCCTGACTGTTTTGCTTTACTCCTAAAATTTCCAGATGTTTTGGGTTCTTTATGATTTTAATGTATGCAAATATATTTGCTCATATTTTAGGGGGCAGTAGGGGTGGCACCCACACCCATACACCAAGGGGTGGGGGAGCATATACAAAAACAGGCTAGATGGGCTGACCAGATGTTTCTGTAAGAAAAGCTTTGTAACACATCAGGCATAAGGCAGTATTTTTCCTCTTTATAGGTTTACATTAGAATACATTTTGTCTCTTAGCACTTTACTATTTTATTGAATTTTGCAACTCAAGTGAGTGGAGTTCAGAATTCACACAGTGTATCTGTAAACAACCAAAGTATATAAATTTGTCACCTCAGTGTCCCATAACTGGGTAGAATCTGTTTCTACCCTTTCAGTCTTTTCATTTCCGTAAGAGCTCAGAAGTTGTAGGGCAGGAGAAAACAAAACAAAACAAAAAACAAAAGAATTTCAACTGAGCTTGCTGCTTTGTAGACATATTAAAGGGCTGGTGGGTATCTGGTCTGGAGCGTTGGAACAAGAATTGCAAGAGTGTTCCCGACATTTTAAGAAAACCTGTTTCCCATAATGAACAGGAAGCTGGTAAGCAGACTCTTGGCTACAAGTGAATCCCAAATAGTAACATGAAAAGAAGCTGGGGACGAAGCCACTGCAGAGTGTGGCACCCAAGTGCTTCGGGACAGAAACACTTTGAGATGTGCACTCCCATATAATCCTTGGGAGTAAATGGGTATTCATTTTTCATTCCTGACTGTTCAAACAGATGCTTGGCATGTGCATCCATTTCTCCCACCGTATAATATCTGCAAGTGATTTCAGGAGGCTGACATGGTTAATAGTTAGGCACAAAAATGGCAAGTAATTATGAAGGAAGGCAATGAATTTTTAAAGTACTATTTTGGGATTTTTAAGGTCCATTCTTACTGTATCTTCTTGGGAATGGTAATACATGGTAGGGGAATTTGTGTACATGCAAAGTGTTTGGGGAAGTGGAAGAGTAGATTTATGAGTCTTGAACTAAATGCATCATTAATTAGACAGATAACAGGGCAGGGCGATTGACCCACTTCTGCTCAGAGCTCTGGGCTAAGCTCTCTGAGAACTGACAGGTCTTTATCTTCTAACTGTATCAAAAAATGGGGACTGTCTGATCCCAGTCGTGACCTTGAAAGCAGCAAACTGAAGTGATGTATGGTGTTCCTATTCTAAGAAAATATTGACTGCACTCTCAAAGTTCAAAGTTTCAAAAGCAGAATTAGCTACTTACTTTATATTTAATTTTTATAGTAAATTGTTTCATCTCTTAAGTAAAAAAAATTAAACCCTATAATGGAAATGTGATTGCTCTAAAAATGTTAAATGTAAGACTCAGCTCAATCAAAGGTGTATTTCTGATTTTGTAAAATGAACAGGAGAATAAGATGTGCTATCAAAAGTAAGGGACAGTTTCATTTATTAGGTCTTGTATTCCATGTGAAAAAATGCATTTTGGCCATTCTGTCACAGCAAAAACACATCTCCATGGTGCCAAGGAACTGCAGCCATGTGCTTTGCTGGCTGCTCTCAGTCCGGGCCTTAGCTCCAGAAAGATGAAACTACACAATGTTCTGCAAGGCAGGGCATGTGTAATGCACATGCACGTAGCTGACACTGAAATTAAAAAAAAAAAAAACAAAAAACCTTGTTATCTTAGCTAAACCTCAGTAATTATATATTTGAGACAGAGAAATGGTACTAAAAGTTAGCTAGACCTAAGTATTTCCATGTGCAAGTATATCTGTGTGTGTTGGGGGGGGTGCGCACAAGCACACATGCACATGGATGAAAAGAAGTGAATATGTCTCACTTTATCTCTCTAGCATCTACATTAACTGTGTAAATTGTAAGCAATGAGATGAGTATTTAAAAAACAGTTAAATTGGAATAAATAAGAATATAGTTTAGTTAATTCAAAGATAAGATTAAAATTTTTCTAGGCTGCAAAATATTAGAAAGCCTAGAGGTAAGAAACATATGCAGAAATTCAAGTGATTATAGTTAAGGTGTATTTTGTTAAGGACAAGATGGAAAATGTATACTATTGATTATTAAGACAATTCCAATAGAGTATTATCCTCTCAGATCTCCATAGACAGATACATAAAAGCCAGATTCATGCTACTTATAAGTTGTTGTTTTAGAAAGCATAAAATATGTCCCATTTGTTTTTAAAGTAAAGCTTGTTAAGGATAAACTATAAAGCTTATAATGATTAGTTTAACTATTAAATATAATTTTACATGAAAGCAAACGAGGGCTGTAGACGTAGCTAGGCAGTAGACTGCTTACTATGTCTGGATTTGAATACTCTGAGGTTGGTGACGGCGAGGAAGGGAGGGAGGCAGAGAGTAGAGGAAGGAGAAGGGCTTTTAAATTATTTATTTTTTCAGGATAACTCATCCTACTACATGCTGTGATACTTAAAGATGTTCATTTGTGAAAATAATTTGTCCTAAGGCATATGTAGGTGCTGTGAGTTTGTGTTTAATGGAGCAGTCAGAGCCACTGAGACCCGGCTAGGCTGGTTTCTCAGGTTGTACAGAACCGTTGATGGCTGTGAAGACCAGCAGTTGCTTCCTTTCGTTGACTCCATCAAAGCATAATGGCTAGTCCCTAGAAGAGGCTAATGTAGAAAGTTTAGTATAGTTTAAAGAGAGAACAGTAAAGAGCTCTGTGCATAACTGTCACACAGTCACCAAGTCACCATGCCTGTGTAGGGAAGTATTAAGAATTTAGTGTAAGTTATGGCTGTGATCCAAGTACTAGGATCTGAGGCAGAGGATCATCAGTTATAGAAACCAGCTGAGTCTCTCCAGGCCAGCCTGAGCTACAGAGTGAGAATCTGTCTTAGAACACAAAGCAACAAGCAGAATTTGTTTTACTACTTGAAAATGCTATGTAGAATAAAACAATAGTAAAGAGATGTGAACTTCAGTATTATATATTCCCCTGGACTTGGACAAATATGTTATATCAAAAGGAGCTGTGGGCCCAGTTCAGTGAGGGGGTGGTTGACTAGGATATGTAAGATCATTGACAGAAGAGCTAAGATCCAGGAAGCAAAGTCCCATGTTAGTTCTGGGGAAATGGTCTCTTAGCAGAGATGAACCCAAGAGTTTCACTCTTCGGTTTGCTCATCCCTCCAGTGTGTGACAGAGTTTCTCTGTTTTGTTTTCTATTGTTCTTCTACTTTTCATTTCTTTTTTGGGAATCTGTCTCAAAACCACCCTCGAATTGGCTTCCTGAGTATTGCCTCTGCTATATGGTCATGGAAAATTTTCTTTACTAGGTATTTGAAAGAGATAAAAGATACGTATATAAAGAAGCTGGAAAAGTTAACTTTAGGAACAATGTAGCACATTTGGTACAGAATGGATTTGTAGTGCAAGCTGGAAGCTGTCTGTAGTTTGTCAGCAAGGAACTGAGAACTGGGCAACCCTCATTAACAGAAGTCATGAAAGAGCAACGACCCAGCTACAGCTTTGGTGTATTTCTTTCGGATAATTCAGCAGTTTGGGCAGTCCCTTCCTGTTCCTTCTGAAGATTCCTTATCATCAAGCAGACATCTAAGACTACCTCACAGTTCCTCAAATAGGGATGTTCTTTCAAATTCTGGAGATCTTTTTGTCTGGCTCTTTTGTGTACTTTAGTGACCACATCCCCATACATTTCCTGTCACTGTCATTTTCTAAGCACTGTAATCTGTAATGCAAACTGAGCCTCTGGGAAGAAAACATCGTATTTTCTTAATAATGTGCTAGCAGCAGAAATTATTAAGAGTGAGGAGCAATTTTTAACTTCTTTTCCATCATAAATCAGTGATGGTTGTAATGGGCCTATACTAAAGTAACAATTAAAATTTTATGGGCAGTATGATTATAGGTCAGGAATGGACACATATAGTGTCATTAAGTACCAGAATATTGCTGATTTTCCCATGATACATAACAGGATCTACTCAAGATATATTTTAAAAAATTGTCCACCTTATAATTAGAGTCAGACAGTGAACTATCATTGTTGCCAATCAATTTCTTCTTTCTGCTTCATCCTTCCCACCATTTACAAAGAGAATCAAATCCATTTGGCCACACACAGAAAATTATGCTTATAAATTCTAATTTTAGAAAGCAAAAACATATCATTCATCCATAACACCCCCCTACCCTTAATATGTTAAAAATTCTAATTGGACTCTTGTTTTGTTTTGTTATTTACAAAAGTCTGTAGACACTTCAGAAAGCAATTTTAACTACAAGTTGTGTTTTCTTTTTCATCTAAGTAAGAAACATGAATGCTGTTCGAGAAAAGTTCCCAACTTTAATAACCTCTGGATTCTCTGAACAGTGTGTAGACTCATGATTCATCTCAAATTCGACTTGCTGCCTAGTAAATGATTTCTTGAGAACTTATTCTCACATGAGCATTCGTTTCCCTCAGCAGAAAATTAGAGAATGTGTGAGCAGCTCATGAGTGGAATCGGTGTTGCACCATTCTGCGTGGGACGCAGCTGCTCAGAGTTTTCAGTTCCCCCTTGCAGGGTGATAGTGGCATGCCTACTCCCACCTAGAAACTAGCAGGCAAAACAGCTCTGTCTGTTTCTAGAGTCTCCTCATTCCCTGCCCAAGTACCAGTCACTCTTAAAACAGACTGTGTGTCCATTTATTTGGCATATCCTATGTCACTGGCTTTCACATTTCCTAGGGAAAGGGCAGTCATGTTTAGTTAGTTATAGCTAAGAGGAAAGATTTATTGGGAGGAAAAACTGGTCTCTTCTCTGGTTTATTGTAAACTTTTTCCTATGTTTATTTGTCAAGACAGAGTGATAAAGCCAAAATCACTTTATAAGTGTGAGAATCCTATAGTTCTACAGTAAAAGTTACTTTGTTAACAATGTTTAAAGTAAAACCATTAAATTTTTTCTTTTCTTTTTCTTTTTTCTTTTATTTTAGAGACAAGGTTTTTCTGTGTAGTTTTGGTGCTTGTCCTGGATCTCACTCTGTAGACCAGGCTAGCCTTGAACTCACAGAGATCTACCTGCCTCTGCCTCCGCAGTGCTGGGATTAAAGGTGTGTGCCACCGCTGCCTGGCTATTTTTTCTTTTAGTCATTATTTTGTCATTCATCATGTATCAATACATTTTAAAAGGTACTTTTTACTAACACTGTGGATTATAGCAGTGATAACAATACATTATGTTTATGAAGAATTTTTTAGTTTCATATTATGTTACTAGTTTCCCATCTGCAGTCTAAGAAGTGTTTATTCATGGCTTGATATCCTGTGAGAAAATATCTTCTATGCTTGTTATAGACTGAGGAAACTTAAACTTAAATATTTAAAATATTTGTGGTTTTAAGAGATAGACTGTTTTAATGGGCTTGGAACATGCTGAGCCCTAAGAATGTTACTACATTCTATTATCATCCTCCCTGTACTCACTGGAATCAGCACAGAAAAAATTCAACTCTTCTATAATCTCCTTAAATTACATAAAATTTGCAACTGTCCTTAAGTGTGCCTGATTTCATGAATATTATCTCCAAAAAGACAGAATTGAGCATCAATGGCTTTGACAGAGCAAGTTATTACAAACTACTTTTATAGCAAATTTGTATGTATCCACTGTCATGTCTTTACAGCAAGAAAAAGCACTCATTTCCCCTCAATTCAATATGGGAACATTAAAGAGAAACTATGTTTTCATTGGGACAAAACCGACACATTTTGTAACCAATGACACTGTCTACAGAAAATATGGTATGGTCTTGGTTCTCCTTGGTGAGGATGCATTCCTCAAGTGATGAGGTTCCTTTTCTGTTCCAGGGCAGTCCTTCCCCATTCTACTAAACATAAATAACCCCAAGCAGAAGAAAATAAGAACTTCCTGCTCCTTGCACTCATCTGTCTCCCACACTTAACACACTTCCTCTAATCAAGATTCAAACAATACTAAGGAGAGTGTTTGTGTTTTAAAAAAAAAAAATAAGATTAGGAGGAAAGCATTCTAAAGGGAATAACAAAATGCTTCATTAATAGGGCAGCGAAGGGGTTAAAATTATCTTTGAACACTTAAATGATACTCACTTCATTTGCCTTAAGAATAAGCCATTGGTAGACATCATTAGATAATCAATTATTTAGCTTCCCGTAACTAATGGAAAGGGTTTTTGCCTGCTTAGATTGAACTTCACTGATTATTTAGAAAGCAAGGTTTGTCTTCAACTCTTTGTTATTATTCCTTCTCGGCCAAGCAAATGAAGGGCGTGAAGGGTGCACAGGGCATTCATTGAGTTTCCAGAGGAGGAGGCTGGGAAAAAGAATGAGGATTTGACTCAGGAGGCAGAGTCTACGTGAGTCAGATACGAGCCTAGTGGAGTGTGTGAAATGAATATTGTGGAGGAAAAATGATTCATGTGTATGTAAGGGGAAGACTTTACTACTAGTTCCTGGTCAAAACTGAGCAATTATATCATGTTCTCATGGGCTAAACACCAAAGTGTCCAAGAATTATTAAAATTCTATTCAACGATAGTAAGAAAAGAATAGGTTGGTACCCTATAGTTCTGACAATATACATTCTGTAGTACAACATGGTCATTATAATGAAATTTATTAGTAAATTTATTAATGTGTTGAATACAGGCATAATTTGTTAAAGAGGTATTTTGAGACCAAAAAAAATGTCCTTGGTTAATGTATAAGAATAAGCAAATACGTGGATGATCAAGACTAGCAAGAAACTTACATTTTAACATTTAACTTTACATTTAACAACTTGTTAGGTGTATCTTTAAGCACTCTTTTATGACTATGTAAATTTAAAATGCACGTATTTAAAACCCAAGTAATACAGAAAACACAGCTCACAGAGACCAAGCATGGCCCTGTACAGAATACTTGCTAAAATTTCTCAAACTTATTTGCTGAATACTGGTTTTCAATCTACAGAATCCAAAACATAGCTGAAAATCATTATGTCCATCTTCTCAAAACAAATTAACGGTTCTTTATGAAGCCAGTCACTTAAAATTCAACTTTTTCCCCTAATTCTGCTAAAAATAAATTATACATTAAATCAAATATTTTCTTGGATATGTAGAAATTTAAAAAATGTGAAATTTGGTGGACAGAACCATAGCCTTGAGCTCTGGGGTCTAGCTTGACTTATGACACAATGCATGTCACCAAGGCCGCTCAGAGAGCTGGGTTAATCCTGACATTGAGCTCTCTGGAGAGAAGTTGAAGAATAATTATCCTATGAATATAATACAATGGAATCCTCTCATAAAGACACATTTTAAATCTACCTAGGTTGAATCTTACCAAGTCTTAGGGAAAAATAAAAGCTTGCTGACAATTGAACTATATCCAGGCTCCAGCTGCTTCTCACCATCTCCACCGCTACTCACCCTGGGGAAGCACACTGTTTTAAGCGGGTTCCATGCCAGGCCCTAACTCAATCCCTCTGGACCTGCTCTTTAAGCAGCAGTAATGATGTCGATTGACACTGAAGATAAATCACACAGGCCCCTGTTCATACTCTTTAGCAGCTTTAAAATAAAACTCCAAATCTTAAACATGTAAGCACCCTACATGACCTGCCACTCCAACTTCTTCACTGTATCTCTTCCCATCCTCCTTAGAGTCACTCTTTTTGACTAGGGTGGCCTCTTTAATTCTTCCTCATGGACCATAATGACATTTATGTTTCAGGGAATTTACACTTTTGTGTCATTGGTCTAGAAAGAGCTCCTGGAGTTTATATTTTGCCCATATTCTTTCCTTTAAGACTTAGGTCAAATACCTCTTAGGTACGTTTTTCTTGATACATAGGCATATAACTTCATAGCTCACCCTCACCATTCTTTGATTTCTCTTTTTAGTATTTATGTTATCTAAGATTATATTCTAGTGTGTGTTTATGGTGAGATAGGAAGTTGCTAACCATTCATTTACCAGCATCAAGAAGAATGCTGACAGTTAAGTATGTGATCAATATTTGTTGGATGAAAAAGTATGACTAGCAACCAGATATAGAATTATATGCACCCCAAGACCTCGTTGGCTTATTTATTTCTTGAATTCCACAGCCATCTCTTCTCCTGGTTATATAATGGTACTTCTTTTTTTAAAAGCCTGTTTGTTTCCCATGGTTTATTTGATGAGCTCATCATTTGTACTTTGTAATAATTGATACCATTGTCTTCAATACTGGTCATTTGTTGAATACAGACTTATAAAGTCATGGAAATTAAGAAAAATGCAATTTATATGATACAAGTCAATCAACTCCTATCTGATTTTCAATTACAGAGACATTTTTTTTATTCAGACTGTTGAAATAAATAAGGCTGTTTGAATGCTATCATTCAAGCAGAAAGAACTTGATACTCTCAAAACTTCTAGAGATAGTTCAGTCATTGGATTGCCTCTTTGATGTCTGCTGATTTTTTCCCTTAATCTTTACTCATTAATTCAATATTTCTATAAATATTGTATTGGCATTCATTATATTAAGGACATACTGTTTAGTAAATGAGAACTACATTTACAGAATGGTCTCCAAGAAATGAAGAGATACTACAGAAGGAAAATGTGGTGAGTGCTCTAGACAGAAGAGAGGTATAAAATTATTGGAGTTCAAAGAAGGGATTCCATTGGGCAAGGATGGATAGGGGTGATGCATCTAGAATGATTCCATCTCAGTTGTACTTCATTTGAATGTTCAAAAAGCAGGAAGAGAAAAATAATTACAATAGGAGGAAATAGTGTAAGCAAACTTGAGAGGTATATGGAAACACAACAATAGCTCCACATAATGATAGGAAACCTTGGGCTGTGGTTGCTTACACTCTCTATAGAAGAGGGCTTTAACTCTTTTATAAAAGCTAAATACACTTGGATGTGCAGTGGGGATACATGCTTAACATGGAAAGATTTCTATTGTTTTCTCTGGTTTATAATTTAACCAAAAGAAATTCTCAATGACCAAGGTCAATGAGAGAAGTCACTAAGTAATATGTACAGTTTCAAACAGTGGCCTCATTTCCAGCTTCGAGCCCTTGTAGATAGAAATGACATAATCATTAAGCTATTCCTGCATTTGTTGTAATCAGGATATGAGCCACATGCACCCTCATTTCTTAAACATGTTAAAGTTATCTGGGCTGGGCTTCTCTAGTGAGATGTGTACCTGTGCATTAACAGTGCAGTGCTTCTCCTGCTTTGCACTCAGTGAACAGAAACCTGGAGAACTTGTTAAAGATCCTTGCAGAAAACTGCTCTTCTTTTTGGTATTTCTAGTGAAAAATCAACATTTTATCTTCTATGTGCAAATAATCGTAACTTCACTATAAGTTTCTTGATCTGTTCCAACATATATCATAAGAAAGGAGTATACTTTAAACTAGAATGTCAGCACTGTGTGCTATACACACAAAAGTACAATCCTTTCCTTGTTAGTTGCTTTTTAAATGTTCTTGTGGAAACTGGATCCTTTAGCTAGGATCTATGTGAGTTGTTGGAAGTTCCAAACATCATCGGCCTTTTAGGGTGCAGGCTCCCAAGAAGTCAAGAATGTTTAGTGAGACTTCTTCCCATGTAGACTACAGGTGTGTTCTCTACTTACAGACAATAACATTATATTTAGTCTGATTGATTTGACAGCAAGGACAAGGCTAAAGAGGAGAAATGGCTACTTGTTTTTAATTCTTTTAAGCAAGGCTACATTTCATACCCAGACCCTGGTATCACATTTCAGTAAATCTAAAGTAACTCATGTGAGTGAATTCCTGAATCAACTTTCTAAGAGGCAAACTTCACCCTTTCATACTTCAGTTTATAATCTTCAAATGACTGTCAACTGTCTACTATAAGTGCTTGGGAAACAGCGTTGTACAAATGAGTCATATGCAGCGACAGAGTTAGAGGGGATTCCCAGAAGAAAATAATCTGCATGTTTGCTGAGTTTCATTTTGAGGGGAGGGGGTACTATGAAATTGCCTCTGTGGATACATGCACTATGAGAAGTCAGCCAACATGCTGGCCTTACACTCGAACTGCAGCTCTTCCTGATGTCCAGCCTATCAGTGACCTACCCTACAGATTCTGGTCTTGACAGCACCTACAGTCATTTCAGCTAATTCCTTAGCCCAACCTGAACTAATATTCTGTCAATTTTCTTCTCCCCCCCCAAAAAAAAAATCTGAAGTGAGAATCTTCTATGTCTTGAAGATGGCTATCTAAATACTGACAAGCTTCTTTGGATATTTAAAAACCTTAGTCTGTCCCTGACTCCTTCGTAAAATTATTTTAGAGCTAAGCCAACAGAAGTCTGTTGAATGTATCATCTATATTCTTACACTAAAATTAGTCTGCCTTATACGGCTAGTCTTCCTAGTGTTCAATACTATAGCTCTTAAAAGTGCTCTGAGCGGTGGCCATGTTAAATTTTATTTCAGCTGTATGCTATGGCCAATCTATGTCAGCAGCCCTGGATGACAGAGGGTTGAAACTAGTGGAAGAGCAAAGAACAGAAAAGAATGGATGGAGGGCATGAAAGATTTCACAACCAAACCAAGATTCCCAAACAAGAGCTATTTCTACCCTCTGCAAACTAAGTAATATTATATAGTAAAATGACGTGGCTGGAGAAGTTCTATCCCTAAGATTAGGGGGTGAAAACACTTTCACCATTATTAGACATTTTCATAGCAAATGAATCTCAAGGAGTAGATTTTTACATGACAAAATATTTTCCTAGATATTCCCCCACATTCTATTATTTTAAGCATCCATATTAGATGATTTTCATGGGACCCTCTCTTGGTGTGTTGAATGGAAGAGTGTATTTAAAGGTTTGGAGGGAGGATCAGTTTGTTTTGTCTTTGCATTTCACTGTGCCTTTTCTTGGAAACACAGGTGGTCTGGATCTCTATTATAAATTTTCAGTGGTTCTTAATCTTAATTATGATTAAATTTTTGGGAACCACTTCAACTCTTCTAAGTAGAAAAGCTACTCATCACTGTGTGTGTGTGAATGTGTGTATGTGTGTGTGTGTTTGTGAATGTACACATTGTTAGCTATCTTTACAATGTTAATAAAGAATTGAAGTTCATATTTCTAAAGTTTTTCACTTTAGAAACTGTCTTCTTATACTCTGTCTGTCTTTTAAATTTTATGAATATCTTTATGAAGAAATGTTTCTTACTCCTGACTCCTCCTGAGTAATGAACTCCATCAACTGAACACTCTCAGCTCTTCCATCTACTCTGCTTCCACACTCTACTTATTTTGTATTAAAGAAATGTGGAAGGAAAAACTGGGCTCATGAACATGAATTTTTCCATATCGCCTTTTCTCTCTCGTTCTCTCTTTCTTCTAACCCTTGTCTCCGTGTCTCACTCCATCCTCATTTTTCCTTTCCTATCCCCAAGGAACTGATCTGTCTCCTGGGTATGTAAGTTCTTGGATGGTCCTCCCCACAGTGCAGTTTTTCAGTCTACATGCTCGAAGAGAAGAGTCACATTTGACAAAATAGCTGGCTGTAGCAGGAACGACAATGGTAGTCTATTTCCACTCGTTCTACATTTTCGCTCAGTTTCAGAGCTTGAGCGGGGAAGGAGGACCTGATTATTGCTTCAAGAAGGCCGGGTTTTTCAAACAATGCATAGCTTGAACTGTTTGATTCTACACAGGATCTCCTATTTCCAGCATACAGCAACATGGATATCTCATTAGCTTACTGGGATGCCTCACTTTAAAAACTATTCAATATGTAAAGTAGTGTCTAATTTAGTAAATTATTTTTATTCCCTCTTTTAATAACCCTGATTAGTTCTCATGATAATTAATTCTTCTAAATAAAATGATAATATCTATGAAAATTATGGTAGTATGTCTGATAAATATATGTTATAACTTACAAAGAAAACACATGTGTTATACCTTCCCCTGAAACATTAAGGAATTTAAACTTGACTATAAACACATCAAATAGCTTTAACTATGTTCTTTTTCTTATACTTTGCTAATTGTTGTAAGTACTATTGTTACAGAATCTTTTAATTCTTTATTATATTAAAACACACCAGACATTAGTGTAGAGAAGTTGATGATTCTTGCCTTGGCCCTACACGATGATTTCTTCTTCCTGGAGTGTTCTCATCAATTCAGAGATAACATTTCTCTCCAGTAAGACAAAAACATGAAAATGAAGAGAAGAAGAAAATTCTCCCTTCATGGGCACAGGTCAATTTGTATGTTCAAGGCTTTGGGTTCAAGACCCAGAATTAAAAATAAAAAAACTTCTTTTTCATTACCCTCTCAGTAATAGAACCTCCACCTCATAATATCATTTGCTACTTATTCACATAAAGACTATGGCCAATTAGTCAAAAATCTCTTGAAACTGATTGCATTAAGGCAAAGAAATACAGCAATACTGTAAAGAACATAATCCAAGGACATAAAGACCTAACAGTAGCTCAGAGATGGCTAATAAAGAGCTGTATTGACACCAAAAGGCTCATTAGGGAAAATCAGCTATGTTGTCAGGAAGGGAGAACACACTCCAGGGAGCACATCGTTGTGACTGTTATGATCGCTATTGGGAAACCTACTTAAGTGTCATTTCCACAGAAATGAGAGAAACGTGCAGAATGGCAGAGAATGCTTTTCATGGCACTTGAAATTGCTATAAGGCTAGCATTGTGCACCTGAATCTCTCTATTACCTATTACCTTGTAGCTTTTGTTTCTGAATGCCCCAGGAGCTCTGTGCATATTCCCGAGTCAGAATGTCCCACATCTGTCCTCCATCTCATTTGTTCGCTGTCAACCTAAACTTTTATTTCCTTTATAAAATAATTTTGCATTTTTAGATAAGAAACTGATTTTTAGCTCAAAATCTTTGTAGTGATTCACACTGGGTGACTCAGAACTGCTTATAAATGCAGCTCTAGGGATCCAATGTCTCTGGCCTTCATGGGTACCTGCACTCACATGGACATAACCCCTACACACACACACACACACACACACACACACACACACACACACACACACACACCAAACAAACATGTACACAAACACAACTAAAGACTAAACATTCCAGAAGAGTGAGGATAGAAAATAGTAATTCAAATTCATGACAAAAATAACCAGGTTGATGGGCATGGTGCTCATAACTTCTTGTCTGTGTGTCCTTAAAATTGTTGGTACAAGGAAACATAAGGGATATATGAACTCATCTGGCTGCAAACATTAGCTTTGATATAAGTTCTGCTGAAGAAAAAAGAAGGTGAGGTCCAGCTGTCTGTTTTAAAAGAAGGACTAAACTTCCTGCAGGAGCACTCATCCCTTTTCTGTTGTTTCCACGTCTGTGCTCAGTCATCCTCTAAATGCACATCAAAGCAATTACACACACACACACACACACACACACACACACACACACACACACACACAGAGAGAGAGAGAGAGAGAGAGAGAGAGAGAGAGAGAGAGAGAGAGAGAGAGAGAGAGAGAGAGAGAGAGGTTTCATCCAGACTGTCTTCAGATAAATCCTATTATTATACTCATTTGGAAACGAAGCGACTTTTAAAAAGTGACTAAGTGATAATCCCCAAGCTGTGTAATACTTAAGGGCTCAGACTAGAACCTGAAGCAATAAAGACTTATACCGGTGAATCCACATGATTTGTTTTCTTCCATTTCTGTTTTAATCATTGAGAGGTTGGGGGGGGGGGGGCGGGCATCAAGGCAGTAAAGCATTTTCAAATGCAAGCTAGCATTCATTCTAAAAAGGATGCAAGTGCTATCTCATGGTATTATGGGTAATCAATATTTGGATGTGGGGGTCAGATCTCTAATGAGTTCTATTATAGGGAAGACAGAAAAGAAACATATTTAAACATTACAGATAAGTCAATTTACTGTACTTGTTTATATTTCTGTCTACTCATTTCTCTCTATACACACCATAATAAAGAATGACCTCTGTGGGTAACTTTCCGTTCTTTTTTATTATTAAGTTAATTCTTTGACAGTTTCGTGTGTATGGAACTCATTTTGGCTGCTCTTCCCCTTCACCGCCCCTTAATTCCCTTCTGTTTCTGTCACCTCCTCTTTCCCTGCCTGTTCTTTTTCCAGATTGACAACTTCTTGATTTTCCTGTGTGACTTATGTGTATTAGTTAACCAGGGCCATCTGTGTGACCATTGGATTGGGACTACCAGTTGAAGCCTGGTGGTGTCACCAAGGGTACAAATGTAAAGGCAATGGTTGCTTCTCTCTCTGGTTCTAAATATACAACTAATTTTTACAGCAGTTGTATCTGTTTCAAGAAGACCATTTGATGCCAGTCATATTTCCTCACAGTTCATCAGTTTTCTGGGTTTTAATCTCCTTTACATACTCAATATGCAATCTTCTATTAGTCCATCAAAGTGAATAATGTGTCAAAAAAGTATATTAGAAATGTTTGCCATTTTACAACTGTATCAAGCCTCTCTATCAGTCATTCACAGTAGTCCAGAAATCCATCCCACAGTGCTGTCTGTTCAAATGAAAGGAATCACTACAGTATGTACAAAAGAGCCAAACTGAATCTAAGTGCTCAATCAAAAATACTCATTGAGTGAGGCAGTGAGAATGTATACAATTCATGCTCTAAATATTGGGAAAAAATATGTTGACAATATTCTCTTCAGTGGTTTCATGGGGTTTTCTGGGGTGAAAATATGTAACTAGAAGTATAGAATTTTCAAAATTCTTGATTTCTTTGATTTAATTCTATTCCCCACCAAATTTTGGTTTACCCAGAAATTTGGTGTGACCCGTAAGATCTCCCTCGTGACTTCCTAAGCTTTCAACTGAATGCTTCTAGATGTGAAACTGTGACTCAGATCAGCTTCTTTCTTGGAGAAGGCATAGAAGTCAATGCCTGAACGTTTTCTTCTTGATTCTCTCATCTTTCTAAAAAATCTTGATTCTGGGTTGGATAATGAAAACATCATAGAATTTTTAGTCATTTATATGTTATTATAGTCATGGGTTTCTTTGTCAAGATTTAAGAAATAAACCAATGTTCTCTGTTTATGTAACATTTTATTTGTAAAAGTCTTGAATTTGAAGATAGTAAGCACACACACCTATATAATCCTAAATGAACAGAAATGTCTAGAAAAGACATGTGCCAAATAATTGAAATTCTGAAGGATGACAAGAGGAATAAATATCCTGGAATTATACCCAAATCTTAGAATTACACAATAAACACTGAATTATGTGGAGTGTGATTCTCAGGAGCTCATAGAGTTATTGACTTGGGAAACTGTTCATCTGACTCTCATCGACTTCTTGCTTTCTATTGCTTTCAAACTTGCTATGGTTTTAGAGCCTTGCTTTTACTGTGAACTCCTTTATTCTACCAACCTTACCAACACTGCCTCTCAACTTTTCTTTTGTATACTCTACTCATGAGGAGTGGTTTGTTTTGTCTTTTACTCGTTTGCGATTCACCTTAATGATATTTGAGGCAGACGGGCAGATTCCTCCTGCTCCTTAGAAATTGCCCAAATTGCCAGGCGGTGGTGGTGCACGCCTTTAGTTCCAGCACTCGGGAGGCAGAGCCAGGCAGATCTCTATGAGTTCAAGGCCAGCCTGGGCTACCAAGTGAGTTCCAGGAAAGGCGCAAAGCTACGCAGAGAAACCCTGTCTTGAAAAACTACTGCGCCCCCCCCCAAAAAAAAAGGAAAAGAAAAAAAATTGCCAAAATTGATATTAGAGATGCAGATATTTTTCTTAGAAGTGTGAGGTACTGAGAATGAAATCCTGGTCCTCTGCAAGAGCAATATTTGCTCTTATCCACTGAGCCATCTCTCTGGCCCAGATCCATGTTGTTATTGTTTTTGGAGACAGGGTTTCTCTGTGTCGCCATGACTGTCCTGGAACTCACTCAGTAGGGTAGACTGGCTTCAGACTCAGAGATCCACCTGCCTCTGCCTCCCAAGTGCTGGAATTAATGGTGTGCACCACTGCCACCCTGCTCATATTTAATTTTTTAATCCTCTAGTAATCTCTTGGATG
Organism: Peromyscus maniculatus bairdii; assembly: GCF_049852395.1. Lineage (NCBI taxonomy): Eukaryota > Metazoa > Chordata > Mammalia > Rodentia > Cricetidae > Peromyscus > Peromyscus maniculatus. Next base: position 47,652,488 of record NC_134862.1, on the reverse strand, counting down.
GATTTTTGATAGAAAATAATATTGCATCATTTCACTAGCTAAATCTCTTGAACACTGAATTTTTACTTTAAATGACTGACCTTCAGTTAAAAAAAACTCTTATTTTGATTAACAAAATGTTATTTTTAATGCACATTTTAGTAGGCACTGACAGTTTCTAGTCCAATTCAGTTCTTTTTTTAGCTTAACATTCCATTTAAAAAAAATGTCTTGTAAGAGGATTAAGACCTATATACTCAAAAGTGACAGAGGTAATGGGATTCAAGTCCAAATGTAATCATTAACAATGTATTGTGTGCATTTGAGTTTTTACAAAAGCCATTCAATTTGCATCTATTCTATGTTTGTAGACTACTTTAGAAGCAGAGATAGTTTGGGCACACAAATAGATTTAAGAAATTTATTGCTGTCAGATTCATGGCATGTTGTGAATGTTTGTTTGATTACCATTTCTTAAATGAACAAACTAAGTCTTTTATATGGAACACACTAGAAAAATAATTTCAACATAGTTAAAACTTTTATATCTTGATAACTGCCGAAATGTATATTACATTCATTATCTAAATCACTTGATGCAATGTTTTCCTCCATGAGCTCCCGTTGCTCATGCTGCAGTCCTAAATTTTGATACTATTTCTATGTCTGGCATTTGAAACTCTAAGTTCAAATCTCTATGGTCATTCCAAGTGTGAGAAAGCATTTGTTAATCACAGTTTCAAGCTGGGTTATACTGGAGCATAGTCTGAATTATCGGGAGAATTTATAAGGAAGATGTTCACAAATAAGAAATCTGAGCAAGTCTGCATTGCTAAAATTCGGAGTGAGAACATTGACCAAGTTCTCAACATTCAGTCAAGTATTAACTTCCTTGTAATAAATATGGTGAAAATGCCACATTAAAACTTAGTACATTTCATAATGCATTGAAATACCCATGATTTTATTCTTCCTATTAATATCTTGGTCAGCACTGGGGAAGCCCTGGGTCAAATCATGGCTTTCCAATGGTGGTAGCAGTTGAGCCCTAACCCCATTACCATGCCAGTGAGTATGCCCAGTTGACCACAGAGTCTTGGAGAGTGATTCCCACTTAACAGAATCTTTACCAGTGAGTGGCAAGTTTCCCTCACTTCACTTTATCAGCAACATATATTATCAAAATTATCTGACCTATTCAGCTATGAGATTTTACAGATGACCACACCCTCAGAAAAGCAGTGGGGTAGGGTGTCCCCAGAAGAGACACACAGGAATAAAAAATTCAGGCCCAGTGACATTTTAAAGAGGAAAATAAATAAAAAAGAATAATGTATAAAAGTAAGTCTACATTTTGAAAGGATGGAACACTTGTATAACATATAGAGTATTTTGAGAGCTCAGAACTCATCAGTAAATATAATCTAATTGTACTGGCATAGAGATAGATATGCAAGCATCTTGGAGATCTCCTTGCCCAACCTTTGTCAGTCACTGATAGGAAACCAGAGGTCCCTAGAGAATCATTACCCTGTCCAGGTCCATAGAGAATCATCACATTTCCAGAGAAGCATCCTTTTTGGTCCTTACCAAGGTGTTTCTTATTTGTTGAATAAGCATAATGAGAACCAGACATGAGGATTTTGAAAGACTGTTAATTAATTGACCAGGATGCTGGAAAAAATAACAATAAAAATGGCCAAGTGTGTGGTACTATGTAATTACCTGCAGTAGCAGAATGTTGGTAGCTTAAAGGCTAGTGGATATAAATGGCTGAAGATAACAAAAGAAAGAAAAACCTCACTAAAATACTAGCACATACATCTGTAATTCTTGGGATAAAACCCTAAGATGAAAGCCTTTAGAGAGCCCTACTCTTTAATGTACTCTGTAATGAAAATATGATGTCTGAATAGATGGTTTTGTTTACAAAATATATCTGAAAATAATCTAAAATTTACTGTGCAGCAGTAATATGATGTTTTAAGGAAACACTGCAGTTGAAATCATCTTACTAGTTACATCTAGAATAAAATGATCAGTGTTTATATTTAGGGAGGTTTGTGATAAACTCTGAATAGAAGCTAGAAAAAGAAATAAAGCTTTTTATACTCCTCAGTCATCATCTTCGGGTCATGTTAGGTCATTGTCTCAAGTCAATATTTATTACTGGATTCTAATTACCCAGTCTTGAGATAACACATAGTTTATAAACGGAAGCTGACTATAGTTCACATGAATACCTGCCTTTAAGTATCTAGCCTCGGTACCTCAGTTAAGTCTCTTCCATTGAAGTGTTAGCTTTTTGGCTTAAGTTATAAATTTCTGCAGATGTCCCTTATACTCTGTGCAAGTAATTTAATTACTAGGGAATCTATAAAAGAAAACCATTCATCTTACTCATGTGTATTAAAGTTTTCTTTCTTAGATTTTGTTTAAGATAACACATGAAGTGATGATGGAGATATGTACTCTAATGCCCAGGCGCAGAAAGATCCCAGACCATTCCTGCATCAGAATGCATTGCCATGTGGTTAATGCATATCTTTAGGGACAACACACTCAAATAAGACACTTCTCCAGAAACGCATCCACTTCTTCTTTATAAGGTGGACATTTGACTCCAAAAGAAGAAGCCAAAAAAAAAAAAAATTACCCCAGTGTCAGTGTTCATTTCTATAACTATGTAAGATACTCCTGAATTTCCTTCACAAAGCTGAGTGTAGTTCTGGGAGTTCCTCAGAATATTTTAAAATAAAGCAACCTTACAGTCATCTAGGAGAGAAAAGTGAAGGCATTGATGCATGAATATTGCTCTAATACACAACCCTTTAAAAAGCAAGGGAATTTGGTAAGCAGGAATAATGCTAAGGCCTGATGTTGTAGCCTTGTTATCCAGGCCTTATGCAACATGAAAACATAGTTTAAAAGGCTAAATTGTAAAGGCTCTGAATGAAGGGAAGCTAGATATAGGTTTTCTTAATATACTGCCCCCCCAAAAAAACCTCTCTTAATGTCTTTATATTTAATTACTACAACAGCTACCAAATTATATAAGTAAATACATATTTAATGGTGATCATTTCGTCCCCTCCCCTTCCTTGATTTTAAGATGAGTTTTAAGCCAGCTAATTAGGAATTTTTCTCTTGATGTCTCATTTCTAGTAGTTTCTGACATGATCAACCAACTATAGGACAGGCTTCCATTCTATGGCCAGAGGGAAATCAAGACACAGTAGTTTTGGCATTTTTAACTGTATTTCAATTGTTTTTTTTTTAATTGTTTGGAAGAAATAAATTGTAAATCTTGATAGTAATAACGTGGATCTAAATATTATTTTGCCTTTAATTTTCTGTATAGTTTGAAATACTTTAAAGTTAATATGAAGTTTACTCTCTATATTTTTTTTGCCATGAGAAACATTGTATATGACCCCACCAGTGAAATTTCAAAATCATGTTTTTGGTCAAAAGTCAGAGATTCAATTTTTCTTGGAATTCAAAAGTATGTTTAAAATAATACACTTAAAATAAAGCAAAATACCCAGTCTTTTTAAATGTAGTTTAATAGCTGTCTAACATTCTCTCTCACTTGTGTTCTATGGTTGAGTTTTGAAACATATTATGCTTCATGCATGCAATTTATCATTATATTTTAAAGGCATGAGTCTGGCTGCTTTAGTTAAACTGCCTACACTTCTAAAATACAATATAAATACATAAATATAATATATAAGATCTCATTGCAAAAAGTTTTCCAAGGTTTTAGAAAATGCTATTGTTTTTGGTCTTTTTCTCTCTCTTAGTTGCACCTTATAAAATAAATGTTTTAAGAATGCGCAATATAAGAGTATACTTATTTAGAATACACATAAGTACAATGATTTAAAAGAAATACCTATACAAAAACATCCATGCTCCCTAGAAAGAGACTCAGTTTGGGTAGAAGTAGCTATTTTAGACATCCTGACAGAAATATTATAATACTAATATATTAATGTGTTTTAGAAGCAAGTTGTACTTTAACAGCCTCATGTATAGCTTAAAGAAGACCCGTATTCATTGTTTATGAATTAGAAAGGAAATGGGTGTAAGTTTACAGAGCCTTGAAAAATGTGCCCATCATGACCACTATGCAGCTTTTGAATGTTCAGCATGGTCTGTTCATTCAGGACGGGAAGTTTGCTCCGAGTGCCCAATAATGGTCAAGCACTTGCACAAATGTTGCACCTGGGACAGGGAGGAGTGAAGGGGGCAAAGGTCAACACCAGGCCTTAATAAGCGTTGACTAAACAGACTTCAGAGTCAGTGAAAAGTCCAGACGCCCCCCGCAGCGTCATCTTACATCTGATTTCTCTCTTTTCAACATGTGCCATAATCCATAAATACAGCCAAATCACTGGCAGCTTAGCCTTTGGTTTTGGTTTAGGTTTTATCTTCCAGAGACTCCCCCTCGTTCCCCTTCACAAAGATTTTAAAATTTAACCCTTTTGCATTCCCTTCTTAACCAAAGAATGCCACTGTTAGCTTACATCCATAACTCTTTCCAGGACAAGAGGCGCTTTACGTGTTTCCTAAGACAGAGTGAGTACTGGTTGAGGGCTTCCTTTTCTCCTAAAATGTTTTGAATAAAGTTCTGGTAAATGACTAATGGATCAAGACAATTAAACAACTACACAATCAGCAAAACGTGTCTCTTTCATGAATATTTCCACTGCGGTAGACTTAAATGAATACTTAAAACCTTAAAAGGAATTGTCTTTCTTTCACTTACTATCACATAGAAGTTAAATTTACATATGAGTTTCCATATGTGCTTATGAGTGCTGAAAACGTCCAAATTTTGAGACTCTTCTAATTTCAGATTAGGTGACACAATTTGTCCTCTGATAATTTTATTAGCATAATCTTATGTTTGCACACTTGTCTTCTGGTTGTTCCCTTTAACCTTTGTTAAAAAAATAAAATGAAATGAAATTCGCTCCTTTAAAACAGTTGCTTTCTGCCAGGAAATGTATGTACTCAAGGGGAACACAAGAATAAACTGGGCCTCCACCTTGAGCTTATTAAATGAGAGAACTCTTCCACTTGGAGGTGGGCTCATGGCACAAGCTGGGAGTGAGAGCCACCAAGGCAAATTCGGTGGCTTGTTGTTTACGATACTTCAGATTTTCAGAATGCCAAACACATCTGTGTGAGCCCCTATATTTATCCTCGCATCTATCCAGATAGCCTTGCTTCCTTTACAGATAAGAATATAAAATAAGAAAACAACACAAGAGCACACTAGTATGTGTGTGACTCACAAGCGTCCCAATGAAGGATGAGGCAAAAGCTCACTTAGTCCCAATGGCTGAGTGCACATCACACTGGATGGGAGGTGGTGACTGCTGTACAGCAAAGTTCAAGCTGCAGAACAGTCCTAAGAGTGGAAAGCTGCAAATGGTGTCCAGGGAGAGCTGAAGCGGGCCTGGATTTCCCATGGAGCTCCATGACAGAGTCATTCCCACGGTTTCACAGGACAGGAAAGGGACTATGGTGAGGGCAGACATTTTGCACAGCTGCAAAGATTCCATAATTGACTGTAATTTTTCCTGGATTTTTTTTTTTTTACCTAAATGAAAGTTAGGATCCATGAAGCAAAATAGAGTAAGAAATTTCAACCAGGAACCTACATAAATGAAAAACGCCAACATTCATTTTAATGAGATGTAAAGAGTTATTGTTGTATTAAATATTTGTGAACAGACTGACCCCACAGAATCAAGACTTGCTTAGTAGCCAGTCATACAACAGAAAAGAAGGAAATCGAAGCATCCTAGAGTCATTATCCTTATTTAAATCTATATTTTGATTATTTGGTAAGAACAAACAAAAATTTCAATACCAGTTTAATTTAATAATTCTCATGATCCCATTACACATCATCTTCTATATCCTAGCTACAATTCATGACTAAATACACTTTATGGTTCTGAAGGTAAAGATGAGTTTTAACTATTTATAAATTAACATCTTAGATGCCACCTTACTGTCATTGTTGTTGTCAGTTCATAATTTTGATCTCTTAGGACTTGAAACATAATCACATAGGATAAATTAGGTTTAGTTAAATCACAGCTATGGACTTACTTTTGTAATTGGCTTTTCCAATTCTAAGTTGTTATTAAAAAAATCACTTAATATGAGAACAGCAATAAAAGCAAATGCTTAAACATATGATGACAGTTCTCACCCTAATGCACGGAAGGACAAACTGACTCACAGGAAGATACATATAAGATATCAGAACTTTAATTTTCCCAAGGTTTGTAAAGAATTGACTTCATGTATTAGTGGCTAGATAATGACTTTCAGAAATGTAGATTCCACAGGCAGTCTTCTTCAATTTTTGTAGAACTTTCACACACACACACACACACACACACATACACACACACACACACACACAATCCTAATGAGTGTTTCCATTCCCAAGATATATTTTCCAACATTTGCATAGTGTGGCCTTTAATAAAGCATCTCTGTTTGGACAGTCGGTATATTAGTTTCAGACCAGATAACTCCCCTTAAAATAATGAGAATAACTATGAAACCATGGACTAAACTGCTGTCAGCCCTCTTCAGTTTTCAGTGAAATTGATAATTGATCTTGATTTTCTTAATTTCTATCTGTTTTTGCAATGTGCACCTTGAGTTCAACTATTCTTGTAAGTTTGTATGTCAAAATAATGTCAGGATCTCACAGGTTTGCCATTCCAAAAATACACTTTTAGAACAGAATATTTTTAACTGCAATAATAAATATAAAGACAATGATTTGAGTTAAGACTTTATCCAAAAGAGGGCTCAGTGGTAGAATGGGTACTTAGCACATGTTGGACCTTGGGTTCAAGCCTCAGTATCACCATGTCCCTAAAAAGAATTTGACAACAACAAAAAAATGGATGGCTACCAAAGTAGATGTCCACTTTCAACGCATATATAACTAATGGAACTGTGTATTATATTTATATATTTAAAATACATAAATCACTGAACTACATATTATATTATATACATATGCACATATATATCTCATCTTCTATTTCTAATATATTTGCTAGCAAAAGTATGATAAACTTCCAGGAAAATATTTTTCTTTATTTATTTTTCATATATATAATAAACCAAAAATCTTGATAATTGATATTTCCATGGAAAACTGAAAATGCATACATATATTCTAATAACAATTTATTTAAATGGTGAGGAAAATAAAAATGGTATTCCATTCTTTCCTCTCAGTTCAACCATCATGCTAACATTTTAATGTACTTTTTAACCCAGGAAAACCAAGCTGTGTAAGTGCATGCAAACTTTTTGAATTTTAAGATGAAATAAGAGAATCAGATCCATCAAACGATTCTCACTGAAGAATAACATTGCAGCTATGTTAATGGTAAAATTTTTAAATATTTTCAGTCAGTTTAGGTTGGCTGGTAGGGTGAAGCACAAAGACAGAACTGAGCCTCACAAAGCCTCCCCTGATTTCTGTCCCCGTCCTTCCTCTCCACATGGTCAATTAGAATTGAAAATCCTCTGCTGATTTCATTCGCTGGAATTTTTAAGCAGGTCAGGAAGAAAGATGTTATTGAAAGGAAGAATCTCATCTAAATAAGAAAGGAGTGTGCGGCCATCTGGCCCTAGCTATATGTATAAAAAGTTGTTTCAGCTGAACTAAGGGTTGGTGTTTTAAAAGATGTGCCAAAAAAACAACTCAAAATCCATCTACGGCACACACACACACACACACACACACACACACACACACACACACACACAAATTGTCCTAAATGTTTCTTTTTAAACCTCCAAATATGCATTGGGTTCATTTCCTATCAGTGATTCATGAGCCCGTCTGACCCCAGCGCCTCACTGAGCCTGAGTGGGCTGCAAGCGGAGGGTCAGTCAATCACTTTCTGAACTCTCTGCCTTCATGGGGCGTCTAACAAAACAGTGGCTCTTTTGTAAGTTACAAAAATAACCTTGATAGTCCTCACTCAGATTAATTTTGAGTGTAGCACGCATCCAGATTGGAGGAATAAAATGTGGAGCCTAAAGCAGCCAAACCAGCTTCCCTTCTTTGCTTATTGCAACCAGAGTTTCCTGTGTACTCTCTGAAGAGCGCTTGGGCATCTGTGCACAATAATGTCAGGCCTTCAACCTACAGGCTAAGCTTAAAAAAAAAAAAAAAACAGTCTCTCTCTTCATGAAGAGAGATTATGATTGCTGAGTCTACTTTTAGGACTCCAAGTGTTCAAAAACTGTCTAGTTTTGTAGTCATTTTTGTTCTGACCATCAAATTAGGACTGCAGTTTAGGGGTTGATTAAAGTATTTTTTTTTCCTCTGTGAAGTACCCATAATAATTATTTTGTCAATAAACTCATTTATTCAATACCTGAGCATGATTCTCACTTAGAAAGAATCATTATCAGTTGGTGTTGTTACCCAAATTTCCTTGTATTAAAATACACCACACTCTACAAAATTTCAAACACACATATAATATAATAACAAAAATGAATTGCGGTCGCAGACTGTGTTTCAATGTAGATGTTAAATATAATGCATACACGGTCACAGCCTCAGCTAATTCTGAGGAGCACAGCCAGTAAAATCTACAACAAAAAACTTGGAGTAAGAATATTCTCTGTAACCAAAGAGTCTTGATCCATCCCTGACATAAAATACCTCTGGTTGTTCTGTGTTTGGGTACACTCATCTACTGTTGGTTCTGCCGTCTCCAATAAGTCATTACCAGTGTGAAAGGAGAATGAGCCATAGGAAATTGTTCTTTCTTCGTTATGTTCTGAAAAACCATTTGTTCTTGGTTTGGTCTTACGTAGTCCCGCTATTTCAATCAAGTCCATTATCTTCTTGTCTTTGAAAGATGCCTTTCTAGTAACCTGTGTCCCCAGAGGGCAAAAGCAGGCCTGGCTTTCAGAAAGTAGGTGGACTCTAAATAAAACTATTTCCTCACTTTCTCTCTTGGATAAAGAAAATAAAATTATTTTTCATCAGGCCAGGACTCGGGATTCTAGTATGTGTTGGAAGGGATGGTTTAAATAAAGCTAGAAAGTCATTCCTCAAAAAAAAAAAAAATCTATTTATTAGTTTACAGTGGAGCGCTACACCATAGAAATGCCACTCAACTTGTCTAAACTGTTTTTCTAAGCACAAAATGTGTCAATTCTTCAACTATATACTTTTCTGAACAATAATCACGTGAAGCAATCTTTTTTTTATTCTCTTGCTTTAAAATAATCACACAATACATTGGCAAATAAATCCGTTGATGTGCTGATACGTTAGTGGAACTGTTCAGAGACACATGTGCTTTGAAAAGCTTTTCTAAATTAGAAGCACAGAGAATGAATTCCAGAGCTTACAAAATTGTATATCAAATGCCAGGCATGTCTGAGCTGGTATATACCCCATCATCCTATATTACTAATAAGTTACATATCAAAACTTGATAGCTAAGGTGTAGTATATATTTAGAATTTTCTCCAGTTGTATCTCAAATCCAGTCATACAGTGTGGTAAAAGTAATTATCTCTCTTCCATTTGACGCAAGAAAAATAAAATAATATCATACGTACGTTAATAAAGATCTGAGCACTTGTTTGGTGAGTGACTCTTTAGGGCAAGACTCACAAAGTAGAAAGGAAAAATAAAGAGCGGGAAGTCCTGCACAAAAACTGAATCCAAGTTTCATCTAATCCAGAGACCTACTCACAAAGGCACAAGAATGGACATCACTTCAAAATCATTTGTATACATTAACCTTTCCTTGAGGAATTTTAATAGTAAAAATCATTTAAAAGTCACCAAAATTAATAGCAAATGACGAATACTGATTCATAACGACTGTTAGTGTTGTAAAATGTTGAGCTAAATGGTTTTTAAACGCTTTTCATTTCTACACCCATTCATATTGAAATTCAGCCACCTCTGACATGTTCAATCAGCATATTAATAAGGCGTTCTGGAGATGGAAAACTCTGCCTGACTACATATATCATGATAAGCACACCCATACTGCCCCGTAAACACATCTTCAAGAGAGCGATAGCTCCGAAGAAAAGACTGTCTTTCTGTGGGTGTCGGTTAACCCCACAAACACTTGAACTTCCTATGGGCACACACCCAGCAGACGCTGGCGTCTAGGTGATCGAAAATGTTGCCCACAAAGGCGAAATTTTATCTGTGATGACATCACCAGCTAACCTGGGTTCGCTGTGATGTATTTGTCTGGCTGGTGTGTACGTCTTAAGTGTGTGTGAGAGAATGAGAGAAAGACACCGAGGCGAACAGAACGGTGCTTACAGAACAGCACCCTCAGAAACCCTCTGCAGCCCTCTGCAAAGCTTGCAAGAACCTTCCCACAGACCTCCGACTTCTGCTCCCCACCCACCCACCCGCGATCTTATAGAGCTTAAGTTTGTTCAAAAATGCTTTCCCCGCACAGGCGAATTCTGTTTCGTTTAGTTAACACACTGTGAATCCTCAAATATTCTGCCAGGATCCGTGGAGATGGGGTTTCCACACCAAATGAGGCGTGTGCTTCTACGTGAAATGGTGCAGGAGTTGCAGAGTCTCCGGGGACCTGCCTTCGAGTGCTTGAGACATCTTGGTTTTAAAGGTAACGAAAGGGTTAAACACTGAGTCTGTCTAGGGTAGGAGAAAGGGGATATTGTTGTCTTTAATCTTTCCGCAGTATGTGTACGACTTCCATCCCGGATCTGCACATAGCAGTGGAATAGGCTCGGCATGCATTGCGTGCAAGCTCCTTGATTGTGGAAGGGGGGGGGGGGGGGGAGGAGGAGAGAAAAAAAAACCTGGCTGGAGTCCAGACAGGCTGGAGCTCTGTTGATCATTATGTCTAGCCTTCAGGTGTCTCAGCACACAGTGGGCGGCGGTGGGGGAGGTGTAGATACCATGAGAGCAGACAAAGAAAAACTGGTGTATTTTTAAAAGATTATGTGAAAATTCGTGCTCAAGCCTCCTTTTAGAAAAAACGATTCCTAGTGTCTTGGACTTTTATAATTACAGCACAGACTCAGCTCTGGCACCTCTCTAAGCCATAATTAGTTATGTCTGGAGCCTTTGAATAATTCCTTTCAATAATTGATGGAGTTAATATTCTCTTTTAAGAATGGGGAGGGCAGTGTGTTCTTATAAACTCTCTTTCTGTCCGGGGCTTTGTTCAAAATCCTCATCAGTCATAATCACACGGATTTGATTTGCAGTTTCATTTCTTACGAGACTAAACTTAGAACTTTTTAAGGATTTGGATGATTCTAGAAGGAAAGACATAATACATTGCTGGATTGCTCTAGCTGAATATGAAAAGAAAGCAGTAACAGGAACATTTTTCTACCATTTGTTTCCAATTATTGTATAAATTTAAAAAAAAAACAGCTCTGAATGTCACTTCTGTTTAAAACTCCATCAAAAAAAAAAAAAAATCTTACCACAAATGTAACTTAGATGTGAGCTTATAGCTTTGCTCCCTCCGGCAGGAAGAAATCCTAAATTATTTTATTCTTTGAGGATTCTTCTATGAAGAAGCTTCGGCATGCTTCCTCCCCACCCCCACATCCTCACCCCACCCTATTAGGAATTTAAAAAAAAAAAAATCTTTCTATGGAGGCCTTCCTCCTAAGACAGAAAGCTGTCTTTTCCTTCTCCACAGTGGGACCACTTTCAGTTACCGGCGCTCCTCCTCGGACCTCATTTCACATTTTGTGGACAAAACCCAAAACCGAGTTCAGTCTCGGTCATTATTGTAAAATTTTAAACACTTCGAAAATGAATCAAAAGAAAGCCCTGGCTTGAAGCCATTGTTCAGATTTAAGAGCTATTTGCCTCCAAGTGGCTTCAGCAGTCTTTCATGGCTAATTATAATAACTGTCAGATGTCTGGAAAGTGTGGGGTGCCCCAGTCAGTGGAGTCAGCAAAGTTTGTCTTTTATTTTTCCTGAGGACAAATCAAAACTGATTAGACATAAAGAGAGAAAAGGAGAACTAAGTACATATGTGTGTGCCTTCATTTTTTCCCTATGAACAAAGCAACGTGCTGGAGCAATGTCCCAGTGCGGAGCCTCCTGCAGCTACTCTGCAGAAAGCCTGACTTTTCTTTTTTAATTCTTTATCTTTCACACAAGAAAGCATGCAACAAATGCTCCTGGAATGCTTCCCTGCCCTTTGGCTACCTTTCAAACTACACATAAAAGAATTCCCTGACAAATCTTCGAAGATTTTATGCTTCTGACAGAAAACTATTTGAATCAGCACACTTGACGGAAAGAAATGTATACTTACAATTTCTATGCTGCTTCTGGCTGTAGTTCCTCACGCCTGCAGGCAGAGCAGGGGCTTCTCCCCAGGCTGGGGTGCAGGTGCAGAGTCCTGTTTGCTTGCCCAGGAAGCTGGAGAAGCATTTCCTAAAGTCCCTCGGAACTCAGCCACTTGTACTCAGGCATCCCTGCTCCTGTGGAAACCGTACTATCTGCAGTTCTGAATTGAACTAAATTAGAGCCCATGCGAAAGGCAGGGGCAGGCAGTCATGTGAGAGACACACAGCCATCCTATTGGCCACAGAGCCATAGCTTAGGCATTCTGCCTTTTCTACTATTGGTGAAGAGTTAAAACTGAAAGCATCAAGATCCTCCTCTTCTGCCTATTTGTCCTTTATGTGTGGAAGAATGACTGTAGGATTTTACAGTGGCAGAATCAGTTAGGAGCCACTGAAGTCATCCCTTCCAGAAACTGTGGGAGGGGGTGGGAAGCTCAGCTTTTGCAAGATTTCTTTTTCCCTTTTCATCCCCTTGACCAGAAATATTGTGTGTGATTTGCCTTTAAGAAAAAATGTTGTTGTTGCTGCTCTTCCCTCAGGTTCAGAGATGACAGACATAAATTATCATTGCTTTCCTTTGCTGAATTCGTCATATTGAGGAGCATAGAATCAAGGTCTTCCAATGATAAGTTTCCTTATTTTATTTTGAAAATTAAGGAGGCTTTGGTGCAATTCTAAACCAACACACTAAATTATTCATTAGTGATGCCAGCAACAGAATTAAGTTTTTGAGTCTTTATTTCATTTTGGAGAAAACCAAGGGGAGAATAACTCTGGAAAATATCAAAAGGCAAAATGCCAAAGTAATTAAATCAGGGACTCAAACTAACTGGGTTAACGAGGAAATACATTCTTCTCACTCAAAGCCCGTCTTTAATTACTTCTTTAAGTAACACAAAATGTCCATGAAACTTGGAAACTGTATTTTCCAGTTATTCTGGGAATATTTATGTGTTAGATTTCTTAAAACACCTGAGGTATTTGTTAAGACTTAAAGGTTGAGGTCCCTTAAAGATCATCAAGGTGATCTGGGTGTGCCAGACAAATGATGGCTGCCTCTTAACACTAATGGACAGTTATGTCAAATGAAAGCCATCCTGCGGAACAGTACCCTGCCCTTGCTGACAGTACCTCTAAAGAGCCAGTCACTCTTTCATTTATTCAGTCTTCAAGATAACCCATGGAGTCTACTTTATTACTTTCATTTCTCAATGAGAGACTCACAATTTTCCACGATGCTATCTTTCAGATCTTAACCCATTGTTCATGCCTCCATTTTCATGGCTCCCAGAATAATTACAGTTATTTCTGGATACTGTACTTTATGCCAGGGATATATCAAGAATATGTCTTTATCTCATCCTCACAAATGTAACTGAGTTAGCTGTTTGTTTGTTTTAGTATATTTTATTAATGTTTTGAGAAATTCTTAGAACATGACTTAATCATATTTGCCCTCTGATCCCCTCCCTAACTCCCCTCAAATCTACCTCCACCTCCCCACCCCATTTGTATCCTCTTTTGTTTTTTTCTCCTTAAATAACCCATCTAGTCCAATTTACTCACTGGTGTGGGGCATCCACTGAAGCACAGTACCAGCAGCCACACCCTTAAAAATAACAGCTGACTTTTGGTTGCCCAGAAGCTGCCAGCTGTTGCTATTACCCGAATTTCAAAGATGAGGAAATGAGTTTCAAAGGTCCAAGGTCCTGTAGTTGGTAGCTGGTGTCCTGTGATACCTATTTATTTACATATACAACTCTCTTTTTATGTAGACAATACAGGAATTCTCAGGAGGTCTTCACAATCATCAAGCACCTCAATTATTCCCTTCCTGGTGCAACATATTCAAATATTTAAGCATAAGTATGGAATATTCACTATTGTCATCAATATACGCTAGGTTCAGACTCAGATTATATTGTAATATGGCCCATAAGGGACTGGAAACACAGTCAAGGCACAACTGTAGAATCGTATTTACATCAGAGCCCCACAACAGGTTTACACTGTAGCATATGGCATAAGAGCTTGAAGACTTTCTGGAGTGTAGTTCTGGGCATCAGAAGCACTAGTACTGGTCCAAATGCTGAAACACATCAATTAGTAGGAGAACAAGTCCTAGAACCTTTCAAAATGAGGGTCAAAATGTCCATCTCAACCTGGGAAATTCAGGGTTCTGCCCTTCCCCCCTTGTTGCCTTTTAAATAGGACAATTTAATGCCCCTGTGTCATCAAATCTTACCTATAACTATCAGTCTTTCAAATAAGCCAACTTGTCTGAACTATTTGTGAAGCTCACTGCTCCATGTTTTTGGAAGTGTGCCTCCTTTTGGTCTTCTATTTTCCTAATATTCTTCCTACCTTTCTAAGGCTTTTTCTTGTTCATTTCTTGTACTGTGCTTTCTCTGGTCTCTTTACAGACGTGTATTTTGTAGTCTACTTATGACCTTAATTTTTACTCCAGAGATTTTAGTATATGAACAGATTGTACTTGTGAATGCTGAACTAAAGCAGACGGAGGGCAAGAATACAATGAAGAGAGAAAGCTCTGCTTCCCATTCACCACACTGTTGCTAATTACAACTTGATACTGAAGGTTGGTTTCTGTTTGCCCCGCCCTCCCCTCCTCCCAGGCTGAAAGCCAAAATTGTAGATCTTGTAGACTGCACAACATCCTTTCCTTTGGATGTCTCAATCCTAGGAACACAACACTTTCAACATCAAAGTCCCTGTTTCTTCCTCAAATTGGGCAATAACTCAATGAAAGTTTCACTGTCTACCAGAGACCAAAGGTGATATAGGAGAAAGATCAAATCATCTTCAGAGAATGTAATACTTAGATAATTAGCATACCCCACACATCCCTTGCTTTATTCTATCACATTCCAGGTGAGCGTTCTAAACGAAGATGAGCCAATGCATCCTAGTTAGGATTAGATCTTCTCTCTTATTTAAAGCTTTGTGAAACTCCACTCACTTTTCTCCTGGTAGCAATGAAAATAGAAATAACACCAATAAATTCATTTAGTGATGATGTATTTTTCTCAAATTTTCAAAGTTGCATGAATGTGCTTTTTAAATGTACTCAGATAAATTTTTCAAAAAGACTTAGTCCCATAAAAATATTTGGATTAAAAGGAACATTTTGGCTTTCAACATTCAGAAAGAAATGTATTGGAAAATGAAAGTTATTGATGGCAGAATTCAACATACTAAGTTACATGCTATTAATTAGATAAGCCCAGATACAGAACATGCTATGAATCAAAAAATGCTTCCAAGAAAATATACTTTTCAATAACAATCCATTATATTCATAGAGGAGTCACTGCATCTTCAGGCTCTTTAACTTTCATTTCATATTTATCAATGACACTCACAATATAAGATAATCAAGAAATAGGTATAAGTATTACCTTATTAATACAAGAAAACTGCAACCTGAATGCTATGATGTCTAGAAATCATAAAATAGAAGCAGCTCTATGTCTCCACATCCTCGACATTTAACACTACAGTGAGGACACAATGATGTGTGTCTTGAACATGCAAACAAATTACTAGATTAAGAATTGAATCATGGCCTCAAACTTTCATTCAAAAGTAAAAGAGTAACAGAAGTTTCTGCTTTCACACATTTGTGCTCAAATTGTTTTCATTATAAAATTAGCTCTTGGTGGTAATTTTGTTTATTTGCCATGGGTGGTCTGAGCCTTGGGTGGGAAAATTGAGATCAGATGAAAATGAGCTATCTGGACAGGAAGTTTCTCAGCCATCCTGAATTTCCAATAAGCACACATTGGGAAGTGTGGCCAGATCACAGAGAGATGAGCCAAGCACACCAAAGCAAACCCTCTCAGTTTTTGTTCAATGCCAAAAGACAAAATTTAATCTTTTGGGAAACTTAGACTTTTTTTTTTTACCTTGAAATGGCTAAAATGCTTTTAATTTTCTTGACTTATTATTTTCTCTAGAGTGTAAAGACTACATTTCTTACAAGTAATCAAAAGTTAAATAATTTAGACAATGAAAATTAGCCAAATATACGCATGGTTTATGTAGGGCACAGCCAATAACTCAATATTTTGATTTTTTCATTTTCATGCGGCTGTTTGGCATCAGGTAGAAATGAGAAAATAAGCAATCTGACCAACTGGTATGTTAATCTTCCAATTCCAAACCCTCAGCTGATTTAGAGGCAAAGTTTATTTCCTGTTTTCCTTTCATTGTAGAACAGCAGTTACGTAGGCAGATCCTTTATGTTTAGAATTAAGTTGACCAACACAAAGTGACATCGTTGCCTAATCAGATTAATATAGCACACTTACATTTAGACAAAAGAACAAAGATTTTATGAGAGTTTGATGTTCACTTCTCAATATATCATGCCTTGACATTCACATACAAACAGAAATGCTTCAAATCATTGTGCACATGAAGGACTTAGGCCTTGTTAAAACACAGGCTGTATTTATGATGATCTGAAGTATGGTCTTAGACTATTCAGAGTAAAAGCCCTGAGTACTGCTGATGCCTCTGGTCAACTGACTTCCCTTGTGTACAAAGACTTGACTCTTAGACTAGAACATAATATTACAAACCAGCACCTTGCTGGTGGTGTGATAGTCACCCCAAGGAAAGAACCTCTCTCGGGCTTCCTGTTTGTTTCTGTTCTCCTCTTTCCCAACTGTAGCTGTTTCTCCTCGCTTTGTGCCACAACTTACTCTCAAAGAATGGCATATTCACTCACTGAACTTCAAGGGAAGAGGTCCCAGAAAGCTTCACCCATTCATCCTTCACATAGCAGCAAACTGAGTCTATAAAATTCGGCTCCCCTGCTTCACACACAACCCCAACATACACCCTGAGTTTGGCTAGCTATTCCATTTGTCTACTCCTGGTCATCCTGGTGATTTTGATTTACAACTCCAACTGTGGTCACAATTATTGACATCTTGAGTTATATGTTTCTTCTTTCTCAATACCTGATACTTTGGGATTTCTTTATTTGTGTGTACTTACAATTTTTGGTGTGATACTGTTGTTCTTGCCAAAGCTAGATTTCAAATTAAACTTTTGCTTTTTTTTTTTTTTTTTTTTGAAATATTTGTGTGGTGTTGTGCTGGTCTTGGTGGGTTAAAGAACAATTCCTAGGAGTGTTGTCTTCCTAAACAGTATCATCTAAGGTAGGTACAATCAGACAAATCATTTATTCATTTGTGCAGCCAGTGGGAAAATTGTAGGCAATGTGACACGTGGAGAGAAAAAAATTTTGATCAGAGTAAAATCATTTTGTAATCCTCAAGTTAATACCATGAAATAGCTCATTACTTCTTTCTGCTTTGGGTATGAATATTTCTTCTAACACCACAGGTAGGATGGACTGTGATGATCCTGAGTTTAAGTGTCTACAAATGCCCATGTGCTTGTGACACAAGGACATGGCAAGGCTGAAATACTTGAACCACTACTCAGGAGCTGGGAATACTTACAGAAAGGTCGACCAGATAGTTTTAGACTTTTAGGATCTTTATTTGACAAAGATTTCTTTTATATTTCTTATTTGTCTTAGGAAATACTTCTGAGGCCATGATAACCATGGACTTAATTTTTTTAATGGTAGCCAGCATCTAACAGTCTACTAAATTTAAGAAATTAGTTACTGGCACTGACAGAAAGAAAGAAAGAAAGAAAGAAAGAGAGAGAGAGAGAGAGAGAGAGAGAGAGAGAGAGAGAGAGAGAGAGAGAGGAAAGAAAGAAAGAAAGAAAGAAAGAAAGAAAGAAAGAAAGAAAGAAAGAAAGAAAGAAAGAAAGAAAGAAAGAAAGATTGAAAGAAAGAAAGATTGAAAGAAAGAAAGGAGGAAAGAAAAAGAAGACATAAGGGACAATGTTTTATTGTGTGACTCTAACTTCTTAACCTGGATAAATCCATGCCATCATGCACACAGTAGGTATTTATCAAAGTTTCAATTATGAAAAGTATTCAGATTAGCACTAGACTTCTGAGATTCAACTATATAGTCAACTCCAACTTCATTTCCAGCTCTTGGGTGGTCTAATGTTGGGATAATTAATTAAACCCGGAGAAAAGCATCTGCTATTCACATTTCGTCTTGGATGAGAGAAATGATTTTATCCATTACTTAAGGAAAGCTAATACCCAAAGGCTGCACGTTAGCACTGTCTTGAATTAGGACTTGCCAGATCTGAAAACCAGCTATTCACATGGAATCTACTTTAATAACTTATGAAAATTTAAATTAAATTGGATTAATAATTTAAGTAGAAAGTTCCACCAGTGAAGCTTAAAATTTTAAAGCTTTAGTATAAGCAGTGCAAACAGTAGACAGAAAAATGTGGTGCTGGATGTAGTATTTTATCATTGGTCTTAAAAGCAGAGGAGACACTTCCTGTTAGGATTTATCAGAATAATACATAAAGGGGGAAAATAAAACCTTGACTCAAAGGCTTAAAAAGGTAGAATCATTCCCTTTACCCACCAAATACACAAACCAAAACTTTTTTCCACTATATCTTAGTCAAAAGTAATGGAGGTGAGGGAAATGAAAACACTACCATTTATTGACTGCTTTAGGAGATGACTGTTGTGTTGAAAATATCTTGTTTAACCATTGGCATTACAGAAGGGTCCAGGTAGTGAAAAGCTATGAAAAGAACCTCAGAGGACACAAACAGGGGTGAAGGGTGATGGAACCTGAGGTCCAGGTTCTGCATGGGAGGAAAATAAAAACAGACATGGGTTGATGATCTAAACTGGAGTGCTGAAGGCATAGGACTAGCCTTTAGGTTAAAATGTATGTGCACAAATAAAGCTCTACCGTTCAGTCTCATGAAGGGCATCAGGAAAGTTGTGGTCACTGCAGGAAGGAACAGCATTTCAATCATCATCTCCTCTGGGCCACTACTTGTGTGATCAGCTCAACACTAACAGACACTGTGGCCCTCCATACTGGATTCTTATAGATCTGTCTTTTAGGAAATCCCATAGCAGCACTTCTCATGTGCCATTCCTCCATGGTCTAGGTTTGGGCCTTGGCTAGAAATCCAATCAGTTAATCCAATGCCTTTTTTTTTTTTTTGAAATGGTGAATTATAACTAAGGGGCTTGGGTTCAGAGCACAGACTGAAAAGGAAGGAAATTCCGCATTATGCTCACTAAGAATAGAGTAAACGTTATGTTAGTCTTCAGCAATAAGGAATGGACATAGAGCGCACAGATGTGGAAATGATAACTCTCCAGTTTTCTGCAGTGATATGTTCAGATTTTGGTTCAATGACAAATTGTGTTTTGAATCTTGTATGTCCTGACAGCTGTCATTCAAGCCCTAAAGACATTAGTCCTAAGGACTGAGAATTGACACCTGCTGGATACAGAAACAGACATCCAGACTATATTTCTAACCATTCCTTCATACTATAAGTAAAGAGGTCCCAATGTCTCCCTGGAATGGATAATAAGTAGAATTTTAATAAAGACAATCTTTCTTCAGTGTCAGCCAAGCTTCTTGAAAGAACTGCTACATGTTGTCTTTTTGCCAAAGGTACCATATGAGTTCTAAATAAATTTGTATTCGTAATATGCATAGTAAGACTGAACAAATCTTTTTTGATAATGTAATATTGACCTATATCACCAATGGGGAAAGAAAAAATGAGAATAATGTTCTTTTCTGATGTTATAAGAAGAAATGATATGATGTAACTAAACACACTGAAACAATACATGTAAAATGAGAAAAGCATTAATTCCTAGGCTTTACTATATGTATATGTATGTGTATATATATATGAATATATGTAATTACTCTGCTTAATAGACTGTACATATGAGGCTATAATAAAGGAAACAACCTCTCATATTTATGAGACTCAAATCTTGTCAACCCTAATACCCCAGCTGTCTAGAATATTGGTCTGAGTATATTTCTTATGACTGTGTCCCTTTGATGTCTTATGTTCCCTAGTGCCTGTGAATTGTCTGATGTTCATTACGGTCCTTAGATCAGCTTTTCAATCACTGTTTTTACTTTGTCTATGTCATTTATCATTTCACATCCAGATTGTCTCTTTGATTTAAAGTCATAACAACTCCCTAAGAGGAGAGGGCAGCTCAAGTTTATTATTGTTCTTCAATTGATTCTAACTTCTCCCTAAAAGAGAGCTTTGCACAAGTACCCAGAGCTTTGCAAAGAAAGAGAGGCCACTCTTCTTATTTGCTAACATCCATGAAGGAAACGGTGAGATCAAACATCGCATCCCCGATGGAAAAATCTCAGTTGCAAGGACGGTTCCCTTCCATCCCAATGCCCCACTGCTGTAGCCTTTGCAGCCCTTAGCCTTTCCAGATCACTGTAAACCTTGGTGTGCTCAGATCACCATTAGGAAGTTCATCTAACTTGCTCTCTGCCTCTCAGCTTTCACACACAGTCACTCCTGGGCCTGATGTGTTTTGGAGCATTAAAGGATTAGAAATCTGCCCAGACTCTGTAGCCAGGTTGAAGGAGATTGCTACATGTGCTGCAAGAGCACACACTATTTAGCTAGCATGCTACCAAAACCCAGAATTGCTGCACGTATCAAAGCAGCCTTTTCATGACATTTTCCTGAATATTAGGGCATCTAATTAAATTATGCATGCTGCCATGCCCAAATAAGGCATTTGCTTCATTTTAATAGGGAGTGACATATATTTCTCTATCAGAAAAGATTTCTACACAGCTTTCCATGCAATGAAGTCTAATTTTACACCTAATATATGGATATATTCACACCATTTTTCTCTTTAAAGTATTTTCACTCTGTTTAAAGAGGTAAAATATCCTTGCCCATATCTTGAAATTAACAATTTTTTTGATAGCTACCTTCAACTTTTCATCTTGTTTTTATGGCATATATTCTTGTCCTGTGCCCAGACTGAACTGAACACAGCATTTGAGTACACAATTTAGAATCCACATAATTATTTTGAATGGGTTCTTTCAATGTTTTAGATGACTATTGAAATTTATACAATGGGGTCAAATTGCAATTTACAAACTTTTGTGCATATTGAAGTGATTTCTTTGGCAGTGATAAGTTCTCAACAAACGATGATGATGGCAGTTATCTACTGCTGGTCTGAGTTTAATTTTAGTCATTTTTATTCATGATATTCCAAGCCATGTGTGGTAAAGAAGGAGTAACTTCTGAAAGTGCCACATTCCTTTGAGATGCAGTTTATCACACTGCTCAAGTCTATACATCAAAAACAAACAGTTCATGCAGAAAAGTGTGTCTACTCTTTGGAGGGAGGTAAATAGATAAGCTGTCCAAGGTACAAAGAACTAGAGCATGCATAATGCACATTTGAGATATTCTGTTGCTTAAGTGACGCATTCAATCAATATCCTTCAAAGCCCTTTTCTTGTTGTGTTATTTGTTTGGGTACTGTCACAATTTCCCATTAAATTGTCTATTTCAGAGGCTATATTTTTCTCAGTTTCCAATTTCATTTGATTAGTATTCTTTAAATCCTTTTGCTATGTATACAAATTATCATCTATCACCATCATGTCATTCTTCTACTCAAAGAACTTCAGTGGTTTCCTATCTCTTGTCATATTGAATTTAACCATTTTAGCTGATTTTTTAATGGCTATGGTCCTGTATCCCTCCACTAATCACATACCATTATTTTCTAGTTTTATATAACGTGCTGTAATGTAACCAGGACTGCTGTTCACAGTTATACAAACACTGCATGTTAGTCTCACTCACTGTATCTTTGTCCTGTTTTTCCTCTTGTCCATTCTTGTCCACCATGTGTATGTCCACACATGTGCATGTACTCATATGTGCATGCATGTGTGTATGAATATCTCCCTGTGTCTGTATGTGCCCATGCATGTTGTCCATGTATAAATGTGTGTGTATGTGAATGCATGTGTGTATGCATGTCTCTATATGTGTTTGTGTGTTGGCTTTTCTACTCATTTATTTTGTTTCTTCATTTGCTAAAGGCTGAAGGCTTGCCTTTCTGACATCTTTCCTAAGTGCCTCCAAAATAGCCTTGGTTATCTTTAAAAATGTCTTGCCACATGGGAGTCCTTGCCCTGGAGGAGATGGGAATGGGGGGTTGGCTGGGGGGAGGGCGGGAGGAGGGAGGGCAGGGGAATCCATGGCTGATATGTAAAATCAAATCAAATTATAAAATAAAAAATATGTCTTGCACAAAGGCACACATAGCCTCTCTAGCCACATAGCTGAGACTTTCTTCTTGTTTTCCTGCTTCAGTTGTCTGAATTAATGGTAGCTTTTGCAAACTTAGAGGCTTATTTTATCTAGGCACACTACGCAACAATGCAGAAAGCAAATGAGCTGTTCGCTTACACATATGATAGAGTCATGAAAACAACCAGTGGCTGCAGGACCCAATGCCTCGGGTTCATTCACTCTAGGAAACACCATGTTCCTAGGGGTAATTTCTCCCTTGAATGTTAAATTCCATGTATGAAATGAAAGGCAGGCAGGATAAAATAATGGGAACCACATGAACGTATGCTTTGCTTTAAGCCTGCTGTGCTGGCTGAGACCCTGTGTCTGTTCAAGCTACATCACTTTCCTGTTTCCTTAAGACTCTATAATTCCTTGACAATGGTTTATGCCTTTTATTTTTCAAAGAATATGGTAAAACACTAAGGACATACTTAGCATTCTATAAAACATTTTCGCCGGGATGTGCTAATTCAAGCCATAGCCATAAGGAATTTGGGTAAATCAATTTGATTCATTTTTACTGGAAGTTATGAAAATGTATGTAATTAGGAACACCTGTTATAAAATATTCAGGTGAAAATTTAAAAGTGCTTAACTCACAGTGGACAGTGGGAAAAAAAAATGTTCCATGAATGAATAGTCCAGCTCTTAGGGAAAAAAAAAAAGAAGATTATTGTACCATAGTATTAAAAAGAGTAGGCATTTTGTATACACCAAACTTTAAAATGACAGAAACATGAAATGTAATTCAAAAATAAGCAAAGTTAGCCATAAATATTAAAAAGACAGCTGCTTGGAACTGAGTGGCTGTTTCTGAGTGTTACTGAGCAATACAGGGTGTCTGAGCTCCTCTCGTGAAACCTGGCTGGACTACCTAGGCTTCCTTACAACAGATTCTACAAATATTTAGGCTTTTGTTAAAGGTGATACCTGATGTAGTATACTGATGTTGAGTAATAGCACCTGGATGCCATGAACATAAGGTTACGTAGTAAAAGATGCAGATGTGATGCAAGATTTTGGAATGAAGAAGACAATCCTGATTAGCCAAGTGAGGAGTCCAAATGTAATCATGTGTCCTTAGCAAGGAGGATGACAGGGGTATTTAAAACCCACAGAAGAAAATATGCACACAAAGGTGGGGCAACAGGCAGGCAGAGTAGCGACTGAAGTGATGTGGTCTCAAGGATTACCATCAGTCGCCAAAGAACAAGCAGCAGGCAGCCTCTTGAAGAACCTAAAGCAGCTGGTCCTTGGCCCAGTGGTAACCATTTAGAAATTCTGGTCTGAATTCCTGGTGAGTGAATGTATATTAAGCCATACGTTTCATCAACTTTAGAACTTATACATGCTAGGAAATGGTATGACTTCATATATTTTAAAAAAAAACCCATAAAAATCCATCAAAAAATGATGAAAAACAGTGAAGTTAGTAAAGTTAGAGGTTCCATAATCACCATTGAAAAGCAAACTAGGAAAATATCCTACAATTTAAAAAGCTCTGTTGTAGTAGTGTTTTTATAGAAGCACTTAGAAATACATTTAAGCTGCAAGGTAAAAGATTGGTGAGATGAAAATAACAAAAACGCTTGTGGAAGAAATCGATAACCTAAACAGTGGGTGAGCCCCCAAACTGCATATCTAGGACCAGTATTGTCAATTCCTGGACAACAGCGAGCTACATCAGGGCAGTCCCCATCAAAACTCCACTGACAGTTTTGCATTAATGATAAAAATCAATTATAAAGTAAACAAAGAACACATACACACCAGAAATACTTAAGAGCCCAGATGATTTTAGAAAGGATGTCTCTGGAGGAATCACACACTGTATCTTAAATTATGCTACAATGTAGTGGGTAGCTGTTCCAGCTTTGACCTGGAAGTACTATCCCCAGTGAGGCCATCGGTAACTGTCATGCCTACCTATGACCTGACCTTGAGGTGGGCTGAGACGGAAGCCCTTAAGACCCGAGATCCGGATGTGCCTGCACTCTTGGTTCCTGGTAATCCTGGATGTTGGATGGTAGACCAAGCAGGTAAGTCCACTTTCAGTGCAAGCTGGGTGACCCGAACTGGATCCCTGGAAATAACCCAAAGGTGCAAGGAGAGAACTGACTCCACAGTGTTGTCCTCTGGCCTTCACATGCTTGCCATGGCATGCACTCACACATACACACCAAAAGCATGCACACATAACAATAGAACATTAACTTTTTAAGTCTCCAAACAGCAAAGTGAAAACACAGTTTATAGAAGGGGGATGGGGAGGGTATTTGCAAAGCATTTATTTAATAAGTGGTTAGCATTGAAAAGACATAGTTAACTTGTAAAACTCAATAGCAAAAGACAGATAGCTTAATTTAAAACTTGCCCAAGGACCCGGACACCCATTCCTCCAAAGACATTCAATGCCACTGACTGTTGGAGAAATGCAAATCACAACCACAATGAGATATCAAGTCACTACTAGTAGCATGCCTATTACAGCATGTGCTATTAAAAGATAGTACCCACTGAGGGGGTGTAACAAGGGAGCCCTTGTGTTTCATTGAAGGGAATGCCAACTGGCAGTGCTGTGTGGAAAGCAACATGGTAGTTCCCTTGAAATTAAAAACACAGCGACAAGCCGTCTTCTGGATCTATGTATCTAAGTATCTATAATGAAATTAGTGTTTTTGATATATTTACCCTCATGTTCATTAAACCACTGTTTATGGCAACATATTCACAAAATATATTATTCTGACATTTGCAAGGATATTGTGCTGGCTGGTTTTATGCCAACAAGCTGGAGCCATTTGCAGAGAGGGAACCTCAATTGGGAAAAAAAATGCCCCTCACTAGATTGTCCTATGGGCCAGCCTGTGGTGCTTTTTCTCAATTGACATCTGAGTGTTCATCTCACTACGGGCGGTATCACCCTCATCCTGGTGGTCCTGGGTGCTATAAGACAGCATGCTGAGCAAGCCACAGGGAACAAGTCAGTAAGCAGCACTCCTCCATGGCCTCTGAATCAGCTCCTGCCTCTGAGTTCCCTGCCCTGGCTTCCTTCAATGATGGATCGTGATGTAGAACTGCAAGTTTAAAATAAACCCTTTCCTTCCCAAGTGGTGCTTTGTCACAGCAGTAGAAACCCTAACACAGACGTGGATGCAACCAGAAAGAATTATGTCAAGTAAGGTACATAGGAAGATGAATCCTGCTTAGCATCACTTATATATGGAATCCAAACACTTGAAGTTATAGAAACAAAATGCAACAGTAATTATAAGGAGTTGCGGGTGGAGAATGAGAAGAATTTCGGGTATAGATGAGTAAGTTCCACCAATCATTTATTTAATAACAACCTATTATATAATTAAACTTTGCAAAGGGAGTCCTTAGTATTCTGACCATATGCACACACACGGCCCCAGTCAGACACTTACAGACTGAGGTTATAGGTATGTCAATTGGTTTGATTATATTGATTATTTCATAGTATCTACTTACATCAAATATCATGTTTATATTTTAAGTATGTATAATTTTCTGTCATTTTTATCTGAATAAAGCTGGGGGGAAAGGGACAACCATGCTCTAATATTCTCTGGTTGTGCATTTAATTTTAGCCCAAATGAAGGCAATCTGGACTTAGATCGTAGGGCTGATTTGGCTGACAATGAATGGCTAAGCAAGTGTTGTCTTTCTTTTTCACTGTTCCGTGATTTATTTCAGATAATCAATCAGAACTGGATCTCTTTTTCTGTGGGATGGATGCTATCCTTCACTTTGGGTGCACTTAGCTGAATACTAGATGCATAATAAAAGACAAAACAACCTTGTTTTCATTTGTAAGCACATGTGTTGGCCTTTCTTACTACTGGATGAGTCCATGGTCATCTACACATTTAGTAGAGCCATGTTTAGCTTTGTGTTTCCTCACTGGGAGGGGAGGGTTCCATTTGCCAATTCTATCCACATGAAAAGTGTTCTGCATTCTTGTTGCTTACTGGATTCAGCTCTAGCTCTGAATCTTTGCTTATCACATTATGTATTTGCAAGAGATTTGGAAATGTGATGAAATACTTCACTGTGAAAAAAAAAAGGCTAACAAGTGAAATAATTTGTGATATTTGGTATTATTTATGATATTCTGATTTATAACAAAAACAGTACTTAAATAAATTTCTGTGTGAATTCCCTGGAATATCTACTTACAACTATTTTATTCATCCAAATATGAAATTCTGGAGGGGAAAAATCCCCCTGAAACATTAAAGATAACAAAGGGACTCTAGTAGTATTGCGCAGACTTAAGATTTCCTGAGAGTTGTATGGAGTCCCACTTAATGTCAAAAGTTTATACTTGAAATGATATGTTCTATGTATAATTAAACAATGACCAGATTCTGTTTCCCAAAGTGAACCCCTGTTGGCATCAGTATATTGGGGCACATCCCTTAATACTCTTGTGCTTTGAATGTGAATCGTCTGGGGTCCTGTATTGGAACACTTAGTTGGCAGCTGGTGGTGGCTTTTTGAAAGCTGATGAACCTTTAGGAGAAAAACCTTCCTGGAGGAAGGTGGCAGAGATCTTGGGTCTGGTATTCTGGCCATACTTGCAGTTGCTCAGCTTTGTGTCAGCAAATGTGACTGAGTCAGTTCCCTCACAAACCCACTCCCATGCCTTTCCCCTCATGAGGGACTGTCATCCCCCAACCTCATCTTCCTTTAAGTTATTTTTTTTGTCAAGTATTTGGTCACATAGATGAAAAATGTCACTAATGCTCAGAGAGTGAGCATTCCCTAGAAGGATGCATGGTTTTTATATTTAAAGGCTGTGAATTCAGGTTGTCGAACAATTTATGTGAGAACACAGCCATATCATTATAGAAATACTAACTGAAAATAAAAACATATTTTAGACAAAAGAGACAAGCCAAAAGCATTCTTTATTTTCAAGTAAATAATTCAGTTCTACATTTCACACTTGCATACTGCTATAATAATTTAAGTGAGGACATAGTAGCAAATATCCACTAGGAAATGGTTTTTTTTGAATGGCAGGAAGTGTTTCTTTTTTCTACAAAGTCTAGTCGCTTTGTATTTATATCTAACAAGTAGACACTCATTACTCATTTACTGATATATACATATATTAAATTATTTTGAAAAAAAAGTGAACATTCAGGCTTCTTAATGTATAGTCACGTGATCACTTCTGTGCAGCTTTGAGATTGCCCAGGAGTACTGCTCTGGTTTTTCCCATAATTGGATCTCATCCAGTTAATGTACGACCCCTTTTAGCCCTTATAATATCTGCTCCATAATGAGCAGAAGAAGGAAAAAAAAAGCTGTTGAAACTCTATCATGTAGTAACTGTAGCAAGAAGATGAGGTGGTTAAATTTAATATGTAGCTTTACTAACCAGTGAAAGGAAACATTCACCCCCAGCCTGCCCTGCTGAGGCGCCACATCCCTCACCTCTTGCAAGCATGTAGGGAAATAAATCTCAGGTTTTCATTGTGTGGGGGATGGGAAAGAATCACATATTTCTGATTAATGTATATCCCACAGCTCCCTCTCTCTGTTAATGCTGTGTACTTGAAAATCTGGTTATGCATCCTATAAAATCAGACATTTGTGGCTTTTAAAAAGTTCAAAAATATACTATAATATTTATGAACTTAACTTAGAGTAATGTAGTATTGCTGCATAATTTTCATGAAGAAAAAAATTAGCAAAGCTTCTTATAAAATAGTAGGTATTTTTGGCTATATTAAATTTCAACTGCTCAAAAGCACTTGGAGAGGGAGTTTGATGAAAGTCTGTGTTCGTTTTGGATTTTCTTTTGATGCTCATCAATTTCAGTCTATCTTCAGTCCGGAAAAGGCTGATGGCTTCATTAAAAGGGAATTGCAGTTTGAAATGTATTATGACAATGCAGAAAGGAATTATTCCTGCTTCAACCAAATTCAAATTTGTAGGATCAAAAGAATTATCCATAAACATACCAAAATAGCTCTTTGAGCATGGCACCACAGACTTGGGGAGAATTTTGGGAGGGCAGCAATGTTTCCAAACAAAGGAAGAAACATAATCATGTAGCTTTTTATGAAGGGCAAGGAATAAAAAGGGTTCTAGAAACTACAGACTGGAAACTTTGATGTGAATTCAAAATCATAGCTGAGAACGATTTTTAGAGAAGGCTGGACAGTGATGAAGAGTTACACACAGAGGAAAGCACCTCACCATCTACGGTGATGGAGAGGCTTGTCTTGTAGGCATGGAAGGAGAGCTTTCCTTCCTCCTTGTGATAGCTGAGTTCCAACAGGGAATCAGGTTACAATGTGGGACTTTGGAGGTAGACTGTGGGCCAAGTCACTGGTCTAAAAAAGAATACATTTTTCAAACAGTTTGGAATATTTGCAATCTTCTAATAGTTCTGAATGCTTGTAAAACTAACAAGCACCCAGTCAGCTGGTGTTGGCAAATTAGACGCTACTGTATACAGTTTAACGAAACAAAAAAATCGTATGTCTTCCATTACACAAAGCTTCCTGCACTGAGGAAGATAACTTTGAAAGTCACATCAGTTTATCTCCCTAAATCATATCCTTGGATTGGAAAGATGGCTCCGGGATTAAGATGACTGGCTACTCTTCCAGAGCACCTGGGTTCAATTCCCAGCATCCACATAGTAGGACACAGCTATTTGCAACTTCAGTTCCAAAGGACCTGACGCCCCCCTCTGGCCTCTATGGGCACTGCACATACGTTACACAGATATATATGCAGGTGAAACACTCATGCATGTAAAAATTTTAAAAAAGACTCATATCCTTTTATACCATATTTTGATTAAATGATTTGTCCTTTAAGTTTATATTTATTGCAGTTTAGTTGTGAAGATTTAAAATGTATTGGATCCAGATACATTTTTAGCACCGTTTATCATTTTATACATTTATCCACCGTTAAGCAGCAAAGAAATATACACTTGAGTTTTCTAATTTTACAAGTAATGCCCCCATGCAAAGGTTCCTTGTTTTTTCTTTCTTGTTACCTGCCAGTTTTATAGATACAGACTGGCAGAGTAAAAACTTAGGAAATGGGGAAATAGAGATACAAGACTTCATTACTTCCTTCTCCCAAAACACTGTTGTTTCCAAAGCAAAGAATGACACTGATGAATTATGAACTGTTTTTGCTTGGTAGACCAGACTGGTCTTGAACTCACAGAGATCTGCCTTCCAAGTGCTGGGATTGAAGGAGTAAACCACCACCACCCAGCTGAGTTATAAACTTTATAAATGCTTTTCTTTCAAAGCTTTTTGAGACAGTGTTGCAAGCTCTCAAGAAAACAAAGCAAAAATAAATAAATAGCTAGATAGAAGGAAAAAGAAAGGAAGGAAGGAAGGAAGGAAGGAAGGAAGGAAGGAAGGAAGAAAGAAAGAAAGAAAGAAAGAAAGAAAGAAAGAAAGAAAGAAAGAAAGAAAGAAAGAAAGAAAGAAAGAAAGAAGAAAGAAAGAGAGAGAAAGAGACAAACCCAGGAGAGTAGAAATGTTTACATGTTTCCAGGACCACAGGATGCCTGTTTTCTCAGTTGAAATTTCAACCTTGTGGTGCCTTCCTCTTTGAATTAATTGTGCAATTGAATAAATTTTGAATCAGCTAAAGAGAAGTACTGCATGTGAGTAGAAACCCTGCTGTGTTTGATTGCTTGTGCCTCTGGAGACAAGGCACCATGGTATGCTCTCTTCTTTCTGGGAAGTGGAGGGAAGCAATGGGGTAATCAGGTGAATCAATTAGTGAGTTATTGTAGTAGTAAAGGAAGAAGCAGGCAGGATTATGAGGAAAGTAGTGCAGGAGAAACGTGGAGACTTTCTGGGTCATGTCTGACTATGATACTGTGGGAAGAACGTCCCAGTGTTCCTTATTTAGAGAATGTCTTGTCTGCTTCCGGTGACGATAACTGAGCATATGAGCTGGAGAAAATAATTAAAGTTAAGATGCTCTTTAAAAGATGAGCCCTGGGTGGTCCCAGATCCAGAGGCCTTGTCTGGTGAGGCCTTGTCTCTTGCTGCCTTAGAACAGTGTGGAACTCAGAAAGGCAAAAAAGCCACAGAGGAGGAAGAAAAGGGGACCTCAGTCACTCAACAGTCAACCCATCCCTGTGAGAAAGGCATCCACCCCTTCCAGGAGGGCTCTGCCTCCTGATTGTTTCCTCCTAGGCTCATCTGGGATGCTCCTTCACTGAAGAATTAAGATTCTCACACACACATGAAAGGTAGCTGATGGTCTTCCAGCAAAGGAGCTGCATGTAGCCCTGGCACAGAGCATTGTATGCTGATATCGTTTTTCTGAGATAGGCAATTCACAGAAATCAAGCTGAGGGCTGGAGCGGAAGCAAGATCAAACATGAGCACGCAAAATTTTAGATGCTTATGAGGTGTTTATAAAGATTTGTCAAAGTAAGATACATTAGCCTGGCACTCAGAAGAATTATCTTGGCTAGAAGTAAAAGATAGAAATTTTTATGTGGAATTTAAAGCTACACAAGAGAATAAGAAAAACGGAAGTGTATTCGGGGGCATCTATGGAAATGGGGACTAACCTATGGAAAGGCATACAAGGATAATGCACCTTTTGGTTGTGATGGAATTTGATCTGTGAGAAGGAAAAAAAATGCTCCAAGTTCAGAACTGGGCCCTGAACTTAATGCATAGTCATTTGTGAACAAATCTGTCTTCAAGAGAATTCTGATGGTAAAGGTGTAAGACTAAACAGTTTGAAGAGGTAATGGGGGGGGGGGGGGAATGGAATGAAATAAAACCCATGGGGTAGGCTTGGCAGTAGGAGACAGTCATCCAGCTTCAAAATGTGAGAAACTTGGTCTGTCCTCCCATTTGAGCAAGAACAGGACAAAAGGCAGGAGAGACGGCTCAACAGTTAATAACAATTGCTGCTCTTACAGAGGACCCAGGCATGGTTCCCAGTACTCACATCAAGCTACAACCCCAGTTCCAGGAGACCTGGCACCCTCGTCTGATCTCCCTGAGAACTTTCATGCAAGCGAAATACAGGCATAGGTTCAGATACACACACATACACATAAAATAAAAATAACTTAAGCAGAACAAATATTATGGTTTGGGATACCAAAGCTGGTAATGGACTGTGACTGATGGAGCAGAGCAAGAAATGCTACACTTGATGATCCGTGGACAATTATGGATATGTAGATGATGCTAACACTCAAGTATCTCTTTCTTCTAACTAGGAAGTAATCAGTATCTGGAAAATTTTTAAGTGCCCAGGTCACCATCAACAGTTTAGTTTTTAATTCAGTTGCTGGATGTCAGTTATCACCCTTCCCACTGAACTCTCACTGGCCTTAATCTTAGCCTTATCTACAGTGAGTCTCTCTACTCTGTCACCCGATATCTTCTTTCTTCACTATAGACATGCTTATGATGTTTCTTGTTCCTCCCCATAAGTCTTCTAAGTTAGTAACCTAAGTGTGAATCAATTCATAGTTCCCTCCTTATAGCTCCCCTTGACAGGTTTCCATCTGCACATAAAATAAAATCTGTGACTGTCAAGGCTCTAAGGGTCAAGTCTATGACCCAGTTTCTCTCTTCATATTATGCTAGTCTCCTACTTAGAGCTGTCTGCCCAGCCAAATAGCCCTAGTCTTAAAGGAACTCAAATTTCAATTTGGTGATTTCATTTACTCAGATATCCTTTACAGAATGCCCTTTACACCACTGTTAAAACTGCTTCTGCCATTCCTTCAGATTACCGCATAAATGTCACCTCCTCAGAGGGGTTATTTCTGCACCTCTTGTTTAAAATAGTTCCCTTATTTTGTTAGCATACATTTCTCTTCCTTTTTTACCCACATAAGTTATTGACTCTGCAATGCAGAAACCCAGCTCCTTTCTATACTATGCAAGATGACAAAGAGTTATAATCAGTGGATTCCGTATTTTCGTTTGGATTTCTATTGCTGTGAAGAGACACATGACCATGACAACTCTTATAAAGGAAAACATTTAATTGGGGGGTGGCTTAGAGTTTCAGAGGTTTAGTCCATTATTGTCATGGTGGAAAGCATGGTAGTGTGCAGGCCGACGTGCTGCAAGAGAAGGAGCTGAGAGTTCTACATCTTGACCCACAGGCAACAGAAGGAGACTGTGTGCACACTGGGCCTAGCTTGAGCATATGAGATTTCAAAGCTGGCCCCCACAATGACATACCTACTCCCATAAGGCCACACTTCCTAATAGTGTCGCTTCCTATGGGATACACATTCAAACACATGAGTCTGAGGGGGCCATGTCTATTCAAACAATCACACTCAAGTTGAGTCAAATCATATGACTACATCTGTCCTTAAATTTGGATACTTTGGTTTTTATATTTTCATGTGTCTTGGCATACTGTTCTAGATTTGAAATTCAATTGGTAAGCATATATATTTATACTTAAATTGATCTATATAGTGAAAATTATTTTATATATTTAATGTCCAACCAAGGTAGAATAATTGATTTATTCATTTCACATGAAAAGTGACTTCACTTTTTATCTCTCTCTCTCTCTCTCTCTCTCTCTCTCTCTCTCTCTCTCTCTCTCTCTCACACACACACACACACACACACACACACACAATTAAAAAAAATAATGCCTTGCTATGTAGCATTCCTAGAGAAGGATCAAAGACAGAGACAGGAGAGTTAGTCTCCAGAAGCTCACAGGTCATACAACCTAGTATATGCCTTTTGACCTAGATCAGTGGTTCTCAATCTTCCTAATGCTGCAAACACTTAATACAGGTCCTCATGTTGTGGTGGCCCTTAATCATAATCATAAAATTAGTTTTGTTGCTATTTCATAACTGTAATTTTGCTACTGTTATGAATCATAATGTAAATATCTATGTTTTCAGATGGTCTTAGGCAATGCCAAAGGGGTCACACCCCACAGGTTGAGAACCAGTGACCTAGCTGCTTAAGGACAAGATACTGTATTACCATCGTCCAGTGACCTCCACTGTGCTTGGTGGGGACAAGACAATGGAAGTGGCAGACCTGGCAGATCCACTCACCCCCCAGAAACATGGCAGGAAAGAGCCAGGTCTCTCTCTGCCTCCCACTCCAGTCTTCTATGAGCCGCCACAGCTCCTTGAAAAGTAAAATCTTCCAAGGATCAGGGAAGCTCCTAGTGTAGCTCCAGTGCTACTTTCTTACAGCACTGAACAGAGCATAGAGAAGAGGAGTCTGGCTCTAGAAACAAGAGGCCAGGCAGGATCCTCAGCTTAATGAGGTCTTGTGGCATCCATGTGCCACAGTGAATTATGCTTCAGAAGCAAGAAATAAGCATATCTAAGGATCTGTAGGTGAGCAGAACCCTAGCAAGCTCTACTTGACTGCACATAAAAATAACTATTTTATTATGCTGGCGTTGGTTATGAGGTGTCTGAACGTGAGCTCATTAGAGGTGAACAGGTTCTACCACCCCCAGAAGGAAATGATTGGCATTATATGTGCTAGTGTGGGAGATATTGTTATCCCCCAAAGACTTAAGTGTTGAAAGAGTGACCCTTGGTTTAAGATGTTGGGGAAATGGTCTTGACTTAAGGGATGCAGCCTATTTTGAGATCCAAGGGTCCCCTCACAGCGTTTTGCTAGACCCCAGTCTCTGTCTCTCTCTCTTTGCTTCCTACCCATGGAGTAAGGAGGTTTTCTCTGTCACGTATTCCCATAGTTACGCGCTGCCCTGTGTGGAATTGGAAGAAATGAAGCCAATCAGTCAAGGCCTGACCCTCCCTAACCATGAGCCCAGTTGAATATTTTCTAAGCTAATTACACCTCAGGTATTTGCTATGGCGAAGTAAAGCTGGGTAGCATTACACGCAAAGGGAAAGAAACAGAAGGCAATGGTGTTTTTCAGGAACAATGCACGATTCTGTCAGAGGGTCCACACGGGGTGGCATACAGGTTTGAGAAAGTGCCACACTGGAGCACTGCAACCCACGTGTGGTTTAGAGCAGGCTCGGATTTTTTACACTGGACTAACAAAGGCAGGCATACTAGCGAGTCGGGGAGGGGCCCTCCATACAGTGAACGTTCGCTCTCCTCCTCAAATGAACTTTGCCATCTGAGCAAGAAAATGTTGGAGCGGTCTCATTCCAGATTAAATCTTTTTTACTGCAGGGAAAAAAAAATCAAGACATTAAAAACTGATAGACGGTGATTATATTATTTACATAATGGAAAATAATAGCTCTTAAAACGTGTAGCAACGTCAAGGTCAAATATTCAATTAATAACTGTGAATGTGAAGCTGTAAATGTTGCACCAAACACATATTTGGCAGTGATTATGATTTGGTGCCGTGGAGATTCAGACCAAGCCCATAAAATAGTGTGAGAAAAACAAGTTTCCATTTATAGCTACATATTTGTGTAAATCTGCAGATTTTTGACACATTGTGACTTTAAGACAGAAGGGAAAATGTGGAGTTGCTCAGCCTAATAGGCAGTGTCAGGTCTTTAGGAAGGAAATGTTAGGTTTTGCTGATCTATACAGGCAAATCTTTGGGGAAGGCAAGCAAGAATTAGTTGTGAGATGAGGGAGAGGAAGGCAAGAGTAATTTTAAGTCAGACTGTATCATTTGATGTGCTTGCCAGGAATCCAGCCACGCAGCTGTGAGGGGGTTGAATTATTTGCTACTTTTGTTACATTCAAAAGGAGATCACACTATGGGTTCTGGAGATATCAGGCAATTATTGCTGTAATGTACATAAGGAACCAAAAGCTTTGGTGGTTTCAGCCTCTTAAACAATCTCCCTCCGCCCCCCCCCAAGAAAACCCAAAAAACAAAATTCCTCAACTCTATCCCCGATGAAAGTCTTCAGAGAGAAGAGGTGAAGTCACTAATTGCTTTCATTGAACAACTATTTCCAGATTAAACATCCTGTGCTGGATTCTGTAAATGATTCCAACAGGAACATGAGATGCTCACAGGGTGGCTTGGTGATGGTAAGATGTTCACTGAAGATGTGCTTGAGGAGACAATAGCGACATGGATCCACTCAGCAGATTGGTCAGAATGGCTCACAACAGTTGAGTAGAAAGTCTCCAGGGCTTAAAGAGGTGGAGGACATATTAAAATCTGCCTTGACTAGCTGAAGAAAAAGGCACCTGCTTAAAGGCCTGGGAAGGGAGCTAAAGTGGGGAGCTGTGTGTAGTCCCTTCATAACATCAGTACTCAGCCAGCTCACAAAATGATACTTTAAATCTTGAAGAGAAGTAGCAATATTCAAAGTGAATAATCCACCAAACATCCTCAGGACTGATTTTTCTGGCAATGCTACACTGAGAACAAAGATCATGCCTAGAGTAACAAGAAATTAGTGGGACATAGATCTGAGGTCCTGTTCACTCCTGAGGATGAAGAATGCTTGCCCACCCTCAGCTACAGGGTTGTGCTTCTGAGGATCATTTAGTGTCTGGACTCAAGCTCTTAAGCTCACATCATGGTAAATGCATTCTAAGGTTCCATTCTCTATTCATAAGCTTGGAGTTGAAATATTTTCAGCAATTAGAATTTTCATGTTGCTTTTCAAAACTGACAGATTAAGGGCATATACATGCGTACACACACACGTGTGTGTGTGTGTGTGTGTGTGTGTGTGTGTGTGTGCGCGTGCGCACACGCACGCACGCTTAGAATGCTGTATTGTTCACTGAAATATCAAATCAAGCACAACTCTATGTGTGCAGGGCGTCTCACAGAAATTAATGCCTCAGCAGACAAAAAGGCACAAAAAAGAATTCCTGGTTCAACACAGTAGAGTTCTTCATTCAAAGAGCTCAAGACATATGAGTCTTAAGGTATAAATTGTGAACACTGTGTTTTAAGTTTAATCTGATGGTGACTGTTGTTTACTTTGCTATTCTAGAGCATAAACTTAAACGTATTGAAAAGGAGTTAGAAACTGAGTTATAGGTGAGGATCTAGGGAACAAGAAACAAAAGAGAGACACAGGAAGTAAAAGTCTCCTTTGTTGGGTGCTAATATTTCTGACTCATATTACCAAAGAGGGAGCATTCTACAGGGGGATAAAGGTATGCATGAACCAGAAGGAAAGCACACAGAAGAGGAGGCAGGAAGTGATTTCACTGTGACTTATCTCTAGCTTGCAATACTTCAGATATCCTCAAATCCCCATTCCTACACACACACACACACACACACACACACACACACACACACACACACACACGCATGGGGGAATATGACATATGCCATGTGCAAAACTACTTTTTATTCTGCAGATTAGTAAATACCTAATATTTTAGCTTCTCAATCTTTCTGGATTTCACATTGAATGATTCCTACTGTGCTACACAAAGACTGATGTTTTCTTTTTCAATGCCAAGCTTCTGTTAAACACCCTGACTTTTTTGTTTCTGTCATCACACTTTCTAGTTCTAGAATTTTTACTTAGTTTATTTTATGATTTCCATAGCTCACATCTTCAAATCCCTCATCTTGTTTCTAATACAATCATCCTCTTCTTTTGATGTATTTTTAATGTAGTTTCTTTCCTATATTTTAATGTAGTTTAATGAACCTCTTAGGAGTTAAAAAAAATGTTGTTGTTTTGTTTTTTGAAACAGGGTTTCTCTGTGTAGCTTTGGAGCCTGTCCTGGAACTCTCTTTGTAGACCAGGCTGGCCTTGAACTCACAGAGATTCACCTGCCTCTGTCTCCTGAGTGCTGGGATTAAAGGCGTGCGCCACCACCTCCCGGCTAGTTCAAAATTTTATAACATCATTTTCAGTGTTGTCTTTCTGATGTTTGGGGTTTATTTCTGGGAGTCCATTATGACCCTTTCTGTCTTTGGTTGCGGGGAGAGGCAATGGGGACAGATAGGTTGAATTGCATTTTGGCATATAGTTAGTGTGTTGCCAAATGGCCTGACCCCTCTGAAAGTTTCTGCACTGTTTTCTTTATAGAAGGTTTCCAGTTAAAAACTAATATAGAAATGTCTAGAATGAAACAGTATGCAAACCCAGCACCAAAGGCACACAGGCCTTCTACCAGCTCTGGCTTTTTTCAGACTGTATGTCCCCCAAGACCATGAAGCATCAGAATATGGTCAGTTCCTGGCTGTCTTTGTGGCTGTCCATGCCACATTCTCCAGGGCAGCAATTCTCAACCTATGGGCCACAACCCCTTTGTGGTTGAATGATCCTTACACAGGGGTCCCCTAAGACCATTGGAAAACACAGATATTTACATTATGATTCATTACAGTTATGAAAATTACAGTTATGAAGTAGCATGAAAATAATTTTATGGTTGGGGGTCACCACAACGTGAGAAACTGTATTAAAGGGTCGCAAAATTAGGAAGGTTGAGAACCACTATTCTAGGGCCCCTCCCTATTTACACACAGTTCATGTCTGAACCAAAATATGTAAAGCCTATAGTTATATTTCTAGCTCACTTTCTTTGAACAGCTTTCTTCTCTTTAGCAGTCTGTCCTAAAATTTCCATTTGCTTTGACAGTATATTATTTTTCTTATTCTGTTGACACATTATCTTAATATTCTACAACATATAGACAGAGTTATCAAGGTGATCATTTTGAGGAAGAAAACATAAAAGAATGGAAATTCATGAAAATATTCAAATACAGATGATACAGATAAGGAAACATAGATTCTGAGATTTGTAGTCTGCAGTTTATACAGTACAAAGCAGTGGCAAAGCAAAGAAATTAGGATTATATTATGAATTGTTATCTTTGCCATGTAAAAGAATTTGATTATCTGCAGGAATGACTTATAACTTTTCAGCATCAGGACTACAGGTAACTATAGTAACCATTTAATGCATTAATTTTTGTCAATAAAGCATGAAAACAAGAATCCAGATGTATTCTTATATATTTATAGTACCTTGAAATACTGACCATGTTAGCATACTAGATAAGCTGGTGGGACCAATTGAAAAATAACAGTGAATATTGATTTCATACTCATGATCTCAAGCTTAAAATGTATTAAGTCTATATTTGATGTTAACACTGACAAAAATGTCTCACTGAGATATAGGTGCCACTTGTTTGATGTAAACATCTCAAGGGTCTTGACAATTTTGTTTGCAATTGCTTATGCGTTTAAAATATTTTGATGGAAGCAGAATAATCAATTTCAACCGGAAGCTTAAAATATGTAGGTGAGATCAATTAAACATACATATGAAAATAACATTGATTATGCTCTATTTAAGGTCACAAAAATTGGCTAGATTTATGAATAAAATGAAATTGAAAAATGAAATTAAAAAGCATAAGGAGTAACGATTAGCAAATTAAATCCTAAAAATAGCATCAAATTAATTTTTTTTGTCTGCACAGAACTTGTCATCAAGGTTACTTAAACCTTCTTCACACTGTTTCTTTCTCTAGTTTTGTGTCCACTTCTGCCTGTAATTACACACGTGCAACTGTACATTTGTTGGATTGATTTATTTCCCTTGCATTGCCTATTAACTTTATTAGGGCACTTTACTTTCCCAAGACGAGTGACCAAAGTAACTTGTCAAAATAGTTTAAGTACACATTCTTGTAACCTTAGCTACTTGGGAAGGTGAGGAAAGAGAATACTAAGTTTAAGGTTAGCCTGAACTAAATTTTGCTGTATGCTGTGAATATGTGTTGCTCTGACTGGTTGATAAATAAAACTGTCTTGGCCTATGACAAGGTAGCTTAGAGGCAGACAAGCCACAAGCCATGTGGCAAACAATAGATTTATAGAAATGGGTTCATTTAAGATGTAAGAGCTAGCTAGCGAGAAGCCTGAGCCATTAGGCCACACAGTTTGTAATTAATATGAGCCTCTGTATGTTTATTTGGGTTTGAGTGACTGCGGACTAGGCAGGACATAAGAAAACTTCTGGCTACAAATGGTTCCCACACATGGTGGCAAGAGTTTCCACCTGAATCCTGAGAGAGATTAAAAAGACAATATAAAGGTGTCTGAGAGCACCTTCCTAGTTCATGTCGCTCATGGTGGGCCTAGGTACAATGATGTGTCCCCTGGCTTTGGCAGGTTGGTGGCATGCATGCTGGAGCTACAGCATGGTGGATTCCTGCCAAGTTACACAGAGAGGTTTCTGCAAGCTGCACAACACAGTGTGTGGTGGACATAGCTTTTGCCAGTACAAAAAAAAAAAAAAAAAAAAAAAAAAAAAAAAAAAAAAAAAACAGGTTTCTGGGGTACACTGTTTTAATGGAGGCATAGACCCACTGCTTCTGAGAGTTGATGGTACACATGGCCCAGAGCTGGAGGTGAATTACCTCCACCATGTTGAAAAGCTGAAAGGGGTGAAGTCAGCAGCCAAGGCTGCCTCTTTTCATCCTGGCCACGCAGTTTAGCAATTTAAAGTCTCCCCTGGCCATAAAAGGATTATAGATTCACAATAAGACAGATTCAGACAAAATAAAACTCTAAACTGTTTACAATGTGTGTAAAAATGTACATAGGCTTGGAAGAGAAAATAAAATGAATATAGACAGTTATATAAAGAAATAGTTTTAAAAAATAAAGTCTTTAAAGAGACAGTAAAGGTAATATAAGAAATAAGCCACATAAAGATGGATATCACACAGAGAGTCTAGATAATATTGTCTTTGGGATTTTTAAATGCAGAGAGACATTTGATTGTAAAAGCTGCTGAGTTAAAACAATATGTATATTTTAAAGGTATCTTGATTTTGAAATTTATGTCTAAGGATACGTTGCTTTGGAAAAGACATTCTGCTTTTGTTTCCATAGAAGATGGGAACCTGTGAATTGCTTCCAGGCTAATGTAGTTTGATCAAGTAAGACCCCAAGGGAGGCCCAGATGATCCAATATCCAAAAACAACTTTAAAGCAACTGGCTCAGAGAATACAGCATCACAGACTACTTCATTCAGGACTTGACCATAATTCTTAATTTTCTCAGGATCTCCATTAGATTGCCAGCACCCTTATCCAGCAGGAAGCAGTATGAGAAGCTAGACCTGAATTCCCAAAATATTGTTTATGAATATCTATTTTTATTTAAAGCAGGTTAATTAAAATGCAGTATCTTTCTAAAGAAGAAAAGGGCATAGTATAGATATGATAGGATGAAGGAGTAGATTAAGAAACCTACTTTTAAAGAGCAACAGCTTGTTTAAAACTGTTTTACACTGTTATGGATTTTAGTTTATTGACACAAAATTAGAGTTGATTTTGTTATATATATATATATATATATATATATATATATATAAATAAATATATATTTCTACTCTTGCTTAAGGTATTATATTCATGTAACTCATTTAAACTGTAATGGATAATTAAGAAATACAGATTAATAATTAGTCTTCTCTGACAGTCAAATGTAGAGTCATATTAAGTTTTCTAGGTATATATAGATATAATTCAGTTAGGCAGGTAATCTTCAAACACTTCAAAGCCTACAGAATATGGCATTTTAAATGTTTTAGAAACTTAGACTTTTCTGGATAATGAGACATGTCTGCTCCTGGCAGCACCAATTACTTCAAGGAGAATGATGGGCATTACATAAAATCATTATGTAGTTTGCTTTCCTTATGTCAAAAGTTAGCCACTGGTCAAAAAAATGCCCTTGTGTCGACTGATTGACAATAAGTTGTATAAACTGGACATGCAGGACCCTGGGAAGGTGACCACTGAACTTTGCAAGGTGAAGACAATCCTTCAGGTTCCTGCTTCACAGAAGAAACTGCCAGGCATTCTATAGGACACAGAGAGAAGTGACTGATACTCTAGGCCTGTAGTCTGAAGAATGGATGCCCCAAGGTCACAGAAGAACTTTGGGTAACTGTCCAGGTAGCCAGCTGTCTCTGTCATTCTACAATTTTGGAAGTTGCTTACAATGCATTTCCTGTTTACTTAGGTAATATTATATCCTTCTGAGGTCTTTGATGCAGTTGAAGACTAGATAGTTATAATTTTCCTTATGGTTATGATAAAAGATAAGTTAGATATGAAACCTTAGACTCACAAATAAATAGAATATTTTCTATTTATAGGATAAATAGAATATTTTCTTTGCATTTGGCAAATATAAATAGACTAGATATTATAACTGTAGTTCTTGCTTGGTAACTGTTTTGTTATATGTAATTTTACTATGTAAGAGTTAAAACCTTCCTTTTGATTAGACAGAAATGGAGAAGTGCTATGGAATGTCTTTCTATATGCTGTGAATATGTGTTGTTCTGATTGGTTGGTAAATAAAGCTGTTTTGGCCTATGGCAAGGCAGCTTAAAGGCAGGCAGGAAATACAAGCAGATAGAAAGGAAGAAGAAAGGGAGAAGAGTTGAAGAGACACTGCTAGCTGCTGCCATGAGAAGCAAGATGTAAAATACCAGTAAGCCACAAGCCATGTGTCAAATAATAGAGTTATAGAAATGGGTTAATTTAAAATGTAAGAGCTAGCTAGCGAGAAGCCTGAGCCATTAGGCCATATAGTTAGTAATTAATATAAGCCTCTGTGTGTTTATTTGGGTTTGAGTGGCTGCAGACTGGGCAGGACACAGGAAAACTTCTGGCTACAAAATTTCAAGACTCTGTGGAAAAAAAAAAGAATGAAGATGTAGCTTAGTAACTTAGTGGTAGAGTTCTATCTCGCTGTGCACAAGATCCTGAGTCCAAGCCCTGGACTGAAAACATATAGCCTAATGTCAATATCACTTTACATCCAATAATCCAGCTATCAATTATCTTTATACATAAAAGTGTCTTAGTTAAGGTTTCTCTTACTGTAAAGAGGCACCATGATCACAGCGACTCTTATAAAGAAAACATTTAATTAGGGGTAGCTTACATTTTTAAAGGTTTAGTCCATTATTATCATGAAGGAAGCCTGGTGGTGTACATGCAGACTTGGTGCTGGAGAAGGAGCTGAGAATTCTACATCTTGATCTGCAGGCAGCAGCAGGAGACTGTTTACCACGCTGAGCATAGCTTGAGCATATAATCTCAAAGCCTTCCGCTACAGTGACACCCTTCCTCTAACAAAGCCACACCTACTCCACCAAGGTTTTACCTAATGGTGCTACTTCCTATGGGATAAGCATTAAAACATATCAGTCTATGGGAGCCATAACTAATTAAACCACCACATTCCACTCCCTGGCCCTCATAGTCCTGTAGCCATAACATAATGCAAAATCTATTTAGACCAACTTCAAAACTCCCCAAATCTATCATAGTCTCAACAATGTTTAAAAATTCAAAGTCTCTTCTGAGATTAA
Source organism: Peromyscus maniculatus bairdii (assembly GCF_049852395.1). NCBI lineage: Eukaryota > Metazoa > Chordata > Mammalia > Rodentia > Cricetidae > Peromyscus > Peromyscus maniculatus. Next base: position 47,609,482 of record NC_134862.1, on the reverse strand, counting down.
TGGAGTCTCTTAAATGTAATCCTCTATAAAATCAAAATTAAAAAAAACAGATCATATACTTCCAAGATAAAATGGCACAGAATATACATTACCATTCTGAATTGGAAAAAAAAGAGGATAGTGAGGAAATACTGGACCAAATCAAGACCAAAAGCTATCTGGGCAAATTCTAAACTCTGTATCTCCATGTCTGATATCAAAGTACTCTTTAGATCTCCAACTTCTTTTAGCTTTGTTGACTAAAACACACTTTTTTCTCTTGGGCTGATTCCATTTGCTATTAGCAGCTTTTCTTGACAGTTATCCCATGACTCTGGGATTTCCAACATCTTGAAGTCCACAAGGTAATCTAGGCTTCAACTTCACAGCTTCCCACAATGGCCTCTCTAGGCTTCCATTCAGGGATACCCCTGAAGCATGCCTGACCTCAGCAGCTTTCCTTAGCTGTGGAAGTAGATCCCATAACACCTTTCTTCTATCCTTAACTCTAATGTCAGAACTACCTGGCTGAAGCTGCCAAGTTCTGCTGCTGGATGGGGCTGGAACATGGCCTCTTTGTCCAACTATATCTTCACCAACTTTCTGATTTGGATGGTTTCCCTCACTGCCTAAACTTGGCTGTCCCAGAACTCAATCTGTAGACCAGGCTGGCCTTAAACTTAGAGATCCACCAACCTCTGCCTTCTGAATGCTGAGATTAAGGGTGTGCATCATAACACGTGACTCTGAACTTTTCCTTAGTTCCTTTTCTCAAATTGGAAGCTTAGCTGGGAAGGAGTTTGCCCTGCAGTCACCACTCCCTTTATTCCATTTTACATCATTTACATTTTCTTTAATCTGTTTATCTCCTTGAACATAGGAGTTAGTTGCATTCTACTTCCTGGTTCCCCTTTTCTCCTCAATCTGTACATTTCTGCATTTTTACTTGTTCAGCTTGCTCCTTTTCATTATGAATCTTCATAAGAGTGAACACCAATAACCATACAATAGGGTCAATACTAGGCTGTTTTGAGATTTCCTCTGTCAATGGAACTAATCCAAAACTGTTTACTTTAGCTGCACAGTGACTTTTTGGATAAGGGCAAAAAGCAGCCATGTTCTTCACCAAAATATCACAAGACTGTTCTCTAGGCAACATACTAACATTCCTCTCCTCTGAAACCTCTTAAACCAGGTCTCCATAGTTCAAATCACCCTGAGCACCATTGTCTTCCAGGTTCTTACTAATATGGCCTATTAAGAAGGGCTTAAAGAATTCCACTGCTTCCATAACTCAAAGCCCCAAAAACATGGTCAGGCCTATCACAGCACAACCCCAATCCCTGGTGTCAACTTCTGTCTTAGTTAGGGTTTCTATTGCTGTGAAAAGACACCATGATTATGGCAATTCTTATAAAGAAAAACATTTAATTGGGGGTGGCTTACAGTTTCAGAGGTTTAATCCATTATCATCATAATAGAGGCATGGTGGTATGCATGCAGATATGGTGCTGGAGAAGGAGCTGAGAGTTCTGCATCTTGAGCCTCAGGCAGCAAAAAGAGAGAGTGTACTATACTGGGCAAAGCTTGAGCATATAAAACCTCAAAGCCCACCCCCAGAGTGAAACACTTCTTCCAACAAGGCCACACCTCCTAAAGTGCCACTCCCTTTGGGCCAAGCATTCAAATGCATGAGTCTAAGGGAGTCATTCCTATTCAAACCACCACAATAAGTAAATATGTATGACACTTGGCTTATTTCTCAGGTAAAATAAAGCATAATAATGTTTGGATTCTCAGAAAAAAAAAACTCATTTTCTCTCTTCTAACACCAGAGCACCCGAACACTCACCCTGGAAACGACGAAGGTCAGATTGTTGGGGGGAAAGGAAAATCCTTTGTATTCATTCACTGAGCCAATATACATTGAGAGAGGCTGGATAGGGAGATATTGTTGGGTTGGTAGACCTATTCCAGGCAAAAGGATAATAATGGCTGGTAACCAAGGACTGGCTACAATAGTACATCTTAAGATGTTGGAGCTTCTATTGCATTTGTGTTGTTGTAGATAAAAAGAATGCCCCACATGCCAGTGAAAGCTGACTCTGCCTTCTCTGTATAAAGTGCCTAGAATGATGTGAATACCAGTGAGGCTAACTTAGGATCTGGCAAGAAAGAAAGTGAGAGAGATGGAAGTTGTTCAGGTTAGTCTTGGCTATCAATTTGACTGGATTTGGACTCAACTAAGAGATTGGCTACTGAGCACACCTGTGAGGTATTACTGTTATTGGTATTTTACTCTTTTCCTCTTTTTGGGGGGGGGCTGCCACTCAGCTCCCAAATAAATTCACACACGGAGGCTTATTATTACTTATGAATGCACAGCCTAAATTGATTTGGTTTCTAGCCAGCTTTTCTTAACTTTCCTTATTCTGCCTAGCTTTTTGCCTCTGGGCTTTTCCAGTTATCTTCTGTAAATCTTACTCTTACTCCGTGGCTGGCTGTGTAGCTGGGTGACTGGCTCCTGAAGTCCTCTTCCACCTCTGGCTGCTTCCTTCTCAATCTCTTCTCTTCAGTTTTCTCCTCTTATGGATCCTCTCTGCCTGCCAATCCCATCTATCCTTTCTCCTGCCTTGCTACTGGCCAGTTCTTCATTAGACCACCAGGTGTTTTGCACAGGCACTGTAACACAGCTTCACAGAGTTAAACAAATGCAACAAACCTAAACAGAAATAACATACCTTAGAATAATATTTTAATACAGTGAGGGATTATTTTGATCAAGTTATTTGAAGTAGGAAGAACCACCCTAAATGTAGGTGACACCTTGTCAGATGATAACCAAATGAAAGAAGCTATAAGGAAAACGCTTTGGTTTTTGCCTCATTGTCTTCATATTTCATTGAATCTGTGCTGAGGTTGCTGCTGGTACTGTTGCTGCTGCTACTGCTGCCACATTCCTTTGCTATTATTGGAATCTAGCTTCTTCAGTTTCCAACATGGACTGAAGACTAGTGGCTTTCCAGGAATGTGGCCTTGTATGCAGCCTTATGGACTGAGCAGTTAATGGATTCTAAAACTCTCCAGTAATACAATTATGTATTTTTAAAAAGGCAACGTTTTCACATTATGTAGGCTCAATAAAAGCAGTATTGACATGTCTTAGCTCCTGTGTATAGGGCAGCTACAAACATGGATGAGAAGAACCTATGTAGCAGGAAATGGAATTCATGAGGTCTATATGCCCTGGAGTGGTATAGTTAGCCATACGGTGTATCTATTTCTAGTTTTTTAAGGAACCACCACACTGATTTCCAGAGTGTAGTAAGTTCAATGGTGCAGTAAGGGTTCCTTTTCACCTATCCACAGCCATTACTGGACTATTTACACTATATTGTGTAAGCCAATCTAATGAATGCTCCTTTAAGATGCCTTATAAACATATAAACATATCCCTCATATCAGTTCTGTTCCCCCCTGAAGAACCCTGGCTAAGGCTGGAATAGACTAGATACATGCAGGGGATGTTTGGGTAGTACAATTTAAGGCTATCCTATTGGTAATTCCTTTTCCCCAAATCTGCCTAACCCAGGTTCTAATGTTTCAATATAATACTGTGATTGCATTCTTCAGACCTTCAAATACTGATTTGTCTTTCATCTTTACTCCAGTTTTTATTTACTAGAAGTAATTCTGTTTTTTTTTTGTTGTTGTTTTGTTTTGTTTTTTGTTTTTCGAGACAGGGTTTCTCTGCGTAGCTTTGCGCCTTTCCTGGAGCTCACTTGGTAGCCCAGGCTGGCCTCGAACTCACGGAGATCCGCCTGGCTCTGCCTCCCGAGTGCTGGGATTAAAGGCGTGCGCCACCACCGCCCGGCTAATTCTGTTATTTTTTTAAGTGGCAGAATAAGTTAATGACCATCAGAACAAAGTATGGCTGTGGATAATTATGTGGATAATTATCTATCCATTCATCTAGCTAGCTATTACTCTGGGGAAATTATGCCACAGTAAGGACACACTAAAACACACTGAATGATAGCATGTTGGTGTTTATTTTGGATGTCAGTGTCTTCTCAAATATCTACCTATATTGGTACTGATAGAATAGTTACTCCATTCCTGAGACATCAAACAGTGGTTTGGCAGTTATTCAATCAAGACAAAAAGACAGAAGTGGTATATGTAAAAAGTATGAAACTGAGAATAGAGTAAAAGGAAATGCATTCCAAGTGCAGAGTAGATGTGTGATACACAGACCAAGAGAAACAAATAACTCAGACACACAAGGACAACGTCTGTTTTACCTATGTTCTTTTGCAGTAACCCCTAAGTACTTTTCACAAGTGATCCATTCAATTTAAAGATTAAAGGATCGACTAAAGGATTGCACGATGGAGCCAGTGACCCCAGTCACCTTAATGACAAGGCAATGATTAGCACCTGAGTTTCCACTTTGCTTTCAACATTGATTATGCCTGCCACTCCCAGCCCACTAACATATTTTTCAACAAACACCACCAACATCTGACTCCTTTATTGGTCATTAATCTTTCATTTACCTGTAAAGATCTAAAAATAAATTTAATCACCTGTTAGTGGAAAGATCACACAGAAGAGGATATCAGGAAGAAAATCTGTAAATTCAGAAAACAGCTGTTTGTGGGTTCCCTGATACAATTCTTTCCCCATTACTGTATATCCTGCTCTTGTCCTAGCATATCTTTCAAATGGTTACATGGACTGCAGCCTTCCTTGTTCCTTCCATTTGCAAACAGACTTACATTCACATAAATTCCTGAGGACATTTCAGATTTTGAGAAAAGTAATACAATTATGTATTTTTAAAAAGGCAACGTTTTCACATTATGTAGGCTCAATAAAAGCAGTATTGACATGTCTTAGCTCCTGTGTATAGGGCAGCTACAAACATGGATGAGAAGAACCTATGTAGCAGGAAATGGAATTCATGAGGTCTATATGCCCTGGAGTGGTATAGTTAGCCATACGGTGTATCTATTTCTAGTTTTTTGAGGAACCACCACACTGATTTCCAGAGTGGCTGCACCAATTGTACTCTCTTCAATGGTGCAGTAAGGGTTCCTTTTCACCACATCCTTGCCAATATTTGTTGTCTTTTGTTTTCTTTATCTTTGCCGTTTACTGATGGAGGAAATCTCTAAGTAGTCTTAATTTGTATTTCCATGATGGCTAAGGACAATGATGAACAGATAATGAAAATGCAGGACACAATGAAATTTTGGTACAGCTATAAAGAAAAATGAAATCATAAAAGTTGTAAGTAAATGGATGGGAACTGAAAACTTTATACTGAGTGAGGTAACCCAGACCCAGAAAGATAAATAACACATGTTTTCACTTGCATATGGATCTTAACTACAAATCTTTACATTTGTGTGTCTAACTTGGACTAGAAAGGGGCTGTAGGTGGGGAGAGTGAAGAAAGTCTATATTACAGGAGGGGGACAGTAGAACACAGGTGATAGGAAAGGGAACAATAGGGAGGGATGTTTAAGTGAGGAAAGGGATGAGAGGGTAGGACCAAAGAGGGGGCTGGGGGAAGGGCTAGCTAGTACTAAAGGTGTTTGAAAAAGCCATGAAAATATACTATTTTGCTGTGGGATGGTCTGTATGTCAAATTGCTCTGATTGGTCAATAAGTAAAACACTGATTGGCCAGTGGCTAGGCAGGAAGTATAGACAGGACTAGCAGAGAGGACAAAAGAAAGAACAGGAAGGTGGAGGGAGACACTGCCTGCCGCCGCCATGACAAGCAGCATATGAAGATGCCTGTAAGCCACAAACCACGTGGCAAGGTGTAGATTTATGGAAATGGATTAATTTAAGCTATAAGAACAGTTAGCAAGAAGCCTGCCACGGCCATACAGTTTGTAAGCAATATAAGTCTCTGTGTTTACTTGGTTGGGTCTGAGCGGCTGTGGGACTGGCAGGTGACAAAGATTTGTCCTGACTGTGGGCAAGGCAGGAAAACTCTAGCTACACTATTTTATGAGTTTCATTCATACATGCACACACACACACACACACACACACACACACACACACACACACACACACACCATACATACACATACCATACACACACATGCATAACCCTACATGGGGGTTTCTAGAGTTTCTGCTCCCAGAAACTGTAGGCTATTAAATCAAAAATCCAATACCACATGAAGGGTACCTCCTCTTGAGTTCTTAGTCAGGAGTGTCATGGAGACCACAAAAACAAAACATGCTGATGCAGTTACTCTTGGTTACCCACCAGAATGTAATGGTAACACAGACCCTGCTGCTGAGAACACCACAACTTTGGTCATAGGAAATGGAGAAATCAAGTTGTTACTGACTGAGAAGTGCAGTGGGATGTGGGTCTATATGCTGTGAATGTTGATAAATAAAATGCTGATGGGCCAGTAGCCAGGCACGAAGTATAGGGGGACAAGCAGATGAGGAGAATTCTGGGAAGAGGAAGGCTGAGTCAAGAGTCGCCAGCCAGACACAGAGGGAAGAAGATGACAAGGCAGAACTGAGAAAGGGTACCAAGCCACGTGGCTAAACATAGATAAGAATTATGGGTTAATTTAAGTGTAAGAGCTAGTCAGTAATAAGCCTGAGCTAAGGGCCAAGCAGCTATAATTAATGTAAGTTTCTAAGTGATTATTTTTGAGAGAGATTTGTCTGGACCATGCTGGCCGGGCAGGACCAGAAAGAAAACTTCTGACTACATGGAAGCTTCCTCTTACTTTGTGGTCTACCATTGCAAATTTTCACAACTGATCAAAATACAGAGAATAAGTGTAAATGGAGTACTCAGCCACAAATGACCCTACCACATCACCAAGGCTCAAGGAGGAGGGGGCAGAAAGATTGTAAGAGTCAGAGGTCAAGGAGGACCAGAGTGAAAGTTGTCTTCTAGACATAACAGGACCAGTACACTTAGGAGTGCACAGAAACTGTGGTTACCTTCACAAGACCTTCATAAGATAAACCCAGTCAATACTCTACCATGGAGGGGACAAGACTCCCTAGTGCCCACCTCTAATTGAGGAGCTATTAAGAATTGATGGCTTCCGGAGGAGGGTGAGTCCCATTTTTTAAGGGTGTGACCTTGATACAATTACTATGCTCTAGTGTGTGGCCTGATACCCATGAGCACATGGGCAGCACAGATTGGACTCAATGACTTAAAGAAGGAAAAAGAGACATCAAGTTTAGACAGGTGGGACTGGATGTAGGAGGAGTTGTGAGCAGTAGGGGATGAATATGATCCAAATGTGTCTTATGATATTCTCAAGAATTAATAAAAATACCACAGCAAAAAGAGAAAGCAATGAGTGTTCCTGTCTTATTCGGTTTTGTCCTCAGCATGCTACTGGACTCAAGATAAAGAGGAAATAAGTCGAGGACAAATGGATGAATGAACTCATTTCATAAAATACAGTGAACCTCAATCATAGGTGTTCATCACAAAAGGAAATGCAAAAGTGAACATCCCACCTGCTTTATTCTGTACTAGAAGAAATGTTTTTGCAGTGACGGAAAACACGGAGGCAGCTGGTGTTCATTAAGCCACTTCAAACCTGAAGCTCTGCTCCCTGGTGTGTTAAGTGAGGACTGACTGGCAAGCTCAGTCAGTCTCACTTGCTGCTTGGGCATATAGATGGCAGATGTCACCATTCCCAAATACTCATGGGGGAATAAATAACTTTACCCCTCCTTTCCTTTCAAAAGGATTCTATACCCCTTTCTCACTGGTGACCTGTCTTGGCAGTGGAATCTGAGTTAGTGGAACACACACACATATCATAAATGGATACAGCAGCAGGAACATGGAAAAGCACATGTTTCAGCCACCACCCTGGCTTCTGTTCTATTCACTGTGTTCAAGGTGAAGGCTATCCTCACCACCTCGTTCTCAAAAAAGCCAGAGAAGGCTGACCTAAGGCTGATTCAGCCAGAGGCAAAGACCACAGCCAACCTGTAGCTGCTGGTGTCTGTGAAAAAAAAAATATTGATGTGACTAATAAATGCATGTTGTAAACCATGGTGGATTTTTAAAAATTGGTTTGTAAATTCAGTACAACCTCTTGGAATCTGACTAATGCAGGACTGGAAATGTCTGTAAAAACTTGTGATGTCACATTCTCTTATAGTAATGTTGTCTCTCCTTTTGAAATTTTTTATATTTATTTTTATTTTATTTTATAATTTAATTTAATTTTACATATCAGCCTCTGATTCCATTGTTCTCCTCCCCTTGCCTCCCCCCCAGCCCACCCACCCCATTCCCATCTCCTCCAGGGCAAAGACTCTCCTGGGGATTGAGTTCAACGTGGTAGATTCAGTCCAGGCAGGTCCAGTCCCCTCCTCCCAGGCTGAGCCAAGTATCCCTGTATAAGCCCCAGGTTCCAAACAGCCAGCTCATACACTGAGGACAGGTCCAGGTCCCACTGCCTGGATGCCTCCCAAACAGATCAAGCTAATCAACTGTCTTACTTATCCAAAGGGCCTGATCCAGTTGGGGGCTCCTCAGTTATTGGTTCACAGTTCATGTGTTTTCATTCGTTTGGCTATTTGTCCCTGTGCTTTTTCCAATCTTGGTCTTAACAATTCTCGCTCATACAAACCCTCCTCTTTCTCACCAATTGGACTCCTGGGGCTCCACCTGGGGCCTGGCCATAGATCTCTGCATCCGGTTCCCTCAGTCATTGGGTGAGGTTTCTACCACAACAATTAGGGTGTTTGGCCATCCTATCACCAGAGTAGGTCCATTCGGGCTTTCTCTCGTCCATTACCAGTAGTCTATTGTGGAGGTATCTTTGTTTGTTTGTTTGTTTGTTTTTTGAGACCATTATTTTATATGAATGGATATTTTGCCTGCATACAGGTCTGAGCATCATGTACACACTTGATACCTTCTATGGCCAGAAGAGGGCATTAGATCCCCTGTAATTGGAGTTACATGGGTGCTGGTAATCAAACCTGTGTCCTTTGGAAGAACAGCTCTTAACTTGTACATATGGAACATCCCAGCACCTGTGTTACAACCTCGCAAAAACTGTATTGTATACAACAGGGCTTTGGCTTTAGTTTTCCTGCAGTGCATAAACTCTTGAATCATTTTCTAAAACTTCAGAATGTAAACCTAACTATTTCATAATGCAAAACTTAGTTACTTCATTTTTAAATGTATGCATACTGAGAAAACATAATTTGTATACATTGACAACTTTGCAGGGTTGGTATGTGTGAATACTTATGTATGTACTGTACTGATACATGCAGGGTTAAAAGTAAACGTTCTAATTACAGCTCGTTTTTTAAGGTTTGTCATCATGCTATCTCAGAAAGAAAATATTTTAACATTCTTTTGGTAGAAATAAACTATTTCAAGTTTGATCAACAAACCAGCTAGAGGCATGCCTGGGGCTTGGAGTCAGCAGGCTGTGTTAAATCTTGGTTCGGCTTTGCTGTTCAGTTAATTGTTTTTTGTTTGTTTGTTTTGTTTTGTTTTTTAGCATTTGCATATGCACCATTTCCTTTCATAGGCTTAGTTTCTTCACCTGTAGCCTGTACCAACTAAGGACATCCCATAGGTCTAATGGAAGTTTAAAAATTCACATATGTAACCTAGCACAATTTTGTGTGTGTGTGTCTGTGTGTGTGTGTATGGTTGATATATTACATATTATGCACTCCAATAAACTTATCTGGGGTGTCAGAGAACAGAACAGCCACGATATTAAACATAGAGGTTAGGCAGTGGTAGCACATGCCTTTAATGCTAGCATTCAGGAGGCAGAGATCCAGATGGATCTCTGTGAGTTCAAGGCCACACTGGAAACAGCCAGGCATGGTGACACACACCTTTAATTCCAGCACTTGAGATTTCACGTCTTGTTTGGGAAAGACACATACCTTTAATTCCAGGAAGTGATGGCAGGAAACAGAAAGGTATATAAGGCATGAGGACCAGGAACTTTGGCTTTTTAAGCTTTTAGGTTTTTGAGCAGCAGTTCAGCTGATCCATTTGGGTGAGGACTCAAAGGCTTCCAGTGTGAGGAAATAAGATCAGCTGAGAAGTTGGCAAGGTGAAGTTGAATTTGGCTTGTTCTGTTTCTCTGATCTTTCAGCGTTCACCCCCATACCTAGCTCCAGATTTGTTTTTATTAATAAGACCTTTTAAAATTCATGCTGTGTGTGTGTGTGTGTGTGTGTGTGTGTGTGTGTGTGTGTGTAACAAGAACACAATGAGTTCTGTCTGCTTTTCCTTCCTGCTCTTAACACAGGCACAAGCATCATTGGTGGTTCTTAGATTCACATATACATGCTCTCACAGACACTTCCTCTTGTTGTCATTACAATAACTTGTGTAAGAAATACTATGCTGTTTTAAAGATGAAAGGACCGAGACACAGAAGGCTAAAAAGGTAGATCTAGCTTCAAAGGAAATATGAGAGGACCTAGAATCTAAGGCATTTGATGGGCGAAATGTCTGTCATTTAATAAATTGGTTTGTGACCCACACTTACTCCACATGCTGTGTTGAGAACAGTGAAAAGCTACACTTCAGAGGAAGATTGGCATTTGACACCTGCCAATGAGCTCAAGTTTCTCTAGTACTGGAAGCCTTGGTTTCTTCATGAGGTAAGTGTTAAAGTTAAGTGGGAAAATTTTTGTGCTGCTTATAGCAGCTAGGGAACTCCAGTCTTACAAATTTTCATAGTCAATATGTATTTTTATCATTTGGAATTTTTTACTTTTTTTTTGAGAAACCCACTAGGTTTTCATGAACATTAACCATTTGAGCCAATTTGACCATATTAACCAATTTGAAGTCATCTCATCTGTGTAAACTGTATATAAAGCACCTGTAAGTTGAGTAGTTAAGTAGAAATCACACTACTGCAAGATTACAGATGACTTTAGTTTATTTTACATATGATCAATAGTGTACAATATATGGTAACTATTATTAAAATAAAATACATACCATAGTAAATTTTCAACAAGAGCTTATAGAACTTACAGAATAATGATGTTGGGCTTAAAGATTAGAAATACAAGAACATATTAAAATGCTCCCATAATTTCAACACATCACAAGGAAAAAAAGATATATTTTAAATAGTGGCCTTATAATTTTAAATATCTGCCTGTCCTAATTTAATAACATTAAATTCCTTTAATGTCACCTATAAAAATGACTGATGAGAACGGTTAGGTAGGAATGTACTAGCAATGCCTTTTTCTTGCTGCTTGTTTTGCTTCTGTTTCTCTATTGTCTTTGGTGCATATTGACGACTAAAGTATGCTTTTGTTGCTTGTTCACTTTTGAGCACTTGTGTGTTTTTAACTTGAAATCTGTGCAACCACACATGCACTCAAATCATGTTACAGCCTGCTTAAAAGAGCGTGTATGTAAGAATATCGTTGCGATCATTTTACATTGTGAAAGGCTCATGGAAATTGCCTAAAAATATACCATTGACCAGAAGGCATGTAGCCATCTAATGGAAAATGATAAGCCATGTCAATATTAATGTTAATAATGCTTAATTGATTTATATCTTAAAACGTTGGTATTATGTAAAGTTTATGTCTACATGGTACAACATTTTTTATTAATAGAACTCAGTAGAACATATTTATATTTTCAGATGTGAGGATTTCACTTGGAAATACTCCATTAAGGAAGCATCAGGTTTAATGAGGAATTTCATTTAGACTCACAGACAACCTGGTGTTAAAGTGTTTTGAAAGATTGGGTGGAGAAATAAGAATGATGATAGAGGCTTTGAGTTGAAAAAAAGGAGGATGCACTGTAAGGAAGCTTCTAGATCCAATGTCACTGAGTTATGATGAAAGAGAGGATACATGGAAGGAGAAAGGATAAGAGAAATAAGCATAGAAGCATTGAAAGATGCTTTGTAAGCCACTGAATGAATTTTGAATTGTGTATTCACACAGACACCAATTTTTTACATTGGCTCCATGTGCAATGGAATACATGAGTGAAACAGGTGCTGTATGGAGTTTGGAGTCTGTGTCTGCAGAGCAGGGCAGAAGTGATTGGAGATGGACAAGAGTAAGTTGTCATGTATTCTGAGAAGATGCTATTTAGGATGCAGAATGGATGAGATCAATAACATAGGAAAGAGGAGGAAATAGCATAACTTCAATGCTTTTAGCCTGGAACATCAAATAGGTGGCCAAGACAGATATGTTCATTGGGCTGAGGAAACTTTGATGAGAAGTATGCTTGGGAGAAACTCAAGAGTATACTATAGCCCATTTAGGATATTGTGCTGGAGGTGAATTTAATGGAGTGTTCAAAATAGAAACTTAGGGTTCTGGAATAAAATGTAAAGATGTGTTGCATTTATTTGTGATGCATTCTTTAGCTACGTAAAGATGTGTTGCTTTTGTTTATGCTGCATTTGTTTAGCTGCATTTGTTTAACTATGTAAAGATGGGTAGCTGTTTCACCTTGCCTGCCTACGGTACTTGATTAATCTAATAAAAACCTAAATGGCCAATAGCTAGGCAAATGAGGAATAGGTGGACCTGACAGGTAGAGAGTAAAGGGGAGTAAGCCAACCAGCCAGGGCCCCAGCCAGCTGAGGACCCAGCCAACCAGACATGGAGGAAGCAGGAAAGCAGGATGGACAGTACATAGATGAGTAAATGAGCCTCAGGGAAGCACATAGATTAATAGAAATGGGATAATTTAAGTTTTAAAAGCTAGCTAGAAATAAGCCTAAGCTAAGGCTGAGCATTCATAATTAATAATGTATCTCTGTGTCATGATTGGGGGGTGGCAGTTCAAGAAAGCCTGCTACAATTTAGAAATTTATAGTCTTGAATTGGCTGGATGATGGTATGATTTAATGGAATGAGTAATAAGAAACACTGAGTTCTGACCTGATGTTGGTGGAATCATGAGTTCTCTCTTTGTAAATCACGAAATGAGACATTTATGAAAAGGTGCTAAATATGAATTTGGGCTTGCAAATTTGGTATGTAAATGAGAAATCTGGTCTGAAAAAAATATTCATTTTTCTTTTACTAAAAAGATATCACAGAATTGGAAGCAAGAGGATGAGAGGAGTAAGCCAAGGAAAGAAAGTAGAGAGGGGGGCAAAAGTGGTCACAGACAACAGCAAATTTTAAATGCCAATAAGGCTTTCATTCATTTTGCAATCTATATTTTGTAGAAAAAAAAACCTTTCAATGAACTGTAAGGGTCTTACTTAAATTGTAGCTTGTTAGGATAACTTAGCAATGTAGGAAAGTGTGCATTCTTCAAATCAAACACACTGTTGAAAACTACGGGTTTCCCTTGACAGTCTGGGTCTCTGAATTTCACAGCTACTTTGAGACAAATAGTTCTCTCTTTCTCATCAGATACATTTTATTGAAAAACTATTATTAAAATCTTATTTCATTCACTCTTTACTGGGATCTCTGTCGATTTTTTCTCCCACATGTGCCTCTCTTTTACATACTATATAACATTGAAAGCTGTTTCTGGGCTTGAGAGATGGCTCTATGAGTCAGGTACCTCCTCTGCAATGACATCGTCCTGAGCTCAGATGCCAGCTCCAGTGTGAGAGAGAGCAAGGTGTTGTGGGGTGCTGCTGTCACTCCAGAGCAGCATAAGCGGGGGCAGCGGTGGTGGTTGCCGGAGGAAAAACAGGAGGTTGGGGGAATGGGCACTAGCCAGTCTAGCTGAAACAGTGCTAGCACCTGTGAGGGACAGTGCTTTGACCCTGACTAATGGCAGCAGGGAATGAAGAAAGGACAGACACACACATGAAAGGAAAAGCTGGGGTCCACTGGGCTGTGTGTGCTCTGATGGAACTGTACCTATTACCACAACAATCCAGAACCTCAGTGAGTTTATGATGTGCAGCACATTGGGAGGAATTACCTGGTCTCAATCAGAGGTCTCTGTAGGTAAGTGGTCTGGGGCTGTAAACATCTAGGGAGAGGAGCTGAAGTTGCTGTTTTATGCACACACTGATCTATGATCTATAAACATTCATGCTCGGACCACAGGAAGAATGCTTTGCCAATTTCAAGCATGACCTGTACGAAGACAGAAAGGCTTGGCCAGTTTGCAAGGGATCTTTGTCACGGCTGTGCCCTTATCAATAATACGTATTCACTCAGGATTTTGCTCACTCTGGGCTTTCTCTGTTCCCTACAAATTGGCAGGGTCCAGGTTCAGTGAGAGATCTTGTCTCAAAAAACAAGGTGGGGAGCAATAGAGGAAGACTTACAGCTTCCACACATAGCTGAGCACACCCACAAAAACATACACTGCCCTCAAAAGGGAAGGTAGAACGTAGAAAAAAACTATATTCCACAATTTCCCCTGCAACCAAGATTAGCAATGCAAATTTGGTCCTTCCGGTTAGATGCCTCACCAAAGGGCTGAAGTGAACTTCCGGTTATATTCAGTACCTTTGTGGGAGTTAACAGCTTGCGGTGGGGTCTATAATATCTTGACAGGTCAGACGCTAGTCTCCGTTGTTCTGGATGTTGTTGAAAATTTTTAACTCTGGAGCTGCCTCTTTCATGGGATATATAAATATATGTATAGTAGAAGCCTTAATTCTAACTCTCTGGTCCCTGAATCACAGCCAAATCCATTGAGCTGAAATTGAATAGTTGAGGCATCAGCTGACAATGCTCTACACTCTTGGTCAATCAATCCTGCTATTTTTATTCTAGAAAGGTCACAGTAGAGGCCATTGCTCCAGTATTAGTCTTGGATTTGTGAGAACTTTTTCATGAACTACCAGTTTGCTGAATCTTTAGTATATAAAAATATCTAGAGGTATTTCTAGCTCCTTCACTGGAAAACTGTTCTAAGGGAATTCTGAGGGGGAGCAGAGAATTAAACAGCGTAAAAACTGTTGGTAAAGGAGAGCCTTGGAGTCATCACTATCAATCATTTAATTTACTATAACATATCGATTTATTGTGAATTTATTGTGAAAAATATTTCCAAACTTAGTGGCAAGGGCCCAATTTCAAAATTTATGAGATAATTTCTGGGTAGAAATAAGTGACTTGACATCATGATTCACAGTACTAACTTAACGTCCTCATCTATTACCCACAAATTGAAGTAATTCATTTCTAAAAGCACTTTATTAGCAGAAAAAAATGGAAGATTCACTTCTATAACAAAAATCATAATAAAATTGTCAACTCATTCTATTAGAAGAAATAAGATCCCTTCATAAATATACAGATGCATTCATTTTTATGGCTAAAGCATTTGATACAACTGTGATTTATGGCGTGCCCTGTGAACAATCTAAGGGTACAGGATATATTCTTTTCAGACTATATGATGGACAGTCAGAGTTCTCAGCTTGCATGCATTATCTTCAGAGAGCAGTGAAAGAACAGAAATCCATTGTCTGCACATTTAAGTTCTAAAGAGCTAAATTCAGATACAAAAGCATCATAACTGTAGATCCAAGGAGATGCTTAGCCTCACCAGGTAAAGAAATGAGTGGCACAAGACAGTGTAAGCAAGATAAAATGATTGATATAAAACTCATCATAGATGAGGTGAGTCCCAAGTTTAAACACAGGTGTAGCTGAGCAAGTAGCATGATGAAGAGGATGCAGCGTGTGCTATGGCACCAGCTGACCTGTCTTAGGTTCTCAAGGATGCCCTGTTTTTGATGCATTATATTTGCAAATTGTGAGAAAAAAAAAACCCTCCAATCTTGCACTTCCTTGCCTACAAATTAAAGAAAACAAAGGTTCGCTGGTATAGTAGGTCAAAGCCTAACACTACTGCTGTTCAAGGAAAAGGTTGTTGCATTTGTTGATTGCCTATTGTAGTTTGAACAGAAAGTATTCAAACACAGAAAATTTAGCTATCATGTTTTGCTTCTTGAGGAACAAGGCAAAGTGCTTCCAGGAAGCATACAGCAACCCTGAGGTGAAGTGTGCTATGCATGCCTTCCCCTCTGCTCACGGGGCACTGTCTCTGCTGCTTCCCTTCTGAAAAAAGATTCATTTCTGAGAATCCTTTCTACATCCTGATTCTCCAGCATGAGAGTTCTTCCCCTTGCTGATGGAAAATGAAACACTAATACAAAATAAACCATTTCAATTGCAATGCAATTTTACAAAGTGTTTTCATCACATATGTGCTATGCTTATGAAGATGATGCTATAAATGTCTTTATATATATTCATGTGAAGATAAACATCAAATGTGTTGATGTGCAGATAATATTGTTTATATGTCATTCATAAAAGCTGGTGAACTATCAAGCTCAAGGTGGGAGCATCTAGGTTTTCCTCAAGGATAAGAGAAAGGCCCTAGTGAGTTAAGTATAAGGTGATCTCTGAGTACTAAGTGGGCTTTTAAGTGGACTATCCAAAGGCTATTACAGCACAGATTCCTGGTATACAAGCAAACTGTAAACTGAAAGTGAATTCAGCAACTACGTTGATACTTTGTGTTGCTGTGCTTTTATTGACTATAAAGAGCTTTGTTGCTCTGTAAATATATGATAACATTTGGAATGATGGACTCACTAGGCAATGCCGTGAATAATTAGCAACATTAAGGGAGACATTGAATCATATTTTGCTAAAGGCCTGAAGAAAGCAGAAGCAATACAAAGATTCATCCAACCTCCATAATCAGATACAAGTAGTCCCATGTGGCATGTTAAGCAGGAAAAAAATAGTTGAGATGGGGTATGAGTATTCTGTGAAAACTCAATTAAAAGCAAAGAATAGATGAGAATGAAAAAAAAATTCTTCTAAACCTCAAGGACAATATGTGACCTCAGTCAACAGCAGTAAGATGCTCCTTTTAAGGTTAGTGGTACCTCAGCATAACTGTGAGTTTCATTTGGTCAACAGGAACTGCTGTTTTATGACATGTGCACTCTCCGAGTTGACACAAGACTATACATGATATATCCAGTTACATATAGGACATGCTTAACCTAAGTAAGATGGCCCTTTCATTGTGATACTTTCAATTATCAGATAAGACAAATGTAACAGGAAAAGTGTCTCATCCCTTCACTTCATGGGGACAGGATAGGATATTCAATCATCATACTAGCATTTTCATTGTTATAAGTCTTAGAAGTTAATCGTTCATTCATTTAAAATATGTCTGCTATTTTCTTTCAGGGACAAGCATGTCAGATCTGCAAGGTTAATTATAAAGCATAGGTATCTACAGAATAAAGACGCATTAATGACATTGGGGAACAGGAATGGTTTTATTTTTAGGATTTTCACTGTCTATCCTTTGTCTGTATTACTGTTTTAGTCAAATTAAAGTAATGTGTAAAACTCAGAGAGAACTTACCAATATGTTTCTTTAAATGTATAGGAATGCCTAAATTGTGGATACAATATGAGTAGTTTAAATAAATGAAACGTTTGGATGTTGAGGTGGTTTGAATAAGACATGTCATTCGTACGCTTGGGTATTTGAGCAATTGATCACTTGATTCCCATTTGGTGGAGCTATTTTTGGAGGTGAAAGTGGTGCAGCTCTTCTGTAGGAAGTGTATCACTGGGGGTGAGCTTTGGGATTAAAAAGCTCACACCACTTCAAGTTCTATCTCTATGTGTCACACTTACCTTTGAGGATGTGAACTCTCAGGTCCCTGCTCCAGCTGACATTCCTTCCTGTCTGTCATGCATTCTTCTAGCCATGATGGACTCTTATCCTGCTAGGACTATAAGATATAATATATTCTCTCTTCTTTAAGTTGCTTTGGATCATGCTTTAACTGATATCAATATTAATAATAGCATCTGTTAAATATGAAGATTATCAAACTCAGATTTTCTTAAACTGGGAAATCAAGAGAAAAAAAAGTTGTCTACCAGTTAAGAACGATAATTTTATTTGAAGCTCAGATTTTTTTCTTGTGAATAAAACGTGTATGAAGAATGATGTTTTT
Organism: Peromyscus maniculatus bairdii; assembly: GCF_049852395.1. Taxonomy (NCBI): domain Eukaryota; kingdom Metazoa; phylum Chordata; class Mammalia; order Rodentia; family Cricetidae; genus Peromyscus; species Peromyscus maniculatus. The sequence continues at coordinate 47,591,499 of NC_134862.1, read as the reverse complement.
ACAATGCTAGTGATTGTATTTCAAAATACAATGGAATACTTTTTTAAAAAAAATGACCAGCATTTAACAGTTCATTTTCTTTTATTACTCTGGTATAAAGTCTCACAGATGGTAACTTTATGTGTAGGTTTTGTAGTAGTATTATTCTTTATACTGTTACAAACTTTGGCCCTTGGAAATTCTGGCCTTGAAGTTCCCCAAGGACTGGCAAGTTGCTGAATAGAGGTGCCCATAGTCACCTGATCCTTCATGAAGGAGGAGCTGAACAACAAGTAAATAGCCATGGCTCTAAGTCAGGGGCACTATAATGTAGTAAGGAAGAGAAGGGGACTTTCATTCATGTAGATCTGGGATAGCAGTAAAGAGAGAAAAACAGACAACTCTATACTTGATTATTGCAGGAAAAAGCATGAACAGGTTAGTCCCAGCAGAGTTCACTGCTGTGTATATCAACAACCCTAATGATAAGAGACATCCACAATCTTCATAGGCTTGTAGTTCATGAAAGGATCTGCCTGGATTTCACATCTTTCATTTTTGGAGAAAGAGCACGCATTTTCTTACCATATCCCAGTCTTCAGAGCACAGGCTGTTATAACATGTGGATCTATGGGCAAAGACAACCTGCTGTCCTAACTTGAACAACACACTGTCCCTGGACGCACTGGCACACATTTTAAACTTCACAACATTTCATTGACTCTGTGTAATCAAGCTTACTCAACCAAACACATACACTTGTTCATCAGTACTACTGAAGAACTATCCACATTGTCCCATGTGTCTGGTGTCATGAGTGCTGTCACTACATGACCACACAATAACTTTGTCACCATTTAATGTATCACATTCTGTGGCCCATTATATCCCTTTTCTCACTTGGCTCTGGAGTCAGAGGGCTTTCTGACCATGTGTCCCCATGCTACAGACCACAAAGCCATCAACGACAGCTGAACATGTTCCACTAACACACATTAAAGTGCCTATTGCCCATTGAATCTGGAAAGTACCTCGTGGTCTCATGTCTTGACTGGTTGTCTATCTGTTGGAAATAATTTGGTAGAGCATAGAACCTTTGGGGAATGAGGCTTGGATGACAAATGCAAGTTACGAGCGTTGGGCCTTTGAAGGTCTAAATTCCTGTCCCTACTCCCCATTCCCTACTCTGCTTCTGGCTCTAGGATAATGTGGCTTGCTGACTCTGTCACACATTTCTGTCATCAATGACTGAGTTGATCCATCTTGTCTTCCCTACCATATTGGACTAAAATCTCCTAAATCCTTGAAACAAAATATATTACTTCTCCCTTTTTTCTCTTAGGTGTTTTGAACCCAATGGCATGGATGTGGCTATTGAAGTAGACAACTGGAATAAAAGAAAATTCAATGTAGTTTACCAAATCAAAACACTAAAGTCATCTTTAGAAGACAGAGTCTTTCTACAAAATGTAGACATATTTACTTTTATTTTATGAGTACAGGTGAATGCCTACATAAATGTAAGTATATTGCATGTCTGCGTCAAGCCTGCAGAGGCTGTAAGATTGTTTCCCATTCCCTGGAGCAGGCATTAAAAGTGGTTTTAAGCTGTTATGTGGGTGCTGAGAACCAAATCTGTGTCTTCTCTAAGGGCAACAAGTGCTCTTAATCACTGAGCAATCTCTCCAGCTCCCCAAAATGAACCTCAAAGATTTAATAAAGACAAATGGCCCACCAGATAAACAAATCTCAAAGTTGGGACACAAAGAGTATGGAAAAAGAAGACAGTATAACAATCCCAAAATAGCACATACACACTCCAGTAACAGTATTGGTGTTATGCCTGATAAGTACTTTAAAGGCAATTGCATGATAACTCAGTGAGACTCAAGAGAATGCAGAAGGACAACTCAACAAAATCCAGAAAGGAGTTCATGATATTAGTGAGAAATTTAGCAAGGAGAGAGCTATTATGAAAACATCATATGAATCTTTGAGGTTAAGAACTCAGTTAAATAATGTAATAGGAAACTTTAACAAGAGATTGGAGCAAGCAAAAGAAAAAATACAGGAAACTGAATACAAAAATTTTAAAAGTATCTCAGACTGAAAGAAAGAACGAAAGAAAGAAAGAAAGAAAGAAAGAAAGAAAGAGAGAGAGAGGGAGGGAGGGAGGGAGGGAGGGAGGGAGGGAGGGAGGGAGGAAGGAAGAAAGAAAGAAAGAAAGAAAGAAAGAAAGAAAGAAAGAAAGAAAGAAAGAAAGAAAGAAAGAAAGAAAGAAAGGAACAGTTATTTATGAGATGCCTGTAAATAAATTAATATTATAATTTAGGAGTGACAAAGGTAAAGAGAAGGCAATAAACATAGAAAATTTATGCAATAAAATATTAACTGAAAAATTCTCCAACCTTGGAAGAAATACAAATATAAGTCCAGGAAACCCACAGGTCCCCTAAGTAGACATGACCACAAAATATTCTCATGATTGTACATTGAAATAAAACTGGCAAAAATATAAGACAAAGAAAGAATCCTAAAAAGAGCATGATTGAAGTTCCAAGTCTTACTTAAGAGGAAATCCATCTATCCAGCAGTAAATTTCTTAGCAAAAACCTGGAGACCAGAAGACAATGGCATTAAGTACTCCAAATTTGGAATAAAGAATCCAGCTGACAATCAAGACTACTACACCCTGTAAGGTTTTCCTTCATAGATAAATGGAATTTCCCAAAATAAACAAAACAGGAAGAAATTCATTACAAGTTCTACTCTGCAAAAGGAGGAAGTGCTACGGCAAAAGTTAAAAGCTTGAGTCTTGTCTTGAATGGTAAAAAAAATTGTCTTGAAAGCATGAGGCATTATAATCCCACTAGAAGAAAAGACACAAGAGGAGACAGAAAAGGAGGAACCCTCATCAACATATTAAACTATCAAACTGCAAAGATGCACAACATGAGGAGAAAAGAAGTAAGTGTATTCAAATCAAACAGAAGAAAATTACATGAGCAAGTCTTGACTTATCAACAATACTTCTGAATATTAAAGAAAAGGTACAGATTAAGTGAGCTGATATTTAAAAAGAAGATTCAACTACTTAATTCCTTTAAGAAACTCATTTCCCCACTAGCTATACATAAAGACCAAAGATGAAAACATGGGAACAGATATTCTGTGCAAATAGAAATCAAAATTGATCAAGACTAACTATATTTCAGCAGAGAAAATTTACTTCAAGAGAAGCTCTAAAGACATACAAGAAGGGTAAGCATGTGATCTTCCAGGAATCCATTCATCAAGAAGATATAATGATTGTATGTCTAAGTGAGTTACTACTACTGCACATGATATTATGAAATGATGACAAGAGGGAGCCTGCAATGCAGTAATGTATAGAGTTTTCTACTCTCATCAATATATAGATAATTTAGACCAAAAAAAAAGACAAAGATTTATAAAATCAACATGAGAATTAAGCTACTCAAGAGGGTATATGACTCAGTGGTTAAGAGCACTGGCTTTTTTATAGAATGTCTGGGTTCAGTTCCGAGCACCCATGGAGTGGCTCACAACTGTCTTGTGGTAGTTTGCAAAAGAATACCCTCCATAGGTTCATATATTTTAATGCTTAGGCACCAGGAAGAAACTGTTTGAAAGGATTAGGAGGATTTGGAGTTATAGCCTTGTTGGAGTGGGTGTGGTCTGGTTGGAGGAAGTGTGTCTTTGAGGTTTCAAAAGCCTAAGGCAGGCCCAGGAGCTCTCTCTGACTCTCTGTCTCTGTCTCTGTCTCTCTGTCTCTGTCTGTCTCTGCCTCTCTGTCTCTCTCTCTCTGTCTCTCTGTCTCTCTCTGTCTCTCTGTCTCTCTCTCTCTCCTGCCTTCAGGTTGGGATGTAGAAATTCCAGCTACCCTCCAGCACTACACTTGCCTGCCACCATGGCCCCTGCCACAGTGGTAATGAACTAAGCCTCTGAAACTGTAAGCAAGCCCCACTTAAATGCTTTCTTTATAAGAGTTGCTGTGGGCATGGAGTCTCTTCACAGAATTAAAACACTGACTAAGACAGTCTATAGTTCTAGGAGACCTGATGTCCTCTTCTGCCACCTCAGGCCCTCCACACACATAGTGTATAAATATACACATAGGCTAAACATCCATATACAAAAAATTAAATTAAGTTTAAAAGTTTTAAGGAGAAGAAATTGATCTAACTAGTATTTTTACAGAACATTTCACCTAACAGAATGTTATGAACAAAGAAAATGAGGCAGACCACACAGCCATTCATTTGAACATGGAATATTCTAAAAACTAGGCTACAAGTTTCAATATGCCCAGGAATAAAAATGACATCCTATATCTTTCCTCATCATAACGGAATAAAACTAGAAATTAATAACAACAATAATAAAAATGAAACTCTGGAAATTATACAAATACATGCAAACTTAATCCCATACACTTGTATTGAAGAAATACAGATACAAATTGAGATGGCTCTTACAACATTTGAATACGGAAAAATAATATGCTGTATTTCATGGAATGCATAAAATCAAGAGGGGAATTTAACCAATAAATGCCAATAAGCAAAGATTGGTTTTAGATAAAGGACCTAATAATTAAGCACAAAGTGTTAGTGACAAACCACACCAAAAATTAGTAGTAAGAAATCAAATGACCCCCACAGAAATAAACAAACAAAAATTCCCACCACAAAATAAGTATTATATTTCTGATTTCAAGATTCATTATACAGCTCTAGTTCTGAAAACAGCATGGCACTTGTGTAAAAAAAATGATGCATACTGGCACAGAGTAGAGATTCAAGAACTCCATATATCTCTCCTGATACATTCCTGATATACCCACACATCCCAGCAAAGGCAGGTGTTTCAGGAATTGGCACAGAACGGGGCAATAGGGAGAATGGAAACGCTGGTTCAGACAAGTAAATTTGAATTTGAGCTTTCAAGGCAGACAAACATCAACTAAAAGTGGATCTAAGACCTAGACACAAGCTCTGAAACTCGATTAAAGATTGGACAAACCTTTGAGGACATTGCTATAGATAATGATAGTTTTGATAATATCCCCCAAAGCACATACCAAGTATGAAATATAAAATTAGGCAAAAGGGATTACATCCTTAAGAAGCTTCTGCACTGTAAATATAATAGTCAAAAGAGTTAAGAATGGAAGAGTGTATTTCAACACTGTTCACTTGACAAAAGATTAATATGATGGTTAATCTTAGCAGTCATCTTAGAATCAGCTAGGAGACATGCCTCCTGGCAGATAGGTGAAGACATTTTTTCAGGAGGGGGTAACTGACAGGGGAAGATCCTTCTCCACATATGTGGGACATTCTGCCCCCACCCCCATATAAGGTGCTCCGAGGAAAAAAAAGCAATGGTGTTTGCTTACCTGCCTTCACTTGCTGGTCAGTATGTCTACTCTATTATTGTAGCTGCTGACATCCTTTGGACAGTTTTTCCTTGGCCTTCCCATGTGTATAGGAGGCCTGATTCTCTAAGAATCCTCCAGGCCTTTGGAACCAGATTAGGATTATTTGGGCATCCTCTATTTTGTACTGAGCAAGCTACTGGATTCTCAGCTTTACCAGTAGCCTCTGAGGGCCATTGTTGGTAAACCTACATGAAGTCCTCTAAGCCAGTCTAATAAATACACTTGGAAACACACATTCATTCTGCCAGTTCTGATCCTTTAGCCAACCCCAACGAATGGAATCAATGTCTATACTCTGCAGGTAACTTAAGAAACTAACAACAATAAATATAAAAGTGGGAAAATGTTATCAATAGGCATTTCTCAAAATAAGAAATACAAGCAACCAAATATATGGAACACGTTCAGTATCAAGAACTACCAAGTAAACTAAAACCTTGACGTCTATACAGTATTGTCTCACCCTTTAGAATAACCACTGTCAAAAAGACAAAAAAAAAGTGTTAGCAAGTATGTGAAGGGAAAGGAAGTTCTAAGGCACTGTTGATGGAAATGGAAGGTAGTACTTTCTTTATGCAGAACAATATGGCAGTTCTCCAAACAGTTAAAAATAGATCTACCTGGTGCACGGATTTGTCAATTTGATAAATCTAGAATCACATTGGATGAGAGTCTCAATGAAGACTTTCTAGATCCGCATGGCCTGTGGGTATGTCTGTGGGGGATGGTCTTGATTACATTGATTGTTGTAGGAAGACACAGACCATTGTGGGCAACACTGTTCCCCAGGCTTTGGTTTTAGACTACATTAGAGAAAATGAGCTAAGTAATAGGCGTGCTTGCATTCATTTGCTTCTGCTCTTGACTGTGAATGTAATGTAACTACCTGTTTTAAATTCCTGCACCTCCATTTCCCCGCTGTGATGTACTGTAACCTAGAACCATGACCTAAAATAAACTCCTATCCTCTAAGGTGCTTTCTGTCTAGATGTTTTATAACAGTAACAAAAATTAAACTAGCACAAGATGTGATACAAACCAGCATCTATCTATCACTCTTCAGGGAATATATATAGAAAGGAAATACTTGTCAAGGCATTATTCATAATATCTTGCATACTGAATCAACCAAAGTATATACATATATATTATGGAACATTGGTGAAACATAAAGAAGAATGCTATCCTGTCCTTTGCAAGAAAATAGTTGGAACAAGAGGACACTATGTTAAGTGAAATAGGCCAAACTCAAAAGTACAAGTATCATATATTCTTCCTCATATGTTGAAACTGCAAATACTGTCCATATGAATGTTGTAGTGATTGAGAGAGAGAGAGAGTTGTAAAGACTGGAGAAGAAAAATGGAGAAAAGGTGATACCAGGTCCCACAACACAGACAGAAGGGCTGTAATGTTCCATGTTGCCGTAGAGTGACTGTGGCTCACAAATGATAACTTGTAAAGAACCAGAGGAAAGGAGCTCAAATGACCAAACATAAAGACATTACAGCGAAATAGAAATGCTAATTGCTGTAACTTGTTGGTGTGGTGGTATTGTGTTCCCCAAAATATTGTGTACTCTAATAAATTTATCTGGGGTCAGAGAACAGACAGCCACTAGATACAAAGGCTAGAAAATGGTGGCACTCACCCTTTAATCCTAGCATTCCAGAGATAGAAATCCCTCTGGATCTCTGTGAGTTCAAGGCCACATTGGAAATAGCCAAGCATGGTGACACATGCCTTTAATCCCAGAAAGCCAGCTTTTAATCCCAGGGAGTGGTGGTAGATAGCAGAAAGATATATAAGGCGTGAGGACCAGAAACTAGAAGGCATTTGGCTGGTTAAGCATTTGGCCTGGTTAAGCATGTGGCTGGTTAAGCTTCAGGCTTTCGAGCAGTAATTCAGCTGAGACCCATTCCGGATGAGGACTCAGAGGCCTCCAGTCTGAGGAGACAAGACCAGCTGAGGATCCGGTAAGGTGAGATAGCTGTGGCTTGTTCTGTCTCTCTGATCTACCAGCATGGACCCCAATAACTGGCCTCAGGTTTGATTTTATTAATAAGAACTTTTAAGATTCCTGCTACATGTTGGGTTTACACTGTGTACATGAGATGAAATATTACATTTCCATAAATACGAATCATTAAACTTGTCTCAAAATTTATTATGGAAAACCTTATAAACTTCCTTATTTCATCTATCTATCATCTATCTATCTATCTATCTATCTATCTATCTATCTATCTATCTATCTATCTATCTATTTCTCCATATAGATATATATCTTTAATTATTTATTTTATGTGTATAGATGTTTTGTCTGCATGTATGTCTGTGTATCATATGCATTCTTGGCCAGAAGAGGATATAAGATCCTCTGGGTTTGTAGTTACAGATGCTTATGATCCACCATGTAGGTAATGGGAATCTAAGCTGGGTCCTCTGAATGAGCAGCCAGTGCTCTTAATGCCTGTCTCAGCTCTCCATCCCTACCTTAATTATATTTATAACTTTATCAATACTGTTAAAATAGTGTTAATATTAATACATTTGTATCCTGGAATAGAATTTTGTAAATATAGAGAATGTATATTTATAAATTCGCACGTGTAATAAGTAACATGAATAGGCATGCTAATATCCACACTCTGTGCATATCTTTTGTGAGAAAGCACTAACTCAGTGTTGTCTTGTCAGTTTTTGACATTCATTCAGTTGATTACAAAGTGTTATGACACAGAGTGTGTATGGGGGTGGGGTGGGGTGAAGAAAGCAGGCTGGATAAACAAATGTAAGAATGGCTTCATGACAGTTTTCCTTTCTGCTTGCCCACTACTGAGCCAAAGGTAAAACCTTGGGGAAAGTAAACTGTCTTCCTCTAATCCCTTATCCCACTAACAGAGAGCTTTTATGTGCTTAGAAGGATGTAAGTCCTGTAAAATGTCGATCGTCTGTGCTTTGCTTTGTTTGGCTCTAAAGAATTTACATTATGACCATTTATTAAGAGCGCTGAAGTGGGTCATTTGGAGTTCAAGTGCAAAGGAAAACCTGCATTTGCATTTGAATTGCCCATATCAAACAACCAATCAAAAAGTGTCTCTGTTTGAAGGGCAGGTGGGTGGGAAGAAGGATTAGTAAATGTAATTTATACTCTCACAAAATGTATCAGATCATCCTGTGCAAAGTGATTTTTGAACTGGGTCTTTAGCATTCTTTTCAAAAATTGAGGAATCGAACGGTTGTTATTATTGCCCTTGCATTTGGAAGAAGACAAGGAAATAACTGTGCCAGTCACCTTTCGTACTCCATTTCCTCCAAGAGAAAGGTCAGTTAATATGGTCATTTTCAAAGGTGCATAGTCATTTTGCAGGAAGTTTTAGTGATTTTTTTCACAATATCTGTATTACAAATTATAAAACTTTTTCCTTTGCTTATTTAATACAAAGAAAAATAAGAAAATAACAGTAAATATTTTCCTAGTGACTCTTTAATATTTCCAATATTGATAGTAAGGGTAATATTTAATCATACTATGCAAAAATTAAAGATAAATAATAAATACCTCATTGTATTTGCTATCAGATTTGATGATGAAATGTTAAGTGCTTTTTAAATTTGATGATTGATAAAAAAAGATGGAGTTCGATGGAAAATAAAAGAAAAATTATAAAATTGGACAATTTGGTCTTACAAATCACATTTCCCTATGCACCAAAGTACTATTAGTATATGTTATATAATTTATATGCCTTAAAATATACCACCTGACACTGAAACTATGTTAGCATTTCATTAACTAAGTAATAGTTGTCTTCATATTAGTTATGATAAAGCGGGAATAAGGTTGATATCGATCACTGGCTTCTTTAAACAGGAATAGAAGACGGCTTAATCAGTAAAGTGCTCATCTGGCCATGAAGAGGACATGAGTTCAATCCCGAGAATCCATGTTTAAAAGTTGGACATGATGGTATGCTTGTAACACTGGAGAGGCAGAGACTGGATCCCCAAGGCTTGTAGTCAGTAAACCCAGACTAATCAATGATCTCCAGGCCAGTGAGAGACTGTCACACACAGAGAAACACGCAAATGTGAAAACGAAGAACAAAGCTTATGAGGAATAACACCAACGTAGTCCTCTGGCCTCCAGATGTACCTGCACAGATGTGAACTTGTACACACACGTATCTGCACACACATGATCATACACATATTATATGAGTAGAGTACGTATGTGCAGGTGGTATATAGTATAGGCATAGCTTTAGACAGAATGACCCCCAAATGATTCTATTTATGCTGTTATGCAGGTTCATAAGTAAACAGTTACCAATTGCCATTGATCATCATGTGACAATTTTAGTTACTTTACATATCCAAAATATTGTGAAGAAAAACAACCCCAGTATCTTTTTTAAAATATGCATTTATTTATTTAATGTGTTTGAGTGTTTTTCCTACATATATGTCTGTGTGCCACATGCCTGCCTGGTGCCCATGAAAGCCAGAAAAGGTAGTCAAAGTTCTGTAACTAGAGTTACAGATGCCTATAGGCAGTTAGATGGGTGTTTGGAATCAAACCCAGATCTTTTTAAGCCAGAGGTCTTAGTCACTGAGCCTTCTCTTCAGCATCTTTTCTTTTAAAACCTTAAGTATAAATTTGGTGGATAATGTAATTAGTTGGATCCTACCCTTTACATATTCAGATTTTCAAGAAGTCTACTTTTTTATAAAAAAAATTATCAAATCTAAAATATTTGAAAGTTTAGCTCATGAGCAGAATAAGGCAATGTTTCATATTGTGGGACATATTTGTTGTCTGGCTATTCTAGGATTAAGGCACATGCCAGTGAAAGCAGATGCCAAGAGTAGATAGTGGATCACAAGTAAATTCTTCTGTAAATGAGTATGGACATCCCATCAAAAGAACCATAAGACTGCAGAGGGTCTTGTGCATGAAGCATACCTAGTCATCTAATGTGGAACCACTTTTGCCTTGCTAAGTCCTTTAATCATGATCAGGTAAATAAGCATTGAAAGCTGTGTTGGTGAACTGCTGAGAATTACCCTCAAATCGTTCATGAGCAGTGCACATACATGGCATTCTGGCTGCTTATACATTTCTGGCCATCTGTCACAATGGCAAAGGGCCCAATTAAAAGATGCTAGATCCTAGCAAGCAGTTTTTAGATGGCTATGGGTTTCCAAGAGTATTCCAAATAATGAACAGCATTTGTCATTTAAGAATGGCTGGCATGCCAATAAAATGATTTAGTATTATATTATACAGCGTATGTCAAACTAAACAGTACAGAGGTCGTGATCATTTTTTTCATAGGAATTGAAATAAATAATTGGAAATAACTTGAAGCATTATCTATTTGGTTTTGCTGGAATCATTGCCTCCTTTAAATAGAAATTTAAGTATTGCATCTTCAGTAGTGGGCTTAAATTATTGAGCTAAATTGGATTTATGTTAACCAGTCTGGACTGTACACAGGCTGAGGACTAGGTGCCAAGCCATTGACATGAGAATGGGGTGCCTTAGTCTTATTCATTTGGCCATTTATTTTGGTGGCTTCTAGCAAATTACTTAATAGCTCCAAATCTCATTTTCTTTATGTTTAAATGAAGAATTCTAACTAAAATTTCTAGTCTTTTATGATTCTATAGCACATAGAAGACTCTCCATTCCTCAACGCCCAGACCAGCGATGTTCTTTGTATACTTTTAAAATGACTCTCTATCTTGCCCAGTCAGCAAATGTGTTTCTACAGCACGTTGAATATAAACACATTACAGTACTCATTAAGTTCTAGTGTAAATGTATGCATGCTTGAGATCTGTCTCTGCTAAACATATCCTGAGCTTCCCAAGAGCAGACACTAACATTTGGTATATCTACTAATGAACATGGTGTTCAGTATGTGCATCTACCTACCCTAAGCTACTTATTATGTTACATAGAAATAGGCACAGCATCTAAAACAGTGAAATCATAGTAACTTTAGAGAAATAAGTAAACTATATATCACCACATCATGTCTTGTTTTTTGTTTGTTTGTTTCTTTTGTTGTTTTCAAATTCTAATGGTTGTGGATAGCCATGCCTTACTTTACTATCCAGGAGCATATTTTTATAATTTACATATTATTTATGCATCTGTAATGGCTTATGAAATGTGTTCTCATTAACATTCCATTAAATTAGATGAAGTCCAAGTATTTACAGTTTTCATTTGTTCTAGAAGCTACAGCTGAGCATCCTCTATTCAGGGTGTGTCATGTTCATAGCAATGCTTAACTAACGTCTCTTCTAGCTCCAGATAAAACTTAACTACTCACTAAGTTCCTGCCCCCAACTCTCTCAGCCATAGTGAGAATCATACCTCTGTTTATGCATGGACCTGAACCAGAGAGCTCTTATGCTTCATCCATATAATTCTACCACAGTGACTGGCCTTATCTTCTCTCACAGAGGCAATTATAGATTTAACATTGGTTTCGAGGTCTTTTATCTTTTTTAAAAGGATTTAGTGATTTAGTGTGTGTGTGTGTGTGTGTGTGTGTGTGTGTGTGTGTGTGTGTGTGTGTGTGTGTAGGAGGCCACAAGGTAGTGCTGTATCCTTTGGAGCTGGAGATATGGCATTTTTGAGGTGCCCTATGTACTTCCTAGGAGCTGAACTTTAGTTCTAATGATTGAGCAGCAAGTGCTGTTAACTACTAAGCCTTCTCTAGCCACTAGGCTTCAAAACCAATTTTTTCCTAGTATAGGATTTTTAGATAATAATTGATAATACTTTATGGTATGGGTAGGCATAAAACGTGGGAGAGCTGACATTCTCTCACTTTTTTCATTTAATATCTGGCAAAATTGGATCTCAAAGTCAGAAGCAAGACTCTGGTGTCTTCTGTTCTTCACAGGTCACATATGAGAGTGACCTAGATGAGGTGGTAGCATCCAGCCCATCCCATCATCCACAGGATGTTGTCTAAACCGTGAGATCAAGTGACAGCAGGACTGAAGGAATGCGGTGACACGGGCTAGTTAAGTACTTCCAGGTGATCGACTCAAAGAATGGCATTAACAAATGGATCCAGGCTTTCATTTCAAAATAAATATTTCATAAGACAGCCACTCAAACCTTCCTTTGCATTGTGTGTTGTAAAGGTGGGTCAAACGTGGTGACTACTATTCAGTGAAAATGGGTTCTTTCATGTTAAATGGCAACTCTACTGGAAGCTATGTTTTCTTTGGAGTTCTTCAGTTCACTCATCTCCTTACTCGCAGTACTTTATTTTAGTCTTACTTCACATTTTAAAATGGCAACAGAGAGAATTGTGTACAGCTACATCATATGATAAAGCATATCTTTTAAGTCTGTCTGATTTTCTCAAAATGTACACAACCTACAACCATATAGTTTGTGGGTGGATTGTTTTTCAGAAAAGATCAGAAAGTGTACAACCAACTTAAGGTTGACATGACATCTGAAACAAAATGTGGGAAGACCCTAACTATGCAGCTTAAGCTAGAACCTAAACTTTTGCTGACAATTTTGGGAGTTTCTGTAAAGGAAATACCAAAATTACAAGTTAGTTGCAGGGATGGCTGGAGAGATGGCTCAGGAGTTAAGAGCTCTGGCTGCTCTTCCAGAAGACCAAGTTGGGTTTCCAACACTCATGTCAGTGGATCCCAACCGCCTGCAATTTTATTTCCAGGACACCCTACACTCTCTTCCAGATTCCATGAGTAATTTTACACACAAGCCTAGCCCCCCCACATAGTAATAATATTCAAAATAAAATGTAAAAATTACAGGTAAGCAGATGTAATCGCACCTTTGCAACCTTGACTGAAGATTTTGTTTATAAATTTGAAGATTGAAATAATAATAAATAATAATAATACAACAATGTCAAGTACCTTTCCAGAGACTGTCCGGGAAGGGATGCAACCAATCTTATTTATCCATCCAGCTGGCTAATTGTACAACACTGCAGAACTATTACTTAAGAAAAGAATATATCTAGTGGCTTGTGCCATATTAATTTCCAGAAAACAGGATATGGACTAATAGAAAATTGATGAATGTATTTCCTAAAATAGTAGCCAGTTAAAATCTGCGAACCAATCTTGATATGATTGACAAACAATGGATATATTCTGAAAAATTTAGTCCAGAAGCTTCTTTGATTCTTATAGCATAAATCATATTGAGAATATTAAGTGCTTCATACACATGCTATTTGAAGTTGGCATATTCACACCTAGAACTGACCTTTATTTGAATATTAATATTTTTAGTAAGTAAATAAGAGTAGAATGGCAGTGGAGTTATTTCTTTTAATAAGATCATGTGATAGGATATTCTGTATAAATGCACTTGGAAATATCTTAAAGTGAAAGTCAACTGGGGAGCTTAACAATGTATTTATTTAAACAAGCCCAGGGCATTATACAGCTTGTAGAGTGATGCTTAGGATGTGAATCAGAGCTGGTTTCTACAAAGCCCTTGCTCAACCTTGCCAGATATTCTTTTAGTGTATTTTCAAAGATATTTAATCAACATGAGTCCTATTAATTTACTTTCTCTCATCAGAATGCAATTTTGCAGGAGCTGGATATTTGGAAGCCATTTATCTGTTCCGAATCTCTATTGATGGAGCAATAATTTTTGCTAAAAGCAAATGGACATCCAATAACCAACAAGCATATGTTATTTGGGTAGAAGATTTAGTGCGTTCTAAAGTTATAATATACAGTTTGAGTCTAAAATTCACTCCTACTACAGAATTCAAAGACAATCAGTAGTGGGAGATCCCACCTGCCAGGGAATGAAAATGCCAAAGAGAAATGAGGCCAGAGGGAGGGCAAGCATGGAAAGACCTTCCCAGATTGCTTGAGTACACACAGGCACAGAGTCTGCCATTGTCTTTCCACTCTACATTTCAGAGAATGACCCTAGAGCCACCCCAGTACTTAAGGGATTCCCTACTGCTATATGATCATCCTGAGCTCTGTGAGGGTTGATTTGGAGCCATTACATTTATTATTTATTTTTTGCTTTTCACTGTTTATTTGGAGTACATCTGATCTAAGTTTGCTGGGTGAATGTTTCTCAGATTCTCCCTCAAACCCTTATGTTCTGCCTTCTAGTCTTTCCGTAACTTTATCCTTTAAAGATAGGTAGGAATTCTTTAGTGTTGTTTTAGTCACGGGAAGTTTTTCCTAACCTTCTCTCCTCTAAAATACAGTATGTATATTAACAACCTCCCCCATGGAGCACAGTGCTTCTCTCACAGGAACTAAGGCTTGCAAGCAAACAAAAAAGGGTGTAAGATGTGGGAGTACAAACTCTATTCATTTTCTTTATTGGGGGAGGGCATATGAAAGGGGGTGTTTACCTAACTAATGTTTTGTTGGCTGAAGCTCTCCTGTTAACTGCCTTGGCAAACTCATCCAGGAGTGGAAGAGTGATTCGACACACTGGAAATAATTGTCGTCCCACTATTTCTGTAACACTGGAAAAAGCAAAGCATTCATAATTTAACTATAATCATTTCATACAGGGAGAAAAAAGTTAAAAAGGATAATGACCTGGGAGAGCCAACTTTACGACCTCAATGTATGGGAGTAATACTGCATAGAAGCATATTGTACTCTTTTCTGCCACGGGACACATGCTTTATAAAGTTTATTCTCAAAGGAATTCAAATTTGCTTTTTCTGTTTTAGATTTTACATTAACTTAGAGTACATTTTCTCTTTCTTTGCTAGGATTTTCCATACAGTGGGGAAAAAGTGCTAAAGTTTTCCCATCAGGAATGGTACAACTGAATCCATTTTTCCACAATTTTCTCCTGACATTTGTAACCGGATCACACCAAACCAGATTACACTTGACCACACATCCAAGAGACAGGGTGCACAGTGACAGTGTGGGCTGGCCCGTGTCATTTATGACTTCCTTAGCCTTGGTTTTCTGTTGGACTTTTCCCACCCCCCCTCTTTGGCAAACAGATCAATTGGAGGTGTCTGCTTTCCTTCGCACTAGCAGATGTAAGCATCTATTTATGGTGTTCCTCTTAATGCATTCCATGTTAGGAAAGGCCCAAAGTACAACATTTCTTAAAAAATTCACATTTCTCAAGAAACAAGGAGGTGGTGAGGGGGAAGGGAGTGTCAACCTGGCAGATCTTGTTTAAAATATTTTGCAAAAGAAGGCCCCCCAAGGGGCCATTAAACTCCCCATTTTGCTGTGAGAAGTGAATGTTTTCTCTGACTCTGAATTTGTGTGATTCTTAAATGTTCCCACAGGTTGAAAGAAAAAAAGAAATAAGGGTTTGAATGTATATTGACTAGCCATGACTGAATTGTCTCTGTTAATTACAAAGAAAATGTGAGGTTATTTTGCTTGAGTTTAAGACTCTGCCTTTTTCCCTTTAGAAATTATAATGCCTGGGTAGGTTTTATCACTATTCTTTTAAGAATATCAGAAAAGGAACCTTAGATTTATGCCACAGTTTTTTTCCCTCTCTCTCTTGTCTGCATTTGCCTGATTTTTTTTTGGAGTGCTATTCACAATAGCAGAGAAGTGGTTACGTCTTTGAAAAGCACAAAATAAATCCCATTCACCCGAGTGAATAATTGCTCAAGGTCATCCATTCGTTGTCTTTATCTTGATTGGTTGAATTAGTAGCTAATAATGGTGTTGAAATGTGAATGAATTATTAGCAATGGGGCATATTTGGGGGAGTGTCAGGAAATATTCCAGGGCAATTAAGGTTACCCAATAGCAAGGCCGTGTTCCCAGCAGCTGCCTCATAATCACTATGTTTAAAGAACAGGAGGCTTACACTAAGATTATAGCTTTTATATTGTCTGCCTTTAGAAGTCATATTTGGAATTTATTCAGTTTATTCTCTTGCCCTTTCCCTTTTGTTCTGATTCTGTCACTTACACACTGATTTAAACATACTTTTTATGAATTAAAATAGGCATCAGCAGATAGTATACAACATAGATACTTGCGGTCACAGAAACATTTAAAATGTCTACTGATAAATAATTTGCATGGGTATTATGTATTTGTTTCTTGTTGCTTAATTTATGCCATCCAAATGCTATTAAATCACAAATAGTTCACAATCTGGTACTCATGAAGTGCTGTTCCAATTGTTCGTACTTAGCAGCGTGATGGAAAGCATTCAGGAAATGCTGAGTTGCATGCACACTGGAAGCTCCTATTCTTTTACACTCATCACACATTTAATTTCTCCTTTCAACACTGGCCTGTCAGAGCTGGCTCTGCTTCCTTCAGTTTTTAGATTTTTTTTTAAATGAATGCAAGACAAATCGTCCCTTACCCTGCCATAAGCATTTCTGATTTGCAGACAGAGGCCTAGGAAATAGCAGCATTGAATGAATTAGCCATGTCTATTCTGAGCACACGGGACATGGTGAGTGCTGGGTAATCCTATTGAGAAACACTCTCACTTATTGATGCTGGTGGCCGGAGAAGGCCAAGTGAGCGTTCCCAATGACTCACAAGTAAATGCGAAGATGGCCTCATTTAATCCAAAGATGAGTTGTGGAGGACAATGAGGATGAATAGAGGAGACAACTCTTGCTCCTACGCTGTATGGAGAGTTAAGAGAGGTAGAGTGAGAATAATGAAGAGCATTCAAGATTTCTCACTTTGTGTACTTTACAGGAACCAATAGATTATCTTGCTAATAGAAGAGAGACTATCTACATTCCTGGATTTGGGGTGGACAGGTGGGGTCATAAGCATGTGTTTACATATTTGTGGTTGTGCCTTTCAATGTGCAGGTACCAGAGGTTAATGTTGGCTGTCTTTTGAGATTGCTTTTCAACTTAGTTTTAGAGACAGGATCTCTCAATGAATCTGGAGTTCACTCATGTAACAAGACTGACTGGCCTGTGAGCCCCAAGGATCCGCCTGTCTCCATCTCCATATAATCCCTCAGTGATGTGATTACCAGCATGCATTGCCATGCTCAGAGTTTTCTAGGGGTGCTGGGGATAAGAATTCAGGTCTGAGGGTTTGCTTGGTAAGCACTCTGCTGACTGAAGCCATGCCTGCAATTCCAAGTCTTGGATATCAATTTTGTATTTAATTTTTCATTCTAATATGCCAAATCCTTGTACTACCCCAGGCGTTGACCTGATTGGAGAATTGAAGAAGTGAAGACCAGACATGAAGAAGACCTGGGATGGGGTAGAATGGGCTCTTTGATGGAGAAAGTGCGGCACTGGCAGCTAAGCCTGTTGATTACATATAGCTGAACAAGAAGGAGGGGCTATCATATACAACTAATCAAGGAGCCAAGGTTATAGACAGCTGAATCAAGGAAACAGGTTAAGCTAATCTTGGTAGGAGTGATCTCTGCAGGGAAGCAGTCTTCAGGCCGTAAACATCCTGGAGGAGAAAGCAACTAGGGTGGACATTTTCTTCCCACGCTATCAACATTCACTCTGAGACCAGGAGGGAAGACTTTGTCATTTCCCTGAGCCTACCCTGAAGAAGGCATTGCCACACCCATAGGACTGAGGCATTGTGGTCTTTGACACAGCCATGGCCATGTCAATATACATCCACTCAGGACTTTGCATGTTCCTTACACTAACATATTTAGGAAATTATAATGTTTGATTTCCTAATTGTTTTGATTTTTTTCAATTTGGAATACTATTAGAAGTAGTCTGAAACCTTAAGTAAATGATTACTGGTTCTTGAAATACTTCTATAGTCTTAGAACATTATGGCCACTATCACTGACAGACTCATCATGAATCACACTTGGACCAGCATGTGAACTTTTTAGTCAAATTCAAAATTCTTCACTTAAAAATCAACCAGCAGTGCTTGTGTACGTCCTCTGCACAGGCACTAGGAGAAATGGTTACAGGTGCACAGGTGTGAACTAAGATAGAACACTGCTCAGTGGGAACCCAGAAGGAAGGTAACAATACACCCACGTGACTGCAGTAGCCAATCCATCCTAGAGGTGTTTTAGACAGGGCAAGTGGGTACACCGAAGAGAGCAAGGAAGGCACATTAGTCCCAGATGATAGCATGGGAATGGATGGCCATGGGAAAAGATCATCGATTTAAAGATGAGGAAACAAGCTCCTGCAGCTAGGACAGAGATTTACAATGATGGTTTAGAAGAAATAACCCTGAGTAGTTGGGCTAGTTAAGTAAGGCCTTCATTGTCACACAGGCAGGTAAAGATAGTCAATCAAGAATTGTCTGGGACTTAGTAATAGGGTACAATGGACAGAGTGGAGTGTAATCATTATTTTTTATTTGACTTTTGGACGGGGAAATGAAAACCAGATGTGTGATTAGGAGGAGATAATTTTGGAAGCATTGTGAAAGATGGGATTAAAGAGAAATATTGGTGATAGAGAAATCAACAGCAACTTTATTGCAATAATTCAGTGGAGTGAATGAGGACAGAGCCCTGGAAAGTAGTCCTTACACTTCAGTACTGCTTTTGTTTGCTCATGGCACCTTTGTACAAAGAACCCTTTTGTGCCCTGGCGGGTGGGCTGACTCTCTCTCTCTCTCTCTCTCTCTCTCTCTCTCTCTCTCTCTCTCTCTCTCTCTCTCTCTCTCTCTCTCTCTCTCTCACACACACACACACACACACACCATCAATCAACTTCCTTAGTTAATTCTTAGAAAGATTTCTATTAAGTACTCTTTAAAATTAACTATTAAATTGTAATGAAACAGTGGGTATTAGAAGCCAAAATGAGAAATGTGTAATCTAAATATAAATTGCAACATAACTGTTGACACAAGGGCAGAAAATAAAAAGAACATTTGTTTTTTTTTTCCCTTTGATGACAGTGTTTCTTTTATTTTTATTTAGCAGGATCTTTCGTGTAACTTTACTACATGTGTTATTGACTATAGCAGGGCAAAGAAAGACTAGAATAAATCTTTTTATTTTATTGTGATAAGAATTCTTCCTTGCTCTTTTTTTTTTAACTTGAACACTGAATAGTGAGTCACCAATATCAATGACTTCCTGTTATGGCTTACCAAGGTGAGTACCTCTAGACCATGATTTCAAATGCTCAACATATCTGTTCTCCTTCCTCTCAACAAAATCATAACAATATTTATTTAAATCACATTTCATTTTGCCCCTCCTTTTGTGAAAAAATGTTATGTATAGCTCACATCTGAAATAAGTTGTTTGTTAAGATCCATAGCCCTGCATAAGTAACTTTTGTTTATCTTGGAAATGTATTTATAACTTTTTTTCTTGAAATGCTAAATTATGAACATTAAAGCATGTATAATAATTCTTGATCCATATCATCAGGGAATTATCATTATTTGCTAACTTTTCTGCTTCATGGAGATACTTAACTTCTTGGTCTTTATACTTTGTCATAGTCTTAGACTTTCTAGACCAGCCACCAGCGGTCGGTCTGAGGAATACCCTTCAGCATTATTCCAGAAAGTTTTTTAGTTCTTTCTTATATTGGAACCATTTTCCCTCAACAGCAGGGATTTTTGTTGTTGTTGTTCACTTCCTTTGAGAAAGATTTTACTATTATTTATGGATGTGTGTTTTATATACAGCTCTATGCTGGTGCTCTAGGAGACCAGTGAGGGCCTTGGGTCTCCTGGACTGCAATCATAGGTAGTTGTGGACAATCCAGTGTGAGTTGCACCCTCTGGGGGAGCAGTGAGTGTTTGTAACTGCCAAACCATCTCTCCAGACACTTCATTATTTTGTCAAAAAATATCTTCTCATGGAAAAGTATATTACCAGTATAGATTTTTGTTGTTTTTGTTTGTTGAGATAAGATCTCACTATATTCTATAGAATGGCCTTGACTTCATAGTAATCCCCCTGCCTCTCAGTCTGCCACAT
This sequence comes from Peromyscus maniculatus bairdii, assembly GCF_049852395.1. Taxonomy (NCBI): domain Eukaryota; kingdom Metazoa; phylum Chordata; class Mammalia; order Rodentia; family Cricetidae; genus Peromyscus; species Peromyscus maniculatus. The sequence continues at coordinate 47,571,130 of NC_134862.1, read as the reverse complement.
GCTGGGATTTCACAATTCACTGTCACATCCAGTGTACACATACAAATTTTGAGGAATTATGCATACTAAATGGACTTCAAGTTTTCTTCTCTGATCTTATAAATCGAGAACTTAGAATTCTAAGCTGGAATTCAATTTCAGAACTCTAAGTGTTCCATTCTAGCTTCCATACCTATACCCATTTATGTGTCTAGAGGTTTTTGGTGTTTTGTTTTGTTTTGTTTTTTTTCCTACCAAATGTTCACAACCAGTGTCCTCAAATTTTAGGATGACAGATGTTGGATGTCATTCTTGTTTGCTTTCTCTTTCCTATGATAAAGCACCACGACCAAAGCAAGTCGGGGAGGAAAGTGTTTATTTCACCTCAGAGTTTATAAGTCCATCAATGAGTCAAGCTAGGGCAGGGACCTGGAGGCAGCAGCTGTAGCAGAGATCATGGAGGAACACTGATTACTGACTTGCTCAGCCTGCGTTGTTGTACAGCCTAGAACCATGAACCCAGGTGTGGCACTGCCTCCAATGGGCTGGGTCTAACCACATCAGTCATTAAACAAGAGTATGCCTTACAGACTTGCTTACAGATAATCTGATGGAGGCATTTTCTCTTCCAGGATAACTGTGGTTGTTCTATGTGGGCTAACCCAATCAAGAGAGATGCATTTTTCTTTTCTTTCCTTCCTTTTTCCCTCCATTATTTTGTTGGCTCTTCAGTGTTCATTTTTATTTATTTATGCAACAGATATTATTGGATGCTATCAACATGCTAAGTGCTGTCTGAGACTTAGGGGCATAATTAGTAACATTGATTGGATGAATAAAATCAAATTGTAAGCATTTATAAACTGTACACCCAAGATTCTACTAATGTCAGCTGTCTCAGGACATAGTGCCATTAGGCCTCCTATCTGAAATTTAAAAAATCACCGCAACACAAACATATTATCCTTGAGATAGGAAAGATGTCAGCATGCTTTTCTTAAGCTTAAAGCAAAAAATGAACATACCTGCAGACAAGGAAGAATGACCTGCAGTTATTTCCAATCGCTCAGAAATCACACAAGCGCAGTGCAGGAAACTTGGACCTAAGTAAGCAGCAGGAGAACAAAGATGTGATGCTGCTAGCCTGCAAAGCCATGATCTGAAAGTAATTCGCCGGTGCATTAATATTCATGGAAACTTATGACCAATTATTTCAGGAGGAAAGCAGTTCCACAATAGAAATGGCAGAATTTTAGGCTGTCTGTCACATGAGAGTGAAGCTTGTTGGTGTAATCCTTTTATTGGTTTCTGCACACAATATTTATTTAGGATGTTTGGGGGAGGAGTAACTGTTTTTAAACCTAAACTTTAGCCAAAATTTTATAAAAATCTGAAATTGTACTGATTGTTGGTTCTATAATTTGTGAAAGAACTATCACTCTAAAAGTATTCTGTTGCTGCTGTCTGTTTCTGTGCATTCAGTTGCAGAGATCAGAAGTAAAAACTCTTCCTTTGATACTATTTTAGGATGGTTGGGCTGTGGCACTGAATGATGGTTCAAGGCCTGGAGACCACACAAGGAAACTGAAATAGTCCCCACAGTTTCTGAAGATTGTTAAGTGGTTTTAGAAATGTAAGTTTTCTTTCTCTCAGGAAGCGTGTTCCTTCCCTCTGAAATAACTTGCCCAGATCCCTTCTTTTTTTTTTTTTTTTTTTTTTTTTTTTTTTGGGTTTTTCGAGACAGGGTTTCTCTGTGTAGCTTTGCGCCTTTCCTGGAGCTCACTTGGTAGCCCAGGCTGGCCTCGAACTCACAGAGATCCGCCTGGCTCTGCCTCCCGAGTGCTGGGATTAAAGGCGTGCGCCACCAACGCCCGGCTTCCCCCAGATCCCTTCTATATTAATAAAATCACCCACTATTGTCAATATTAGAGCCTTTGGAGTTATACCCTTCAGAAACACAAAGTCTGTATTTTTCCATTGCGATCAAGTTGAAGATTATATGCATCTGTGTGTCATTATTTCTTGGAAGTAATTGTATCATAATATTTTAAATGTAACTAAAAATTAGTAATGAATCTTATTTTTCCTGAAATTTTGTCCCAGAACAAAAAAGAGTAAGGTTTTACCAGTGCACTTAATGACACCGACGAAGGTGTCTCTCTAGAGAAAGCACACACACCACTTTATTTTTGGAATTGAGAATGTCAGGGCTGGTGAGATGGCCCAGAGGGTAAAGACACCACACGAAGTTTGGTGACCTGAGTTCCATCCCTGGAACTCTTGGAAAGGTGAAAGAAGAGAATAGATTCAGTACAGTTGTCCTCTGACCTTCACGTGCGCATGGACAGACACACATTATGGCACTAGAAGCCCCACACCCCCAAAAGCAGGTGTGCACATGCCATACTCACATACCCTTACAATAATAACTAAAACAGAAAATTTCAGGCAATTCAATAATTCAATAATTAAAATAATTATTAAATAATTAAAATAATCTGAAATTGGCAAATATCACCATCAATTTTGACATTGTCATTGTCAACTATTATATATGAAATAGATTTGGTGATAAGAGGCAGGCTAATTATTTAGTTCTGTGATATGAATTGCTCCAAACACCAGCTCACCTTTGACCACATTACACTGCACAGTAGAGTCTCTACCATGGAGATTGTGTCCTCAATAGGAATTTTCATCTTTCTCCACACTTTCACTTATAGCTTTGATATCTTATATTTCACATATTTTCAGAAAAATATTGCAAAATATTCATGAGGACATTTTTTTTTCTTTCTGGGACACCAACACATTTCTTTTAGACTTCACTCTTAATTCATATGTCTTCAGTTGTTGGTTGGAAGTTTTCTAAATTTAGGAAAATAACATCTCGTTTGATCTGTTGTGATAATAGAAAAGATCATTTGATATATGGTTTTGGTTAGCTCCCGGTTCTCTCTGTCAAATTTAGAACCACTTGAACATTGTGGTTTCTAAATTTAGTCACCCCTTGGAGCGTCAAGTTCCGCTTGGCGCTGGCTGAGCACGAAGCGATGCTTTGAAGAACACTCCCTTGGCAGAGTCAGAGTCTAGATGTGTGCACAGCAAAGCCCGCCTCCTAGTTAGGAGAAACAGTTCACTTCTATTTGAAAGTTGTGGGCTCCAAGGCGATAAATAGTAAAATATAAAACTTTAAAGAAATGGGTCATATTTTAAACTAGCTACCAGACAGAATTGGGTCTTTGCTTTGGGGGAGTAGTGATCTAGAATGAAAAAAAAAAGAAAGAAGAAAAGGAAAAGGTAATTCATAATATACATTTTTTAACTTAGACCAGCAAATTAATGCAAGATCTAGCCACTATATTGTCAGTAGTTTAGTGTTACTAGAAAGAGCTTGTTGAACACATTTTTAAGAATGAATTCGTCTCCATGAAGTGAGAGAGCATCAGGGGATTTTTGTAAAGTCAGATAGCTGAAGCTGAATCTTTCTCTTTCCACAAGCTAGCTACACAATTCCTGTGAAAGGATTACTTTCAGATATCAGGACCTGTCTTCCCTCTGCAGATTTACTTAGCATCCACCCTTGAAAATAGCTGTGGTCATGACCTCCAGTTAACAGGTAAGGAGACTGAAGTTCCAAGTGGTCACCTAACTCCAAGTTCCACACCAATGGGAGAACTAGGCTCAAGGCCAGATCTGTCTGGCACCAGAATTTTCCCTGGCTACACTTCCTGTGGGGTGTCTTAGAGGCTGCCTTATTTTCAAAATGCACAGTATGGATCCAACTTTCCTCCAGTCTGCACACATCAAGCAAGTTTGCTGTGTTTATGTAGCAAAGACTGTTTTTTCCCACTTGAGCATGCTTTCTTCGATGCATTCTTCAGGCACCTCTGCTGGAAATGTAGGTAAATCCCACACACCTAACATTCCAGTGCTGAGGGAATATGGTGTTGTATTTCTTCTCATGGAAGCTTTCCAATGTATCCTGCTCTTCTGTGAAACTTCAGACTGTTTAGATTCTCAGAACTCTTTCCTGAGAACCTTGAGAATACACAGGCACACACACACAGAGACACACAAACACACACACACACTCATACACATGCATGCTCACACATGCACACACAAATGCGGACATGTGCACAAATCTTCACATAAACACACATAGACTCTTTAATTTCCTGTCTGAACATCCTTTCTAAACTTCAGGCCTTGGAACTGTTTGAGACATTCCTAATTCCAGTATTCATTCCCATGACTCTCACCTCCTTATAGCCTCTGTAAATGTGTTATCTCTATAGGTTGTGTGCATAGCTAGGTTTGATATGTAAGAGTTTAAAATAAATGTACAAATAGGTAAGGGACAGCTGGAACAGCTGTTTTCCATTACATTTTGCTCTTGAAACACAAACAGGAGTGAAATAAAATGTATACATGTACCTGTGAAAACAAATTAACTCTTTCTTTTGCTTGAGAATAACCAAAATGATGGGGGAGAGGGCAAAGAGCCACTCTTGCCTGTGTGCCTTCTCCTCCCTGTGAGTAAGACTGAGTTGTCTCCTGAGAAGTGGGAGAACCTGATGTCATGCCAGCAGGACCCTTCTGAAGGCACTCTGGAAAGCATTTGCAGCATTCAGGGGCCTTTCCACCGGCAGTAACTAAAACGGAACATTCTAATATTTTTGATGCTTCACTATAGACCTCATTTCCAATGCTTCAGCCTGAGGTTTTACTGTTTTGTTCTTTTCATGAGGATTATGGGGAGCTGAGAGCTTCGTGAGCCTTATAAAGAGAAACTGCTTGACCAACAGCAGCTCTACTTTGAAAAGACACTGTTACTTATCACCACCGTTGTCTGTGTGTATGCATTTGTGTACATGTTCATACACACACACACACACACACACACACACACACACACACATACACACATATGCCTGTGTAGGTACATGCATGCATGTGCACGCCAGAGGACAATGTGACTCACGAAGAGCCTTGTTTTTTTGAGACAGTCTTGCATTGGCCCAGGGCTCAGTGATTTGGCTAGACTGGCTGTCCAACAAGCCCCAGGGATGTTCCCATCTTTGCCTGCCCAGTGCTAGAAGTATAAGGGCATGCCACCATGCTTGTACCATTTTAAAACTCAAAGTTATGGGATTCCTCATAGTTGCAAGGCAAGTGGTTTACTGAGTGAGGTATCCCTGAGACCACTTCCAATATTTTCATAGTTACTGCCTCTTTTAACACTTCCAGACCCTCTTGTACTATAAATGTAGTAGTGCATATTCCAGTATCTTGTCGATTAATGTTTCCTTTATGCTCTTGTGTGCTGGTTTGAAAGTGACATCACCCACAGGCTCAGATACATGAACACTTGGTCCACAGTTGTTTGCCCAGTTTGGGAGATTGAAGTGCTTTGGTCCTGCTGCAGGAAGGATGTCATTGGGGTTAAGATTTAAGAGTTTGAAGAGTCAAGACATGGGCCCCTTCTACTTGCCTCCATCTCTTGGCTTCCCATTCAAGGTGTGAGCTCTTGTCATGCTCTTAACACCATCCCCGTAGTTTGCTACCATGCTTCCCCACATGATAGGCTCTTCTATCTTTGGGGGCAGTAAGCTCAAATTAACTCTCTTTTGTGAGTTGCCTTGGTCATGGTGTTTGTCATATCACAGCAACAGAAAAGTAACTAACATGTCCTGGAACATTGTTCTTACCATAACAGAAATTCATAGATGTGCCCCCATTTTATGTTGGATACTATGTGGTATTTGGGGAAAGTGAAAAGTGTACAAAGCTGTAAGGTGAAAGTTTGAACACTAGAGGTAGAAATGTCAATATAGTGCTGCACTCCGAGCTGATGTCCTACTTCACTTTAAAGAAGGGGGCTCAGCTCCATCTTTAAGACATTCTCTATCCCAAATGATAACACCTAGTACTATAGACACATCTCATTTTCCTCTGCACTGGCATAAGACAAATCAGCGAAAGCAACATTCCTGACATAGGTTCCTGCAGGCAGGAGTTTAAAAGGCAAAACTTTGAATAAGAATAAAGTGTTCTAGGGCTTTAATCATAAAAACACAAATGTGTTCGCCTGATGCTATGGTCCCAGATCTGACATGCATTTTAGTCTCATGCATCCCAAGGTATGTATGGATGTATGTATCTCCCCACACAAATAGCTGGTGCTTGTGTTCCACAATTCCTATATGATAACAGGAGGAACCAAGAAACCTGCCAGCCACCCTCCAAACCAGCTGAAACCACCCCTTCTCCTTCCCTTTTTCCTTTTGGAGTTTTAATGCCCTTTTCTAAAACACAGAGCACTTTGATCTTGCAAAGATGTGTGTGTGTGTGTGTGTGTGTGTGTGTGTGTGTGTGTAAATATATATATATATATAACTATTATCTACATGCTCTTGAAAAAAATAGGTTTTTGTGGAAATTTGCATTGGTGGGTAAGCCAGTATTTAGAATGCATGTGCTAAAAGAAGCCAATCTTCACTTCCTGAAAAAAAAATGAGTTAAAGGCCAGCCTGGACTACAGAGTGAGTTCCAGGAAAGGTTCAAAGCTATACAGAGAAACCCTGTCTCAAAAAACTAAAATAATAATAATAATAATAATAATAATGAATGTGTTTTACTTCATGTAAATACACCTATTCAATTATAGGGCTCTGAATAAAAATATTAGATATTATAATGAGAGAAATACTGAAAATTTGCTATATCCCCTGACCCTTTCTCTTTGTGGGAAGCAGACTTCTCATCTAAAACTTCAGAAGTCATTTCTGAACATAGCATGGAGTGTATTCCCATCACTGCTTACCAGAAGGAAAAATGATGAGCTGCAGTGCCTCTCAGTCACAGAGAACTGGCCTAACATGCATATGCCCCTGGGTCTGATCCCCAGCACTTCCAAAAAGGAAAAATGTAACACTAAAAATAAAAGAAAAACTACCCCTAATTACTAAAGCTGGAAAGGAACTGGTAGAATATACACAAAACTACCAGTCTTTACCTGGTAGCAGAGTGTTATGAGGGAGTCAGCGGGGGAACTTGAGTTTCTTTCACTACATTTAAATTTTACAGAACAATGTCTATTTTTCCCTTGACTACAGAGACTGGTATGTGGAACATGCTCAGGAAATACTTAATAATTTAATATTTTACCTTTCTTTCATATAGGTTTTTCCCAAGAGTAAATATTATTTTTCTCATCAGAAAGTGTTTAACGAAATAGAAAAATAGAGCATATGGCATATTGTAGGACGTCCATAAATATTTGTTGAGTGACTGAACTCAAGCAAAGAACATAAAATCAGTCATGCAAACTGTGAAGCCCAAGCCGCTGTTTCTCAGCAGCAGGCAAACCACACTTTTTTTCATTAAGGTAAAATTGAAACCCTAATGGGGGCGTGCACAGGCAGCCTCTCCTCTCTCCTTCCCGGGATTTGCTGCTCCTGAAGAGGCTGGTAACGTTAGAGGGGCCGCCCACCCATCTACCTCTCCTCAGCCTTAGATGGATCCTTATCGCAGAAACATGTCTCCTCTTTCCCAAGAAACTTGAGGAAGCAGCAGCAACTCCAGCCTCTGAAGCTAACCCTGCCTATGACCCGAGTCGACCATCTCTATTCCAGTATGGGCTCCACTGGAGCAAGCATCGTTTGGATCCGTGAGATGATTGCTCATGGCTGCTACCCCTCAGCTCACATGGTGCATGATTCACGACTTCGACAAATGTAAATACAACTTCCCAGCACCCAATTAGCTGATAGAGCTTCTGGCCATTAACTCACTTCACTTCACTTTCAGTGCTAAATTATATGGATAATATGTGATACACGCTGGGTGTCTGGGAAGGTGCAGTGGATGGCAATTCAGAAGCCATCTAAGAGCCAACAAGAAGATATGGTCTGGGGATTTAGCTCAGTGGTAGAGCGCTTGCAATCGCGATGCCCTGAGTTCGGTTCTCAGCTCTGAAAGAAAGAAAAAAAGAAGGAGGAGGAGGAGGAGGAGGAGGAGGAGGAGGAGGAGGAGGAGGAGGAGGAGGAGGAGGAGGAGGAGGAGGAGGAGGAGAAGAAGAAGAAGAAGAAGAAGAAGAAGAAGAAGAAGAAGAAGAAGAAGAAGAAGAAGAAGAAGAAGAAGAAGAAGAAGAAGAAAAGAAGATATGGCCCAACTTCTCCCTTGGAGACTACTTCAGATCTTTTATCCAAGTTTCTGATTCACAATGACAAAAGGTGAGTTTACTAAAGGCTCTTGGGAGTGTCTGATAAAGATACTCAGAACTTAGCCTTGCCATCCCTTGCCAAAACTCAAAGGCTCTTGGGAGTGTCTGATAAAGATACTCAGAACTTAGCCTTGCCATCCCTTGCCATGGGTAACCAGCCATAATCTCCCTGGTGTAGTCCTTGGCACTTGTTGGGGCGGTTTCCTTTCCAAAATCACACACCGCTGGCTAAAACCAGACTTCCGACCCCACTGCTTCCTTAGATCATATGCTTTGGTGTCTTGTTCTGCCACTTAAAAGTTAGCCATAACCTCTCATTTTCAGAAGTGATGGTTTTCCTCCATTTCATCTTACTTCCTGCTGAATTTGCTATGATAAATTAGAGATAATGAACTGACATCTGAGAGCTGCACTTGAGCTGCACTGCTCTTTGTATTTTCTATTAATGACCATCCTTTCAAGCGGATTTGGCCACACTCGTCAAGATTCTGGTCCTGAAGTAGCCTGGACCATCACAGGCGTACCTCTATCTTCGGAGGCAGAAAGCAGCACCCCTTTACCTTCTTGTGTGTAGTTTCCTCTTTGTATGCAATGTCAGCTTAAGAATCACCTCCTCACCACAGTCTTTGTGGGCCACCAACTCACAGGTAGCTGCCATATCTACCCATGATATCATCGTGTTGAGTTTCTGCCTAAGCTCATACCATTTGTGCATTAGCAACGTATGGTTTTGCCAGCCAGGCATCCTCACAAATAAGCAGCATGGTCAGGCTCTTGGCAGGAACTCAGAAAGAGTGAGTGGTACCAAGACAAGAAAGGGCTGCTGCCTGTGGCTCAAAATTAAACTTTTTAAACTCTGGCTTTCTCTTATATTTTTGGTTGTGAGCCTAGCCTTTAACGGCTGAGCCATCTCTCCCCCAGGCAGATCTCTGTGAGTTCGAGGCCAGCCTGGTCTACAGAGCGAGATCCAGGACAGGCACCAAAACTACACAGAGAAACCCTGTCTCAAAAAACCAAAAAGAAAAGAAAAAAAAAAGAAAAAAAATTCTGGCTTTCTCCTTAGTTTATTGTGTACATTTATAAGATTACTCAACCACGGAACACTACCAAACTCTTTTTATGAGGCTACAATTACCCTGATACCCAAACCACACAAAGATGCAACAAAGAAAGAGAACTACAGACCAATCTCCCTCATGAACATTGATGCAAAAATACTCAACAAAATATTGGCAAACCGAATCCAAGAATACATCAAAACAATCATCCATCACGACCAAGTAGGATTCATCCCAGGGATGCAAGGATGGTTCAACATACGGAAATCAGTCAATGTAATACACCATATAAACAAACTGAAAGAAAAAAACCACATGATCATCTCCCTAGATGCTGAAAAAGCCTTTGACAAAATCCAACACCCCTTCATGATAAAGGTCTTAGAAAGAATAGGAATACAAGGAACATTTCTAAACATAATAAAAGCAATTTATAGCAAGCCAACAGCAAACATCAAATTAAATGGAGAGAAACTCAAAGCGATACCACTAAATTCAGGAACAAGACATGGCTGTCCACTCTCCCCATATTTATTCAATATAGTACTAGAAGTTCTAGCTAGAGCAATAAGACAACAAAAGGAGATCAAAGGGATACAAATTGGCAAGGAAGAAGTCAAACTTTCACTATTTGCAGATGATATGATAGTATACATAAGTGACCCCAAAAACTCTACCAGGGAACTTCTACAGCTGATAAACTCCTTCAGTAAAGTGGCAGGATACAAGATCAACTCAAAAAAATCAGTAGCCCTCCTATACACAAATGATAAAAGGGCTGAGAAAGAAGTCAGAGAAACATCACCCTTTACAATAGCCACAAATAATATAAAATACCTTGGGATAACACTAACTAAACAAGTGAAAGACCTTTTTGATAAGAACTTTAAATCTCTAAAGAAAGAAATTGAAGAAGATATCAGAAAATGGAAGGATCTCCCATGCTCATGGATAGGCAGGATTAACATAGTAAAAATGGCAATCTTACCAAAAGCAATCTACAGATTCAATGCAATCCCCATCAAAATCCCAACACAATTCTTCACAGACTTGGAAAGAAAAATACTCAACTTTATATGGAAAAACAAAAGACCCAGGATAGCTAAAAGAATCCTATACGATAAAGCAACCCTTGGAGGCATCACCATCCCGGACCTCAAACTCTACTATAGAGCTATAGTAATAAAAACAGCTTGGTACTGGTATAAAAACCGACATACGGACCAATGGAATCGAATTGAAGACCCTGACATTAATCCATGCACATATGAACACCTGGTTTTTGACAAAGGAGCCAAAACTATACAATGGAACAAAGAAAGTATCTTCAACAAATGGTGCTGGCATAACTGGATGTCAATATGTAAAAGATTACAAATAGATCCATATCTGTCACCATGCACAAAACTCAAGTCCAAGTGGATCAAAGACCTAAACATAAATCCAGTTACACTAAACTTAATAGAAAAGAAGATAGGAAGCACTCTTGAACGCATTGGCACTGGAGACCATTTCCTAAATAAAACACCGACAGCACAAACCCTGAGCACAACCATTAATAAATGGGACCTCTCAAAACTGAGAAGCTTTTGCAGGGCAAAAGACACAGTCAATAAGACAAAAAGACAGCCAACAGATTGGGAAAAGATCTTCACCAACCCCACATCTGACAGAGGATTGATCTCCACAATATATAAAGAACTCAAGAAACTAGACATCAAAGCACCGAACAGTCCAATTAAAAAATGGGCTAAAGAGCTAAACAGAGAATTCACAAAACAAGAACTACAAATGGCTGAAAGACATTTAAAGAAATGCTCAACATCCTTAATCATCAGAGAAATGCAAATCAAAACGACTCTGAGATACCACCTTACACCTGTTAGAATGGCTAAGATCAAAAACACCAATGACAACCAATGTTGGAGAGGATGTGGAGCAAAGGGAACACTCCTCCACTGTTGGTGGGAATGTAAACTTGTACAACCACTGTGGAAATCAGTATGGCGGTTTCTCAGAAAATTAGGAATCGAACTACCTCAAGACCCAGCCATCCCACTCTTGGGCATATACCCAAAGAATGCTGATACATACCATAAAGATACATGCTCAGCTATGTTCATAGCAGCACTATTTGTAATAGCCAGAACCTGGAAACAACCTAGATGCCCATCAACGGAAGAATGGATGAAAAAAATGTGGTACATATACACAATGGAGTACTACTCAGCAGAGAAAAACAATGAAAGCATGAAATTTGCAGGCAAATGGATGGAACTAGAAAAAATCATCCTGAGTGAGGTAACCCAAACCCAGAAAGACAGTTATGGTATGTACTCACTCATTGGTGGATTCTAGATATAAAATGAACAATCAGACCACAACCCATAGAACCATAGAGGCTATATATATAGCATGGAGGTCCCTAGGATGACTGTGGCATATAATCAATTTCAGTTTTACTCAATTATTGAAAAAAAATAGCCAAATGAATGGAAACACATGAACTATGAACCAAAGGCTGAGGGGCTCCCAGCTGGATCAGGCCCTCTGAATAGGTGAGACAGTTGATTGGCTTGATCAGTTTGGGAGGCATCTAGGCAGTGGGACCAAGTCCTGTGCTCATTCCATGAGTTGGCTGTTTGAAACCAGGAACTTATGCAGGGACACTTGGCTTAGTCTGGGAGGAAGGGACTGGACCTCCCTGGACTGAGTCTATCAAGTTGATCACAGTCCTCAGGGGAGGACTTGTCCTGGAGGAGGTGGGAATGGAGGGTGGGCTAGGGGTAAGGGGAGGGCGTGGGAGGGGGGAGAATAGGGGAACCCATGGCTGATATGTAGAACTGAATGGTATTGTAAAATAAAAAATATATATCATTAAAAAAAAAAAAAAACAGCAACAACAAAAAAAAAAAAAAAAAAAAAAAAAAGATTACTCAACCACATAGGAGGGCATGTCAGAGATAGTGAGGATCTTAGCCCAAGCCAATACATCTCTTCTTAAGCTAATATTTTATATCATTTTATGAATATGTTATACATCAATTTATGAGTAAGGGAATTTTAAAATAATATGATAAAACTAAAAAACTATATTTAGCTTTTCAAATAATTGAACAATGTATTTCTCCAGTAAGTTTTCTCCTTAACTCATTGTATTGCACATATTTTAAAAATCAGAGAATACATTAAACGTCTGAAGGAGGGTCTCAAAAGCACCCCATGGTGTTGTCACCCTTTTCTATGACTGTTGGCTGGATCTCACATCTTCCATGTTTTTTAGTAAAACACACAGTTCAAACACTCACTTGTTTTCACTACTCAATGAATTATCAAAATTTAGTGCATTTTAAAAATACATGGTAGACAGCAAATGTTATTAACGAAACATAGACATTTATACATGGTTAAAATATGACTCACGTGTACATATTTAGATTATTATAGATTTGTTTTTTCAGAAAAAACAAATCACCTCCCATTTGTAAATTCTACAGGAGCCTTCTGTTTTGAAATATTAAAGAAATAATGTTCTTTTCAAATCTCCACTTTAAAAATGATTTACTTTTTGCTGTAAATCATAAAACCTAAGGTATTTAGCAAAGAAGCTCTGCTAAAGGAAGTCAAGAAAGGAAGATCTAGCCGGGCGGTGGTGGCGCATGCCTTTAATCCCAGCACTCGGGAGGCAGAGCCAGGCGGATCTCTGTGAGTTCGAGGCCAGCCTGGACTACCAAGTGAGTCCCAGGAAAGGCGCAAAGCTACACAGAGAAACCCTATCTCGAAAAAACCAAAAAAAAAAAAAAAAAAAAAAAAAAAAGAAAGGAAGATCTACAGAAATGAATGAATTTATTTCATTCTGATGCAAGCAGTGATGGGTTCAGACCATGCCTGTCTGTTTTGATCACTGTGAATTGAAGTCTGACCTACAAGAAAGATATGGTCAGAAAGCAACCCCTCTGTCCTAAAGCCAAATGGAAGGCTGTACTTTTAGGAGAAGATGGGTGTTGCTCAGGAATATTTTAAAAAATCAAAGTCATGCAACTTTTAATATAACATACTCAGCTTTCTTCAGTCTAGCTGGTGGGCTCCTAAGTCAACATTTATACACACAGCTGCTATAAAAAGAAATGCTCCCTGCCAATTAACCGACCTTTTTTATGCCACTCACACAAACTTCTTAGTTACTCTTGTTATTTTAGAAAAGTACATGTTAGGCTGAAAAGGGAACCCATGTGGCTTCTGGTTTGGACTTTCCCCCCTCAAATGAAACATGAAAGGTTTTAATGAGAAATAGATCAAATGACAACCAAACCTAATTTGTTGAAATTTGTGTTAATAACCTAGTAATTCTCTTTCTTCTCACAAGCTTAAAGAACACTGTCAATTCAGCTCCCAGCATTTGGGTTACAACTAGAAATTTCAAAAACATCAACTAGATGATTCTGGTACGCAACAGAGTTCTAAAGTGTGGAGTCTTTGGATTAAAATCTGCCTTCCATCCATGCAGTCAAAATACCAATTGATAGGAAAAATACATAAGGTACTGACCATACCACACATGGGATACTTTTCTAGGTGCTAGGACACAAAGCTTGGGAGCCTAATCTCTGCTATAGACAGTTTTAAATGAAACCCTCTTGTCATAGGCATGTAAGGAAGCTTACCACCAGAACTTTGTCTTGAACTTAGTAGCAACCATCTGTGTGACTGAAAGGAACTCCTTTAAAGATAAATTTACCCACCCTCTACCCTGCCTTGCTTCCATTGTGCTCTGGGATCTGGAGGAGGCTTCCTGCTGTCATCAGGTCAAACTCTGAGCTCTTGGTGGCTTTGGCTTTCCGTGTCTACAAAGTGGGGTGGGGTCGATCATGATATCTACTTCCTAGGTTACTATGAGGAACAAATTGATACATATATGATCCCTGGCATGCAACTTCCATCACCTTCAGCAAATTCTTGCTTATTTCTTGATAATAATTAGTGTCTCAGTTTGCTTTCTATTACTATGATAAAACCCCGTGACCAAAAGCAACTTAAGAGGGAAATGTTTTATTTCACTTTACAGCTTAGAGTTCATCATCAGGGAAATCCAAGACAGGAGCTCAAGGCCAGAACCTGGAGGCAACAACTGAAGCAGAGAGCATGGAGGAACAGTGCTTCCTGGCTTACTCCCTAATTCTTGCTCAGCCTGCTTTCTTACAAACCCTAAGGCCACCTCCCCAGTGATGGCATCTCCTGCTGTGGCCTGAGCCCTCCTACAGCGTACATCAACCCATCTAGAACATTCCCCCACAGGCCTGCCTACAGGCCAATCTGTTGGGCTCATTTTCTCAGCCCAGGTTCCCTCTTTTCAGATGCCCCTAGCTTGTATCAAATTGACAGAAAACAACAAACAGAGTCAACCATCACAACTAGACAGCACCATTTTCCCATAGGCAGCCCAATTGAGTTGTGCCTAGAAAAAAATACTAGTTTTGTTTACGTTGTGGTTTTATTGAGTTAGGAAAAAAAAGAAAAAAAAATGAATGAAAGAAGTTGTATTTCTAACATCCCTGAGTGATGTTAGATGTTAGAAGAGAGGAGGATCACGTGACTCCTGGCATTTGTGCATTTTTTTTTCAACAAATGAAACCAAAGTACTTTGTCAGAATTTGACCTTCTAAAGAGACAGAAACTGTTAAATGTAGAGCTTGAGTAATTCCTCTCTATTCTACAAACCTACTCTTCAGATACTGCCTCAGGGGTGGGGAGACTGCATTTGGGGAATGTCTTTGTCAATGTACAGCACCACTTTAACAGTCATTAGAGGAGGAAATTCTTGTGAATGATAGAGTGATTGAAAATGGTTTTTACTGTACTTTGGAAAGAAATCTCAGTAGCAAGTAGAAATGTTTAGGGAGTCTTTCCTTGACACGACAAGCCATTGTTCTGTTCTGGATACCACCAGAAGTAAACGAGTGCCACATGGGCCAAGCTGGAGTGATACCACCAATAATTAAAGGCAGCCACAATGTCTCTACTTAGCTACAGCATTGTGACCATAATTATTTCAGGATTAAAATAAAATATGGTTTTCTGTGGTGCCACCCTATCATTTGACAGTTAAAGAGACTAAGACCCAGTTAGATGAATTTGCTTACATGGCTGCTTGTCAAGCCAGCAGCAGAGGGGAAGAGAGTTGACATCCTCGACCCCTTGCCATGGCTCTTTGTCCTCTCAAGGTACTGAAAATGGCTTGCCGTTGGCATATCTTATTGCTGTTTACTTTTATTTTCTCTAGGAATGTAGCTATCAGGAGGTATGGGGAAAGCCCAGGTAATATAATCTGTGTAAGCTTTCTGCTTGTGTTTCATGTACGTTCTGATGTCTGTAAGAATACCTGCTCCTTTGCATTACTCTCCTCCCTTTTTCCTGACTCTTATTTTTATTGTCATATCACTCATGAATATGGATGAGTTCACACCCTTCCTTCTTGGGATTCTAGGAAATCTTTGGGGGCATTATTTCTTAATATAAATTGAATGCATTTTCTTTAAATAAACACACTCATAGGTAAGCCATAATAAGAAGGAAACCTCTTTATTTCTCTCTCTCTCTCTCTCTCTCTCTCTCTCTCTCTCTCTCTCTCTCTCTCTCACACACACACACACACACACACACATATCTTGTCTCATTGTTATCTTTATCATTAAATCAGCTACATATTTCACACTATTTAATTTGCTTTTCTTCCCCATGATAAGATTTCTTACAGATAAAAAGTCACTAAGTGACTTGCATGTCACACACAAGGGAAGAGCTGAATGGATGAAGAGGGTTCTTAGCCATGCTAACTCTAACCCTGAAACGAATCAGTTCTGCCCTTGAGTTTGAGGAGCTTAGCATTACATGTGGATCAACAGGCAATGGCAGTTATATTGTGAGACAATTTGTAATGGTTATGTTAGCGCTATAAACTATAACTCAATTAGTGCTGTAAACTATGATTCCCACCAATGTTGCTAGTAAGTGGGATGCCAAAAAGGTCTCTTTCAGAGCAGCTCTAGGGATGTTCTTTGAGAAGGTGGTAAATGCATACATAATGAGATATGTATAGAGATTCCAGAACACTTTAGCCTAAGCCTGTACCCTTAATAAGAGTGAGTGAATGGTTTTCCTTCTTTGAATTTTATGACCCATTTTCTTTGGGTATGTTTCAACCAGACATGTATAAATACAATTTTTTCTAACATGTTTTCATTCCATGGTTGTATGCAGCCACTGAGTACACTAGTTAAAATAACTTACTCTGCTGCCTTCAATATTTCATCAAGTCAACTGAGAATAGCATTCCCCAAGACAGGGATTTTGCTCTGCCTGTGCCCAAGACCTACTCTGTAGTGCTTCGGCATGATTTCAGCTACTCTGTTCATACCATTGGGGGCAGGCTTTAGTGTCCATTATGTAATTACTATCCATTTGTTCAGTGTATCTCATGTATTGCTCCTTCACTTCATTCTAACTGGATTTGATCAGATTTGTTTCCTTTTGTTTTGGTTTCAATCACAGCTTTCTATTTGGTTAATGTTTATCTCCGTTGTTGCTCTTCTGGTCAAATACATCAACTCTAGCCTTCTTTCAGGAAGACTAACAGTTAGAGGGTGCACTGTCTGACCATGACAACATTCAACTTGCTAAAACATCCCTATCTTCCATAAGAATAACAAACAACAAAGATGAAAACTTCAAAAGAATTTTACTAGGTCTTTACATGCCTTGCATTGTGATATCTCAACTATAAGAGTTTGAAGTCTAGCAGTAAATAATGTAGTAAGAAACTTATTCATAAAGATAGAATAAGATTAATGAAGAGATCATGAGCTCAATTGATGAAGGATCAAGATAAGTTGATACCTTCATTTTTCCTCTTCATCATAATATCTGGGTTCTCCTTTACTTGCTTTGAAATTTTTTTTTTCAAAATATTTTCCAGGTATTAAGGTGGTAAGTTTTAATCATTCTTACATATTTCAAAATAAGTTACGTCTTAGCTGACTAGAAAATTCTTAAGCTGTGTGTAATTAAAGTATATATAATAAAATTTAGTAAAAGCTGTGTCTTAATCATGATTCTGTTGCTGTGAAGAAATACCATGACCAAAGCAATTCTTATAAAATAAAGTATTTAATTGGAGGCTTGCTTACAGTTTCAGAGGCTTAGTGCATTATCATTATGGTGGAAAATGTGATTGCATGCAGGCATGAGAGCTACATGCTGATCTGTAGGTAGCAGAGCGAGACTGGCCTGATATGGGCTTTTGAAACCTCAAAGCCTACTTCTAGTGATGCACTTTCTCCAGCAAGGCCATACCTCCTAATCCTTCTAATCCTTTCAAGCAGTTCCACTCCCTGGTACCTTGGCATTCAAATATATGAGCCCATGGGAGTCATTCTTATATAAACAACCACATTGTATAAGAATGATGCAAGAATATACCCCTTTTGTGAATAAAAATGATGCAGACATATTCCCTTCTCTTTGAAACATATATTTGTGCTCAGTGTCCAACAAATACTGTTAAGCCCTTTCATTTTAGGAATTTTCAGGGTGTATTATAAGTATTTCTTTATTCATCAATCTACTTTAGAGGTATGGAATCCCTCCATTCTACAAACTTGACCCATCTTCATGTCAGGAGAATTTGCTAAGATGATTTATTCTATTATTTCCCTTCTTTTTGTTTATTTTTTCTCCTAGAAACTGTCATTTCTGTTACACCTCTGGAATGAGATCCTTGTCCCTATATCATCTACCTCATGACTGCCATCTTAGTATACATCTGCTTTGCTATATGGAGTACTGCTTATGCTTGGTCTCCTAGGTCACATTTTGTGATTTCTAGTGGCCATCCTTTCTGTTAATTCAGCTAATATATTGCTTACTGTGCAACAGTCCCAATCTCAATATTATTCCATTTCAGATTTCATCTATCCCTATAGAAGTTCTGATGCACTGCAAATGTGCTTTGATTATTTTGACAGGTCCTCTTATCACTGACTGGGAGAACATCTAGATCAGTTGATATTTTTCCCTTACTGTCTCAAAGTGCTCATGTACAGACATTGTAGTGATCTGAATGATTAAGTTCTAATTGTTAAGAAAAGAAACATGTCAGTACTCATAAAGGGAGAGTATTGGCTGCCCCTTCTATAGGCACCTGGAGGAATCATCTTTATCTGATTCCCATAGCCTACTACCAATCTCAATAGATAGAGGGGAGACAGTCATCTTTGTACTCATCTTCCAGGGTACAAGAACCTTGTACACTCATTATGATGTTGACCTTCTTCTGATCTTCAAAGATATGTACCTATGTTAATGGTAAGAAATATAATAAAGGAAATATGCAATTGGTATGGACCATAGAAAAATGGCAACCTTCTTGCCATGGGGTTCACAAGTTTCCCAAATCTAAAGTAATCCTCAATCTGCTTCTTTAATATTCTTTACCCAAGTAAAAATCTTTTCCTCCAAGGGCTTACTACAACACAATACCTCCTGTTGAGAATCTAAGTGATACCAGAACACCAGAATACACTTAGTACTTTCTTTCAGTTCTAAAGTCTTTTGTGACAACATAGTCAAACAATATAAAAGAGAAGTCAGTTTTTAAAAAAGAATAGTTATCTTCACTGTCAAAATTTCTGTTTATGACACTTGTTTTCTATAACAAATGAGATAGTAAACACTATGTTGACTGTCTCAAGAAACATTTTTCTACCTATCAGATACCAGAAAAATGATGTCACTGACTTTGCCTTGATACTATCTGGTAGCACAGGGAAGACAGATGCCTCACTCTGCCTTTCTTTCATTTTAGAAGTGGTCCTTTTGTGCATGATGAATAGTAGAATACCAAGAAGTTGGATATCAAGAAGATGTGTTCCTTCAAGGAAGGCTCTGATTATATTTATATATTGAGAGCACATTTACAATTAAGTCCAGAAAAATAAAAATAGGATTTGATAGTACAATGACTCACAAAGAGAACATGGTTTATGCTGATAGGGAAGGTTTATCTAATGCTTCACCCAAATCAACATTAATATTTGCATTCAATGTTTAATACATTGTTCACTGAGATTTTATGATGACAAATAGAATGTTCAAATTTTTCTTGAGATTTATATATTCTTTCAAAGTATAAGATCATGATATGGAATATATTTAAAAATTATTTTGTGATATTGATTGAATTTAGATATGTGCTACTGTTTGGAGAGTGCTCCATCTCCAAACTGTATTCCCAGCCCATTTTTCATTTTTATTTTGAGACAAAGGCTTACTAAGTTGCCCAAGCTGGAGCTGAACACACACAGACTTCAATTTGAAATGCTCCTGCCTCAGCCTCTGAAATTACAGACCTGTGTCTAGAATTCTATTCCTAACTTTCATCTATCACAATTGATTATGAAACATTGGACTTTTAATTTATTAGTATCCCATTTCAATTAATAAGTAAATAATTGTCCTAATCAAATTTATGGTCATTGGTTTCCTGAAATTAAACATTCTTAAACACTGTGGTTTCCCATTACTACAAAATTGCAGAGGGCAATTTCACATAGAATGATGCACGGCTTTATTTCCTCCCTCTGTTTATTCATAATTTTCATAATTTTAACAAATGACTTGGCAACTCAAAGTTCATATGGCTTTGAAACAAAACCTTTGTGTAGGGGGAAGTGCTGGTGGAAAGTAATTTAAAGACAGAGATTCCAAACAAATCATCAAAGTCATTGGCTGCGAAGTGAGCAAGACAACAAAGTGCTCTAGCTCACTGTTAGGCTGCAAGGATGAAGAAAACACTTATTTGGTGTCGATGACATGTTTAAAGAGGCATATCTATAAACTTTTTACTACAATGAAAGGAAGACTCACATCCAAACAGATGGGAAATACTTGGAAGACATGCCATGCCTGGGCTGGGGGTATCTATCAAATGGAAGGAAGACCCAATTTCCTCAGATTATCCCCAAGGCAGAAGCAGCAAACCGTATTTTAGATACAAAAGACAATTACCTTTAATTATCTATATATAAGTAACGTTCTGGAGACTTCCAGAATAGATAGAACATGCCTCAGACTAATAAAGCTCATGTACAGGAAATCTATAGCCAAATTATAGCAAATGGAAACAGGCAGAGAATTTCTTCTAGAATCAGAAATAAGACAAGATACTAACTCTCATTTCTTATCCCATAAGGTGATGGAAGCCTTAGCTGTAGTAATTAGACAAGAGAACACCATACAATGGGTAGCAATAAGAAGGGAAGAAGCCAAACTATCCTTATTTTCCTATGCCATGATTCTTTACTAAAAACACCCTATCAAGTCCACTAAGAAACTTATGAACATACTAAGTTCTATAGCAAATTTTCAGGATACAGAATCAGTATTTTAAAGGTAGCCTTTATTTACACTAACAGTTTACTCTCTGAGAAAAATTAGGAAAAAATATTCCATTTCAGAATACGCCCCAAGTTAAATATTTAGAAATATGCCTAACCAAAAAAGCAAAAGACCATAACAACAATAATTTCAAATATTAAAAAGAGAAAACACAGAAGATATTCCAGGGTCATACATAGGCAGAATTAATAATGGGAAAATGTCTATACTACCAAAATTATATACAGAATCAATACAATACCCATCAAAATTCCCATTGCCAGAATTCATATGAAGCCACAATATACCACAGAAAGCCAAAGCAATCTTAAGGAACATGAACATGAAACAAGGAAGTGTTCCAGTATCCAGCCTCAAATTACACTATGTTACTGTAGTGATAAAGAAGCTTGATACTGACATAAAAATCGAAAGATAGACCAATGTTACAGAACAGAGGACCCAGAAATAAAACAACAAAGTTTCTGACAAAGGAGACATAAGCATACACGGAAGGAAGATAGCCTATTCAACAAAGTGTGCTGACAAATTTGATTTTTACTCACAGAATAAAATTAGATTCTAATCTTTCACTGTATATAAGATTCAGTTCTAAATGAAGCAAAGATGTTAATTTAAAGCAAGAAACAGAAACTTTAAGAAAACTCAGGGGATTCCCTTGAAGATATTGGGGTAGGTGTGAACCTTTGGAAGAGACCAGCAAGTATTCCAAAAGGAAGCAACCTGAAACATCAAGATGTGGGACTACATGAAAATAAATGTTTCTGTCCTGAGAAAGGAACAGTAAGCAGAACACACAGAAAGCTCACAGGACGGGAAACAGTCTTAGCCAGCTACTCTTCAGACAAGGTGCAAAGAATTACAGAAATTAAATACTAAGGAAATAAAACTGCTAGCCAACAAAAGGGCAAATTAATAAATCCAGGTTTCCAAAGAAAAAAATAAACACAAATGTCTAAGAACTATTGAAAAAGTGTTCAACATCTCTAGCCATCAGGGAAATACAAATTAAAACTACTTTGATGTACCACCTCACCCAAGTCACAATTGCTGCCATCAACAAATCTGACAGCAAATGTGGTAGGTCATGTGAGTGAAACAAACCCTTATTTGCTGTTGGTGAGCAGTGCACATGAATAAAGACATTGTGACAAATCAGTTCAGAGATTTCTCAAAAATCAAAAATGTAACTACCATACAACCCGGCTATTGTACTCCTGAGCATATACCCAAAGAACTTTATATCCTATTGCAGAGATATTTGTACCGCCACAGTATTGATACTTTACTCAGTATAACAAAGAATTGGCATCAACCTAGTTGTTGTCTGTCAACAGATGAATGGATAATGAAAATGTGGCATAGATATAAAAGGAAATACTATGCAAGACTAAATAATAAGGTAAAAAAATACAGGAACTGGTTTGACGTAGGATGTATAACATTAAGTAGGGTCATACAGTCTTGGAAAGAAAGAAAAAAACATATGTTCATGTGCAGAAGCTAAACAATAATATATGTACATATGTGAACAAGAGTTCTTGTGCCTTCAGTATAACATGAACAAAAGTGAACAAGAAAAGCAAAATATAAGGGGAGGAAGAAGGACTGAATGAAGGTAATGAGCATGAATTATAAAAGATGATAAAAAGATAATTGTTTTTCTTGCTCTAACTCTGCAAAATATAAGGGGAGGAAGAAGGACTGAATGAAGGTAATGAGCATGAATTATAAAAGATGATAAAAAGATAATTGTTTTTCTTGCTCTAATTCTGTTGTAGATTTTTTGTTTGGGTGGTGCATAAGTGCATACAGTATATCCAATACTGAAAATGTAAATTTAATGCTAAACTGCACAGCTTCCGTCCCACATCTTTACTTTAACTCCATAGAAGTTCATTGAGCTATTGGCTTTGTGTGTGATTAATTTTGATATGTGATATTTTGTTTATTTACATTTTTAATAATAAAGTTTACAAAATAAAACTATTTGCTTTCCTTTTATACAATAAACTCTCTAAAAATTAACTCAGATAGTCTCAGAAATTAGTGCATTTCCTGTCACTTAGATTATTCTATCAGTGTTAGAATGGTGACATTTGTGACCCCCGAATGATTTAAAATTCTGATTAGAAAAGGGTTGTAACATACCAGATACATTGTTAAGTCACATCTGCCCCAGGAGAGGGCCAGGACAAGAAGGGAAGAAATGCTAGTTTGACTCAGAAGTCCAGAAACTAGCGGCAGCCTCCAAACTGCTGTTCGGCTTTGTCTGCTCTCTATCTGATTTCTGCTCAGCTTGGTCCACTCTCAACACTGGAAGCTGCACTTTCTGCTCTTGCTTCCCTGCTTGCTCTACCTGAGGCCTCTAATGGACTCCCTGCCGAGAGCAAAGATTGCTGCTCTCAATGGCATCAGAGTGAATATGGAAGGGGATATTTCCTTACCCATGATACTCTTCATACACATCATGCATTTTAAATTTTTAGTTGTCTTAATCTTATGAATTTTTTTATATTTGTCTACATTCATCCAATGAATCATTGTATATGTATTCAACCTAATATAATTTCCAAATCAACAAACACACTGATACAATTAATTTTGTGGTGGCTGCTGTGTCACATGGGATTCTGCAGTCAAAGTTTCTGCCTCATTATCAAGAAGACATTTCCATTCTCTCTCTGCCATTCCTTCTTCAGGCCACATGTCCTTTTTGTTGCCTCCTTGATGTGCTGGCATCCAGCATGCTCTGGAATTTCACACTGAAGTTGTCACAGATAATGTTTAATGAAGAGAGGGCTCAATGCACAGGCCATTTTTCCCCTTTACTTCAGTGTTATTTATTTACTAATGTAGTTTAACAAATTTTGGAAAGAAAAGTAAGAACTCACTTTTTTTTCCAAAATTACTTTGTAAAATTGGAAATTATTGCTGCTATGACTGCAACGAAGCATAAACATTCCTGAGTAGAATGTATCACTAAGAAATGATCATTTCAAAGTTCACATTCCAAGAACAGTGTTGTCCAGAAGAAAGCTAGTAGAGTAATGAAATTAATGCTACCATCATCGCTCCACCCAGAGTCACGTTTCTGAAAGTGTTTACTTGAGATTGGAAAGTTAATGGTGTATATCAACTACATAGAAATTTTGAGATCTTAGAATCCAACATTTGCCTTAGGGATTTTCAAAAATATTTAAAAATAATTAGCCATTTTAGGACAATATTTCTGTGTTTTAGAGCTCAAGAATAAATTCCATTTAAATATGTTGTTGCATTATGCATACTCTACCAAAGGTGTAAGGGAGTGAAAACATCAACCGTAGTGGATAAGTGTGGTGATATATTATGTACCCTAATAAAATTTGCCTGAAGATCAAAGGAAAGAACGAGCCACTAGACTAAACACAGGGGCCAGGCAGTGGTGGCACCTTTAATCCTAGCACTCAGTAGGCAGAGATCCATCTGGATCTCTGTGAGTTCAAAGCCACCCTGGACTATATGAGATTGATTCAATCTAGGAGAGAAACAGAGCCAGGCAGTGGTGGCACACATCTTGAATCCCAATACTTGGGAGTCATACGTCTTTAATCCCAGTGCTCGAGATCTCATCCTTTTATTTGGGAAACACACACACCATTAATCCTAGCACTAGGAAGGAAGTGAAATGGCTGGACAGATAAAAGTATATAAGGCATGAGGAGACAGGAACAAGAGCCTCTTTCTGCTGAAGACTCAGAGGCATTCAGTCAGAGGATTTGTGGAGTTGGCTAGGTGAGAAGCAGCTGTGGCTTGTTCCTTTGTCTTCCTGATCTTTCAGCATTTACCCCAATATCTGGATGTGGGATTTTTATTATAAGATAATTTAGGAATTCATGCAGCAGATAAGAATTCTTAGCTATTTGTAATGATTCATTTGGATTATCAGCTATACTGGATTAGGTATACCTAGCAAACTACTGAGACACACCTCTTGGTATGTCAGGAAGACAATTATGTCATGAGGGCTCTGCTGTAATTAATGAACTGATCTTGAGATGGATTCACACTATGATGGTATTACTGAGGAGTGGCAGGTGGTAGGTGGACCCTAGTGAAGGATATAGTTCATTGGAAGCATGTCCCAGGGCTTTGGCTCACCCTAGCTCCTTTCCTGAATTTTCTGTTCTTTGCCCCTTGTCCATCACAATAATGATGGACAAGGGGCTTTTGCCACACACTCTTGCTACCATGATATTCTGCCTAAGCTTAAGCTTAAGCAGCCACTAAGTGAGCCCTATGAAACAATGTGCCCAAATCATTCATTCCTCCCTTATACTAGCTTATGTCACTGTGACAGTAGAAGTAATTTGTATAGCTTTAAATGGCAAATATGGAATAATATGGATTTTGAGTGTATTGAGATGAGAAAATAAAGTTAATAACTTTATTCATGTTCAGTTCAAAAAAATAGCAGCTGATTATAGGTAAGCTTTGTGTTAAGTTCCTGTATCTTTTACATCAAGGGTCTACAAATCTGCAGATGAATTTGAAAGAAGCACTGACTAAAATGAATGTAAAAATTATTGGAGATGCCTATCATTTGTCTAGTCTCCAGTGCATTTGTGGTGATTGTTTTGCAGCTCCCACCAGGTTGGAGGCTTCTGGCAGGGGCAACACCTTAAAGGATTAGTGAGTCTGAGGGCACGCAACCACTGACAGACCTCTTTTCTGTAGTTATGTGGTCTCTCGCTTGATAGATCAAACCATCTGTAAATCCTTAGGTAAGTGGTGCCGACTGCTGTCCTGTGATCACGAAAGGCAGCTCAAATCAAGATTATGTACCAATTCTAGTCAAGATTATGTTCTATCCCTTGGGTATCAGAGAAAAAATAATGCATCTACTTGTTAACCAGGGAACTGATGAATGGTTTTTTTGAGGAGTGATGCTTCACCGGGGCTTGTCATCGGTTCTTATGCTTCTAGGGTAAAAAGGGAATGAAAACGGTTACTAACTCATCATTGTTATAGAGGATCCCATACTACTGAGCTAAAGCCATGCCTTTATTACTACAGACTCAGCTACTCACTCAACAGCCTCATGTATAGCATCAAAACAGTTAATGACGGCTAGTGGATAAAGTCAAGTTATTGAGCTTTCTGTTTTTTTTCCAGTCCAGATCTATATTCTATGGAGCATCAATGTAGGATGTACCAAAATGCATGTTTGGCAGAACACAATTCATGGTGAACATCCTGTACCATGTGGCCATTTGAACCCCCATGTTGATGTAGATAACTAAGACACAGCTTTGCACCATAACCACTGGAATATATATTGTGATTTTTTTCACTAGGAGTCTGCCATGAAACTCTCTACAGTATCTTTTATATCAGTTTCTTCTAAAATAGTAAGTTCTACCTCCTCCATTGGCTCCAGGAGCATAGCCTTTTACAATAGAGACACAACTTATTATATTTGTACTCCTCTAAGCCACACTCAGACTGTAGGAACACTTAGAGACCTATAAGTTTCATAGTACTTCCAGGTATGGATGGTGCTTCTTTCTTAGAGATAGGTTGGAAGATACTCAATGGGGTAATTTTCCTCTGTTTTGGAAGGAGTATTTTGATATTCTTCAGACTACTGGGATCTTAAGAACTTGACTAACATGGAAATTTTGTGAGTTTTATTTCCCACTCTTTGAATACCATGTTTCCTTAAAATTCTATTTACTTCTCAGTATGTATCAACTTTACCATGTAGTTAAGTTGACATGATACTAGTAATGTGGTGGGCTACTGTGAATATATGAAGATTATCTGGAGGACATATTCTCCTTTGGATTAAACTAAGACAGTGAAGCATAAAAATTAGCACAGTATAAATGATAGTTTTTGTTGTCAGGAGAATGCAGAGTATAGGAGTGAGATATAACGCATTTGTCAGATCAACAACCACATATTCCTTGGATGTATGGTTACAAATTTGCCCCAGCAATGATATCACAGTGTTTATGACTGGCATATACATCTGCTTAAGTCTCTGTAGCGTACTTTCAAGCTGAAAGTTCCATAAGACTTTTATAGGCTGCTATGTGGATGAACAGATCATATGGATAACCTCTTACATTTTTTAGTTCCTCAGTAATAGCACCAATGGTGGCTAATTTTCAGGATGAGGTATTGTTTGGATTTGTTGTCTTGACTAGCAAGTATAGCAACCATTTTATAGGTATACGTTTGGTTATTTTTTTCCTGTAATAATTCCTATTTTAAAAGGCCAAAGACCATATGGGATTGTTTTTCCCAGACATGTAGCATGACAGTGGAAATGGCTGTTTTGATCCTCGTAGTTCACTGTGAACTGGATCTGTGCCAGACTCTATATTTAGTCCCCAGCCTTCGTTTGCCTTGACTCTAATATGCGGCCATGCTGTTGCTTCCAGCCCTTGTTTATCTGTCATATCCCAGACCCAACTGACCTTGAATGCTTTTGTATTGCCATATCTGAGTAATCAATTACATCAATAGATAGATGTCCAAAGGCTGTTTGTGGGAGAACAGAATATTGTACTCTGTAAACTTGTCATGGTAGTACAGAGGTCTTCCTCAGAGGACCTGGCCCCTCCTCCAATCAGATTCCCAGTTCAGTTAGAATCAGACAAGAAGTTGTAACTCTTTCTTACATAGGCAGTTGTGCTGTGTCTCTCGGTAGCCTTCTCTTCTTTCTGTAGTTTGTACAGATAAAGCTAAGATATGTATCGGGTGGCTGTCACAGCCATGAGTAACACATGTGGAACTTGAGATCACATGCTGAGTGGTAAAGAGTTTGCCCACCTGGAAATAACATTTGCGAGTAGCTGTGACATGCTGGGGACCATAGTTTCTTCTGATCTCGAGAGAGATTTCATCTGGCATTGCCATACAGAGCATCTCCACTTCTAATGTATATACCAATGTGGTAGTATTCTACTTTGCTAGGGCCAGGTGAGTTACAGCTCCTGAATATAACACAATATCAATTATTTCATGTTTCATGACTCTATTAGATCACTAATGGAGCATTTCCTCCATCTCAACACAATCATAAGAAAAATGTGTGTGTGCACATGCATGCACATACACATATGTATGTACTTTGATAAAAATTATCTCTTTGGTCTGTCATCAGTTCCTTATATGGGGTAAGTAAACGTGTTCATTTCTTGCCAGGAAGGGTCAACCTCCTCATATTAGTATGAAGTAAACCAGCAGAAAAAGGATTTCCATTAGAACACAACACACACAGGCAAATGTGTGGAAACCACACATTATTTTGCAACAATAACTCTCTAAAACATGTTTTTACTTCCCAAGATACTAATTCAGCCTTGGCCTAAACCAGTAGACACAAAGCTAATCATGAAACTGACTTTTCTTGTATTTTTGTTTATACTCATATTGACACCCCCATCCTCGCCCATGTATGTACACCCACATGCACGACCTTAGGCAACACTGGCCAGCACCTGCAAACAAACTCAGGACCCTTCGTCACAGGACCCTTCTAGGGAAAATCTGGACATGATGACAGAAACCAAATATTTGTTAGAACTCACATCGAATTTTCTTTATGTGCTTGTCTATGCATGTTCTGGATTCAGCAAGCTGTTTCTAAATCACCATGAAGTGAAAAGGTGCTTTGGTTTTTGTCATATTTGTTATATCTGAAGTCTCTTTGGTGAAGAAATTCCGACAAAGCTGAACTTTCCCCCTGATTAAAAACACCATTAATCCCCGCCACTTTTATTAATTTAAAGTGATCCAGTGCCCTCTCAACCCCATGACAAAATATTGTGCTCCTTTGTTTAGTACCTGAATATGTTACCCACTGTGCTGAACAGTCCAAGCCCCAGAAGCATTTGTATGCCTTTGGCTGCTCAGCCACATGTATTTGAATGCTCTCGGGGAGCGCTACCTGGATGTCTGTAGATTTATGAGATATCCCTTTATTGTCATCGGCTTGTTTTAAATCTGTGAAAGAATTTAATTCCAAAGCACAATTTATTTTATTAGCAAGTCATGTATTATTTCTATATGATGCTCATGAGTAACTCAAAAAAGAAACTGGAAACATCATGAATTTTTATTTTTATTCTGTTGATATCTTTTCCACAATGAGAATCAGATTAGATCTGTAAAAAAAAAAATCAGAGTTGAAAATACTTTATTACTGAAAACAGTCAAAGGCTATATGTATGGATAAAAAGTCATTATTCACATTTCTCTAAAGAGGAAATTGAAAATATTGTTATGAAGGATACAGGAAGCTCATACCTCTAACTGTTCTATATTGACACAAGAAATAATAATTCATACTGATCTTTGTCAGTGATATAACAGATGGTAGTCAAGAGTTCATTTGGAAAGCAACACAAAAAAAAAATCCCTCACATTTCTGAACACCTTTTCTCACCATCTACCTAACTTTACTTATGATAATAGATGTGGAGACTATGCCAAGTGGATTATACTCAAAATAAATCTAATAAGATGATGAAGTGTAAAATGTGAATTTCTTCATTTGTATGTAGGTCAATCAAACATCTGCTTGGGGATCTTATTTAATTCATATCAAAAGTTGTGGCAATTGTCCACATTGAGTAGACTTGATAATAAACATCAAAAGGCAGCCATTTAAGATCCTCCTAATGCTCCCGACACACATTTTATTTAGAAAAAATAAGTTCCCAAGCACAGAGGGAGGCTTCTGAGAGAGGAGAAGCAGAGCATAGTGTTCTTAGTCACCACAGCTGTTGGCGTCCTGAGGATAGATGTGCTCTTTCCTGATCTTCCACATAAGCTGGCCCTCCTGTGCCCATTGAATGTGGGCCAAGCTGCTCTGAGATACACGTTTTTTGTTTTTTGTTTTTTTGTTCTCTCTCTAAATTCTTTCTCCATACATTTCTTCTGCTCCTGAGCAGCAGTGGAATTTGGGGTGCTTTCCAACAGTATGCTGTACAATGAGAGACCAAGGGATGAGACTAGTTCTGTCTCTGGGCTAGCATGCTGCTATGTCATGTTATTTGCTATGGGTTTTGATTTCCCAGGACCTCTCTTATATAGCTAGTCACACTAGGGGATGACAGGCTCTTTTCTAATAATTATTTGTCTCTTCCTGATATCAGCCATTCTTTCCCCAGGGACGGTGCCTCTGTTTTTTCAAGAGAGCCTTGCAAGTCTGATTTTTGTTTGTTTGTTTTATCTCCCATTCTCTTTTCTCCACACCTTGAGATGTTTTATGTTTGTTTGTTCACTTGTTTCTTTGTGGTTTCTCACTTTCATTTTTAATTTCATTATTTTTTTCAGAGCAACAATGTTTTGTGCTTTTTCAGTCCTTTGTCTCCTAAGCCTGTGCCATTAGTTATTTCATAGATCCAAAATGTATTTATTGGATTTTCTGGCTTTGGTATGA
Source organism: Peromyscus maniculatus bairdii (assembly GCF_049852395.1). Lineage (NCBI taxonomy): Eukaryota > Metazoa > Chordata > Mammalia > Rodentia > Cricetidae > Peromyscus > Peromyscus maniculatus. Next base: position 47,540,973 of record NC_134862.1, on the reverse strand, counting down.
CACTCCTCTCTTGGAGGAAAAAGAGTTGGAGGAAGGTCTAGGTGGAAAGAAATGTGTGGGAGTTAAAAAGGATCAGAATGAAAGTCTGGCCGATGCTTCACCATGTGGATTTGCCATACAGGCTTTATAGTTCTCATTGACATGTTAGAGAAGACCAGGTGCCTATGTGAAGGCAAAAACAGGTGTCTGTCACGAGGACACAGCTCCATGGGAAGGGCTCCCTTTGTTTACTTGTAAAACCCTAGAGTGGGGCACAGCACAGCAGGTGTGCAACAGATGAGCTCTGGTTTCATGACTGAAGGAACGCGTCTCATCTCTTATTCGGGTTGAAAACTGTCCTTGTTTCAGAGTGGGCCTGAAAGGAAAGTAAATGAATGAAAACTCTAGCTCAAAACAGAGTTGAAGCTTTGATAAAAGGCAACCTTGAAGTGTTGGATACCTCAAGTGGGTTATCATCATATAACTGAGTTCTCTGACAAATATCTAAAATGTGGCAGGTGTTGAAAAATGGAGATAAATGTCCTACCGGTCACTATCCTTACTGGTTCATTGTGCATGGGTCCATGTTTGACATGTGTTATCTCCTCAGCATTGTTGGGGGACAGGACTTGAACACCCATCTCCACTTGAAAAGTCTACCTATTCCTTGCTTCCATTCAAACACTGCAGCAGATAGAGCTGTGTCTAATGAGACAGCTGGCTTATAATCAAGTTATTTATTCTACTTGAGTCCTCTTTTCTCTGATTTTAAATAGCCAAGTATGTAATTTATGTATGGAACACATATATTGACAGACACATAGGTGCTAGCCAGTTCTAAAGTATTAAATACATATCAGTATGTCAGCTTCTCCAAAGCAATTGTGTGGAATCTAAAAAAAAGAGACTATTGGCTGTTATGTGAAGATGAGTATTTGACTTGATAATCTTTTAACCCATTCCATCTAATAAAATAGCTGTAGCAAGTAAGTTAGACGTTAAAAAAAGTAAGTCCAGGGAAATGTGTTTTATAATATTTATTTGTAATTTGTCTTTAAACTGTTCTGTGTCCTCTAAGTTTATCAGTGTACTGAACAACAAACTATTAGCAAAAAATTAATAATAATTTTTTTAAAAAAATATTTTGATGGTTGGAAGACACTATTTAGAAGATAAGATATTATACTAAGAGCTGTAATTTCAGTTTCCACTTTGGAAAATGGAATAAAAATGCTAGGACTTCGTTTTGAAAGATTATATCTAAAGAAGTAATTAAGGAAACAATTAGTATGAAAAAAGTATTCAGTGGTAATATCTAAACAATGTTGGTATCTAGGAGTTGCATTCATCCTTAAGCAAATGATTAGGTACCTTAGGGTTTTTTAAATAGTCAAATTACAATGAACAAATTCCATGATATGAAATATTTTTTTCACGGGATCTCTGTAGAATAGTCAAATAAGAACTCTGCAGACATGCATGCTCAAAATGTTTCTTGAAAAATCCTACCAGTAGCTACAACTTTTAATATATGCCTTCCCTTGGTACCTGAATGAAATAATATCTGTTGAGGTTCATTTTTATCTTTTACCCTCAACTTAGTTGTCTTTTTGAATTAGTGGGTTTTTTTATTATTATTTAGAACAATATCCTACTTGAGTTTTACATTAAGTTATTTTATCCTATTCTCTTTCATTCTGTTTATCTTAAAAAGCACACATGTTAGATGACATATTTGACTCTAAATGCCATCTTCTATAATCTGTTAAGGCCACAACAAGCAGAGGGGCAATGTGTCTTCATGTTTTGGTCAGATGATACAAATGCAATTTTAGCTCTCATAGACTTTACTCACAAGTCCACCTTAGCCCCATTCTTTCCACGAGGCAACAATTTGGCAACTGGTGATGGTCAAAAAAGAAAAAGATTAGATTTCTTCGAAACTATTTATCTGAATAGTAGCTATAGATTGGGTTAGCAATAAAATGAGCTGGCTCACTAGTTGAATGAAATCAATTATCCTTTGATTTTCTGCGGGCTGCCATTTACCATTATTGAATTCTGATCAGGAATTTGACAAGCTATTTTCTTCTTTGATTGAAACTTCTCTCTGCAGTAAAAAAGCTCAAAGGAAGTCATATTCTAATCTAAATTTACTATGCCAGGGCCACTGACAAGCCTGGTATCCATAAGCAGTGAAAACACTAAGTTAGAGAATGACTCTGTAAAGTTTACAAGGCTCTAAGTCTGATCGAAGCTCTTTAACTAATCTACATAAAAATTAGCAGGATAGCAGATTAGCAAATCTGTATCCATCTACCTACCTATCACCATTCCTATCATGTATCCACATGTGCTGTATATATAACTGACCTTCTACCGGCCAATGCCATCAAGGTAATACACAAGATCAGAAATAATCTAGTTTAATTAGATGTAACTTGTAGCCCTGAACAATCTTATCTGAACTAGATTCCATATCATTAACTCACTTTTATTGTTATATTATTTAGAATTAAGAATCAGAAATAATCCTTTGAAATAGGCATGTTAATTTCATTGAAATCAAATTCCTGTGACCCTCAAGTGAAGTCTGGCAGGAAGGATTAAAAAATGGGCTCTTTTTTTTTTTTAATCATTGAAATGGGGAATTTTAGTTGAGGGGGACCTGGGTCTCCAGGAAGTTTTTCAGAATAACTTGTGGACATTCCCAGGTATGTCTATGTTTCTATTCAGCTTTTTAACCAAATATGAATTGTGTTGAAGATTTAGACTACAGCATAAAATATTACATGTTAGCCTTGCTAATTTGCATGTGTGCATTCCTTTTCTCCTCTTCTAATGAACAAATGACCTGGAGGAAAGTTATCTCCCATTTCTGGTACGGCTTATGGTTTGAATCTGCATAATGGTTACAGAGACCTAGATATGATATACTAAGTGTTCTCATAGGGCTGGCTTTTAGGATGAAGGCACCTAGTGGAACTAGCTTGTTTGACCATTGAAAGACCATTCCAAGCAGTAAAAGGATAAGGAGCTGAACATGTCCTCTTTTTTGAACAAAGAATTATTTATTCTATTTTCCATTAAGTTAATTAAAAGCAGGTATGAGGCTGGGGAGATGAGTCAGTGGGTTAAGAGCTTGCTGAGTGTACATGAGAGTCTGTGTTCAGATCCCCAGAACCCACACAGAAGCTGGGCACATCAGTGCATCTGTTATCCCAGATCTTCTCTCAAAAGAAGGTGGAGACAAGAAGGATGACCAGTTGCTTGCTAGCCAGCTACCCTGTTTTACACAGCAACAAGCCACAAGAGACCGCCTTAAACAAGGGTGTCCTCTGACTTCCGTATACGTGATGAGGAGTGCTTGCACTTGCATTTATGCACAAGAAAAAGCACACACGCATAAAGTATGCAGACACATAAAATATCTTAAAAATATAAGCACTAAAATTTGGTATATTTAATTAGAAGATAAAACCCTATTTTTTTTACTAAAAATAATATATATCTTATAATTCTTCCCTGAGATAAGTAATTCTTTATGTGTTTATATCATGACCACTGATGGTTTCATCATAGTTACAACTATTCCCAGATGAACACACATGCACCTAATTTCCATGCAGTTAACCATTGCCTAAAACTAATCTAGGAGCTTTCTAGCAGAACCCCCATAATATCCCTCACACTAAAATATTTTGCACTTCATTTATGAGCTGAGGCAACTGGACACTGATACAATATGTGCTTCAAAATATTTGTGAAGAACCTGCATGGACTTTTGCGTGAGAGGGTCATTTTGTCCTGTTAAAAAGATCTAAGTACTTCAGTCCAGAGACAGAACTCCATTTAGTTTAGAACCAAAGAATACACTGGACTTTAAAAGGAACAAATTGGTCTAGTATACTCCAGACAGAAGAGATAATACTATCAAGGTCAGAATGGGCTACGAAGTGGCATCATGAAAAAAAAGTTAGGATTGCATTATAGATGCCCCCTGCATATGATTATACTATAAAACCTTTTACTGCTGGTAAGTAGCAATGCTAAACATTTAGAGAAATTATGTCTTTGCCAGGGCAGAACTGGAAAGAATATCATGAGTTTTATGGAACAGAACAGGAAGGGAAACTAGAAGTGGTCAGCGTGAGATCAAGTCATCTTTGAGAGGCGTGGTGAATACTGAGAAACAGAGGGTTCAGTGGTTAGACCACTCCATACAAACAATCCTACCTGGCCCTTAATTATAGATTCACTTTACATGGTAATGGAGCCTAAAGCTGTTCATAGCATGAGAGGAAACTTGGGTGAGTTCACAGTACTATCAAACCCAAGTGTAAGAAAAGACTTGGAATGAAGCAATCTGTTTGACTGCATCAGAAGAAACCCCCAAATGTGGGAGGAAACAGCAGCTCACATATTGGCAGCTGTGTAAGAAGACTCTATTGATGATAAAAACTAGTATTCTATGGCACATACATGTGCTGATGATTATGGCAGTAATAAACACCAACTCATGTTTCCACCTGTTGCTGTGACAGCTGTACATCAACGTTTTCCTGCTGTGCCCATCACTGTCAATGTGTAGAGATTTGGGAGAGATGATCATTTCTTCATAGCAGATTTTCAAACCAGGATATATTTTGACCTAGAAACATTTCTATTCTAACCCGATTGAGTTGAAACTATTTGGAAACACACTAGAAATAGATACCATAAAGGCAATATGTATATATATATATATATATATATATATATATATATATATATATATATATAAGATTAATGCCAGAAGCAAGATATGGTATATAAATTGACATTAAACTTTAGTAATTATTTGATTTTGTGCAAAATAATTCAAGTTAATTTAGTGTTTTAAAATGAGTATTTAAAATAATGATTTCTAAAGATTGTGTTAAATCTTTCTTTTTAAGGAACATGAGTATAATAATAATAATTTGTTTCTTGGGTAGTAATTAACATGGAACATTTTTATTTTAAGTAAAAAAAATTTCAACATGTGAATAATGGTTTCATATTGTTTATTTTCCTAGAATAAATAAAAACCAGAATTCTCCCAATTCTTATAATAAACGCTAAATTTATATCTTCATATTTATCAGACTAATTTGATTTTCTCTTTGGGGGGGGCTGTAGTTCCTATTAAAATAATACATTTACCAATAAAATGTATAATTTACATCCTGGTGTTAAAACTTGATGTAGGTTAAGAAATTAGATAAGTAATAAAGCATTTTCACTTTGATTTTTAGAAAAATGCAAAGAGTTCCGTTTTCCAGAGCAGCAGCCCCAGTAACTACCTTAAGAGCGAACTTGAAACAGAAAAGGGTTTGTTTTCATTTGGGATATTATCTGCGAGTGTAAAATTGTTCATTAAAGGTCAGGTCCTGTGAGACGTTATCAGTCTGCACAGCCCAGTGAACAAATATTTGTGAGGCTCGTCCTGAATGCAGCTTCTATGGAGAGGTGGAAGTGGTAAGAAACCGTTGAAACAGTGGTTAAGAAGGTAGCTTTGTGGGCACTGATGGGAAATAGTCGTTAGAGGAAAGCTGCTTCACCACACAGGAAACAAAAACTCTTGAAAGTGTCCAGCTGTGGAAGGAGAATTTAGATAGATAACATTTTAAAACCAGAGCACGCACTCAACTGATCGTGACCAAGAACGGGCGAAATGGGGGGCTGCAGGGGTGACTGTGAAGAGTAGGTTTTAACATGTAGGATCTTCTCAGTACTGCATTTTTGAGGATCACGTGCTTCCATGTCTCTCCCGGGGAAAAATGCTTTAAAAAGAGACATTTCTTCGTAGATAAAATTGGGTGGATCTCAACAGAAGCTCAAAGAAGCGTTTTAACCAAAATCATGTTTTATAACTGAATGTAACTTTTACTAAAAGCTTTACAATGGAACTGTTTATGTTGACGTTAACTATACACCAGCACTGAACAGAAATTGATACAATAGAATGTTACAAGAGTAAAGAGTAATGGTGCGAGAGTAACCACACTTTTATTTGCCAGGAACTGACACACTTCTGTGATTGCAAGTTGTTGGGAGACGTCTATGATCTCGGGAGTTCTATTCACGGGGCTCAGGTTTGGAACCAGCTTTTGTGATTTTTAACTTATTTATTTTTTGTCTGTTGCTTACGTTCTCATTTCTGCTTTTGCGTGTGTGTGTGTGTGTGTGTGTGTGTGTGTGTGTGTGTGTGTGTGTGTGTGTGTTATTTTGGTCTGAGCCTAGACTCTAAAGGCTGAGACATCACAGCAGTACCCCGCCACGCCACCCCCGACCCATTTCTGTTTTTGTTTTCTTCTTCTGGTGTTTCATAGATATCCTCCACATACCTTAGTCTATGGAAATGTCCTCTCCCATAGGTCTGGTTTTGTTCATAACTATGTTTCTGCTGTTATTGTTACTAATATTATTTTATATTGTTTGACATTGCCTTAGAGTCAGTTTATGTTGAACACTGAAACTAGATATACTTCAACAATAAAATTGTGAGTGCAAATCAAAACTTTACCCACATGTAAAATCATTTTTTTTTTTGCTTTGGAATGTATATGAGAAAAAAAAAGAATAGTGAAGTAGAAAAATGGATAAATTTTTAAAGCAAAATCTTTAAGAACATGATATATTTGTCTATCATTAGTTTCTAAGCATCTAATGCATTTATGTTTAGTGTGTTGGTGACTTCTTTAAGCCATTCAGGTGTTACTATTGAGGTAAATCTCACACATCTGGATCTGCCATTTCCTAATTTGAGAGCTTGAGCACATACAACAGCTGCTGGCAGATGTGTTCTTTTCCCTCTTAACTGCTTCTTGAGGACCATTTTCTCATGCTACAGTCTAGCAGAAACTTAGCCAAACTGGCATTTCAGCTTGAATTTAAAAAAAAATGTAAGTGAAACTTTTCACACTCCTTTTTCCTTCTCACTGGTCTAAGTTCTCAGGAACATGAGTGTCCATCTGTACACCTGCCTGGTCCATCATTTCATTTTTCACGTTCACAAAGCCTGGCTCCCTTCACCTCTGGGTTCTCTTTCAGGTACTATCACTGTCCCAATTATTTATTGAACATAAGAAAATCAGCTTCTTCATCCTTCTTATATGTACTTGAAAAGCTTCCCAGACTACAAGGAAGAAAAATTTTTTTGTTATATATGAAAGGACTCCGATTGCTTATAATTTAACCTATTTTTTAGTATACTGTGATAATAAATAAAACAGTTCACATCCCTGCATTTTGGATTAGTAGTTATTTCGATTCTTCAAGTCCAAAAGGAATAAATTCAACCATCTCTAAATAAATAACAAATAAAATAAAATGGACAATGAAAGAATCATTGATTTTTTACAACTGTTTAAACAATTTACCAAAAAAGCAAAAACTCTAAAAATTCAAATAAAATGCATAAACTAAGCTAAAGTAACCCCAAAAGAAACCATAAACTTTGCTGTGTCTGTTTTCATATTTATTTAATTAAAAAAAATCCTCATCCAGCCTTGATATGAGGGTTTGTGCCTAGTGCTATTGCATCTTGTTATGCTGGGTTTGGTTGACATCCCTAGGTGGCCTGCTCTGGAAAATGGAGGAGAAGAAGATCTGGGGGAGAGAGGAGGTGGGAGGGGTTGGGAGGAGTGGAGGGTGGGGAGGCTGCGATGGGGATGTATTGTATGAGAGAAGAATAATTTTTTTTGAAAAACTTATATTGAAAACTTTGAGTCAGTAATACCTTTCATAGTTGGAAGGTTCATGTGAAAAATGTTGGTATCTTCTGACATTAGAAATCCAGAGTTTAAGACTCCTGACTACAACTTCACTATCTTACCTTAAGGTATAATGAGGAGCCCAAGGAGACAGTATGAATTATGCAAACATTTATTAGCAAATGGGCAAATAAAGCCTCCCCCAGCAAATGTAAAGCAATCTCAACTTTTTGGCCTTTCAAGGCTGGGGCTTGACTAAGAAAGAGTGACTTAGAAGTGGCTTCTGAGACAGAACTGATTCTCCTGTAAATACTTAGGGTGTCTCTAACATTTTCAGCCAGCCCATATCCATATTGTTCACAGCTCCTTTGGTACTATTCTAGAGGCTAATGCTGAACTAGAATTTCAGAGTTAATGCTAGTTCCTTGGCCAATAGCCACCTTGATGGCCATAAATATTATTTTGCAGAAAAGAGTGTGTTGGTATCAGTGGAGTTGGGTAAGTTTTGGTTGCAAGATTTAGATGCCCACATGACCACCACGTAGGCTGGTTTCAGACTGTGAAGGTTTGTGATTTTAAGGATATTTGGACATGGCTCTACTCTTAATCAGTTGTATCGTCACAGTATTTTTTTTTAGTTACCTACACAAAAATCATGAAAACTGAATGCTGAGCAATTCCTTTTGTCAGAAATATTTTTCATGCTATATTTTAAAAGCGGTTCTTCTATGCATCCCTCTTTGGTCCCTTTTTGTTATCTAGCCTCGCTGGGACTATGTATTGTAGTTGGTTATCCGTATTTTACTCCTAATATACACTTATGAGTGAGTATGTACCGTAGTTGCCTTTCTAGGTCAGGGTTATCTCACTCAGAATTATTTTTGTAGTGCCATCCATTTACCTGCAAATTTCATGATGCCGTTGTTTTTCACTGCTAAGTAGTACTCCATTGTGTATATGTACCACATTTTGCTTATCCATTCTTTGGTTGAGGGGCATCTAGGTTGTTTCCAGGTTCTGGCAATTATGACCAACAAATAGGGAGCCTGCATGGGACTGACCTAGGCCCTCTGCATGTATGTGACAGTTGTGTAGCTTGGTGTCTTTGTAAGGCTACTAACAGTGAGATCAGGATCTGTTCCTGGCCCTAAGCTGGGTTTTGGGAACCTGTTCCCTATGCTGGATTATCATGCCCAGATGCAAGTGGGGGGGAGCCCTGCCTTAACTCATGTGCCAAACCCCATGGGAGGCCTGCCCCTTTCTGAATGGACATGGAGGAAGAGTGGATGGATGGGGAGGGAGGTAGATGGGAGTTAGGGGAATGGAATGGGAGGAAAGGAGGGAGGGGAAACCGTGGTCAGTATGTAAATAAAAGGGGAAAATGTTAATAAAAATAAAACCTGCTTAGAGGCAAGGGGAAAAATTAAAGTGGTTCTTTTTAGGATAGCTATAGAAGAGCTAGAAAAGAGCCTGTGTGTTTCTAATTCTTTTTTCAACATGCCTCCCCCACCCCCACACCTAGAGTTTAAGTTCCTTCAACTGAAGCCCTTAACTTGTTTCAAACAGGTAATGGTTCACGGTGTTGGTGGCCTGCCCTCCACGTGCTCTGCAGTTTTCTGAGTGCCTTTCATCAAAACGCTCACAAGCAGGATAGGCTGAGCTGTCCATAAAACAAGTTAGTTTAGCCATTTATATTTCTATGCTCCCCCCCGCATCCCTGTGCCACCCATAGCCAATTTTTGGAGATTGTTTCACTTATCTACTTACCTGGGAGCAGATAACTACTCTTATCTCATCTATGATAATTCATTTCTTATTAAAATAATACAATCATAACACAAGCACAAAAATATGGTCACAGGTAGATTTCATTGTAAATTTACTAATATAGACAAATACAACAATTTTCATTAGACATTTATTTTTGTGGTGTTAAGTATCAAACCTACAGCCTCACACATGCTAGGCAGGCCCTCTACCACTCATCTACATGCCCAATCCTGTACTATACATTCTAACGGTGCATCCTTAGAGCCCATTTGTGTTTTAGATATGTGTTTTGAATTTTTATTGCTTATTAGCTTTTTACACTTTGTGATTGAGACCAAGGACACCATAGGGCTTCAAATATGATAGAAATGGGAAATTTTTGAAGGCAGAATAGGCCAGAATAGTAGAGGACAGAGAATTTTATTTGGTTTTTATAAAAATGAAGATTTGGAATTTGAGTATGTTAGAAAATAGAAGAATAAACTGGGAAACAGCTAAAAGGAAATGCAGACTTAAAGATTAGCCCAAACACAGAATGGAAAAAGTAAGTTAAGCAGATTGACTCTTGCTATCATGAATTAAAATATGTGTATAGATGAGTCACATGTATAAAGAAGAGAGAAGAAGAGACCATGAGAATGAATGAACTGTCAGTGTATGAAAACAAAGGAATCAAACTGTTCACTGTTCACATAATTTCCTATAAACTAAATCCAGTACTTTTGCATGAATCAAAGTCATTAACAATTAATTCTGTATCTTTTTTTAGTATTCTTTCTAGCAATTTGTATTGGGTTGCAACTCAGTCCATTTATTGCACATGTTGCTTTATAGTGCAATCATGCTAATGTTTAGACACATCCTTTCATGGTCAGGATTGCATTGCTGTGTAATGACTGGTAGGCTTAAATACACACTATGACTGAAGAACTGGTCAGAATATACATTAAAAGTGATACATCTCTTCCAGGACTTTATTGTTTTCTTCCAGAACAAGGAATAGGAGACCATGGTAAATGAAGACCACATGAGAAAAGGAAGAAACAAAGTACTAGAGAGGCCCACAGAAATACACAAAGATACCCCCACAATAGACAGCTGGCAGTGGTCGAGAGACAGCCCGAAATGACCTACTCTGGTGATGGGATGGCCAAACACCCTAATAGTTGTGCTAGAAACCCCATCTAACGACTGAGGGATCTGGATACAGAGATCCACAGCTAGGCCCCGGGTGGAGCTCCGGGAGTCTAATTAGTGAGAAAGAGGAGGGTTTATATGAGCGAGGATTGTTGAAACCAAGGTTGGATAAAGCACAGGGACAAATAGCCAAATGAATGAAAACACATGAACTATGAACCAAAGGCTGAGGGGCCCCCAACTGGATCAGGCCCTCTGAATAGGTGAGACAGTTGATTGGCTTGATCTGTTTGAGAGAAACACTAGGCAGTGGTACCAGGTCTTGAGCTCATTGCATGAGTTGGCTGTTTGAAACCTGGGGCTTATGCAGGGACACTTGGCTCAATCTGGGAGGAGGGGACTGGGCCTGCCTAGACTGAGTCTACCAGGTTGATCTCAGTCCTGGGGGAGGCTTTGCCCTGGAGGAGGTGGGAATGGGGGGTTGGGCTTGGGGGAAAGGGAGGGGGCAGGAGGGCGGAGAACAAGGGAATCCATGGCTGATATGTAGAACTGAATGGTATTGTAAAATAAAAGGAAAAAAAAGTGATATCTCTAATTCCATTAAATATCATAATTTGTGGCATTCTATGCAGTATACTGTCTTTAAAAAGGAAAGCATTTTAAGTATTTAGTATTGATGTGAAAATCACAGAAATTCTTTGACAATCCAGTTGCTTGCCTTCTCATGATCTAAATGGGAAACAGGTGACATTTGAAAACAAAGATTAAAAAATTTACCTAGGATCCACTAGGTCTTGCTACTGCCCCACTGATATAAAAAAATGAGACATGTCATGGTTGGATTTTGATTTTTAAATTTTACTTATTATGATATAATTTAAAATAACATTTCACAGATACAGGGAGTCTCTTACCTGTAAATAGCTCGATCAGATCTGATCACATTAAAAGAAAATCTTGGTCTGTGCTCTTCACAAACTTTGGCTACTTTGAAAATCTTTAAGAGAAAAGTTGAACCTCAAATGTGAAAAACAAATACTGCTATATTGAACTTTTATTATTTTAATTGGTTGAAGTTACCCATCTAAAGACTATAGCAAGAATCCAAATTCTGCCATGTATCTCTCCAGATATAGAGAAGTTTATGAACAAGACCATTTCTGAAGGGAAGGTATGATAACCCAGCTTGAGGGTTTGTGCCTGGTCTTATTACACTTTGTTGTGCCTTCTTTGGTTGATATCACTGGGAGGCCTCCTCTTTTCTGGAGGGAAATGGAGCAGTGAATCTGGGTAAGAGGGGAAAACTGGGAGGAATGGAAGGAGGAAAGGCTGCAGTCGGGATGTGTTGTATGAGAGAATAATAAATTTTAAAAAAGGAAACCAAATAGCAAATAACAAAATATTTGAAAATTCAATAAAATTATAGATATGAGAAATACAAGAAATCCTAAAAAAATCGTAATTATTATTATGTATGTATGTATACATCTATAATACATATATTTATTAAATTCATTACAAAATTAAATGCATTACAAAATTTTGTTAAAACTATTTGTGACGGTTAGCTTCAAATGCCAACTTTTGAGACAATATAGGGTTACCTAGGGAGGGAATCTCTATGAAGAACTGCCTATATTGGGTTGGCCTGTGAGCATACTTATGGGGTGTCTTAGTTAGGGTTTCTATTGCTGCAATGAAACACCATGACAAAAGTGTAAGTTGGGGAGGAGAGGGGTTATTTGTCTTACACTTCCTCATCACTGTTTGATATTGAAAGAAATCAAGACGGGAACTCAAAAACAGGTCAGAAATCAGGAGGCAGAAGCTGATGGAGAGTTTATAGAAGGGTGCTGCTTAGGAGCTTGCTCAACCTACTTTCTTATAGAACCCATAGCCATCAGCCCCAGGATGGCACCACCCACAACTGGCTGTCCTCCCCTAAGCAATCACTAATTGAGATGACGCCGTACAGCTGGATCTGATGGGGGCACATTCTCAATTGAGATTCACTCATTTCAGATAACTCGAGCTCAGTGGTTCTCAAACTTTCTGATGCCTCGACTCTTTAATACAGTTCCTAATGTTGTAGTGACCCCCACCCAAACCATACAATTATTTTCATTGCTACTTCATAACTGTAATTTTGCTACTGTTATGAGTCAGAATATAAATTATAAACTTTCTGATGGCCGTAGGTGACCCATGTGAAAGGGACATTCAACCCCATGAGACTCAAAGGTTGAGAACCACTGCTAGCATGTGCCAAATTGCATTAATTAAGTTAATAGATATGTGTAGATGCAGTCCACTGTGGGTAGTACTCTTCCCTAGGCAAAGCATCCTGAACTGTGTAAGTGGAGAAATCCAGCTTAGCACAAAGAGGCAGGCACGCTTTCTTTTATCTGCGATCTTGACTGTGGATGTGATGAGACCAGCTGTTTAAAGTTCTTGCAAAGCTTGATTAACAACAACCATGGACTGCAACCTGGGATTGCAATCTGAAATAAACCCATTTCTACCCCAAGTTCCCCTTTTCAGTGTATTTTTATCACTATCTAGAATAGAAATTGGTACAGAGGCTGTGGTAGACCTGACCATGTGACTTTTATGCCTTGGACTGTTTTTTGTAAGAAGAACATGGAAGCATTGGATACTTTAGTCTGGATAAGCCACTGAATGCCAGAAGTAAAGCCTAATGGAATGTTTTAGTAAGAGTTTGGGAGATAGAAATGATGAGAGAAATGTGGACAGTTGAGGCTCAGCTCATGTGGGTTGTAGAGAGGAACAAAGACCAAAAGGAAAGAGGTTTCTATTCATGAAATATGTTGGCTAAGAATTTGTGATCAGGCTGAGGCTGAAAAGCATCTCTCATTGTTTGGGAGATAAACACCACTGAACTGAGGCCTCCTGCGCTTCATTGGGATGATAGGTTAGGACACAGAAGCTGATACAGCTGTGGTTCAAGGTGCCCAGGCAGCAGAATCTGGCAGTGCAAATGTCATCTATGTACTACTGCTTTTGAAGGTACGAGTGTTAGAGTGATGAAGTACAGCCGAGGCTTGGCACAGGGTGATGTTTGGAATCACCCTAGAAAGGCTATGAGAAGCCATGGTGAGGAGCTATGAAGTTGAAGCCTCAGTTGCAATGGAGACCCTAGGAAAGTGGAGCTGTCTTGACCACAGGACTTCTGCTAATACACTGCAGGTGTACAGTAGAACCTAAATCCAAGAGAGAAGATATGTGTGCTACATACAGGTGGCAGACCTAGAGAGGTAGGTCTACATAAGCCCTTTGGAGCCCAGAAGAAGAGCCCCTAGGTGATGGACATTAGTCTAGAGGGATTTGACATTTGGTCTACTGGATTTGATTTTTGTCTTGTTCTGATTTTTGGTACTAAGAATGTTTAATCTATGACACCACATGTTGGTTTTATATATACATATATACATAATACATACATTATATATATAATTTTATAGGAGCCCATAGCAAACTTTGTACTTTCAAAAAGTCTTTGGACTTCTAAAGTTGAACTGTGTTTTTTTAAAAAATATTATAAATATTAAAGATGAAACTGCTGTGGATATTGCTCTGTATAAATAAACACTGAATGGCCAGTAGCCAGACAGAAAGTATAGGTGGGACTAACAGAGAGAAGAATTGAGGGAACAGGAAGGCAGAGGGGCAGACTGCCTGGAGCCGCCACCAGGACAAGGAAGATGTAAGGTACGGATAAGCCTCGAGCCACGTGGCAAAGTATAGATTAATAGAAATGGGCTAAATATAGGAGTAAGAGCTAGACAATGATAGGCCTGAGCTAATGTCCAAGCACTTTAAATAATGTAAGATTCTGTATTTATTTTATAAGTGGTCTCCGGGATTGGCAGGGCTTGACGGGAGCTGGAGAGAAATTCTCCAGCTACATGAAACTTCTGGAACACAGAGTTTGAAATCATGGATATAAATAAAATAATATATTTATATATCAAGTTGTCAAAGGATGGAATGTGATGGTTAACTTTAATTGTCAACTTGTCATAATTTAAAATCATGTGGGAAGACAGTCTCGATGAAGGTTTGTCTACACTAGGTTGGTTGATGGGCATGTCTAGGGGGACAATCTTAATTAAGTTCATTGATCTGGGGAGGAGGCATCATTTCCTAGGCAGGAGTGACTGAAGTGTGTAAGAGTTGGAGAATCAAGCCAAGCACAGGCAAGCAAGTGAGCATGCATGCATTCATTTCTCTGCTCTTGACTGAGACCAGCTGTGTAAGATTCCTGCCTTAGAATTCCCCACAATGATGGTTTATAACCTGGAATATAAGGTGAAAATAAAACAAAACAAAAACAAAAAAGAAACAATATAAACAAACAAACAAACAAAAACTCATTTCTCCTCTAAGTTTTCCCCCAGGGATATTTAATCACATCAACAAGAATGAAACTAAAACAGTCTTTTTAAAAAAAAAGAAAAAAAGAGTTGTTTTAAAGCCCCAAATCTGTTCTTTTTATATTTAATTAGAATTTTTATACTACTCCATAAGTAGGGTTAGGCTTAGAATGATGCCAAGTATTCATATATTTAGAAATAATAATTTCATAAAATTTTAATATTTATAAACATGTGCTATGAACACAGTGCTTTAAAAGAGACATTTTCTGTTTTAAACGTTGGACTGTGTTTGTTTCCACTTCCTATGGAACATCTTTCAGTTTCCACCGAGGTGAAAAATGGATCTTTTGTCTATCACTAGAGGAGACAGGAAACACGAAGGTTCTTTCTAGAGGAAATGAACCTTAGGCCTCAAGATCATAGAAACTGATTTGTAATGCATTATATGTCAGATTATGTAATGGAACACATGCGAATAGATCCCTATCAAGTTACTAGCAGACACAGTCCAGTATGAAATGAATGTCACCTATGCATTTTTGTGTAGACTGTGCTTGTAATGTCACTACTGCTTCTCATGGTGGCCATGATGCTTAGGTTGCTATGTCCAATATTCCAGTTGGTTAAAATGCATGCCAAGAAGTACCTGATGAAATAACTGCAAAGATATACCCATGCTGAACTCAATTTTAATTTATTAGTCAAAAATTTTCAATATTAGTTTTTAATAACACAAGATGAGAGCATGAAACGGGGAGGAATTTCTAATTTAGAGGCACCTAATAAAGATTCCCACTGAATATGCATCTCTACAAAATAGTAATTCGGAACCATTTGCATCGCTGAGGAGCATACTGACAAAGTCCTATGAGGAGGGGGAAGCACAGAAATTCTATAGCTGAGACAAATTATGCATTTTTAGTTTGGAATGTCTTTCAAAAATTGATGAAATGGAAGAATTAAAGTTTTTCTTGTCTGAGTTTTTAAAGATAAATCACACAAAGATTAAAACTTGTTTTTAGAAGACCAAATTCTTTCCTGAGCACTGATGTTAACCTGACAATAATTAAAGAGTTTGTATCATACCGGAGATACAATTGCGACTCACCAGAGAAGTGTATGAAAGATGGGTCTGCCCTGGTTCCCATGGGCTTGCTGCTGATTCATTAACCACCTCTCCAGATGCCCCTGGATTCTGGTGAGGGTGCCTTGAGTTAGCAAAACGGGCACAGACAAGACAGTAAACAAGAGGCACAGAGTCTTTCATGATGCCAACACTGGGAAAATTATTGGCCCTTTTAAGATAATAGACATGGAAATGACTGGAGCAACACTCATGTTTAGCCACTCATTTTTTAATGACATTTTAATCAATGTGCAGTGAGAACTGCAGTGGAAAGGGAGATTGGGCTCGCCACACTTAATTCCTCAGCTCTGTGTCTGATGAACTGGCCATCTTTTCCAGCCAGATTTCTGACAGAGCTTCTCCAGAAAGCCCACACACATCTAAAAACTTCCTGAAGTTTTTTTTTTGTTGTTGTTGTTGTTGTTGTTTGTTTGTTTTTGGTTTTTGGTTTTTTTGTTTGTTTGTTTGTTTTTTTAGGAACTGGTGAGGTGAGATAGCTGTGGCTTGTTCTGCTTCTCTGATCTTCCAGCATTCACCCCAATAACTGGCTTCGGGTTTGATTTTATTAATAAGACCTTCTAAGATTTCTGCTACATCTTTTAACTTCCCATTATCAATGGCACTACTTTTGGCAAAAAATCTTCCTAAGGATACAACTTAAAGTCATTCAGAAGCACACAAAGGCTCCTATGGCATTAACTTGCAAACAGGCCAGAGCATGAATGTACCTGTGGCATGATGAGATAATGTGGAAAATTGGTTTCTCTGTACTTTTACTTAAATCAGTATTTATGATGATTTTTTTCCTAACCATAGATAAAAAATTAAGACATACTATGTATGATTAGTATGAAGTGTGAATTATGTCTAATTATTTTGCTAGTAGAGAAAAAATAAAATTATGAGCTAGACTTAGTATTATTCTGCATTCAAAGTTTATACCATGCCTTTTTTGTAATATCTTCAGTAAATATCAATGAATATCAATGAACCAATGGGAAGTGTTGACAAATTCCTGTATCTCTTAGCGGGAGATTGCTCCAGACTTTTTATGAATTCTGATGTTACATGATGCAAAATATTTACACAAGTAATTATTCAATTTTTTTCAAGAGTTAAAGTAGGGAATCAAATTTTCCTTTTAAAAAAAGTACCTTGTTACTTGTGCATTTTGATTGGAATAAATTCTCTGTTCTTGTCACCAGCTTCCTCTTTGTCATTCAAATGCAATCAATTATTGTTTACATATCTCTTCATTAAAAACAAAAACACTGAAAGCAAAGTTTAATCACCTATGACTTGTAGTAAAACATTTTATAATAAAATTGGAGGTTAGAATCTACCATATTTATCATTTCAAGCTGTTCTGTAAATATTTTTTAAAGGCAGAATAAGCAAAACAGAGAAGTTGGCTGTGCTGTTACTATCAGGATGTAGAATGTTCAAGAACCTGAATAATTGCTTTGCAGTTAATCATGTATGTGAGTAAATGTGCACACAGGCACATGAATGTCAAGTAACCATGAATGGTAATCAGGGACAGAAGACAAGGCCAACTGTGTACTGCTTGTTAGATTGTTTACTTTCAAGGCCACTCAATCTCACAAAAAATATCTAATACCAGGGAAAGTATGCATAGATTGGAACAGATTAAACATTCTCAGAGCACTGGCTATGGGAGCTTTTCCTGCATGTGTTCTTCCAGGATGAGGGTTCTGTGTCTAGAGCAGTAGTTCTCAACCTTCCTAATGTTCTGACCCAGTAATGCAGTCCCTGATGTTGTGCTAACCCCAACCATAAAATCATTTAGTTGGTAATTTATACCTGTAATTTCGCTAATGTTAGGAATCGTAGTGTAAACATCTAATATGGAGGATATTTAATACACAACCTCTGTGAAAGGGTCATTTGACCCCTCCAATGGGGTTGAGAACCACTGGTCGAGAGCAATGGTGAGCACTTCCCTGTTCTTCTCTTCACATACTCTATCTCCTCACTCATCTCTGGCATACCACTATGTAATCTGTGGCATCCCTACTGTTTGTGGAATGCCATGTGTTGGAGGTCTGTATCTCACTGCATTTTCTACCACTTACTAGGATATTCAGGCAGAGAATAAGACACAAAACGTACTTGAAATATAATAAACAAATACATGAAGACAAAGAAAATTACCAGAAACTGATACAGTCTTTCAATTAATTATCTAATTAGGTGTCCCAGGTTCTGTATTTGGGAAGCCATGCTGTACCATGTCCTGAAATAAATGACGAGGATGGAGAAGATCCCAAGCACAGCTGTGCAAATCTCTCACAGTCAATATCTGAATGGTACAGGGAGAGAGGCTGGACTATATGTACCAGTCTTGGCTTTTATTTTCCTGAATTTTCTTTCCTTAGACTAAGGCAGGGCCTCAAACTTCAGGGACCTTGGCAAGCATTGGTGCTTGCTGAAGTACTGTACTAGTTAAGGACATTGGCCTAACACAGAAGCCATTCATTTCTTGCTCTTCTGAGAGTTCACAACAGGTCAATATGGTAGTATATCTTCAAAGATACAGATTTCCCAATCTCTTTCCTCCATAGACTTAATGGAATCCTAAGCACCTGGTTAGTAATGTGATAGGAAAATGCTCGGCAGGGCACACAGCTGTTGAGAGTTCAGGTCTGGAAATAGGTACACAGAATTTTTCACACTCCGTAGGCTCACAAGTTTATGTGCTCAGGATAAAGACTCTGGGAATGAGTCTGTCAGTGTGCCTAGGAAAGGGAAAAGAATATTGGTGGTGAGCACAGTAATTCTCATTCACAGCTGGTAATATCTCCAGATAAAACGGTGCTTTCAGTAAGACTATTCAAACCTCACACTGTTTAGTTTTGTTAACACTTATGTGTCACTTCCAAGTCTAGAAAAGAAAGGGAAATGGGAGAATAAAGAGAAGAAATGTACAATCTGACTAGTGGTAGATAGTAGTTGTTGTTCTGATGCATAACAAAACAAACTTTAGTTCTAAGTCCTTAAGAAAAAGGTGGAGTAAGGATCCTGGAAGGAAGTTCCCCACAGGTTGATGGCTATGGAAAGATGTAAAGTATTTTATAAATAAATGTGTTTATAACTAACTATGTATATGAGAAACTGTGTGAGTTGTCTTCCCAGAGGTTGCATACATCTTATCTTCAGAAAAGCATGACAGTGTTCTCCAGATGAGAAACCAGCACTGGAATGAACTTCAACTCCCACTCAGCACAGCTCTTTATTCCCTTCTACTCTGGCGCCCCCAAGTCTAATGTTTCTCCTTGAGTTCTTTATTCCTCTTTGTCTGTGGGAGAAAAACTGTGTCCCCTGAAGGCATTCTCACAGGGTTAAAACAACAGCTAGAGGTTCCCAACAGGACTCGTGGGTGGTTGGACTCTCAAAGGCAAGCAGAGGCAATAAAGATGTTTTGTGGTTTAGGGTTCATGTCTCGTCTTTGCTTTACCCAGGCCCTGGTGACAGTCGAGGCTTCAAAAACAGCTGGTTGCATTGAAAGTTTCCCAGACATCTGGACAGCTAGATAGAGTTAGGGAGATTGTCATCTGTTAGTAAATCAACTCAACAGCCATCTGCTGTACGCACCTTCCTCTGCTGAGTGACCTAATGAATGCAGTAGTTTCTTCTAATGTGGGATAATTCACTTTCCCAATGTCTGCCATCTACTCACTGCTTCATATTTATAACTTTCCTATCAGATTTCTCAAACTTGCACGTATTATAATTTGGCCTGTGAAAATGTTAAGGTATTTTAACATCCTATATAGCTTAATTAAACCTTTTAATTGACATGTATTTGTTCTGTGTTTTCCTTCCTTCATATACCAAATTTAAGGGTGTAATTTAAGCATGATTCAAGGCAAGAGAAAAGAACTCTACAGGTAAGTATTCACTGTGCATGTATTTTCATACAGAGGAAGTTAGGAGAAGTTTCAGTGCCAGACAGGCCACTAAACTAAGCCATCTCTCTTAAATCAACACTATTACTTTGTCACCCTGCTGATCTAAAATTATATGGCTATAAATTTAGTGCAACATATGAACATTAAGCATATTATAAATAACAACATAGAAAATAATATTCAATTCACATATTCCACAATCTAAGGAAAATCAATTTACAGTTCATTTACTTTAAAATACTTGTAGGTTAGTTATTAAAATTTCCCATACAAACCCCTTTGTCACTTTGTATTTCTTATTGACTGAATCACTCTGCTAGTTCTATAACATTAAACTTATCTATTAAAGGCTATTAAGAATGCATCACAATAAGTAACAAATACTTATCGATAGGTTGTGTTACCAATATTACAATTATAATTTAGAAAATGGCATGCTGATAATTATAATGTAGCACAGGTCATTTTATTTTATTTTTTACTATTTTTAATTTGTTTTTGGCAACTTCCTACATCCATCTAATATATTTTGGTATACACACACACACACACACACACACACACACACACGCACGCATGCACGCACACACGCACGCACGCGCACGCACACACACACACACACACACACACACACACACACACACACACCACCTCTCTTACCCATCTTACCCACTCTGGATCTCTTCCTCTTTCCAAAAAATCCCCTTCCTAGTTTTCTGCCTTTTAAAAATTACTGAGTTTAATTAGGGTTGTTTTCATAATCATGGATATAAGATTATTAACCAGTGGCTACAGCACCAAAGAAAAATGGCTTTTTTCACACACACCCCCACAACCATTAACTGCTAATAACTTCTCAGCCAGGGGTGAGGATTCATGAATGCATACTTTATCCATGTGGGAAGGTTCTGGGGCTCGATCTTGTACTGGTCTAGCTGAGGGTAAAGCAAAACTTCTGTGAGTTAATGAGTCCAACAGCCATGACATATCCAGAAGACACTACATAGCAGACCTCCTCTGCATCAGTGTGCTCAGAGAATCTCACACACAACGTAGAGTCCCATAACAACCAAGAAAAATCTCCTGACTAATAATTCGAAAACGAAAGTCGGTGTTTCTTTCTCTGATTCTTTATGACAATGTTCCTGTGACAACCCCCAAACTTGTAGAACCTGTCATGTAAATAATACCCCGATTTGATATTATTATTTTGACTCTGTTCTCATTGTCTACTGAATAGATTTGGTGCACTTGAGAAAAGAGAAGGACAAATGACAGCACCGTTAGGAGCTCAATTTAAGTTAATTGCAGAGATAATTTTCTAATGGGTCCGACATGGTATTGTAAAAATGTTTCATTAAATGAAAAAAGAGGGGATCGTTCTTTCAGGTGTTTCCATCAAGCTTGAAATTGTGCAGCTCCAATCTGTGTCTTTTTATTCACCCTAGCCATGACATTAGGTGAGTTACTCAACCAGGAGTTATTCCTCTATGGAAAAGTTTGTTATGTTTGGTAATGGTGATGATGATAATTGTACTTTAATGTTTATCGCTGCTGCTGTTTTTATAGTTATATTATGGTTAAAGCAGAGCACTTGGAGCCAGAGAGATGGCTCAGCTCTTAAGAGCACTGCTGCTCTTCCAGGGGACTCAGCTTTGATTCCTAACACACCACATCATGTCTCACAATCATGTGGAACTCAAGTTTCAGGGATCTGATACCCTCCACAGGCAGTGAACACACATAGTACACAGACAGACAGACAGATGGGACACTCATACACGGAAAAATATACATAAAATATTTTTCCTTTCATTGAAAATAGATTGTCTTCTCATACAATATATCCTGATTATAGTTTGCCCTTTATCTACTTTTCCCAATTGCTTCCCACTTTCTTAAAATATTTTTAAAAGTTAAAAATAGTACTATTTCCTAAAGTTTTAATGGAGAGCCCTATGCCTCAGAGCAGAGGACCGCTAGTATTTACTTTAGTACTTACTATAAAGACATTTGCAGTAAAAGGGAGAAAATCGATCAATAGTCTTCAGAGTCCAGAATAGAAAGACAGGTCAAAGAATGAGGAAATATTGCAAAAATAAAATAAAGTCTAAGAGATATATTAACACTTTATTCCTGATAAAGAACTGTTATTCAACTATTCATAGTCTCAAAACTCAACAGAAAAATGAATAATAAAGATAAAAAGAATTAGCAAACACAAGACAAAAGAGATAGCTACTCTAAAAATTAATAAAAGAGTTGGACCACCAAGCTGTTTTCTCCAGAGCTGCTCTGCTTTCCAACTCCTGCAGGGGAGTGTGTGGTCCTGATGCTTCACATCCTCATCAGCTTCTGCTGATGTCCATGTATAAGATTTCACCTTTCCCATCCTAATGGGGTACACTGTGTACAGCATTTTGTTAACATTTCTATTTGCAATTTCCTGAGTATGTATGAGGCTGAATGCTTTCCCCTTTTATGTCTTCTGAATATTCCTTTAGTGTTTTCTAATTCTTTTTTATTTTACTTTATTCATTTATTTTTACTTTGCATTCTTAATCTATTCTATGTGTGTAGTGTGTGAGTGCACATGTATGCATGCATACGTGTGCAGGTCAGTGGACAACGTACTGGAGTCAGTTCTCTCCTTCCACCATATGTGTTCTAGGGATTAAACATAGGTCCTTGGGCTTCAAGAAAAGTGTCTTCTCCTGCTGAGCCATCTCCTCTCGCCTTCACCTCGTGTCACATGTGGCATTAATTTAGAGGACACTTGTGATATAGTTCAAGTAGGAAAAGGTACTGGATTTCATGAAGAAATACTTCTGACTTTCTTTCTACACTTCAAGATGTTAATTTGAAAACTCTGCGTGTTAATTTAAATAATGAATTTGTCTCTTGTACAACTACAATCCATGTTAAGAAAAAGGAAATTATTGTATTAGCAAGAGACCGTGTAAGAGCATGATCCCTAGCTTGTGTGTGACACAATTTCAGCCTGGTCTATGTGTTACTCAAAGATCATAATGTCAACTTAATTATCATTTTTACTCTTCTTCTTCTCCTTGACAGCCAAAAATGCATACAAGATGGCTCTCCATCACTATGTTAATTAGGATAAGTGAATAATGGTCTAATCTAATGTTTTAATTGTACAAATGTAAAGGATGGTGTATTTCAGTGAATTTAGAATACTTCTTAATACAGAATGAGTTTTAAGTTTCCTTTTAATTCAAACATTTTTCCTGGTCCTCTACACTGCACTAATAGCTGGAGATGTGGTGGAGAGCAAGACAAAGAGACTCTCTACCTTTTTGACACAAACATTCTAGAATGAGAGAAAATAACACTAAGCAAGAAAACCCAAATTTGAACAAGACAATAACAGGAAAAACATTCAGAAAATAAATTAAATCATAGATTGATTTATCCTCCATGGGTATGATTAGGGAAGGCCTGACAGAAGAAGCAACATTTGAAAGGAGACCTACATACTAAAAAATGAACACAGAAAGAAAGCTGAGGGAAAGGACATTCTTCAAAAATGAGATAATAGAATCCTGATACAGAAAACGTTCGCATGAAAATCAAGTAAACATAATGCCAGAAAGTGATTGAGCAGGGGATGAATTATTGTGAAGGTTGAGCACATAGGAGGCAGCCAGGTCCTCCTTAGCTGTGCAAACCTCTGGGAACTTGAGATTTAATCAAAGTACAGGGAATTCATTGTAGGATCTGAAGCACAGGGGAGGAATGGAATGATTCATACCTCTAAAGGTTCTTCCTGGCAGTTGTGAATAAAATGATGGCAAGGTTAGATACTAGAAAACAATCAAGAGCAACCACCTGGGTGGGGAGGAAAACTAATCAAAGCTTGGACTAGAGTGTTGAGAATAAAAATAGCAATTGAAAATACCTTAAATGTTTCCTGGAAGTGAAGTAAATATGCTTTGACACAGAATAGTTGCGTGGGATTGGGGAGAGAGGTACCAATGGAAGCACACAGGCATTGGTCCAGTGAGAGTCTGGTTCAGAAACAAGATGGTCATCATACTGATCTGTGGTTCACAGCCAACAGTGGATTGCCATCCAAAAATCTTGGAAATGTTGCCTAAGCTTGAGTTGGATCACACAGTGATTGTACAGTGCTACTGACATTGTACTGTCAGTGGCTGGGAGAGCTGCATGCCCTGCATGGTACATGACAGATTGGGAAAATAATTTAACATCTCAAGACCTGCTCAACTTTTCAGTGTTTCCTTCAGGTTAACGTTCTACAAAGAAGTTTGGTAGTTTCACATTTTCATGAAATTATATAAAAAGGAAAATAATTAATGAAAAGTAATTAGAAAGAAAGAGGGAGTCAAATACCTTAAAAATAAGGGAATAAGTTTGTGTATTCATTTGTGAACTCAATGTGTTCTTCTATTGTTGATCCTATATTTTCATAGTAAAGCATCCTTGCTGTGGTTCGGCACATAAGATGTAATCAAGTGATCAAAACCCTTGAAAACCATTGAAAATGGGAGATTTAATCATTATGGGATTTTTAAGCAATTCAGACATTTATTCATTCACACAAGAGTAGAATATACTTCCATGTCACTTTTTCAAGAAGGGATCTTCCCTCAGGCTCAGGTGGGAAAGTGCTTGTCATGAAAGCATGGGGGCCTGAGTGTGGATCCCCAGAACCCACGTTAACTCGTCAGTCATGGCAATAGTCATGTCTATCACCCTGGTGCTGGGGAAGTTGATGCTAGTGGATCCCTGAAGCATGCTGGCCAGCCAACCGACTGGAATCAGTGGGCTCCAGGTACAGTGAGAGACTTGTCCTAAAAATTAAGGTGGAGAGTGATTAAGGAAGACACTCAACAATGACCTCCTGCATTCACGAGCAATTACGTACACACAGAAATATGCATCCATAGGTGAAACCAAACACAGGCATACACAGTAAATAATGAATAAAATGGTTCTGTTTTCATAGAATATATTTTCTCATGAGAAATTCCATTACAAGTTATTTCTTACAGTTTTATATTTGTGAATAGTTAACATGAGGGCCAGTAAGATACATTAGGAATTTGTACATCTACAAAAGAAAACTTCACTATTCCTGAAATGGTTGTTTTCCCAATTCAAAGCTCACTAGTTTTTTTTTTCTTAGAACTGAAATCCAAGTTGTGAAATGCCAGCATTTGCTAATTTCAAAGATGCCCTAGGAGAGCAGTTCTCAACCTGTGGGTCACTATCCCTTTGACAAACCTCTATCTCCAAAAAATACTATAATACTTTTCATAACAGTAGTAAAATTACGGTTATGAAGTAACAATGAAAATAATTTTATAGCTGGGGTCACCACCACATGAGGAATTGTTATTACAGGACTGCAACATTAGGAAGGTTGAGGACTACTGGCTTAGGTCATGTGGTCCCTGTAACTAGATTCAACAGAAAAGAAAGAAAAGTTTTTAAAAGTCAACACTATGTTTTGTAAAGTCTCTGCAGATGAATCAATAGTCTTCCATTCTTTCCATTATTCCCAGGAGAAATACAGAAATCTGTGCATATATTGGTGGTACCAAAGTTGAAATCTCCTTAAAAGATCAATACTTTAAAAGGCAAAGTCTCATATATAACATGTAGCTTGCTGTGAGTCTTTTGAGCTGGAAGACAGCACCATTAACTCACCAGAATGCAGAACCAGCATTCACAACATCTTGGATACTTCTCAGACCTTTTAATCCACAATTAGATACTAAAATAACCATGTGCGTAGGTAAAGAAATTTGCCATCCAACGGAGTCATTGGGTTTTCCCACTTTATTGTGAGCTGTTTGAAATCAAAGAACAGAGACAAAGAAGCTTGCGATCAATTCTTAAGGTATTAAGTCTAAACACCCAGCCTTCTCTGCACTGCAACAGCTCTGCAAGTGCCTCCGTCATGAAGGCTGGGATAACACAGCATAGCAAGGAACTGGTGAGGAGCCCTCCTGCCAAGCGTGCTCCTCAGCATAGTGAGGATTGCCTTACCCAAGGCCAATGGTGCCATCCATTCAAGCCAAGGAGCCCCATCAGCAGCCTGAAATAAGTCCAAGGGTAAAGCCCTGACAACCTGCTCACTCTAAGGAGTGATGCAGCCCAGCATCTATCATGGCTGCTGGATGTCACAATGTTGGAGCTGCACAGTCTTGATGAGCTACTGAGCCTTGAGCAGGCTGGATACACTTCCCAACTCCCCAGTGACGCAGTGTCCAGAGGACTAGGTAGCTTTTGGGGGCTCCTGACCTGCAGTGTTTAAAAAATAATTATGAGACTCAATCACATGATTGTATCCATGTGAGATGAAGAATTTCATGCAATGGACTCAAAGCTAAGTAAGGAATTTCATTAATAAAATTTCACAAAAGATACATCATTGCCAAGATAAGAAATCTACCCTGGTGAAAACTGATGTAGAAACATGTGGTAGTAGATTGTCTGTTGTTTCCCAGCATTGTCTCATTCTGCCCCCCAAAAGTCTAATACCCCAGCTTCCTACATCTTCCTAAATGACTGCTTCTTTCAAACCTATACTCTAACTCCTGTTGCCTACTGAACTGGAGAAAACAGTAGTTTTAAGTGCTAGTGCCTACACGTCTCCATTTGTGGTTGAATTTAAAGGCAGGAAATGCATTTAAGATTCTGAGATACTTTATCACTCCCTCACACAAAGCAACAGCATAGATTTTGATTCTATACTTAGAAAAAAGCCTTCATCCCTTTATAGAGGAGCATTCTGATTGTTTCTACTACAACCATCTTAAGGTTTTCTTGGCCAATTTCCACTCTGGTTATTTCCCTTTTTCTTGTTATGTACAAATGAGTTGTTTGTTAAACATTCTCATTCTGAATTTTCACTTCTGTACTGATGTCTACCTTTCTGATTTTTATTTCACTTTGTTTCTTATATGAAATAGCTTCTGATTTTTTTAACCAGGATTAAATCCAAAAAGTGTTTATAATAAATAGGAGCATGTAATAACTTCATAATTTTTATATTCAAAACATTCCTAAGCCCTTCTATGTCAAATTATATTATTTAATGTTCCTTTTAATTAATTAATTAATTTCTTTATTTTTCTTCTCTTCTAGTTATATTGCTGTTTTGACATTTCCTCCATCAGGTCTGCACACAAGGGATTGAGGCTGCTGCAGAGCTTTGGACACATAGACTAAGGGGAAAGAGACCAACAAATGAGGAGCGTGGGAAGCAAGAAGAAACAGAATGTGCTGATTCTCAGAACCCAAAGGAAAGGAGGTCTCCTAGAGGAGACGGCTTCTCCGTGGCCAAGCCTGTTCTGAGAAGTCAATGATGGAGAGCCGTGTGTGTATATTGGGCAAAATGCTGGTTGTCGGTGACTCTAGCAAGTAAAAACGGAGGAAAGTTTAAGTAGTTCTGAGAGTTAAATGGAGGGAAAACTTAAGACACATGCTCTTCTTCCACTTCCAGAGGAAATAAAGATTTGTATGCAGAGAGAAGTTCAGAACAGGGGGAGAAAGGACGCACTGGCAAGAAAATTGATCACATGTCAAAGGGCCAATTTCTGATACTTTCGGTAACACACAATGTTTTAAAGAAGAGTCATCTGTTATAAGGAAATAGCTAAAAACTGACAAAATAGTCATAAATATTAACATAGCTAATCAGAATTTGAAATTAAAATAAGAAAAAGATGAATCCTTGGCATATTTTAGATGAATAAATACATTATTTGCAAAGATCGATGTATTTACAGTACTTTGGAAAAGGCTATAAATAAAATGTCTAGCCTGCATTACACATCCCACACTCTCTATTGAGATGGTATTTGACTTTTCTTCAAAGAACAAGTAGGTGCTTGAGAGATATTTGATTTGAGATCTATGTAAATATCATAGCGCCAATGTTAAAACACTGCACAGGAAGTCCCTTGTCTATTTAAAAGCTGAAAGTGGGGAAATGGCCCATGATGACATTTCTTTTGTTCTGAAGAACTCACTAACATTTTTGTGCAAAATAGTCCAAGTTCTTGTCCTAACATATAAAATATACGATTCCAGAGGCATTTTGCCCAATGTAATTTTCCCTTCAGAAAGAAAAAAAACTCAAAACACAATGGTAAATTGTCCTTTCTGGCAAAGTACTTTCTCTCGATCATCATGGTGCTGCCTCAGGGAAAACATCTTTAAAGATATGTGCCTGCTTGCAACGTGTGTTCGCGTACAGTCGGGTATGCTTGGGAAATGGAGCCAGGTAGGAAAATGACTAGAGGTGGGGGCTTCTCTAAAGGTTTTTTTTTTTAATGTTAGAAAAAAAATAGTTCAAAATTATAACAGAGCAGAACTCTCTAACATAGAGAGCTTGTAAAATCCAGATAATGAGGATGTTTCTCTACTGGATGGTAACTGAGTCACTTTTCCCTAAGCCAGATTCAGTAGTCCATCTATAAAAAGCTGTGGCACTGTTTTACCACTCGGGGCTGCAAGTTAATGGGAGTTGGGATTTGTGGGTGTGAGCTAAAGGGGAGTCGGATGCACACTACCTCTATGAACAGATGTCTTATCATAAGAATGGTTTCAGCACGTTTCACTCTGTGCATCTTCCAGTCAGTATCATGATGCCTTGAGTACTCCACATGAAAAGAACCAAATTATTTCTAAGAGAAATGTGGCATGGACTAGTTTTGTTCTAGGCCAATAAACCTGTTAATGTTTTGTTGTTGTTTTCTGTGTAATTTCTTTTATTCTTTTTTTTCCTTTTATTTTATTTTACGATACCATTCAGTTCTACATATCAGCCACGGGCTCCCCTATTCTCCCCCCTCCCACCCCCTCCCCTTCCCCCCAGCCCCCCCCCCATTCCCACCTCCTCCAGGGCAAAGCCTCCCCCGAGGACTGAGATCAACCTGGTAGACTCAGTCCAGGCAGGTCCAGTCCCCTCCTCCCAGACTGAGCCAAGTGTCCCTTCATAAGTCCCAGGTTTCAAACAGCCAACTCATACAATGAGCACAGGACCCAGTACCACTGCCTAGATGCCTCCCAAACAGATCAAGCCAATCAACTGTCTCACCCATTCAGAGGGCCTGATCCAGTTGGGGGCCCCTCAGCCTTTGTTTCATAGTTCATGTGTTTCCATTCATTTGGCTATTTGTCCCTGTGCTTTATCCAACCTTGGTTTCAACAATTCTCACTCATATAAACCCTCCTCCTTCTCGCTAATTAGATTCCCGGAGCTCCACCCGGGGCCTAACCGTGGATCTCTGCATCCAGATCCCTCAGTCGTTGGATGGGGTTTCTGGCATGACTATTATGGTGTTTGGCCATCCCATCACCAGAGTAGGTCATTTCTGACTGTCTCTCGACCATTGCCAGCCGTCTATTGTGGGGGTATCTTTGTGGAGTTCTGTGGGCCTCTCTAGCACTTTGTTTCTTCCTTTTCTCGTGTGGCCTTCATTTACCATGGTCTGATGATTTTTGTGTTGTTGGTGATAAACTCAAAGATGGGGAAAAACTCCCTTCATGACTGATTTGAAATACTGCCACAACATTGGATAAATGCTTCAGCACAGTGACAGTCATCCTCACCCTGGTGTCTATAGATCCTGTGATGAGAACTCCTTCTTATTTTTTGCTACATTTCTGTTCTGAAGAGTGTCTCTTAAGCATATTTCTAGAATTATAGTGCCACATGTCACTTTCTGAACCCTAACATCCCAGACACATCATGTTCATGGTATATTCCTCCATTCCTCTCTCCTTCTCCTGGTTTCTAACCTGCAATCATGAGTACTGCTTTATAATGCACTGGAATTTACTGTTTCGTAGATGGTACTATGCTGTGCCATATAATGTATAATGTCTTGAAGAGTTCTTAATTTCACAGTCTCACATAATTTAACATGAACTAGTTCCTTGCACTAGCAAATTTAAGGTAAAATATTACACAACTGATGTTCATGAGTTATGTAATAGTTGCAGAAACTTTCAAGAACTTAATTCATTCTGTTCTGAATGCTAAATTATTTATAAAACTAAAGAGGTAATTGATTTTTTTCTGTGAATAATCAATTACTCTGTTAAACAAAGTCTGTTGTACTAGTCTTTGTGCTTCTGTTTGTAGTTTGTGTTTATATTTTCAAAATTAGCCTTCAGGAGTGATTTTTATTTCCAGTTTTGTTTCTCCTTTTTGAGAAGGTGATGTTATTTTTCTTTTTCTTTTGGAGTTTCCTCCAGTCCATTCTTCTGAATGGTTCTAGCTTGCTCTAATGTCCTTGTTAAACTGAAATTTGATCAATGTTTAGATTTTTGTCTTCCCTAGCAACATCTACTATTTTTACAAAGTGGGATTCTTGGTCTATGCAATAATTGGAAAGAGGCGTGAGTCATCTGTTGTGGGAAAACTGAAGTTCTGAAAGGTTAATGGCTGCTCAGACCGGTGCTCGGTCTATCAGTGCACACCTGGATTCTTAGCCCTGGGGAGTCCAGATGATGAAAATTGTCAGATAACTTTATGAATAACTGGAAAAGTATAATGTCTTAAATTCAGTGGGTAAAAGAGTAAGTGTAATAATATAACACACTACACTACAGATGATTTTTTAACAGTATGCAGTTTGAAAGACAAAAGGGAAATTATAATATTGGTCTATCAATGATCTACAAGCAAGAGAAATTATATTTACTTTAACTTTTATCTGTGTAAAGCCACATCACTGAAATGCCACACTTAATATTTCACTCAGTGGAGACATTGCTTCCCACCCAACTCTTCCACAGTATAGCACATCAGTGTGACAGTTTGGTTTATGGTTTTCTCTGATCCTTTTATTTATGTATAGTTATAGTTATACAACATAGCTATGATTATTTCAATTACAGAGTTAACTCTATATACTATAAAGTACGTCTAAAACCATTAAATACACAAGCAAAATCTCTTTAGCTAGATACATAGATTACACTCTACCTCTCTTATCTTTAGTAAAATGACTTTTAAATAGAGGCTTTAACATGTTCTGCCATGTTTCTTGAATTTCTTTTTGATATTTATTTGAGGCAGAAAGTCAGCCCCTTTTTAGAAACAACTTCAATAAAGAAGATCAAATTAAATGATAGTCTTAAAAAGAAAAAGAATCAGATGCATGTTTTCTCACCTTGGCTTTGTTTATCAATAGCACATTTCCTTTATAGACCATTACCAGAAGTGACTACCAATGAACATGAGTCTCTGTTGTTCGCAATATGATAGAACTGAGTGTGAAATACAATTATATTATCCTGTCTTTATTTTCAGAAATACCTGTTAACAATTTAACAATTGGTCTTGTGCAACTATAAAAATTTAACCTTAAATAGTACTTGTGTTTCATAATTGTGATAGGCTTTTCTATATACCCAATATAAAGTACCATGACTTTCTAATCTTGATATTTAAAGTTATATGAAAAAATAAAGTATTTATAATTATCAATGTTAACTATAAGGGCACAGGAATCTGACAAACAATACACTTATCTGAAGTATAGTCAACTCTAAAGAGTTTTGAAGCCCTAATGGCAATTGTCATTTATTAAGAGAAGTATGAGAAGAAAGATGAAAACTTGTAGGAGATGGATATTTGGAAGAATTCAAGTCTTGTTCATTTTCTTTCAAAGTGATATGTATTGAACTCAGGAAGTTGCATGTGAGAACCATGCACTCTGCCTCTGCACCACATTTCTAGCCCTGGAAGAACTAGTGATGCTTTATCATAAACAACATGTATAGAAGCCACAATAACAAAAATTGATTAATCCAAATGTTCT
Source organism: Peromyscus maniculatus bairdii (assembly GCF_049852395.1). Taxonomy (NCBI): domain Eukaryota; kingdom Metazoa; phylum Chordata; class Mammalia; order Rodentia; family Cricetidae; genus Peromyscus; species Peromyscus maniculatus. The sequence continues at coordinate 47,509,068 of NC_134862.1, read as the reverse complement.
TACCCAAAAGTTGACAAGTGAGAAAGCTGAGGTAGATATGGCTGTTTATAAAGAGTACGAACCATCTTATGTCAGATTCCTGTGTCTGTGGAGTATTACTCTGCCTGTAGTTGAATATTCTTTTTTGGTAAGTGGACTTTTCATTAATATTTCTATTATATGATGGAAAAAAAACATGATTCTTCAATTAAACCTCTGCTTGGCAAGACACTCATAAATAATGTCACATCAACTGACTCTAAGATAATGTTTGTTTGTAATCCTCCATTTCATTCCTGCCGAGAGTTGCTTGGAAAACATGAAATAGCAAACAAAGTCATCCAGATCACTTAAGGTTTATTTCTATGTCTCATTAAAATTGAAGTAAAATATCAGTAAATAAATGTAAGCATGTAACAGTAACAAAATATCAGTAAATAAATGTAACCCAACAAATATGACTTCCTGAGCATAATCATAGCTATGTTGTATAACTATAACTATATATAAATAAAAGGATCAGAGAAATACCATAAACCAAACAATGAAATATACAGAATTTTTGAAGCAAAATTAAATGTGCATTAGTCCTTCTAGTTTACTTAGGTAGTTAATTGCTAATTTTTTTTCTTAGTTTTCTTTCATACTACTTTTTGATATCTCTGGAAAAGAGCTTAGACTAATTCATTATTTCTTCTCAGCTGCCTTTTCAAACAATCATTCCAATATAGTAATAATGTGTAAAAGGGACACCATTTATAGCCACACACATACAGGCAACACTAAATGGATTCAGTGAATATTAAGACAAAAAATAAAGAAAGTACATGAACTTAGGATGGAAAAGTGGTGGAGGAGGAATCAGAGAGAAGGAAATGGAGGGTGGAATAGATAGAAATGCATTAAGTGCATGCACCAGTACTGAATTAGACACTGTTTTTCATTGTATATATTACATGTGTATATCATGGACAAAAGCGTATACCTTTCTGAGTCCACATTTTCACAAATTATTCTTATTTCTCTTACTGTTAGCATAATACACCTTAATTAATTGTTTAAATTTCTATCTTGTCTGTGCTCTGATAGTGACTTTATATGTTAACCATAGTACTTAACAAAAGAATGATAATGACGAAGTAAATATGATTCTTTACTTATATTGCCTTCAAAAATATTGCTGAGATAAAAAGAATAAAGTTTTACATATAGAAACTTATTGAAACAAAGTAGGAAAATGTAGGGATAACAATGACTATATCATGGAAGATGGAAAGCATATGGATAGATAATGTCTAATTTAGCCATCTGGGATGTTAAATCCTTTATCTTTAAGAGGAAAATCATGACACAAGTTAATGCCTCCCAGGTAACATACCTTCAAAATTGTGGATATGCAGTACCATTTTTCTCACTGTTTTCCAGAAGTGAAGGGAAGTATTGGTTGAAAACTTTGAGCAACAATTAAAACTACACATGGGTTAGAGTGACTAAAATTGTTAATATACATGGAAATAAGTGGTGAAGAGGATGTGGAATGTCCTATAAAATGAAACAATCACTTTGATAGGCTGGTAGTTTCTTAGAAATGAAAGCATACATCAAGGCATTTGTAGAAGAGACATTTGAAGTACATGCCCACGCTTGAATGTGCATGACTTGTACAGGAAAGTTCACAAAAACTTTATTCATATGCCTCTAAACTGAAAACAGCTGTGTTTATGAGTAAATGGATACACTGTTAAAGGCACATTGATGAAATGTAATAACACTTAGGCATGAAAGAAAAAAAAACACTGAAATTGCAAAAACATAAATGAATCTTAAAATCATTTTGCTAAAAGGAACAAGACAAAAGACTACATGGGAGGTGTGTGTGACCTTCTGAAAGGAGAGATGACTGAAAAGAGACAGGGGGATCTAGTGACAGATACAGTGTGTATCTTTACAGTGAAGATACGGTCATGGGTAATTATGATTATCAAAATGCATTGGCTTATACAGTTCATGCTATTTACTACACACCTATTATTTCTAATAAAGCTGACAAGTTAAAAAGTGACTTAAACAGTAACAAACAATTCAAGACTCAGAACATATTCATCATGATGTATTTCCAAGCAATTACTTTATATTATACCAGTAAAAGACTGAAGATAAGGAGGTCTCTAAATTCAGAGACATTTGAAGGCGGCTGTTCTTTTAAACATAAGATTTGATGAATGAATGCACCACACAAGTGTAATACCTTAGCTCCTCCCCATTAGTCTCCTGTGAAAGGAGGACATAAAAAAACTTATATGGAGAAATCTGTTCATCAAACAGAGGAAAAACAACATAAAATATTTCTAAATTTGGTAAGAAATTACATCATCACTGGTAGTGAAAAATCAGAGTTACAAGCTGCTAGAAGCTTAATAATCAAGTCAGCATTAAAGGTCCTTTGTTGATGTATCAGAGACAACCTGTGATGACTCGTCATCTGCAAGCAGCCTCCATGTTAAAGGACAGAGCTCAAAACAAGAGAGAAGATGCCATAGATGTTTGGAAAGAAAGCTGGGTATAAAAAGTGTATTTATTCTTACAAGTACTTATAAATTCATGTAAGTTATCTTTGATAAATAAAATATTTTTTATGAAAAAAGAACAAGACATTACTAAAGAATTTAGTAAAATTTCCTCCAGTGGAAGGCCACACATCTAAGGGTGTGTGGGCAGCACAAGCTGAACTTGATGAGCTCATGAAAGAGAGAAAAGAAAGAGGGCACAAAGTTTGGTGGGTAGGAAATAGGGTGGATTTGGAGGACTTGGGGAAGGTGTGAATATGATCAAAATACATTGTCTCAAATACTCATAACTCCACTGCTGGTGGGAATGCAAGCTTGTACAACCACTTTGGAAATCAATATGGCGCTTTCTTAGAAAATTGGGAATCAATCTCCCCCAAGATCCAGCTATACCACTCCTGGGCATATACCCAAGAAATGCTCAATCATACCACAAGAGCACTTGCTCAGCTATGTTCATATCAGCATTGTTTGTAATAGCCAAAACCTGGAAACAACCTAGATGCCCTTCAACTGAAGAATGGATAAATAAATTGTGGCACATATACACAATGGAATACTACTCAGCAGAGAAAAACAACGACATCACACGGTTTGCAGGCAAATGGATGGATCTAGAAAAAATCATCCTGAGTGAGGTAACCCAGACTCAGAAAGACAAATATGGTATGTACTCACTCATAGGAAGATGCTAGATGTGGAACAAGGATGACTAGACTGCTACTCACATCACCAGTGAGGCTACCTGGAAAACGGGACCCCAAAAAAGACACGGAGAAATGGACAAGATCTACATGAATAGCCTGGTCATGAGTGGGAACAATGAAGGGCGACAGTCGAGGGAAAGAGTGGGAGATCCTAGGTGGATCAAGAAAAGAGAGGGAGAACAAGGAATAGGAGACCATGGTAAATGAAGACCACATGAGAAGGTGAGAAGGGGAGGAAGCAGAAAATGTAGACATTTTCAAAGACAAAGCTAAGAAGGGTTCCCGAAAGGAGATAAATGTGAAATAAGAAAAACAAAAATAGATGACAAATTAAGAAGAAAAACCATAACAAAATGAATAATATTTTAAGAGGTATGATAGTAAAAAAAAACTAAGTAGATAGACAGACAAAATAATAAAACCCAAAGGAAGTGTTATTTAATCCACCCTTTTTTTTCTCATGATTGGAGGACATGGGCCACCAAAAAAGGCAAAGCCCTCCTGTGTGCTCAGAAAACAATATTTTAAAAGAAATCCATTTCAAAGTACATCAACATGAAAATTTAGAGCACTGAAATCAAAGATGAAATTTTATGAGCTACAGAGAGGGGAGAAATTTCGAGCTAGGAAGGCTCGAGGCTGTTTAAGATCAGAGTGGAGAAGGGAGACAATGGAACATTGTTCATAAGGTTGCAGGGGATATTATTTCAAACATAGAGCTTGATATCCAGACAAACCATAAATCAAGAATAATGGTAGAGACATTCAATGTCTTCTAAATATGCTATTATATAGTCTTCACAAGAAGCTGTTCTAAAGAGAGTTTCATTAAAACAAAGGCATGTACCAACACAGATTGCTATGACATGCAGAAAACACAGAAGAAGTATGAAGGATGCTTATGGGTTCGTGGAGAAGTGGAAATTCCAGGCAGTATGCCAGGCCCGAAGGAAAATTAGTCCAGAATGGGGTAGCTCAGAAGTTTTCAAAAAAGATATCTTTAAAAATCACTTTTGTCCATGAAATACTGTACATTACAGGAAAATTTGACAACTGGTGAAGATATTTGAATTAGCATTAAGTATATGGAAAAAAAATAGGCACCCCAAAATTGGATAATTCTTAACTCCAGAGAGTAAAAAATTTTGTTGAAAAGGAAAAATACTCTTTATATGCAAGGTAGGTTAAAATAACATCTACATACCCATAATTACTCAAACTTTGACATAAAAATTATGCCATAGGTATCATTGAGAGGATGGGTGAGACTTTGAGTTTGTGGAATTTTTCTTTTTTTGTACAAACTCTGGAGTTATTTTGTTCATCAAGATTTACATGTACATGCTCATATGAACATATATATGTACATATTGCCTAATGATTAAAACAAACACTATTTAAATATTTAAAAACCAAAGTTATCTTTTAGTTTCAATAGTCCATATTCATATAGATTTTAATGTTCTTCATTCCAACTATATGTTGGCCGTGCTTCATCATTTTATCAACACAATCAACCTGCATCATCAAATAGGAAGAAATGTATTCTCAATTCTTGATCTTCGATGTTAATTCAAGTTCAGCCTTCTGGGTTTTCTCCTAAAAGCTAGACTTAATATCTCATTATTCTTAAGACTCCTGGTACTTCCATGGTTTTAGTTTTCCTATTTCTTGTCCAGGGGAGCTTGTCTTTCTTTTCTTGAGTTGCTCATCACCCTAAACTATACACTAAGCTATTCACTGTTATTTCTCTAGTAGCAAAAGGTCACTAATCCACCTGACTTTTCACTATTGTTGAGTTGTAATTTGCTCACAGCTTTGCTCATTCAATTTTCCAACTGATCTGCAGAAAATTCTGAATCCTACTAAGTTGTTTTGATTGCTTTTTCTAGTCCATCATCCTTAAAAATGTCGATTTTACTCCTCTATTTCCTATATTTGGTTAGTAATTTTCATGTATTTTAATTTCTTACTTCCTTACCTTGTGCAATGTGAATTTCTTTTTTTTTTAAGAATTTTTTTATTTATTTACATATCAACCACAGATCCCAGTCTCATCCCTCCTCCCGCTCCCCGCCAGCCTCCCCCCACCAATCTGGCCCACCCACTCCTCCCCCAAAAGGGTACGGCTCCCATGGGGAGTCAGCAAAGCCTAGTACCTTCAGTTGAGTCAGGACCAAGCTCCTCCCTCTGGCATTAATGCTGAGCAAGATGTCCCACCATAGGTAACTGGCTCCAGAAAACCAGCTCATGAACCAGGGATAAATCCTGATCCCACTACCAGGGGCCCCTCAAACAGACCCAGATACACAACTGTCTCCCATATGCAGAGGGTCTAGTCAAAGCCAATGCAAGCTCCATAGCTGTTGGAAGTTCATGAGTTCCTACGAGCTTTGTTCAGCTGTAGGTTTCCCCATCACGATCTTCACCCCCCTTGCCCATATAATCCCTCTTCCCTTTCTTTGATTGAACTCCTGGAGCTTGGCCTGGTACTTAGCTGTGGATCTCTGCATCTGCTTCCAGCAGTTACTGGATGAATGCTCTATGATGACAGTTAGGGTAGTCACCAATCTGATTACTGGAGTAAGCCAGTTCAGGCACCCTCTCCACTATTGATAGTAGTCTAATTGGGATCCTTAATACACAGTGGTTTTCTATAGAAGGAACTATTTATGGTGATTTGAATGACAATGGCACCCCACATATTTAGATATTAGGCAGGAAGTTGGTGGAGCTTTTTGGACAGAATTAGGTGCTACAGACTTCTTGGAGGAAGTATGTAACTGGAGGTAAACTTCAAAGTTTCCAAGACCCAGGGAATTCCAAATTAGCTCTCTCTGCCTTGTGCTTGTGGATCAAGATGGAAACTCCCAGCTACTACTCCAGCACCATGCCTTTCTGCCTCTGCTACCATGCTCTCTGCAATTATGGCCATGAACTCATCCTCTAAAACTGCAACTCTCCAAATAAATTCTTTCTTCTATAAGTTGCTCTGGTCATGATGTCTTATCATAAAAATAAAAAAGTAACTAAGACACTATTCCTGACTTCCGATGTCCATTTTCTCTGGTTCAAGTTCTTTTGTACTAGGCAAGAGGCAGAATTCTAACAGCATCCCTGAACTCCCAGGGCTTCTAGTCCTGTGAAAAAGAAAGCTTCCCTCATTTTAAGAAACGACATGCTCAGTTATTTTTCCTGCTGCTTTGGGGATGTGTATTTCAACCTCATGGCTCTACATAGATTCTTTCATCTTCTTCTGTACAATTAACAATATTATTTTTTGAAGACAAACTAATGAAACCAATATAATCAGTTTAACTTCTGGTATATATTATTTTATTAATTTTACTCTAATATTCTTGGGATGAACATACATATTTTTCACAAAATGTATACATACATTTGCATATATACATATCCATATAGATAGATATATATGCTGTGGGATGGTCTATATGTCAAATTGCTCTTATTGGTCAATAAATAAAACACTGATTGGCCAGTGGCCAGGCAGGAAGTATAGGCGGGACTAACAGAGAGGAGAACAGAGAAAACAGGAAGGCGGAGGAGTCACTGCCAGCCGCCGCCATGACAAGCAGCATGTGAAGACGCCAGTAAACCATGAGCCATGTGGCAAGGTATAGATTTATGGAAATGGATTAATTTAAGCTATAAGAACAGTTAGCAAGAAGCCTGAGCCATTAGGCCAAACAGTTTAAATAATATAAGCATCTGTATGTTTATTTTATAAATGGGCTGTCGGACTGCTGGGGTTTGGTGGGATCAGAGAGAAAACTCTCCAGCTACATATATATGTCTTCTTTTAATCTGAAAATAACAAAGGCAGAATCCTAAGAAGCATAAAGGATATTGGAATTGCTAAGTCCTATTCTCTTTGCTCAATGCTTCTGTTTTTCTACCAAGTGATTTATTTGTTGTCCTGTCTAAACATCTTGTCCTACATGATCCTTCATTTGTGCCAACCCAGAATTTTAATTCTAGGAAAATGCTTATAGAACTAAAGACCCAAAAGACATTTGCATGTATGATCATATTCTAATTAATTTCATTTATAATAGATTAAAACTTCAGTTAATAATAAATAGAATCATGTGAAAAGAAGGAATATAGATTTGTACAAGGGAATCAGGAGCACTCACATATATAAAATGCAGATAAGTATAAAAGTGATTTCTTTCCATTATTTCTAGTCATGTAATAACTGGCATACTAAGTAATTGGAATTAATAGCATTGTATGGAAGAAGAACTGACATATGAAGGAAGTGAAATTAGTAGCATTGAACCGAGGAGTTGATAATATGTAAAGGATTAAAGCACATAGTAACATAGTGAAAGAAGGAAGAAAGAAGAGGAATGGAATGCCACCATCCCAAGATTCCTAGACATGAACTGAAGTGATAACATCAACATATAGCCTGTATGAGTTAAAGCTAACCAGTATAGATCCCAAAGAAATGCACCGATAATAAAAATTAAATTGTCAACCAGGTGTAGTGCACACCTGTAATCCTATCACTTGTAGTGGGAGGCAGGAAGATTAAGAGTTCAAGGTTATGCCATCCTTGGCTATACAGTGAGTTCCAGGCCAGCCTGGGTCACAGGAGACCCATTGTTAAAACAAACTGAAAAAGACAGCTTACTATGGTAGAATTTTAAAAAGACTAAATATATCAATTTTAAATATAATATTATGGATACAAAACATAATACTAATCTACAGAAAGATGTAATCCCTATTTTAATATCTATGAAAGTAAATTTCAGAGCAAAATACACTTCTAGTGACAAATAGGAATATTACACATTAATTAAAAAACCTTATTCCCTTGAGGGAGGGCCAAGCCCCTCCCCCTGCATCAAATGAATGTGCCTGGCTTTGCTGACTCTCCATGGGAGGCCTTACCTTTTTGGAGGAGGGAATGGGGGATGGGTTGGAGGGGAAGACCAGGGGAAGCGGGAGGAGGGAAGAGAGGGGAATCTGTGATTGGCATGTAAAATGAATAAAAAAAATTCTTAGTTAAAAGAAGAGAAAAAATAATCATGGGAGAATTATTTTAGAGCACAAGGGTTCTATAATAACATATTTATTTCATTTAATTTTGGTGTTAGTTAATTAAAATTTTTTCTGGCTATCAAAAAAACCCCTTATTCAGAGCAATATGTATCAACTCTAAATATGTATACAAACACAAAATGAAGAGAGAATAAAAGGTAAAATTGAAAGAAAATAGTAACAATTCCACAATTTCCACCATCCTGCTTTCTGAGTAAATCCAAGTATCAGAAAACGTAAGAATTCAGAGAAGCCACACCCCTAGCCACACCCACATCCAACTGGCATTAGAACATTCAACAAAAGGACAACATGCCTTCTTTCAACTGCAAGTTAGAAAACAGTAATATGGAACACAGTCTGAGCCATCAAGCAAATACAAATGACTTAATTTTTTTTTTTTGAAGTAACACAAAATACAGTCTTTGGCTGCAGTATTTGGATATTAAACACTAAATTAATGAATAAATTATTCTCCAAAAATAAATGACAAGGGGATTTTGGACACATTTGATCTGTTAAATACAAAAACACTGCATATCAAAACAAGGAGAACAAAGGTAAATTAGGGAATACATAGCCTAAAATGCCAAACATCACAAGAAATAACAAAAATAAAGGTAGAATGCTACCAAGAATATAGTGCATGGCAATTTGGAACCATTCTGGTAATTGCTTATAAACTAAAATATTTATATTCTTAGCTTTTTCTGCTGCTGTATATCTATCAAAGGGGAATAAAAACAGAAGTGTCAACAAAACTGTATGTGTAACTTTCCAAAGCCCTTTCTGGAAACTAGAAGGCATACCAATTCTATTTCTTGTACTGGTGAGAACAATTCTAGTACTGAGCATTTGCCACAAGCTAGTGCGGATACCATGCTTTGATAACAATCTATGAGCAATCTTCACAGCATTGCCATAATATCTTCAGATTGGAAACAACTCTGCCCTTCAGCCCGTGAGCCGACAAGTTCCAAAGCATCCATACAATCTGTGAGTAATAATTTCCCACGATATTGAAACATCCCATCCTGCAGGAAATTCCTTAAACAGGAAGATAAACAACTCCATATAGCTTCAGGAAGTTCCTGAAACTGAGCAACTTCATTTTAGGCCCCTCCCAAAGAGAGTAAGCAATAAAAGCTGAAAGTCCCTCTCAGATAAGAGGAGTTGAGCTGCAAAGATACTTTGCAGACAAGCAAAGCGGCCAAAACAACTCTGAGACCAGACCAGCTTCACTGTCTGAAAGAGGTTTAGACTAACTGAGGCGCCTGCAAAGGACAATCTTCATCTTGTTGAGCTGTCTGCAGGCTGTGAGGTCCTAGCCAGATTTTTAACTGTTGTGAACTATTACCATACTGAAGTGAGCTTTGGTGACGCAGCTATCTATGGGTCATTTCTGCTCCTGGAAGTAACCTATCACCCACATTCCTGTATGTAACTCCAAAAAACTCATTGGTTCACCAAGGTGGACTTTGGTGGTATCCATGCTTTGGTCTGTCATGAATATCCTGTCTGGGTGAGTAGATGTGTGTGTAGAGTCTCTCCAGGAAAAGTTTTGTTACACAACAACAATGCAATATGACTCAGTAAAATATTAAATGAATATGTTGTGTGTGTGTAGATCCAGACAGCTTTAGGCTAGGTGAAATAAAATGTAAATAAGACATAAAGACCACAGACAATGTGAGGGCATTTTTTAATTTTTGACCTTCTGAAAACTTTCCATGGTAGGAAACCTGCAGACAGAACAGATTAGTCATCAGTAGCTTTGGTAAGAGAACAGGGTACTACTACCTGGCTGTAAGTGAAATATTTACCACATAGAAGTGTTCTGTTTCTTGGATGTAGTAAACATTTGTCAAAGCTCATTGAACTGTATTCTCTAATTTTCTAATTTATGACCTGTGCACTCAGGTGTGTGATAAGTGTGTACATACATGTCTGTGTAATAGTGTATGTGTGTGCGTGTGTTTGTGTATGTATGTGTGTAAAGTCTTAGTGTGGACATGGGAGTGCCACACCATGCATGTGGAGGTCGGAGAAGAGCAGTAGGGAGTAGGTAATTTCCTTCTGCCACGCTGGACACTTCTCTCGTTTCTGCTGCACTGCATACCTTAGGCTAGCTCACTGCAGGCTTCCAATTGATTCTTCTGTCTCTGTTCCCCATCTTTTTGTGGTATTCCTAGGACTGGGGATGAGCACCACCTCATAAGGTGTTTTTACTGTGGGTTATGGGGCTGAACTTGGGTTATCAGGTTTCACAGCAAGCTCTTCTACCCACATGGCCATCTCCCAAGCCCTAGAACTGTATGCTTTTATAAATAAGATAAATAAATAAGATAAATAAGATAAATTTTATTGTAAATAAATTGCTATTGAATAATCTTTTTATTTAAAATAGATTTTTTTCATGCAATGTGTTCTGATTATAGGTCCTTCTCCCCCACCTCCTCCAAGATCCTTCCTACTCACCCAAATTCATATCCTTTCTTGCTCTCTCTATTAGTAAACAAGCAGGCATCTAAAAAAATAATAATAAATGAAAAGAAAATAATAATAATAATAAAATAAGATAAAAACAAACAAACCTGAATAGGATACAATAAACCAACAAAAAAAGAATGAGCCAAAGGAAATGCACAAGAAACACATAAAAACACAGAGACACATACACATGAGCACGAACAGAAATCCTCAAAAAATCACAAAGTTAAAAAGCATACTATATAAGAAAAGTCCTGTAGGGCAAGAAAAAAATACCCAAGAGAACATTATGAGACAAAAGAAAAAAAACTACAAAAAATACCATTGAATTCATGTTGTGTTGGCCATCTACTGCTGGGCATGGGTTTTTAAGAATGGTTTGTATATCTAGTGAGACTCCTTTAGAGAAAACTAATTTTTCATTTGGGAGTGCTTACCAATTGGAGCTAGCATCTGTGTTAAAGACGTGGGCTTCTGTACAGTTGGGTTCTCAACACTGGGACTCCATCAGGCACAGAATATTCAGTCCCTGTGGCTGCAGCCACAGTCTCTGTGAGCTCATATGTGCCTCGGCCCTGCAGTATTTAGAGGGCCATGTTTCCTTGGTGACCTCCATCCATTCTGGCTTTTATACTCTTTCTGTCTTCTTTTCTACAGGGTTCCCTGAGCCATGATGGGTCGAAATTGATGGAGACATCCCATTTAAGACAAGTCCCAAGGTCTCTTACTCTCTGCACATTGTCCAACAGTGCACCTGTTTGCTTGGAATATCTTTTTTCATCCTTTTACCTTGAAGAGTCATCTATCCTTGATGTTAAGGTGTGGTTCTGAGGTGCAGCAGAAGGATGGATCCCATTTTTGCATGCATTCTGTTAGTCTGTGTCTTTTTATCAGGGAAATGAGACCATTGATGTTCAGTATTATCATTGAGTACTGTTTGTTGGTCCCATTATTTTTTTGTTGTGGTATGGGCCTGCCCCTTTTGATTTTTTTTTTTTTTTTTTTTTTTTTTTTTTGGTGGGAGATGATTTATTCCTTTTGTTTTCTTACCAGTGGTTAACCTCTTCAGGTTGAAGTTTTCCTTCTACAGACTTCCATAGAGCTGGAATTGTGGATAAATACTGCTTAATTTTTTTTATCATGGATTTTCTTTCCTTCTCCATGTATTGTGATTGGAAGTTTGCTGAGTATAGTAGTCTGGGCTGGCATCTGTGGTCCCTTAGAGTTTAGAAGACCTGCCCATGCTCTTCTGGCAGTTAGAGCCCTCATTACAACGTAAGTCATTATTCTAATAGATCTGCCTTTATATGTCACTTGGTATTTTTGCCCTGTACGTTTGGTCATTATTTGCTGAGGGGACTTTATTTTCTAGTCCTATCTATTTGGTATTCTGTATTCTTCTTGTACCTTTCTTTAAGTTAGAGACATTTTTTTCTATAATTAAAAAAAATATTTTCTGTGCCTTTGACCTGGATTTTTTCTCCTTCTTCTATTCCTTTATTTATAGATTTAGTATTTTCATCATGTCCCAGATTTCCTCGATATGTTGTGCCTGGATTTTTATAGATTGAGCATTTTCCTTGACCGTGACATCCATTTCTTTTATTGTGTCTTCAGCGCCCGAGATGATCTCTTCTCTCTCTCTTATATTCTGTTAGTGAGGTTTGCCTCTGAAATTCCTGATCAAGTTCTTAATATTTTTTTATTTCCAGATTATCCTTAGTTTGAGTTTGTTGGTTTTATTTCCCTTTTTGTGTCTTGAATAGTTTTCTTCATTTAATTCCACTGTTTGGTTGTGCTTTCATAGATTGCATTAATGGCCTTATTCATATCATTTTAAGTTGTGTAGACTAGTCTAAGCTAGCATCTATGGTCTCTTGGAGTTTATAGAACATCCCTCTATCCCCCTCTGGCAGTTAGAGTTTGCACCAAAAAGTCAATGATTATTCTAATAGGGCTTCCTTTATATGTTACTTGTTCTTTTTCTCTTGCAGCTTTTAATATCTTTTCTTTGTTCTGTATATTTAATTTTTTGATTATTATGTGTTGTGATGAGTTTATTTTATGGTTTCATTCTTATCCTTGAGCATATTCATAATAGGTATTTTGAAGTCCTTGTCTGGTACTTCATCTATATTACATTTCTCAAGATCCACTATAGTAGGGTTTGCTGTACTCTAGTGGAGACATACTGCTCTGGCTGTTATTGATGTATTTTTGACACTGGCATCTGGTATCTGGTTTCAGGGTGATTGTAATTCTAGGTGTTGATATCTAGCCTTGTCTTTGTTGAGTATGTTTTCCATTCCTTTGTTTCTATTGCCCTCTCTTGATCTTAGAAGTATGTGGTTGCTGTGGGTTCATTGAGGATGGGCTTCTAAGTCTCTGCCAGGTGTAACCACTGGGGGTCCCCGGCATAACTTGTTTCTAGGTATCTGTGGTTGACAAGGAGGAATGAGGATGGACTACAAGGGTCAGAGAATTGAGGGGGTCCACCATGGGGCAGGGGGAGGCAAGGGGTCTGCCAAGAGGATGTGTGGGGTCCACAGGGAATGGAGGAAGAGAGGGTAGACAGGACCGTGAAGATGGTCTGATACAAGGCTGGGGATGAACCTGGGGAATTGGAACTGGAAGACAGGAAGGACAGTGAGGGTTACCCACCTGGTTCTCTGGCTGGCATGACTAGTGGGTTTCTAGGGAGAGAGTGGCTTGAGTGTTGATGACTAAATCTGGGGCATGGGATGAGGGAGGAAGGTTGTGGGAGAAGATCTACTTAGTCTACTAGGAATGGGGCAGAGAGCATGGAAAGTCACATCAGGTGGTCTGCTGTGAAACTGGAGATAAGATTGGGGAACTGGAATTGAAGGATGGGAAGGATAGAAACTTCCTACCTGTTTTCCTTGCCTTTAAAAATTACCTAATGTATTCAGGAAGTTTATACTTGCTACTTTATAGATCACAGCTGTATAAGGCTACATGATATTACAAAGAACTGTCTAATAGTGTTACTAAAATTAGAAATACTGATCTTTAAATGAAAATTGCTCTGAACATAATTTCTTCTAGATTATTTTTTGAATAGGCTTGGTGTCAAAGGTCTCCAACACTAGCTCTCTTGTCTATATAGGACAAGGGAGGTCGTGCAGAACTATGCTTTTCTGTTTAAGATTCTGCTTTGCAAAGGATGTTTTCAGGGTATCAACCATCTGTCAGGTGTGTTAGCATCTTATTTTTCAGTGTGATGTTGACAACCTGTGACATTTCATTTCAGCTTCCTAATTTGGAAGGATGTAACTGCATCTTATTGCAACTAAAACAGAGAATGAATAGAAAATACAGTTGGGCTTGGGAGATGTGTTCTGTTCTTCGAATATTGGAGCTGAAAATCAGTTTCCTCAATGAAAAGTACAAACCGATGGGGATATAGTAATAAAGATTATCATTCTTCTCCCCAACTGCAATCCAAAAAAAGGACATCAGCACTCTGTTCCTTGCTATCTTAAGGTTGCAGGAGGAATTTACTTTTTCTGAAAGATTATCTAACTCATCATCTATAAACACATCTAGGGGTACTGGGTATTAGTATTTTGCCTGTGTGTGTTTCTGTACACCACATGCATGTAGTACCCCCAGAGGCCAGGATAGGGCATTGGATCTCCTGGGACAGGAGTTATAAAGGAGTGTGAATACCAGGCGGGTGCTAGGAATTGAATCCAGGTCCTCTGAAGAACATCCAGCACTCTTAACCACAGAGACATCTTTTCAGAAGCACCTAATACTCATTCTTATCCAAATTTCTACTCATTTTCTGTTTTACTTTGAATATATGTCTTAGTTACTGTAGCAGTCTTTCTTTTGGACCACCAGATCCCACATCATGACATGAGACTTGTTATTATTTATGAATGTTTAGCCTTATCTTAGCTCTTGTTTTAATCTGTTTCTCTTTTTGTATTTTTTGCCTTGGGTTTTTTTTTAACCTTTCTTTTATTTTGTATATCTTACTTTCCTTTTTCCTCCATGGCTGGCTAGCTGATGGCTGCCTGACTTCTGGCCCTGGTCATGTCCCTCTCTTTCTCCCTCATTCTCTCTTCTTCTTCTCTCCTCCTACTTATTCGCTCTGCCTGCCAGCCCCACCCATCTGCCTACTGCCTAGCTATTGACCATACAGCTTTTTATTATTATTTTTAGACTGATCAGGTGCCTTATACAGATAACGTGAAACAGCAACTCATCTTTACACAATTAAACAAATGCAGCATAAGCAAATGTAACACATCTTTGCATCATTAAACAAACGCAGCATAAACAAATGTAACACATGCTTACATAGTTAAAATAATATTCTGCAACAAATTACTGTTCCTTTGCTCTGAAGAGACACCATGACCAAGGCATGTTATAAAAGAAAGCATTTAATTGGGGACTTGCTTACAATTTCAGAGTGTGAGTCCATGGCCGTCATGGCAGGGAGCATGGCAGCAGGCAGGCAGGCAGGCCTGGAACTGGAAAGTAGCTGTGAGTGCTTACAACCTGATACGTACACCGCAGACAAAGAGAGAGGGAGCAAGACTGGGGCCAGCCTTACCTTTTAAAACCCCCAAGCCCACTCCAGGAGTCACACCTCCTCCAACAAAGGCAAACCTTCTGGTCCTACTCAAACCATCTCACCAACTAAAGACCAAGCACTTGGGCACATCAGCCTATGGGAGCCATTCTCATTCAAACTACCACAAATGAAGAAGCATGAAGTATAGCTTTATTGGATTATTTTTACATCAAATGATTAGTAAAAACAATTTGTCACTTCAAATATGTACAATGACCTACTGTTGCATTTTGTGTAAACAAAGTCTTACGTTTTGCATATGGAATGTTGACTATTGTAGATTTTAAACTTTTTTTTCTAGATTGGAGAAGTAAAAGATCTCCTAATTAGCCATCTTACCTGTCAATGCAGCAAAATTTACATGCACTGTTTCGTGTAGAAATAAATGATTCTCATGCTTTATGATGATGAAATAGTCTACCTGTTAAACTCTATACTTTTATTATTTTTAAAGATTTTTTTTTTACTTTTAATTACATGTATGCATCTGTCTCTCTGTCTCTCTGTCTGTGTGTGTGTGTGTGTGTGTGTGTGTGTGTGTGTGTGTGTGTGTGTGCATATGAATATCACTGCCTCCAGAGGCCAGAAAAAGGCAACAGATCCCCTAGAGCTGGACTCGAAGGTGGTTGTGAGCTGACAAGGATTCTGGAAGCCAAACTCAGGTCCTCTGCAAGAGAAAACACTCCTAACCACTGAGCCATCTCTCCATCCAGTTTGATTTATCTTTGCTGTAATAAAGACTGACCAGAAAAAAACATAGAAAGGAAAGGGTTTAATCTGGCTTACAGGTTACAGACCATTATTGTGGGAATCCAACACAGGAGCTCAAAGCAGGAACCTGGAGGCAGGAACTAAAGCAGAGACCGCAGAAAATTGCTGCTTAGTGGCGTGTTCTCCATGGCTTGCTCAGGCTGTTCTTCTGTTGTTGTGTCTCCAGCATAATATTTTTATTGATTATTTGAGAAATTCACATCATGCATCCCAATCACATTCACTTCCCAGCCCTCTCAGGTTAACCCCTGACACTTATAACCTCCCCATCAAAAAAAAAAAAAAAGAAAAGAAAAGAAAAAGAAAAAGTCCAATTTGTGTTGCCCATGTATCCACTGAAACATGATCAAACTCCCAGTGGCTAGCCACTTAAAGAAAACTGAGTCCTTCTCCACCTGCACCCAGCCAGAGTCCATCAGTTGTAGAGAGCTACACTTCAGCATCCTTATCACAATTTTTAAGAGTTCTCTTTGATGGTTTTCTGTTTAGACTGTTTCTTTGGGAGGGGTTGTCACAGAAGCCTTCTATGCCCCTCTTTCTCAACTGTGAGTCTGCAGTCATCGATACCATTGCAAAAGTAGTTTCTTTGTCCTTTTCAGTCAACGAGAGTATGAAACATGGACTTCCACATGGTTTCTGGAGACAGTATAGACCACAGACATCCACATGGTTTCCAGCATCAGCATATGCCAGAGACTTCAGCATGGTCTCTGGTGGCAATACAGATCACAGACATCAACATGGTTCTTATGCAATTTAGGACAATCAGCCCAAGGGTAGAAGTGTCCACAGTGGACCAGACCCTCACACATCAAGAAAATGTCACTATAGATAAGCCTACAGTCCAATCATATAGAGACAATTCTTCAACTGAGGTTACTTTTTCTAGGTGACTCTACTATTATCAAGTTGATGTGAACTAACAAGCACATCTGGTTTTTTGTTATTTTTTTCTATTCAAGAAGATTTACTATTTTTGAAATATAGGTTAAATTTTGTTTTAAATTGATGTATATAAAACAAATACTCCCATTTCCATTTCTTAGCAATTAATAGTGTGCAAAAGACAGGGAAGAGATTGCTTGGAAATGCATATAGTATGGGACTGCTGAGGCTCATGGTATTTACACTTTAGATTATTTAAAAATCTCTGTCTGGTCTCCATAATGGCCACATTGATTTGCACTCCCACCGGCTGTCTTGCACAATACTCTTTTCTTACATTCTCACAAGACTGTGTTATATTTTGTCTTGACAGTAACCATTCTGACTAGACTGAGGCCCTGTGTCCCAGTGGCTTTGATTTGTATTTCTCTATTAGTGATGCTAGAAAAGTCTCTTGAACTTGTTTCAATCATTTCCACATCTAAAATCCTCATTAGTCTGACCTTAAACAAGTGTCACACATTTTATCTATTATACTGTAGCTATTTGAAAGAATAACTGTATGCCACTTTTCAGATAACTTGCCTCCATGTTTTGAATATTCAGTTTGTGAATTTTGACATCTCATGCAAATCACCTTTGCATCTCTATCTTTAAAATAGTTACTGACTGTAACATCCCTTTCTATCACTTTCTACTACAGAGGAATTCAGCACATGCACCCTTCCAGCATTAGCCACTCATCATCATCAGGAATATCATGTGAACCTCAATCTGCAATATGGGAAAGGCAGCACTAATTGAATAGATGGTTTCTGACATGTCACCCCTTTGCACACTGGCAGAAAACAAGGTGTTACTACTGCATCTACAAAATATTCCTTCCTCATGCTCCTATAGAGCTTTTGGCTTTGCACCTTGCACTGAGAATAAGGGTACATGGATGGTAAAAGTTATTTGACTCTTGCCAATACAGTTCACATTGGGGTCTTCTTGCTTCTAAGAATCAGAACTGCCCAGATCATGAGAATGCTGTAGATAATTTGAGTCTGCTTCACTGTGAATGCAGTCCAATTTCCCATCTACCCCTCTATCACTGTCACTGCATCTGTGTGCATGACATTCTCCAAACTCACCTTGATTGCATCTTTCATGCAGCAGTTTGAGTCTTTGAATTTCTTTCCTTCTTTCTTGGTCTGAAATTGTTAATATTTAACATGCTTAGTGAAGATAAAGCTAATGGATCCAAAAGAATGGATGGGTTTTGTTTTCTTCCAAATGCTAGCATTGAAATTCTTTTTAAAAGGTTTTTTTTAGATCTATTTATTTTATTTTATTGTATGTGTATATATGCTTTACCTGCATGTATGTCTAAGCACCATTTACATGCCTGGTACCTGGAGAAACTGGAAGAAGGTACCCAGATTCCCTATACCTAGAGTTATGAATAGTTGTGAGCCACTATGAGGGTGGTAGGAATCTGGGAATCAAACCCTGGGTCCTCCTCTGCAAGAGCAACAGCTACTCTTTACCACTTAGCTGCTTACCTTTCCAGACTAAGTGGCTGTTTGGGCTGGGTTTAGTTTCTGTTTTTTCTTCATTTTTCATTGCTACTCAGGACTTGTTCTCAGCAAGTATTTTGCTAGGACATCTCCTAAAATAACTCATTTTCCCCCATCATTTTAGACATGTATAGATTCACAAGTCATAGCACTGTTTAAAATGGAGCTATGAATTTGCTGTGACTTTTAAAACTTTATGAATTTCACATTTTATTTCACAGTCTTTAAGTTTTACAATCTGACTTTTGAAACAAGTTCAATTCTAATTTATTTTATATATTATGTTGAAATATATCATAACATTCCCTTCTAAATAGAAGGAATAAAACATCCTTACCCTGTCGATTAAGTTTGGGGTTCTTTCAGTCGCACATATATGGTACATATTTAGTACACTTAGTACAAAACTCATTTAAACTTTCTGATAGCTTAATGTTGTTTTGGCTGGAAAAAAGAACTAACTTAATTGCAGGGCATGGTAGAAATTAAGGGGTTGAATAAAATAATGTTCTGAGGTGTACTATGCAGAAATGGGGAGCAGTGTGAAATCAGGCATCTTAGCACTTTCTACTTTATTTTTCCTTATTCATAATTCAGGTACCTTCCTTTACTAAACATCACTTATAAACATGATTGTTCATTGATACAGAATACCTGTAGGAGTCAGGAACTACAAGAAACACGTGTGTTTGAATAGGTTCAATGGCAGCCAGGAGTGCTCAGTTGCTCTAGCTGGGACTCCATAGTTAGAGTACGTATTTAGACATAACTCTTATGTTAAAAGCACCGTGAAGCCTACAGATTAATTCAATATTATCAAACTTCTCAGAAAATACAGTGTCCATAAAGATAATATATGATCAGGTTTAATGTATCGTGTGCAGATGAGAGACTGTCATAATTATGCCCCTTTTATTGTAGTAAATTGCATTTATATGGAGATGATAGATAGATAGATAGATAGATAGATAGATAGATAGATAGATAGATAGATAGATGATAGATAGGTAGATAGATAGATAGATAGATAGATAGATAGATAGATAGATACACAGATAGAGAGCATGCTGGTCATGAGAAATACTGTTGTGGTAAGAGAATGGGCATGTGATAGTAACCTCCATTTATAGTCTGAGATTTCCTATGTCTACTCTCTAAAATGGAAAATGTAGACACAACTCACCAGCCACATTTCTATAATAGAAGCCTTTGGCAATTAGCAGCACCAAATTAGTAGGAGGAATAACCAGAAGGAGTCAGCCTGGCACACCTAACAATTTCAAATCCATTCCCAAACTATTTTTAAAACGTCTAAAAGTAATTAGGCTACTCATTTTACCACATTTTATTTGACCAAACTCAGGATAGAATATTCTATTTTCCATTCCAAACAAAAATCACAGGTAACATAACAGTTTTGCTAACATTCTCCAAAGGTCCTGGGGTGGGGGTCAGCTGCTAGATAACCAACTTGTTTGGAATTTATCTCCACCGAGATACCACAGGGAGTACCCTTAGCGCTGGGTACCAGGTGGGTGGGGCTTCCCTGATGGTTCCTCCAGGAGTTACATGTTCTGGAAAGTCCTGGTTTGTGTGTGCTAGTGCTGTTCTCAGACATCTTTTCTCTTTTCCTTAGCATTGTGCCTATCGTTCGTCAATTTTAAATCCACCCTTTGTAAACTGGCATCATCACCTTCCTCAGGTCATCTTTCTTCACGAGTTGTAATGTCGTATCTTTTCCTACAACTGACCCCGACTTGAACCTTGTTATTTTTAATTTAATTTATTGTTATTACCAGTGTGTGTGTGTGTGTGTGTGTGTGTGTGAGAGAGAGAGAGAGAGAGAGAGAGAGAGAGAGAGAGAGAGAGAGAGAGAGAGAGAGAGAGAGAGAGAGAGAACGTGCATGGCGCATGTGTGTCACGGTCACGGTGAGTATGCAGAGATGAAAGGGAAGTTTTCTGGAGCTGGTTCTCTCTTCCCACCGTAGGTTCTGAGGATCTGAAGTAATCAGAGTTCGACCACAAACACTGCCCGCTGCCGAGCCGTCTTCAGACCCAGCTTGCACACAAAGAGGTCCTGCTCCTTGTTTCTCCAGTTTGTTAGTGTGTCTGCTGCTCTCAGAAACTCATTTCAACTTTCTGAAAGCTTAATGCCGTTTTGGCTGGAAAAAAAAGAACTAACTTAATTGCAGGGCATGGTAGGAATTAAGGGGTTAAATAAAATAATGTTCTGAGGTGTACTAGGCAGAAATAAGGAGCAGCGTGAAATCAGGCAGCATCCTAGCACTTTCTACTTTACTTTTCCTTATTCTTAAATTCAGGTACCTTCCTTTACTAAATATCACTTATAAACATGATTGTTCATTGATCCGGAATACCTGTAGGAGTCAGGAACTCTGAGAAACACCTGTGTTTGAACAGGTTCAATGGCAGCCAGGAGTGCTCAGTTGCCCCAGCTGGGACTCCATGATCCCTGAAGACCGTCGGCATAGCTGGACATTTCGGAGCCACCTCCCCTCTTTTCTGGGAAAGGGAGAGATGGGTGTCCAGTAGATGAGTGGCATCATGGTCAAAGGTGTTTTCCGTTTCCAGGGTTCACACCTGGCTTGGCTTACTCATCGCACACAGTAATGATTGGTCCCGATAAAACTGAACCCCCTCAAAGGACCTCTAGTCCCAGCCACTAGAGCTAGCAAGGCCCCCAATTGAGCAGCTTGGGGTGAAACACATTTTTATTCTATAACAGATTAAAAGATTTTTTTTCCTGCTATGCTGAGTTGGGCAGTTGCCCTGGCTTTTACTGTGAGGAAAACAAAAACAGACGGGGTGTAGTATTCATGTGTCTGGTCCAGTCTCTAAAGATGTTTTTCAGGTAGAATAAAGTTCAAGGGCGTTTTTCAGCCTCTAAAGCAGTGCTATCTTATCCCGTTTGCTAAAGAATACTTGTTTCACACAGCTGAATCTAAAAATATGGACACTTGTAAAACATGAAACCCATGAATCCTGGCCGAATGCTGGGACACCACTGAAATTGGAGTGGGGCCGGGTCCTGTTTTCGCTGGATGCCTGTGTTATTTACTTTATTTTCTCTGCAGCTTCTGAAGAGGTTGAACAGTAGCAGATTGTGCTGTGGCGGTCCCTCTTTCCAACAATACTAAGAATTAGTCTTTTGTCCCTAGACAGGGCATGCAAGGCCGTCTCTGTTCTGACACACACGGAGGCTGTTGCCTATTTTCAGCTGCACTGATGACCACATTCTAGACTGAGGCAAACCAAGCCCGCTGTTATGGGACAAACCATGGGTTTTTAAAAATAACCCACCGAATTTGTAATTTTCAAGACAGTTTTGATTTGGGCTTCTGAGGGATTTCACACATCTGGAATGTATCTTCTTACCTTGCTTCTGTTTCCAGTATTATCTTTGTAATGTATCCACTTTTAGTTTTGCTAAATAAGCTTGTTTTAAATTATTTTTAGTAGTTACATTAGAAAGTCCAAGTACTTTGAAAATGATTCAGGATATATTTTACTAGATACTCATTTTATTTAAAGGATATTGGATCTATGTAACTATAGTATATTAATTTGCTAAGGCTTATAACACATGTAATGCAATATTTTATTTCTAACTGCTTTCCTTGTACTTCATGTGCAAACACTTTCTGGTTGAAGTACAGCTTAAGACGTTTTTTGTGGCCTGGTATTATTTCAAACTTTGGATCTTAAGAAGCATGACTGGATATTTAAAAGGTGGAAATATACCTACCCTACACTTGGGATACTATAACAACTTGAAAATAGGATTTCTAGCCTTGCTCTCTCTGGGGTCACAGCAGAAGGATGACATGGCAGTCTCCATGGGGCTTTTCTGGGGAAGCAGGGAGGCAGCTGATGCAATTGGAGGCTTTGTCATCTGTCCCTGTGACCACAGGCTGCTCAGAGATGCCCCTACTGGGTCATCCATTTGGAGTCTGTGGTCAAGGACTGAGACTACATAATTAGAGTTGCTAAGGAGAAAAAGGCAAGGCTAGACAGCCATAGCCTACTCCCCCCTTCAAGCCCTCATTAAAAAAAAAAAAAAAAAACTGTCTTCCTGTCCTTGTTTGCCTGATGTTGATCTAGAACTTTGAAAGCCATCAATTTAATGTAGTGGGGATGCTCATCACTACATTAATGAGGTAGGTTGAACTACAAACAAAATAAACATAGAATTTAGATTTGATTAGAGCTTATCATGAAGAAAATATTGTATTCTTACTTAAGAAAATGTAATATTTTCTCCGGAGAAGTCTTCAGCAATTCTGTGATTTTCTTCCTTTGATAACTTTTCCTTCAGTCAGTCAGCAGGAGCATGTGTAATGAACTTGCACTGTTCAAACATTTGTTATATTTAAGAGGGTTGTCACATTTGTTTATTTATGTGTGTGTGTGTATGTTTGTGCATGTGTATATTTAGGGTGGGGTGCATGTGTGCTCAGAGTTCATATGGAGGTCAGAGAACAACCTCTGTGAGTTGGTTCTCTTCTACCATGAGGGTCCAGAGAATCTCATCCAGGTCATCAGGCTTGGCAGCGAGTGACCTTCTGCACTGAGCCGTCTTGTCAGCTCATATACTTCCATTGTATGTATCAGATGGAAACAATAATGGGTGATTTAGTTCATCTGTGATTCCCCCTCACCCAAATTTTATAGTAAGAAATAACAAATCTTGGATGGGAAATGTAACCCTCAGTCAGAGTTTATGTCATCCTTAAATCAGAAAGATACTGATTAGAGAATTCAAGAGTAAACAAAGAATGAAAGGGAGAGGCAAAGAAAAGAGTCACACAATGTAGGCGGTTCAGGTGCTGCTGCTCTGTAGAGATCCACTCATCACCACCAATGACAAGACTGCCTGGAGGATAACATGCAAGGTAGGATTTGCTGTTTCACCAACCTGGCAAGAAAAACCCATGTCCTGTGCTTAGCATGGTGAACGTTTTCCACGTTATTATCAATGGATACTTGCTCATGTTAGGACTAAAAACACAATTAAATTCCTGGGAACCAGTCAAATTCTATAGAACAAATGTCGGAGGGGCAGTCAGGCCACCTTAACATTTCTGCTGTCCAGAGAACAGTGGAGAAGAGCAAGCATCCTCTGAGGTCACATTCTTGCAAATGCTTCCACAGGTAAACACTGCTCTACTATTTATCTTTAAATTACTGGAAATTTTAGAAGAACTCAGACCCTTGAAACAAGCTCATATACATATTTGCAATACCCCCCCACCCCCGCCACCCCTGACACTGGTGTGAGCAGCACAGGAGAAATCAAGATAAAAGGATGTGGTTTTTCAACCAGACAGAATCTTTGCTTTGCTTTGCTCTTCTCTTCTTCTTCCTCCTCCTCTTCTTCTTCCTCCTCCTCCTCTCCTTGTCTCTGTCCTCTTTCTCACAGAGATACGCCTGCCTCTGCCACCTCAGTTCTGGGAGGAAGGCATATGCCACAATGCCTTGCAAGGATCTTTGACCTAAAGATTAGGAAGGAAGAAAGGAAGGAGGGAGAGAGAGAGAGGGAGGGAAGGAGGAAGGGTGGGAAGGAAGGAAGATAAGGAGGGAAGGAGGGAGGGAAGAAGAGAGGGAGGGAGGGAGGGGGGGAGACAGTCAGCAGTTGTCATCAGAGAAGCTTCCTCCTGCAGCTGATAGGAGCAGATGCAGAGACCCACACACCAAACATTAGGCAGAGCTCAGGGAACACCAGGGAAGATGAGGAGGAAGGATTGAAGGAACCAGAAGGTTGAAGATACCAGGAGAACATGGCCCACAAAATCAACTAAGCAGAGTTCATCAGGGCACACAGAGACTGAGGTGGCGGTCACAGAGCCTGCATGGGTCTGCACTAGGCTCTCTGGACACATGCAGTGGCTGTTTAGCTTGGCATTTTTGTTGGACCCCTAACAGTGGGAGTGAGGGTGTCTCTGACTCTTTTGCCTGCTCCTGCAACCTCTTTCCTCCTACTGGGTCATCTCATCCAGCCTTGATATGAGGGTGTGTGCCCAGTTTTAACTACTGCATCTTGTTATGCTATGTTCGGTTATTATCACTGAGAGGCCTTCTCTTTTCTGAAGGAAACAGAGAGGCAGTGGGTATGGGGAGGGGAGAAGCATGGAGGGAGGGGAGGCTGCAGGGGTGGGGGATGTACTGTATGAGAGAAGAATAAAAAAGAAAAGAAGGGAAGGAAAAGGGAAATGTGGGGAGGGAGGATGGAGAAGGGATAATTAGACAGACAGAAATGGAAAGAAAAGAGGAACTGTAAAATAAAATAAACAAAATAACTGAAGACATCTTCTCTCTTCTGTTGGCTATAACCAGCGGAGAAAAGAAATTGGACCATCTCAAATGTTCATTAAATCGAGACTTCTTCATGGGAAAGGACTCTGTGCAAGAATTATACTTAGTGATTTTTTTAATTAATTAATTGCACAATGCAGCATGCTGATTATTTTGAGGCAGAGGAAGTGGCCTCTGATTTGCTCTTTGTAGAAACAATGGGAAAAGCTGAGATGCCACCTTGTGTGATCAGAGTCCCCATTAGCGCTGGGCCATGAACATCAATGAGTTGGATCTAAGACACCCAGTATAATGTACCCTCTCTTAGAGACACAGCACAATGGAAGAGAATGCAGGTTTATGACTAACACAGATGTCACAGAGGTAACAAGAGGGGTGAGTTACAGGTGTTCCATGTCCCAAACTCTGCATCCATCTTAAGGAATACACTGGTAACAATAACAAAAATCAGGGAGATGAGTGTGGAAACAACAAATGAGTACTGTGTGAAAAGTTGTGATAAGATTAAGAGAGCTGTAACCTGAAACTATGGGAACTGAGAGAGGAGAAAAGACTGTTGTGCAAGAAAAAAAAAGAGGTTTGCGGAGAAACATTTGGTTTCAAGAGAGTCAATAACAAGGTTCTGAGCAAAACATTACTGGAAGAGATGAGACAATCATCTCTAATCAGCACAAGATCTAAAATGTCTAACCTTTTTTACTAACAACTCTACAAAATGATCAGAGATTATAGATCATTTCATCTGGTCTCAATATTGACCCTTAGTGGAAGACTGTGTAATTAGCAAAGTCATTAACTTGCACATAAAAATGGTGGTCCCACTTCTCAAGTAAATCAAGATGAGAAACTACTAAAACTATAACAAGCAACGGCAGTGAATGAATGGCAAGTGCTTTGCATGTTCCTAACCAATGACATGAAAAGAAGCTGAGGATACTGTGGGTTAAATTGCCAAACACAAGGGGTTATTTCCTCCACAGCAAAGAACCAACTGATGCACTAGGCCACTTGTTGATGCTGAAGATCCCTGGTCATGAATCTCACTAAGTACATGAATGTAAATAAAAATTCTTACAGTATCAAACTAACTGCTAATTTTCCTGCCTAAATAACAATAATTTTTAAATTATTTGTTCAACAGATTCAAATAGCAAACTTGAAACTGCAGAATACCATCTGAGATGAATCAAGTTTCTTCAGCAATTATCAATGGAAAGAAAACACACACCTACCCAAAGAGATTCGGAGAAAACTGTTTAGAAGAGAAAGTATTTCAACCCCTTATCATATATGAATTTTAAGTTCTTACTCAAGCAGAATGCTTTAAAGTATGACAGAAACTGTATACAAAAAAGCACATTTAACACTAATATACTGTTAATATTTAATAATATTAATATTGTCTCATTTTGATACTAATGGATAAAATATATTATTCAGGGATGCTTGACAGAAATCTGTGCTGATATATAAAAATGGCTTGTAATTGTAGATACTTTTGAAATTAATGATAATACAGAATTATTAGCCTCTTTGCTTTAATGTGGAGCGCAGTGGTATATTAACTAAAAGGGCTTTAAACAGCATTTGCACATATAGACACATGCACAGATATAAATATATAAGTGCCAAACTAGTTTATCATAAAAGCAACACTGCAGTGCAGGGGAAAACATATAGATATCCTAATAAATGGTACTGTCTTGATTGTCAATTTATAAAAAATGCTATCAAATTCTCCACTCACCCATGTTATAAAAATCACTTCAAATGAACTGTGGCTAAAGCATGCAATATAAAATCATGGCAATGTTACATGAGACCAGCTCCCCAGCTGCAGGACTTCAGAGTGGCTCAGGTTTTTTTAACTCAGAAAGACCTAAACTAAAACAAACAAACAAACAAAGAACTGACCTATGTCCTTAATTAGATTAATATAACAAAGTTTTAAAAAGCTACTTACAAAACAGGCCATAAAAACTTGTTATGAAAAAGACACCTATAAACCAAATAAGAAAGAGATAGAAAAACAGACAAATGAACAAAACATTTAAACAAGAATTTTAAAATCATGCCAAAGTACATGAAAGTGACCAAGAGATATAGGAAAAATACTCATTTGTTATCCACTGGTAAAATGCAAATAAAAACCCAAGTCTGATTTCTTTACCACATCTCCAGAATTGATAATATAAAAAGACCTAGCCACTAACCAGGCTGGTGAGGATGTTCCTCCATTGGGAGCTTGTTCCATTGGTGGCTACTTATTAGCATCCTCTGCAGCTGCTTGTCTACATATGGCAGGATCCACTATTCAGATCCTAGGGCTGTGCTCTCTAGAAATGCACATGCATTTGTCCAAACTCCTGCATGAGGATGCTAAGAATTCTAGTGACCTCTTTCAATCATAACCCCATATCCCCTAAGCATGGTGTTGGTCAGGAAGCCACAACCCGCAAAGTTAAGTACAATTAAACTTGTTTTATTTTAGTAAAATGCAAACATGGGTATCATCAAACTATGGTTTTCCAAGTCAGTGATTATTGATCACAAGGAAAGCAGAAAAGAAGTGGCATATGTAGGCATTGCTGAGTGCTGACATCATTGTCCCAGTTTAGATGACAGTTCTCATATGTGGGTTTCAGAAGAGCGATTGAGTGATGTATCAGAGACATAGGCAAGTTTTTATGACCCCAATAAAGAGCCTCTAATATGCTGCCAATTCTACTTTTTGTTAGATTCTAGGCGTAATTGACTGTCCTCACAAGCAGTACAGTTAGGCAGTTTTTAGCATGTCCTGTGATCCACTCACCATGCAATGCAAAGACAGAATAAATGTGACCTTAAAATAGAAAAACTAAATCATGATAAAAAGTCAAATATTGTCATAGACTGATGACGGATATTGGATTTGATAAAATATCAGAGAAGCCGGAATGAAAATTATTATTATATTCTCACAATTTTAAAAGTAATATTTCAAAATGAACCATGAGGTGCAAAGATGGAATTTGATTAAGCAATGTAATTTCCTATGTGATTTGAAAAACTTAAGTTTTTTTTTTTCTTAACAAGACTGCTAAAAACAAAGCGGAAAAAATACTGAAATGGAAGTATTTCCTAAAATGTCGTTATTTACAAACTGTGAATTACTCTTTCTGGAGGAAATATGCTCTGATATTTATCAGTTGCTTTTCAGTAATATATTAATATTGGCATGTGTCATCATGGTATAATACCAAAAAGGACATTAAAATACGCTATTAAGGATTAATTTCTCCCTAGAAAATTACTCTCATATTACCATGATGGGAGGCATTATTTTTATCAATATGAGAAAAAATTATATTGAAGTCTTATCATTTTGATTTAATTCCTGGCTCCATCTGTTTTGTCTCTTTTCATGCTTAAAAGAATTGAGACTGGTTGATTCTGTTGTCACAGCTAACAAATGGAATACAATAAAGGGCTGGTATTTTAATCCAAATCTGGGGGCTGAGGAGGTGGGTAGGTGGTAACGGGCTTGCTGTGTAAGCATAAAAACCTGAGCTTGAATCTCCAAGACCCACGTGAAAGCCAGGAATGGTGATGCACTTCTAGAATGCCAGTGAAAGAGAATACTAGGAAGTCTGTGTGTGGACCAGATGGCCTGATGCAGGCAATAGGGTGCAATGAGAGAGAGACACTGAATGTAAACAATGTAGAAGCGGAGAACTGACATGGGAAGTTGTACTCTGACATGTGTGCCATTGCAAGCCCACATTCCTGATCACACTCATCAATGCACATGTGTGGTAATGCACATATACCCAAACACGAGCAGATGAAACAAAATAAATCCAGTCTGAATCAATCAAGCAAACAAAATGATAGATGTGGACCAGGATGGCTAAGGAAACTATTATGGATATTGATGGTGACTTCCATTTCAGAGCACAGATATTCATCAGCACAGTTGCGGACGATGTTAGGAGTTAGGACATTTTATATGAGCTTGTATTTGAGATTCATGGCAGGACAATGGTAGTACTCAAAGATATCAAGTCCCTGAAATTGTACTTGCTGCCTTTATGGAAAAAGCATGTTTTTGGAAATGAATGTCTAAGGTCTTGACATTGGACATTTTCCTGGATGGCCTAAATAAATTGAAGTGAGATCTGAGGCAACTGTACAAAGAAGATGTCACGTGACTGAATACCAAGAAGGCAGAGAGGGGCTACGGTGGTCAGAGACCAAGAAAGGGAGCCATAGAGCTTACCCGGTAACGACTGTGCTTCCCGAAGCACTGGTTTCAGTTCATGAAAACAACTTTGGATTTCTAGACTCCAGAATATAGAGAATAAACTGGTGTTGTTCTAGCCATCCCAAGAGCTATCTCTGGTGTTTTGTTTAAAATGATGTACACCACTCTCATTTGAACGTGAGTTTAGGGGGAGACAATAATGCTGAAGGAGCTTTTATAGATGACATCATCAAGAAACCTGCTTACATGTTGGGAAAGGGAAAATAATTTTTCTCCAATACTGTCACTGGATATATCAACTGTACTCCCAAGCAGGCCCCAAGAGTAGTTGGTGAACACAAAATACTTGGTGTCTTATTTCGACTTCTAATTTTTTGCTTTAATAATTAGAAATCCTCAAAGATACCTCCACTGTAGACTACTGGCAATGGTCAAGAGAGTGCCTGAGCTGACCTGCTCTGGTGATCGGATGGCCGAACACACTAGCTATCACGATAGAACTCTCATCCAGTGTCTTATGGAAGCAGATGCAAAGATCTACGGCTGAACCCCAAATGGAGCTCCTGGAGTCCAATCGGTGAGAGACAGGAGGGATTGTATGAGCAAGAGATATTGAGACCATGATTGGAAAAAGCACAGGAACAAATAGTCATACTAGTGGAAACATGTGAACTGTGAACCAATAGCTGAGGAGCCCCCATGGAACTGAATCAGGCCCCCTGGATAAGTGAGACAGTTGATTAGCTTGAACTGTCTGGGAGGCCCCCAGGCAGTGGAGCCAGGATCTGTCCTTAGTGCATGGGCTGACTTTTTGGAGCCTGGGGCCTATGCTGAGACACTTTGCTCAGCCTTGGTGAAGGGAGGAGGGGACTGGACCTGCCTTGGCTGAGTCTGTCAGGCTGGGCTGACTTCCCAGGAGAGACTTTGTCTTGGAGGAGGTGGGAGTGAGGGGTGGGTTGGGGGGAGGCCTAGGGAGTGGGAGGAGGGAGGACGGGGGAATTCGTGGCTGATATGTGAAATAAAGTTAATTATAAAATAAAAATACTATTAAAAATAATTATAATTTTGGTTTGTTTTGCAAACTTTTTGTTTTTGTTTTTGAAAAAGAGAAAATATGAAGTTGGGTGGGTAGAGTGGATCTGGGAGGAATTGAGAGAAGAGAAAGAATACAATCAAAGACCTGCCTTTGAAAAGACCTGTCCCTAACCCAAAAGCTTGTTTTCTCTAATGGAGTCTGATTATTACAAACTATGCTTGAAGGCAGGTACCGAGCCCAGTAGTAGATGGCCAACACAAAATAAACTCAGTGGTATTTTTGGAGGAATTTGTCTCCAAACATTTTGCCCCCCCCTTTACCTTACAAATCCTTTTGCTTATATATTATGGTTTCTGAATTTGGTTTTATTGGTTTTCTGTGTGTATGGTTGTGTGTCTCAGTGTCTGAATGTGTTTCTTGTGCTTTTTCTTTGGATTACTTTTTTCTGTTTGTTTTTTTCCTAATCTGGTTTGTTTTTATTCTATCCTATTCTATCCTTTTTTTATGGGAAAAAAGGCTATTTTCAATTAAAAAAAAGACGTACTGTGCAACCGCAGCACAAATACTGTGAGAGTAATCATATCAGACACTTTTCAAAATTGGATTCGAGGCTGACTCCATGACACAGAACTCAGATGTGACACTGCTAAGTTGACCAAGAACCTGAGACTCAATCGGTCATGGGACATAGGGGGAAATGTTCTTTTATCTGCTAAGGGAACATATCACTAAAATGATTCCTAATTACCTATTCCTACATTCATCATTCAACTATCATCAGAGAAGCTTCTTTATAGTAGATGCTAATTACACAGATAATCACAATTGAACAATGTGAAGAGGAGTGAGGGACTTGGGAAAACCCAAGGGATCTATGCGCCCAGGAGGGAGAAAAACTGTAAGAGGCAAAGGTGGTGGATGACCCCCACAGAAACCTCACCTTCCCATAACAGGAAAGGTTCATCTACAAACTCACAGAGACTGTGACATCAGGCCAAAGACCTGCCCACATTCAAACCAGACAAAATCCCAGCACTGAGAATGGGAAGTGGACATCAAGCCCTACACCTTACCAAGAAGGCCCTCATAATTGATACCTGCTGGGAAAGGAAAAAACAATTTTCTCCAGCGGAATGTTCCTAGCTTGGTCAACAACTCTTTCTTTACACCTGAAGGTCTGTGAATGTGTGTGCGATCTGCTAGAGATTTCCAATTGGATTGTAATGAAACTTTGACATGTCTTACAATGGAATAAGTGTTTTACAAAGTTTATCTAAATAGGCTATAATGAGACATACTAATGTTTACATAGACATAATATATGTAAGTATATGTGTATGTATGTTCAGTTAAACCGCTGTAAAAAAAATATTATTCTTGTAGTCTAATTTGACTTTTCTAAAAGACTGAATTTAAAAGTTAGCAAACTCTCCAGGTTAAAGGGATCACTTTAATATCATGTAAGAAAAAGAAAACTATGGCATCTTTTCTTAAGCAGGGTACTAAATTCATTATACATGGCATCTCATTGAATCCTCACCCCTAAAGGGAAGCAGTAGATTTGCTGTCTTAAGGAAATTAAGCAACTATGATTATAACAGAATATGGACTTAGCCTCTTTTTAATTTAATCCCAAAGAACACATACCTACTGCTTTGAAGTGTGTAAAAATCTTAAGCAAATTTCAGCTCTCAGCAGAACATTGATGTACTTGTTGAGGAATAAGCTTGAGTAGATTTATAAAATGAAAATATTAGCACCTGTGAATGCCAGTGGTGAGGTGGTACTGACTGAGAGCCACCTTCCATAGCAGCAGTACATGTATTTTCTCATTACATACAGAATACTTGGGGGTAGATAAGGGAGCGACTGTCATGATAGAGAACTACTGCGGGTGGAGAAAAGCGCTGTAGCTGCACATGAAGCAGCAAGTGTGTGGGGTAGAGTGAGGACAAACTGAGGACACTTGGCTATCTTCCTTCTGACACTTTGTAGCCAGCTGATTCCGGCCAGACAACTTCTGCCTTCTCTTTTCAATCTAATTTGAATCCCAATGAGATACTACGTATTTCCATAACCATGAAAAATCTTCAAATGTTATACAGAATTTTTTCTTCCATGGTTTGATTGATGCTGTAACTTTTAGCTGGGGCATTCTACTTCCTTCTGTAGAATGGAGAGTTAATAATTCCAAGACAGGAGAAGGACAATGTACATAGAATAGGGTTAAAGAAAAGGGAATGCATGCATGAAAGGGGAATTCTTCCTAGACCAAGACCAGTAATTTTGACTGGTAATTTTGCTTTTTGGTAGTGTCTTTTTTCTAGCTTTGGTTTTAAGGACACCTGTTCTCTTATAATGTAGATGTAATTATTCCCAACTCTCAACATTTCAGAAATTTTAAAAGATTGGTAATAATTCCTCTTAGAGAATTCTGTTAGAATTTAGCTGTGGAGAATTTTAGGTGATGAGTTCTTTAAGTTTCATCATTTTTTAAAAATTTCCCTTTTAGTTTTACTATTTAGACTCTCCTAATTATTCATGAGTCAGTCTTAGCAGGTTAACTTCTAAGAATTGTTTCATTTCTTCTGTTTGCCTGTTTGTTGGTGTCTTGTTACATAGAAGAGTATCTTAAGGTCCATTTAATTTTATATCATGCTGCCTCCTTTTCCTTTTCCAATTTTATTTATTTATTTCTGGGATGTGTATAGATGGTTGATTTTTTACCCTGTGAAAACCCAAGAAAATGTGTAACATAAACTAGATGACATAACCCACTGAAAAGCTGGCTAAATGGTGTATCCTATTATCTCTGTGTTCAAAACCTATACAGTATGTTTTTGTACTGAGAAGTCTCGATAACTACAAAACAATGACAAATAATTGTGCATTGAAACATATCTAAGCAAATTAAAAGGTACAGTAAGAAGTAATGTGGAAGACAGTTAATATTGATTGTTAACATGAAAGGATCAAGATTCACCAAATGCAAGCATATTGTCATGCCTGTGAGGGACTGTCTTGGTTTATTTACTTGAAAGAGGACCAATGCTAACCTTTCCCTGGCCTTGGACTCTTGGACTCAGGAAAAACCTAGCTAAGCAGCAGCATCCATCACTCATTGCTTCTTGCCTGGAGATGCAATGTGACCAGCTGCTTCACTTTCCTAGTGCTATGACCTTCCAACGTGATAAACTGAAG
Organism: Peromyscus maniculatus bairdii; assembly: GCF_049852395.1. Taxonomy (NCBI): domain Eukaryota; kingdom Metazoa; phylum Chordata; class Mammalia; order Rodentia; family Cricetidae; genus Peromyscus; species Peromyscus maniculatus. Next base: position 47,475,609 of record NC_134862.1, on the reverse strand, counting down.
CCTCACACTATAAAGACAAAATCAATGCTTCCTTCCCTAGGCTGACTTGGTCAGTGTGTTTTTAGCACAACAGCAGGAAAAAGTACTAACACAGCATGAAAACAAAAATTCAATGTGTCTACCTGAAACACACAGGGGGATTGGAAATATATGACGAAGCTGCTGTGGGAGAGGCAGGGGGCAAATGTGATAGCTGAGGACCTGGCTCCTCTAGAACCCATACAAATACTTTGCTAAAGCTTCATGAAATTTGTTAGAAATGTCTTTATTCAAAGATCAATTACCCAGCTGGGCGGTGGTGGTACACGTTTTTAATCCCAGCACTTGAAAAGCAGAGGCTGGTGGATCTTTGTGAGTTCAAGGCCAGCCTGGTCTACAAAGCAAGTTTCTAGACAACTAAGTCTACACAAAGAAACCCTGTCTCAAAACAAACAAATAATAATAATAAATAATAGTAAACAAATAAATAAATTACCCTCCACTCGTGGTAACTTTCTAATTTATAAACTTTAAAGCTTTAGAACTTCTATTCTCTTGTAATAGAACTTACCTTAAATCACAAACACATTATATAGCTGCCCAAAATAATTTTTCTGTTATTACTCTGTAATGGGCACCAGATATAAAGCACATTACTAAACTGTCTTGTAATTAAAAAAAAAAAAACTTGGAGCCAGGTATTTGGGTGAAAACTGAGAGATCAGAAGGATATAACATGCCCAACCACAAGTTCTTTTTTTTTTTTTTTTTTTTTTGGTTTTTCGAGACAGGGTTTCTCTGTGTAGCTTTGCGCCTTTCCTGGAACTCACTTGGTAGCCCAGGCTGGCCTCGAACTCACAGAGATCCGCCTGGCTCTGCATCCCGAGTGCTGGGATTAAAGGCGTGCGCCACCACCGCCTGGCCTCCAACCACAAGTTCTTACCACTAGAAATTTCTCAGTCAAAGAGAGAGCTACTGTATAATCATACTATATAATTTTCTGTGCCCTGCCATCTTACTTCCTTTCTCTGTCCAGCTCTATCACTTCCTGTTTGTCTGTACAAACCCTCAGACCTCTATGGTTAACTAGCACTAAGATTAAAGGCATGTGCCACTGTTCCCAGTGTGGCTTTGAACTGACAGAGATCCATCTGAATCCAGATGGATTTCTGCCTCCTGAATGCTAGGCTTAAAGGCATGTACTACCACTGCCTGACCTCTATATTTAATATAGTGGCTGGCTTTTTCCTCTGATCCCCAGATAGGCGTTATTGGGGTGCACAAATAAAATACCACCACATTTTTTATATTTAGAAAGTGTTTTGCTTTGATTTTTCAAGCTAACTAGTTAAAAAGTAAGATCCAAAATCATCATAATGCAGGCTTATCTCAGTCAGGGTCATGGTAGTCACTGTTGACCACTCTTATGTCTTGTCACATGGGACAGGTTTTGGGACAGTAGCTTAGATGGGATGTGCCCTTGATTTTTGTTTTTAAAGGCCTTTTTTTCCCCCTGAAATGTTTCATGAGGGACTTTCCTTGGGCTGTCTTTGAGAACATTGTTTTTCTTCATAACCAGAAAGAGTACATTCCAAAAATAATTGTTAAAAATATAGTACATTAAGTAAATTAATCAGTAACAAAGTTGTTTATCATTGCTATTATGCACTATGTGTAGTTGTAAGCTCTAAGATTATATGAGACTGTCAACACAACAGATTTGGTAATTCCAGAATGACCACAGATGTGTGTAGGGAATTCATCAGGCTGCAATGGCTGCATAGCTGAGGTCTTGTTAGCAGTGATAACAGTTCTGCTACTGTGCTGTCCAGCACTGTGGGACTACTGTCATATGTACAATTCGTCATGGAAGCACCGCATGCCATGTGGCTGCTTGAGGTTCTTTTTTAAAGATTACCTGAAGACTTGTTGATTCTTTATATTCTTTTAAGTCCAACAGTAAATTTCATTGACTTTTTTCTTTTTTCTTTTAAATTATCCATTTGTTCACTCTATTTCCTTCCTTCTTGTGGTCGTGAGTTTATTTGATATTAAATCTTTTATTTTTTATTTATTTATTTATTTATTTATTTATTTATTTATTTATTTATTTATTTGGTTTTTCGAGACAGGGTTTCTCTGTGTAGCTTTGCGCCTTTCCTGGAACTCTCTTGGTAGCCCAGACTGGCCTCGAACTCACAGAGATCCGCCTGCCTCTGCCTCCCGAGTGCTAGGATTAAAGGCGTGCGCCACCAGCGCCCGGCATTGATATTAAATCATAAAGCATAAAGTCAAAGCATTCACTTGAGTTTTTTCCCTTCTAGTGAGATGTTTACTGTCTATACTCTGTAGCTCTGATTTGGTGTCTCTCTGAGTGTGATGTATTTTCTCTTTAGTTAGTATCAAGTTTCTAATTTATATTTTTCCTTTTTCTCCTATGACCCATTTTGAGAACAAGATCTTGCTGCTTGGTTCCCATGTATCTGTAAAAATTTCACTTTCCTCTCAACTACTGGAGTCTAGGTTCATTCCAGGAATTTCATGGGGGAAAGATACTTAGAATGACTTCACTAGTTTGAAACTCGCTAAGACCTGCTTTGTAAGCCAGTGAGATAGTTTCTGGAGAGTGTTCCCACTGTGCTTGGAAAGAGCATATGGTATTTCTTTCCTGAATGCAATGTATTGTAGTTGTTTGTCTGGTGGGACAGTCTGGACTCGTATGCTGTCAAATCTGCTCCCTTTGTTCTTTTCTATGGATGATCTATCCCATTATCAGAAGTGGATTATTGATGTTCCATGCAATTATTGCATTCCTGTTTGTTTTTCCTCCAGTTGACAACCATCTCTGTCAATGTTCACTCTAGTTATTTTTGGTGATTTGATATTAGGTGTATATTTACTTAAGATTATTACATCTTTCTTATTATTTCATCACACATCTTTCATTTCCTCACTTTCTTGTAGACAACGTATAGTCAGAACTTGAAGCTAATGTTTTATCTATTCAGCCACTCAATGGCTTTAGATATGAATGTTCATTCATTCTTTTAGTGCTCTCTCTTGCTCTCTCTCTCTCTCATTCTCTCACTCTCTCTATTTCTCCATCTCTCTGTCTCTGTTCTTTTGTTGTTGGTATTGTTAATGTTGAGAAGGTCTGACTGTGTTATAAATTGCCCCATCCCCCAACCAGCAAGCTCCTGCCAGCTGCCACACTGCTTTCCACTGTGCTACACTGCCCCCAGGCCTTCAGACAGTCAGTTCTCAGTACTCTGTAAAACAGAGACCGAAACTGTCCATTAGTGAATTCTCGGAAGAGCTGGAACATTGGAGACACATTGGCTTCCTCCCCTGCCTCCTCAAGGAGAAGTCTGGGGCTGGGTGCCTTCACCTGATCATGCCAAGCTTGTGGCCACATGAGCTGCCAACCACGTTAAGCAATTCTCCATTGTCCCATCTCTTCCAAACAATGTTGATCTGTGAGCATTGGCTGAGCAGTTAAATAGGACAGAAAGGAGTCCCTCATCCAGGATGCCACAAAGTTGAAAACTTGCATGCATGTCTGCACTCTGTCCCCCAGCAGGGAGGACTAAGATGGGCCATTAGCTCTGAAATTAGGGGAGGAGTGGATGTGAGTAAACTGAATTGTTCCCCTCTGTTTCTAATACATGCTTCTCAGTGGTGTGATCACCTGAGGTCCTGAAATTTCTTCAGTTGTTTCTGGAAACCTCAGAAAGGTAAATTTGTGTCAATGCATCACTGTTAAATTGGTGTTTCTCTGGATAAATTAGAGCATGCTTTTCTGTCTTGCTGATGTCGCTCTTAATAGTACTTTCAAACAGCAATTACAACACACGTTAGCGTACATTTCCTCCCAAAGTCATCACATCAACACTCGCATTACAGCTAGAGCAGGATCTCTCTAGGGCTATTTACACTGTGATACTCTCCCTTGTTCCTGGGAAGAGTTTAATGCTGTGTGAGACATTCTGAAGTGTGCAACAATGTGTCATGTTATTGTCTCTAAAATGACTAGGAAAAGCAAAGTAATCCATGAAGACTACAAGAGTACAAGCCTCAGTATCATAGCAACCAATATTTAAATTATTCTTCTTAAGTTCCTAGGCCATAGGTTAAATGTGTCATTTCTCTAACTTCATTTTCTCATTAAAAATGGGGAAATGGTATTACTTGACTGCCGCTGTTAATAAGAAAGAGTAAATAAAAGAATTAGTTAACTTGGGTATAAAAATGTTTAGGTGAAATTTGTTATATGTGGCGGTCTGGATAATAATTAGTAACACTGATGAAGAATAGTTATAATTTAGTTACTTCTATTTATCTGTTGAATGGATAATATTTTTTAATCCTATCAAAAATATAAGTGATATTTCTGACAACAACTGTATGAAGTGATAAATTTATTTAAAACACTTTATAGCTAAGAATTTATTCAGCTTATATAATTTTCTAATAAATTATTGTATGGTTATATAAGAAGCCATATATGTATATAGTCCTAATATATAATCATGTATTATTGTAATTATATTATTATATTGCATATGACAGATATACATGATTCATTCTTCTAACCCAGATTTTGTGAATGTCTTGAGAGCACTCTGTCATTCAAACACTCATAGTAACACAAAACTAACACCTTAGAGCAGTGGTTCTCAACCTTCCTAATGCTGTGACCCTTTAATACAGGGTGACCCCCAACCCCACAATTATTTCAGTGCTACTTCATAATTGTAATCTTGTTACTGTTAGGTTTCACAATGTAAATGTCTGATGTGCAGGATATCAGATAAGCGATCCCCAGAAGGGTCACGGCCCACAGGTTGAGAACTGCTGTTGTAGAGGAACACTGCTATATATTGCTCTCCATGGCTTGATCAGCCTGCTTTCTTATACAGTTCAGACTGGCCTGTCCAGGGTGGCACTTCCCTTAGTGAGCCGGGTCCTCCCACATCAGTCCTTAATCAAGGAAATGCCCTGCAGACTTGCAAACAGGCCAATCTGATGAAAACAATTCCTCAGTTGAGGTTCCTTCTTCCCAGGCTACTAGTTTTGTCCAGTTGGCAAAAGTTAATCAGCTAATCAGCACAAAGCATCTGAATATCAGTTTTTGTACAAAAGTGATTTAGAAGCAACACGGCCGGGAGCCTCTAGGATCCGCCTGCAAGTTAGAAGCAGAGCTGAAGCTGTAATCACTTCTAATTAACAATGTCTTTATTTTTTAATGAGTTGTTCAGAACACAGTTATGAATAAAGGTTAACTAATTAAAGTGGCATTTCTGACCTACCCATTTGACTAGAAGTCTGTATTAATGACAAAGAGGGTCTCTAACAAGCAGCTTTTGTCACCTGAGTCTACTTGTTAGCAAATAAGGAACCAGTGAAGATTCCTTCACACACACACACACACACACACACACACACACACACACACACACACACACACACACACTATACCTTCTTACATGTTTGTTTTCTGAAATATTAACATTAAGGAATTATGTATTTGAATTGTGTGGTAAAGTTCTCCAAGATCTATTAAGATGCTTGATGAATTAAGATAATTGATGAAAATAGCGGCTATAGAGATGGATCAGTGGGTAAGAGTGCTTACTGCACAAGTGTAAGGACCCTTGTTCTAGTCCTTGCACCATGACACATGGCAGGTATGGCTGATTGTGCCTATTACCCCAACATTAGGGAGCAGAGACATGCAGATTCTGAGAGCTTATTGACCATGCAGCCTCGCCTAAATGATGAGCTTCCAGTTCAGTGAGAGACGCTGTCTCAAGGCAACAAGGTGGAGAGTTATAGAATAAGACACCCCAAATTTCTGTGGCCACCCTGCGCACCTTCACACGTACATGCACCCATTTACTCACACGTATGCACTGCACACCAACAAATACAAATATACACATACAACACGTTCACACAACTGGTGAATATATAGATGAAAAACTCCATGTTCAATGCGTATCTGTCATTTGTTTGTGAAAGAATGAACCTTGGACCCATCAACTGCAGAGTCACTTCCAAAGCTTGTCTTTCTTTACCACCAGGTAATAGGTGATTTGGAAGTAACTGCGTGAATTCATCACTATACCTTTATATCTCTCATGTCTGGCACCAAGCAACAGAATGCTGGATGAATATATAACTTAGTATTTACTGAAAAACTAGACGGCAATTCAGAGTGCTCAGCCTTCTCCAGTGTGTCATCTCCTCCAAACTTAACAGTACTTCAAAGACTAATATCTCCCCCCCCCCCCCGGCGCCCATGTTATCAATGAGAAACAAAATACAGATGTGATGGATGCTTTGCCCAAGGCTTCACAGTCAGCAAATATAAGAGCTGTCACTTTAATCTTTCTCTCCAGAAACATTTCTTTCTTTATACCAGGAAAAGCCACAAAGTCCAGGGAATCTTGGAGCACCTGAGCTTAAAGACATCGTCAAACATATTTTGATATTTGAAACTAATGTGATTTAAGATTAGAACTATTTTTCCTTTATTTCTTGGATTCTTATTTATTCCCATTGCAGTGAGAATACATTGACAAAAATGGATGCTTTTCTCACTGTCAATTGAAAGTATTTTCACTGAATTAACGCTTAATGACTACTGCTAAGTGCTCAGCATTTATATGGAGTCTGTAAATTTGAGGAGGACAGTGATTCATTCCATCAACTCTGCAACCTTATGAGCTGAATTATTATTATCCTCATTTTACACACAGGTGGAAACTAAAGCTTTAATATATTATGAGACAGTTCTAAATTCATGCACCTGTGACAAGAAATTTTGTCTCACCCTCCAGTGCCGGCAAAAGCCTGGCCTTTGTCACCAGATCATGAAATGTTATATGTAAACCCTTGGACTTTGCATACTGGAATTATATGCCAGTAGACTGCCCTTGTGCTGTGCCTCAGTGAGTTTGGGTTGTTATAAAAGATTCCATAAACTGGGCGTCTAAAACATTTATTCCTCATGGTATTGAAGGCTGACAAGACCAGGATCAACACACCCGCAGATTTGGAGGCAGGTGAGAGCCCATGTTCGGGCTTGTAGATAGCCGTCTTCTTCTTGGAGCTTCACATGGTCAAGAGGAGAGAGAGAAGCAAAGTTCTCTTGTATTTCTTTATAATACATTGATCCCTTTCTTGGGGGCTCTATCTTCTTGCTCTGATCATTCCCAAAGTTCTTACCTCCTAATAGTATCACATTAGAGATAGGATTTAAATATATTAATTTAGGAAAGACTTTATTTCTTTAGCTCATATAACCCACTGACTATGTTCTATTTTCAAAATGGCCCAGCGTGGACCTTGGAGGGTGGAGCCAAGGGGCATTCACACCATGCAGACAGAGTTCATGTAAAGGATTTTATGGTGGTGGGGAAGGGAGAGAGGTAAGAGAGAGAGAGAGAGAGAGAGAGAGAGAGAGAGAGAGAGAGAGAGAGAGAGAGAGAGAGAGAGAGAGAGAACAGAGCGGCCCCCTGGAAGAGAGAAAGAGAAAAATGACTGGAAGTAGTCACACCATACAACAGAGCCCATGTGGGAGGTTTATTGAGGGAAGGGGAGAGAGGGGACAGAGAAGGGGGCAGAGACTGGTCCCTGGGGAGGAGAGCAAAGGAACAGAAAGAGACAGAGCCAGGCAGAGCCTGCCATTTATAAGGGATCAGAGCAAATGCACATAGGGGGAGCTCTTAGTGGCTGTAACTGAGGATGTATCCTGTCAGGACCCCAAGGACAGGCCAGTACAGATGCCTGAATGCTAGCAGATGGGTTGTACCAAATGGCAGTGGTTACCTGGGAGGCACTATCCCCATATGGCAAGCACTTAAACTGCGGCTGTGACTGCTAGCTGCTGAATCTGCCAGGGGCCTGAGTTAGAAGAATCCACCCCCCAAGATACAGTATAAATGGAGTGGATTGTCTACAAGCTGCATGATGCTCTCAGAGAAAACTCATATTTAAAGTGCTCAGCTCATTCTAGTCTCCTCAAAAGGAACCTGGTGTTATTTTCCTGGAGGAGTCATAGAAGGAGCCCTGTCTGTCAACCAGGCAGTGCTGACAAGGGTGACTGATGTGTTGCTATTTCCTATGTAGATTTCAGCCTGTACCTTTAAGTAGAGAGAACATGCTCTTCAGAGGTCCTTACATGTTGCTATTCACAGGTGGAGACTTGTCAACACACCATCTCAGGGACTATGGCCTCCTTGGATAGAAACTTTTATGGTATCGCTTGCCTTGCTGAAGTCACTATTCATTTCTTGACCAGTGTGGTTTAAAGAAGGAGGAGGAGGAGGAGGAGGAGGAGGAGGAGGAGGAGGAGGAGGAGGAGGAGGAGGAGGAACATTTTAATTTTTACCCTACTTAAGACTTGAAATCTCTTCCACATGAGAACCGCTGGGCCAGCTGCCCCTCAGCACACTAAGATCTTGTGCCTTGTGCTCAGCATCCAGAGCCTCAAAAGTTCTAAGGCCACTGTCACTTCACTGTTAAGTGAAGACGTCTCAGATATCAGACCCCCATCCTATCAAACATTACAACCTAGAGAAGGAGGACATCACCTCCAGATGGGGCCATCAGGCTGATGAATAATCAAAGGCTCAGAAAAAATATTGAAAACAACAAACAGACAAGAAAACAAAGTCACCCACAAATGTAGTGGCCACCACCCTGTTGGCTGTTGCTCTTACTAGCATTGGTCTGAGTGCTCCTGTTTGTTGTCAATCCATGGGCTCAAACAACTCAAGTCAGCCATTGCTTCAACGAAACATTTCAGGTGCTGAAGTTAGCATGCCATTGAGATGCGTCTGGTAAACATGCTTTTCAAATGCTACCCTAATAGTCTACATCCAAGTTTCATTCAGCTTTGTCAATGGGTAATGAGATTTTGTTCTACAAAACCACTGTCCATGATCACTCCAAAGCAGGTTGTCAAACAACTTGTGGGTAATCTCTATACCCCAGAGTCCCTGGATATTCTTCAAAATGCTTTATCTGGACTCTACTTGCACTCATTAACAAATCCTTCTAATAGAAACTATAGTAAAGTCTCTTTTCCTGTGTCCTCTCTGTGATGGTATTCTAATTGTACTAAAATGTGATTATAATTGTATGTTAATAAATAAAGTTGCCCGGGGGTCAGAGCTATTAGAGCCATAGACAGAGCATGGTGGTGGTGGTGGTGGTGGCGGCGGCGGCGGCGGTGGCACAAGCCTTTAATCCCATAGATCTCTGTGTGTTCAGGGTTACAGCCAGCATTGGAGACATATGCCTTTAAGACCTGGGGGGCTGTACATTCAGACAGTGATGAGGCAGTCACGTGTTTGGGTTTACAACCAAATGAGAAGGCAAAACAAAATACTATGAAAAGACAGACACACAGGAAATAGCTCTCTTTTGGGAAGCTAGGAGCTCGCAGGAGGAAGGGTGAGATTTTAGCTCTGAGCTCTGACCTCTCAGCTTTCTCTTTTACATTGGTTCTGTGTTTCTTATTTAATAAGACGGTTGGTTACATCTACACCTCTCCCCACCCTCACCTCGTGGCAAGCCCCCTTGCTCCCCGACTTCCCTTCACCTCATCTGTGGTGTGTTGTGGTGCATCTTACTACTCCCTCTTCTTGTAAACTGTAACAATTTCACTTGATTTCTTTCTTTCATCCATTCTTTGTTTTTTTCAGACAGGCTATTGCTATGTAGCTCGGGCTGGCTTTATTTATCAATCCTTCTGCTTCAGCCCAGAGTTCTGGCATTACTAGGATGTGCCACCGTACCTGATATATCGGCATTCAATGGCAGTTGAACTTGTATCTGCTGCCTTTACATACCCAAATAATCATTAAATCAGGAAGCTCAGTGCTAGTAAAAATGAAGCTAGCTTCTTGTCCAGAAATACTCAGTGGGTCAAACCTCCAAAATATAAAAATTTCTACTTTAAAATCCACAACTTCTCATCCTAAATTCAGTAATAGCCTGTGGTACTCACTCCCATTTTTCTCTTCTTAAAACACGCTTTCTATTAGCATAGATTAATTATACATGATAATGGATTTCATTATGACATTTCCATGCATGTACGTAATACATTTAGATCATAGTCCCCTCTCTTCTGCCCCTCTCACTCCCACTAATCATCTTCCTCTTTGCATCTAATCTCTCCCTTTCTTTCTCTCTTTTTCTCACTCTATTGTGTGTGTGTGTGTGTGTGTGTGTGTGTGTGTGTGTGTGTGTGTGTGTGTGTGCAGTGAGTTTCCTTAGGGCTGTTTACAAGAGCCTACAGGAGAATTTGTTTAGAAGAGAATGATCACCTAACCAATGGCTATACCACTAAAGAAAATCTCTCCCTTCCCCACTGGCCATTAATAATGCTCCAATCCTCAGGAAAGAGTGGGGTCCTACTGAGCCACTCCTAATGCCATGGCAGGATGTTCCCTTCCCATGTGCCACTAACCCCAGCTGTTGTGAGTTCAAGAACGCAGCAACCATGTCCTGCTTAGAAGTCAGAGGAGCACAGCACTAACCCCCTTTCCTCCGGCTCTTACATTCCCCCCACCTCTCTTTCTGTGGTGTTTCCTGAGCTTCGGAGAAGGTGGGAGAGCTGTCCCATCACACCTCGGCATTCGCCAGTCACTTCTTAGAGTCCTGAACAATGATGAGCATCTCCAGACACTGCTGAACACAAACATCCCTGACAAAGCTGACAGAGGCACCAATCTGCCCGCATCGGGATAGCTATTTAGAAGGAGATCTCATTGGCACAGCACAGCATGTCCATTTATCAAAACAATAGCAAAAAATGTCCCCAACAGAGTCTACAGTCTCCCTAGGCATGGTCTGTTATTTTAATTTTATTTTACATGTATGGATGTTTTGCCTACATGACTCTGCACCATGTGAGTACATGCTCATGGAGGCCAGAAGAAGACTTCAGATCACCTAGCACTGGAGTTACAACCATATGTGAGCTGTCACGTGGGTGCTGGGAATCAAATCTATGTTATCTAGAAGAGCAGCCATTGTTTTTAATCCCTGAATCATCTCTCCAGCCCCGATAAGCATGGTCTTTTGACTGGATTTACAGTACCAGATGCGACTTCTTTACTGCAAAGAAGGCCTCAAATTCAATCAGAAAGTAGTTATTTACTCTCATAATACACTTGCAACAACTATACTAGTGAGCTCACATTGCCTGGCTCATCGGCATTGTCAGACACAGTCACAGCTAGGTAAGACTATCAGTCAATTCATCCCTTAAAGCCTGCGTAACAACTTCTTGTACTACCAGGAAGAGCTAACAGAGTGGAAGCATGCAGCCTAGATAACGTGTCATTCTTCTATGTCTTTTGAGGAAGGTATGCGATATCTTCAGCAATGGGACCTTACTACCTAGTTCTGTGAGCAAATAACAGCAGTATCAATTGCCCTGTGTTGTTTGGGACAACCAGGGACTTTACCAACCAACTATACTTCGGGCATAGGGATTATTTTTTTAACAACCTGTGCTTCTGAGAACAGCTTTATCCAATTCCATGTAAGCAATCACTATTTTAAATCTGTGCTTATTTTATTTTGTATTTTGATTAGATTATCAAGTGTAAAATCATCTAATGATTCTTTTAGATTTTACTGTTTCCATTATTATTATATCAGCCTCATAGCCAGAGTCCAACATGGTAAACCTTTATTTGGTGATCTGTATAGTCAGAAGATTGTCACAAACTTTTAGCAAGGCCAGTGCAGATGGGATTGTGAGTAGCCTCACACTTTGTGGATGATATAGATACAGTCATGTGAGTTGATGGCTAAACTCAGTAACAGAGCCCTGGCCTAGTGTTCATGAAGCTCTGGGTTTCAACATTTAGTTTTACACACACACACACACAGAGAGAGAGAGACAGAGAGACAGAGACAGAGAGACAGAGAGAGACAGAGACAGAGTCAGAGAGACAGAGAGCGAGGGGGAGGGAGGGAGAGAGAGAGAGAGAGAGAGCGAGCAGTACACCAGGTTAAATACACTATGGGAATGTAACCCCTGAATTAGGAAGAATGAACATGCACTGGGTGCCAAACCCAGATCTGCAATAAGCGACAAGGTGACAGGAAAGTAAATGTAGAGAAAGACCAAATATTGATGGTCTAGTATGGCCTGCAAAAGAATTTATCTTTTTGTATCAATTTCTATAGGAATGTCCATATTCATAGGAAAGGATACCCCCTATAGAATTTGACATGTTATAGAAATGTGACAGGATTAGCAACAGCTAATTGTACCTTGGATTCTAATTATAGAGGAGACAAAAATCCATGAGCTAGTTACTGGTTATTATAGAAAAAAATTGTAGGTTGTGACGTAACTGGAGGTAAGAATAAAGAAATTATTATGACACAACTCATGGCAGCCATTGAATCAGCTTAGAAGCCCATCAACGGATAAACAGATAAGGAAAATGTGATATTTATATAATATTATATAACATAAAGTATTATTCAGCTATTTAAAAATGAAATTCTGTCAATTGTAAGAAAATAGGTGAGCTGGAGAGTATGTTAAATGAAATAAATCACACTCAGGAATATATATGTATATATACATATACATATACATATACATATACATATACATATATATATATATGTTTCATGTCTGGAATATACCACTTTCTTTACTAAACACATACATGTATCCATCTGCTCACAAAAGCTGGGGTTTTGTAGGGGTGAATGGGGGGTTGGAGCAAAGTTGAACAATGATATTGTTCTTGAATGAGTTAAAAGGACTCATTATGAATGACATCTCAAAACTCAGGTTTATAGAAACAAAAACAGCACCATCATTGAGCTTTTGATTTTGTGTTCTTTTAATTATAAGATGAACAGCAAAAGTGGCCATAGGCAAAGACCCCAAAAACAGAACTCAAAGATGAATAGACTGTAGCAGACACCAGGTCTGTGATGTTCTCTACAGAATTGGCTCTGTTGTTCCAAACTTAGGTTGTCACCTTGCTGTCCTGTGTTTGGCTCTATAAAATGTAATCTTTCTACCACCCTGTTATCAGATTGTTGCTATGTCAGTAAGCAAATTATGTAAAAAAAAAATTCAGAACTTGAGATGAGCTCTCAGAAGGATGTGGCTCTCTCTGTGTTGCACAGTACATCTAGAGTAGGTATCACAGAGTCCCATCAGTTGGAGGTTTTGGTCCATGCTTGTAAATATCTAGAAGATGCTACTTTGGGCATTGACGGTCTTCATCTCCCTAATTGCTTATGTCTATGACAACCCCAAGGGTAATTTAAGTTGTTCATTCCTAAAAGCCCAAGTGACTAAAACCCCCTCTGAGTACTGAGTGGTTACCAGATAAAGCACTGATTTTTCTAAGTGCTCATATTCATTTCAGAAAGGTTATTTCATAAATCATAAGACAGCAAGACATAGAGACCCATATTCAATTCGGTTACTCTTATTTTTATTATAATATTTGGCTATTACAATAAACAGTTGTTAATGATTTTCACAATTACCAAACTGAGGGCAATACTGATTATTTCTCTTTCTTTTAAGATTGTAATAAAGCTCCATTTGATCAGTCCATTCTGTACATTTTTCAAATATTGAGATGTACATGTGGCAATAGGAGATGAGTTCATCAGACAAGGGTAGCTAAGGACAGAAGCAGAGTACAAATTGAGCCTGACTATAAAAGACATTTCCTCACTCCCTTGAATCCATGAGTAAGATGTTTGAAAGAGTCTCACGCACACTGAAGGTAAAATAAATGTCATATTTCTGTATTCTTTGGAAAACTATGACAGATGTGTGAACTCAAAGTTCAAGTTGTTGCATCTTTGTCCTGACACTTCCTGGCCTAAGTGCCAAATGCTTTTCATCCAGCCATGTGTCTTTACTGTAAGCTACCAAATTAAGCTGTCTTTCAGAAGAACCCTCTGCCAGTCTAGATATGTTTATACAAATGTTTGCCAAGAGATAGAAGTTAATTCTTCTTAACACACCTGAAAAAAACAACAACAACAAAAAAAAAAACATGTCTATAGATGTGATGGGAAATTTTACATTGGTTTACTTGTGAACAAAACAAAAGGTATAATTTCTTTGCTTTGCTTAAATAGACCATCAACTGTTATTTCAGTAGAGGTTGAAAGGCAATCAACTGATGTTGAAATGGATGGAGTCATGGGTTAAGCAGAAGAAATTAAAGGAAGAGTCAGGCTTTATGGGATAATTAGCTTCTAGATTCTGTGGACCTGTGTCTTTAATGGCAATACTGCTAAAACTTTGGAAATGGGATTCAAACTTAAAATACTGAAATGAAACTGTTATTTCCTTCTCTAATTGTCTACTGTGAGTCTCCGTATACAAGCTAGTAAAAGCTGGGCATCTCCTGGCAAGATACCTACACTGGTCTTTTTTTGTCTTCTTTTCCTGTTTTGCTTTTGGTTTAGAGCTACTCAATAGAGCAGTAAGAAAAAAAAAAACAAGCATTTTGATAAATATTCATGTAATGTAAATGTTAATTTTAAAACCTTTTCATGGTGTGAATCTATCAGGTAGTCTGAAAGCAAAAACTATATGAAACTCATTGAAGGCCATTCTTGTTCTGCCAAATACCAGTTTTCTAAGCTGCCACAATTTAAGAATTAATAGAAATAGTTCTTAGATTAAACCCAGATAATTAAATCATATGATAATATCTGAAAGCAATATTGATAGATCATTTATTCAATAATTCTAATTTTCAAAAATATTATTTCTAGGGGCTAAAGAGATAATTGAGCAGTTAAGAGTACATGTGTTCTTGCAGGGGACCTGGGTTCAGTTCCCAGCACCCAAACTGGGTGGCTCACAACAACTTGTAGCTCCAACTCCAAGGGTTCTGACACTCTATCATGGCCTCCAAGGGAATGTGTATTCATGTACAACTACTGCATGCACATATACACAGACACATAAATAATAATAATAATAATAATAATAATAATAATAAATTTTCAAAAATGTTATTTCTGGATTGGTGATATGGCTTAACAGTTAAGAGTACAGGATGCTCTTATAGAGGAGCAGGGTTTAATTCTCAGCATCCACATGTTGGACATAACCCTCTCTAACTCCAGTTCCAGGGAACACATTGCCCTCTTCTATGGGCACTAGGCAAACAGGTTGTACACAGACAGACCTACAGGCAAAAACATCCTTTCTGAAATTTTAAAAGGTATTCTTTCTACATATCCTCACACATGTTTTTAAAGTGCCAACTAATCAGATGAGTCACAAAAGATAACTTGTTCAAAAACGTTTCTAAGCCAGTGTTAAGACACATTCAAGCATTGTTGCAAAGCGATACTTGTCTTTAATTCAGAGCAACTTTAATCAAACATCTGGCTCAGTAGGGCATCAGGTTCTGATAAATTTCTTGTTATAATCTGGTTTTTATGGTATTTAATCTATAGCTGGAGATTATTGTGCACGGAGATAGGCACAGTTCTCAAGGAGCTCATCAGCTACTTGGGTTCTAATTTCGCTCTTCACATACTTCATTCTTAATAAAACAGTTGCTTAGAAATTTAGGCACTGCCCTAAAAAACCTGAAATAAGTGAGGGTTGATAACAAAGGGGTATGTTTATCTCTGGGAAGACAAGAATTGCAAAAGTCCAAAAGAGGCATGATCATGTTTTTCTTAAGTTGGGTGTCAGGTTGGAGCTGTTTACATCCCATTTGAAATTTGGCAAGTGAAGTATTTACGCTGGCTAAAAACGGGGTCACAGATATTCCAAAATATATTGCTTGTTTCCTTAAAACTCTTAAAACCAGTTATCGAGATTTTTTTTTGTATCAAATTGAAAGTCAAGGCTGCATAGTTTTCACTGTACACAGTGTATGTTTAGCCAGCATGTCCAAATGCATAAAATTGGTTTTGCTCTTTTAAGCTCAGTAATTTCAGTTTCCTTTGGAATCATCTTCTGAGTTGGAGCATTATATTGATAAGTTGTTTGACACCTTGAAGACATGAGTTTAACTCATTTACACGAGCAGTTAACTCCTCTAAAAGTACTGAATCTGTAAACTAGTTGTCATTGTCAAGTTTTGCCAGAAATGTTGTGTTTGTACCACAATCAACTTGACAACCTGCAGTAGAATGTAAAATCTTCTTAACATTCAGCCTTGGCTTAGCCATCTTACTTCCCCATGTAATGAAACCATTGTCAGCCTCAGCACTCCTTTTTTCTAAATTTTTTTTATTTAAATTTTTTTTTTCATTTTACATACCAACCACTCTTCCCCTTCCGTCTTCTTCTCCTGCCTCCCCACTAACTCCATTCTACCCCACATTCACTCCTCATCGGGGATAGGGCCTCCCTTGGGTATTTAACACTGGCTGGCATACTGAGTTGAAGAGAGGGAGAAGGGATTATAGGAACAAAGGGGGTCAAGACATTGATGGGAAAAAAAAAACACAGAGACAGCTGTCCCAAGCTAGTAGGAGCTCATGGACTCTGAGCTGACATCTGGAGAACCTGCATGTGACCAAAGTAGGCCATTTGAATGTGGGTGACAGCCACAGCACCTGTAAGGAATACCTTGGTTTGGTTATAACTTAATACCTTGTCCCTGATGAAATTCACAGGACAATTGTTGAGGATTTGGATGATGGCATACATTTTAATGCTTATATATAAATTTTCTTAACCTACTATTATTATACTTACTACAATTATACCTTGTTAAATTGAACTTGGGCCAGAAAGTTTATCATCTTCTATGAATTTTACAGGTCTATCTCTTATTTTTATTTAAGCAATATCAATAACAACACAATCTGTGTCAACAATGAACAACAACAACAAAAGACTTTAATATTAATCATTTGATTTAGTTGTGCCTTTTAGTGTGTGTGGGGGGATGTATGTAGGTGCATGTGCAAAAGTGCACATGTGGTGGTCAAGCACAACTTTGTGGAGTCGGTTCTCTCCTTCCATCTTGTTTTGGATTTCTGCTATCCAACTCTAATTAGCAGGCTTGTTGGCAAGTGCCTTTTCCAGCTAATCTGAGTCATGGTGTTTGCTCCAAAGCACAGAATTTTAAATTAGTAGCTCTACTCACCAAACACTGTTGATAGATTTTCCAGTTGCGTCAACTCTTCTGACTGTAGTTTGATGAGGAAACTGATTTTAGGAACACCCACACACACACACCCACACACACGCCTGCATGTGGGCACACACATAAGCATGTGCCCCTTTGTCAGGGCATATTAGACCTCCCATTTTTTGTACTTTGCTTAATGCTTTCTCCATTAGTGGCTTTGATTATTTGGCTGTGTAGTATAATACCACCAAACTAGTTCTTAGAGTAGAATCTGAGTTGTGACTTTGAAAATATTTGTTGAGACAGTTAGCATTTCATCCTTGGTATACAGAATTCAGCAGCATGTTTTACATGTAGTAACTTTTCAAATTATACCCCTTGAAAACTTGTATGAACTCCCTACAAATCAAACAGAAGCCTTCTTACTTACCTCTCAAAATGAGTAGTCATGTGTCCACTCTTCATTGAAGAATTGTTTTTAGTCCTTAATTTTTCTTTGTGGGTATTATGTTATTTTTTGAGACATTATAGAAGTCACACTGGAATTAAAAAGAATGATAATTGATAAAAGAATTATTTATGTTGGTATGAAAATTGCAGGAAAATGAAAGGTTTGGGCCCTTCCACATCTCAGCTTTGATACTGAGGGGTGTAGAGCTGAGAACAATTATAAATCTATGGGTGGTTGTATTAGTCAGAGTTCTCTCTACAGTCACAGAATTTATAATTTATGGGATGAATATCTCTCTCTCTCTGTCTCTCTCTGTCTGTCTGTCTCTCTCTCTCCATACACAGACACACACACACAGACAGACACACACACACATACACACACACACACACACACACACACACACACACACACACACAGAGGGAATTTTTTAGAGTGACTTACAGGCCGCAGTCCAGCAATGATTGTTAATGGCAAGTCCAAGAATCTAAGAATCTAGTAGTTGCTCAGTTCACAAGGCTGGATGTCTCAACTGGTCTTCTGTATGTGCTGGAATCCCAAAGAGGAAGGCTCCAGTGCCAGTGAAGGAATGGATGTGCTGACAAGGCGAGGCTAAGCCAGCAAAGAACGAACAAACCCTTTCTTCTTCCATTGCCTTTATATAGGCTTCCAACAGAAGGTGTGGCCCACATTAAAGGTGTGGCTTTCCATCCATAGGTATGGATTAAAGGCGTCTGTCATTCTGCCTCAAGATTCAGATCAAAGGCATGTTGTCTTCCTGCCTCAAGACATGGATCACAACTGTGTCCTCCATTTCTGAATTGTAGTTCAAGATATAGTCAAGTTGAAAACCAAGAATAGCCAGACAACCAGAATCACAGTGATGTGTGCAGCACTGTGAGCTGTGGAAGCACCCTTTAATAATCAAATAGGAATGTTGTCTTCTAAATAACACTGAATGTCTTTGGTTTTCATTGTTATGTCAAAACATTGCCAGCTATGTATTTCACTGAGCTTGCACCATGAACACATGAAATAATCTGATGGTGCTGATCCAACCGTAACACTGGAAGCCACACGCTGTAAAACTGAATCCATACACCATATATACATGGGGGAGGCACACATTCAATTACTTGGCATACAATTGTCATGCTGCCTTTTCAGCTACACTGTTCACACAGTTGCTAATATTGTTCCTATCTGAAACCTCCTGATCCCAGCCTCCATAGTCCACATGGCTCCCAGGTCTAGTGTCTTTCAGGATCCTATGAGGATAACCCATTAAGCTGTGCTTATACCTTTCAACTGCTTTTCTAGTCCAAAGTCTCAAAAATTTTCAAATCCCTTAAAAAAAATCATGGTCAGGCCTGTCTGTCATAGCAATTGACCACTCTCTGGTTCCAAATACTGTCTTAGTTACTTTTCTGTTGCTGTGATAAAAGACCATGACCAAGGCAACTTATAAAAAAAAGCATTTAATCAAGTTTATGGTTCCTGAGAGTTAGAGTCCATGATTGTGGGGCAAAAGCATGGTAGCAGGAACAGCTGAAAGTTAATATCTAAGTTCATAAGCATGAGTGAAATAGAGCACACTAGGAATTATAAGAGTCTTTTGAAACCTCAAAGCTGACCCCCAGTGATATACCTTCTTCAAGAAGACCATACCTCCTAATCCTTCCCAAACAGTCCTGCCAACTGGGGATCAAGCATTCAAATATATGAGCATATAGAGGCCATTCTCATTAAACCACTACAATCAACTTATACACATTTTCTATTATATCAAAACAACTATTATAAAAGAAAGAAATAGATCAGAGACTGCTGGGACTATAAGGGAGTCTCCATTTTCTATTATGTGTATTTTAGTCAGAGCTTGAGTTACTCAACAGCACTGTCTCCAACACATTCTTGCAGCCCATTCTGCAGAATCAAGTTTTTCAGAGGAAGAATTGTTCCAACTAAAGGTAAGATCCAGAAAAAAAATCCGTTGCTATAGAGTTTTTGACCCAGCTCTTCCTTAACTGAACAATTCTACAAAGCAACAAGTAAATTATCTGACAAAACAATGGCTATTTGAGCATGTCACATTTTTCTTTTTTTTTCCATTTAGAGTTTTGTTTTTTTTTTCAAATTTATCATCATCTTTTATTTATCCTCAAAATATTTTAGGAGGAATTAAAGTGATTGTCTGTAAAGTTCAAAATGGGGTGATTTTTGCTTAAACTACCTCAAGGTGTGAACCATCTAAACAGAAGCATGATTGTACAAATGAGTTCAACAAATACCTAAATCTAATGAAGAAAATACAGATAGATAGATAGATAGATAGATAGATAGATAGATAGATAGATAGATGATAGATAGATAGATAGATAGATAGATAGATAGATAGATAGATAGATAGATGGATGATAGCTAGAGATACATACATACATACAAAGTAGATTGATAGATAACTAATCAATTGATTGCTAGATGCTAGATACATGAATAAATGTTTATTCATATGTATATGTGCCTGTGAGGGGGAGCACAAACAGGGATCACAATCTCATAATCTTCACAGCATATAAATGTAAGCGAGCATGTTACATCTACGGATAAGGACCTCCTTGGTATGGTCAGGATGAAGGAAGAGAGGAAGGGATGGGTTATTTGACTGCAAAGGAAAGATTTCAGAGAAATTTGAAATATCAAAAATAGTGAGGAGAATAAGCCCTGGCACTTGGACAACTCTCTTTTGCATACCTGATCCCAGAACAGAGGATGGGATGTGCATGTGATGAAATAATACTCAGGGTTTAACAAGGCACATAAAAACCAACTTTTCCACACAAATTTTGAATATGGCTTATGCAAGTGAAGTTTTTTGTTTTCGGAATTTCTGTTCCTGCAGTTGTACGGTTGAGCTTGGGACTAGGAGGAAAGTTTGCACTGAAGATGGAATCATTCATACATGGGAAGATTATGATCTTCTCAAGACTATGCAGGATTATGCCAACTGGCATGGGAAAGCCAAGAAGACTGAGAGTACAGCCCTAGGACTCCTGTTTCCATCTGTTTCCTCTGCCACCTTTTACAATAACTCCTTTTTTAAATTTTAACTCCAAAGACTCCCACATTGTTATACATTTGGAGGTAGAAGTGCAAGCAGTGCCCACCCCCACCTCTGCTTCCTTCCTTCCTCTCTGTCTCCTCTCATCATCTCTCCTTTCTCTCCATTCATTTTTCCTTCTCTTTTTTTTTTTTTTGCACTGAGTTGACAAAGTACATGATTTCCATGAACCACATAATTTAGGGAAACAGTATTTTTTTACTTTATCTTTGCTATGGGATCATAGTAAAAGTTCTAGATATTTAAGATTTTATTTTGCCTTAAGGAAAAGTAAGTGTTCTATATACATTTATTTTAATTGTATCATTTAATAATAATAATAATAATAATAATAATAATGAGGCAAACTTTCTCTTTCATATCCTGCGGAGTTTTCATATCTCTCTTCTTGAACATGGAGGCCAAAGGTTGCCTCCTTCTGTGTCTTATCCCAGGGAGAACATGGGAAGTCATGGTGTACTGCCAAAAAGCAGCACTCTGTGGTCTCTAGAAGCAACTGAACCGCATCAATCTGGATCCTATCATATACTGTTATATGCAAAACTTTTTCCCACCATTATTTGGGGAACCTTTACCAGGTACCTCCATTTGCTGGGATCACCTTGCTTTCACATTGGAGTCAGAGTTAGTGGGTGTAGTGCTGACTCAGCAAATAGCCATTCTTCCCCATTATCCAGGAAGGAATACCATTCCCCTGGTTTTGACACAGAATGGTGACAGCATATATTAAATAAAGAAATGAGTATACCCCAAGCCACTGAACATTTGTTTTCCTTTTAAAATAGCAAATTCTGAGAAAAAAACGGTCATTCATCGAGGCAATAATCTTTCCCAGCAAATGTAATTGTTTTGGTGATGAGGACTCAGTTGCACATTTGGTGGCCCAGATTAAGCAGAAGGCAAATAAATCCCAGTCATTACAGTAAGTGCTCATTCATAATCAGAAAGGATCTAGAAAACATGTATAAACATGTATTTGTGTCTCTTCATATGCAGATGTTCCAGAGGCTGACCACAAGGAATCCATTGACCTTTGTTTACAAATAAATATTCTTTTAGGCAGTATCTATTTGTCACATGGATTTGATCAATTTTTACTCAAAGAGCAATTTTGAACAATGCCACTGCTGAGTACGTAGTCATCAATACAGGGCTGAATAGCTCATCTGACAGTTTTGCGTTAATGACTAAAGTGTCTCTTTGACAAATTCAGTTTGACTATTTATAAGGTAATTGATTATTTTGGTTATTGATCTCTAAATGCCATATCAGTAAATCCCCAGGCTCTTCAGAATATAACTCCATCACACACTTAGGTCACTCAGCCTGTATTTGGTTCACATGAACATATTTACAAAACCAATTTTTAGTCCATTAAATGTCAAGATTGAAATTATAATTTGAAAATGTTTTCTTTATGAATTTATTTCTTCATTCTTCTTTATAAACAGCCAAATGCTCATTAGTGAATTTGAGTTGAAACTTTAAGGACAGAAATTCTTATGCTCTGGTTTGGCATGGCTATTCAATATTAAACCTAAAATCAATAAATTACATAAAGGCTGTTTGGAAAAGCACATGAAAACATTATTTTATGCTTATTTAGAAACAAGCATGCACACACACACACACACACACACACACACACACACACACACACATAGAAGAGACTCCCAAAACATTATAGCCATTGCTATTGTGCATAGATGCCTCCTAGAACATGAAGGTAAGACCCTATCTGCAAACATCAAACACTTTGGTCACAGCACATGGAGGAGTGGTGTTGGAATTGATCTGGAAGCCTCCTACCTAAGGAACACCTCTCACAGTATCCAAAGGTGCTTTGTAAACAGCCATTGGAGAAAAGCAATCATAGTTATACACAGCTGTAAGCCTATAAACCAAACCAACTATCAACCCCTCAAGCTATCCTCAGAGGTGCATAGTGTCATTTTATCTTAGGAGTAACCAAAAGCTGCATAAGTGGACTGAAGCCCTGCTCCATGGGAAGGAATTCATGTTTGATACTATAAATTTAGACTACTGGCCATGCTTGGCAAAGTCATGGACCCTAGAGAAGTGTCTACTCCTGCCACTTACCTAAACCAGTATAATCTTAACCATGTTCTAAATACTTATAGCCACAGAAGAGTGTAGCTATCAGTCCTCATCCAAGAAGCTTCTTTTTGCAGTAGTGGAGACTGTTACAGAAATCCGCAACTGGCCAAAATATAGAAAAACTGACTGTTGGGTGCCCAACCCTAACTGATACATCTACAACACAACCACTACATCTAACACTCAATGGATATTGATAAAGAGGGAACACAAAGATTGTACTAGCATACCTGCTACAGGACTGTTTTCTCTAGACATGACAAGAAAGCCACATCCATGAAGTCTCAACAATAGGACTGCCAAAGTAAAACACTAACAGTGACAGTAGCCGTTTACATCCAGTGTTGAAAGGAGAAAAATCTCACAAGTCCCCACCTCTAGAGGAAGAACTACAAGTAATCAATAGTTGCTGTGATAGAACTTGTCTTTGTTAGATAGGATGCCCCTAAGTGATTTTCCAATCTCAAGTGGTCAACCCTAAACACACCTGTATAGGGTCAATACTAAATGGACTCCGTAAGATATAAATATGAAAAGGCCACGAATCTAAGATGGAGTTGGTGGTGTAGGAGGAGCTGGAGAGGTGCAAATGGTGTGACTATTGTTCTCATGTATGAATGCTTAAAAAAGGAAATTTAAATTTAAAAATTGCATTTACATCAGTTTATAGCAAATTAGATGTTCAATTATAAATTCTAAGTGTCTTCTTAAAAAAGCTTTTCCATACTACAGAGAAGAAGGAAGAGAGCTTTGGATACTCTAAGCTAACTTTTATTTATTTATTATTTGTTTATTTAGGGTCTCATGTAGCCTAGGCTGTCCTCAAACTTAGTATGTAGTGATGAAACACTAATCCCCCTACCCCTATCTTCCAACATTTAGGACTGCACAATGATATCTACTTTGTTCAGTGCTGGAGAGTGAGTACAAGGCCTCTTGCCTGGTAGACAAGCACTCTACAAACTAAGCTACGTTTCCAGCAAGCTAAAAGCTTTTGAACCTAAAAGACTATTTCTGTGGCAAAGTAAGGCTATGACAAAGCTTTACACTACTTTGGTGTTTTTTTCTCTGCACTAGACACACATTGATATATAAAGTCACCTATACAGAGCAAGAGTCTGTCTCAAACAAAACAAGCAAATCAAAATGAAATTCACGTGGTCATAACATCCATTCTCTTTAAAATTGTTTGATGTGATCCATTGTGACTTCTCCAGGAAAAATGAGGTACCACTAATCTCCATTAGGTTGTCTGACAACCATATCAGTGACTGGCTCAGAACAGCTCTATGAGTCAGAAGTGGAATCAGTCTATCACTGATGTTTTCAGGCTGCTTCTCTCCAAACACTGATGTGAAAATTATAAAATCATCCCTGTATGAACAAGTTCTATTGCTTTGGCATCATCAACCCTGTTTTGGCTATTTGTGGTAATTTTTACTAATTAAGGGACTAGAGAGACGGCTCAGTGGTGAAGATCCTGGGCTGCTCTCCCAGAGGACCCAGGTTCAGTTCTCAGCACCTACATGACTGCTCACAACTGTCTGAAACGCCAGTCCCAGTGAGAAAGATTGCTGAGAAATCATTAAATTCCAGACACATAAATTCCACTCAGCTGAATCTTCTGAGGACATGGCTTGACGTACTCCTAATCTCTGCTTCTGTTTATAGTTTCTTCAGATGTTTGCAATGTTAATGCCAAGCATTTTACTTAAAATATTGTCCAAAAAGTATGACATGCTCTGAGATATTAGTGTTTTCTTGGTGTATAAGAAAGCTTCTGTCTCGTTTTCAAGCATAAAAAAGCACACATCTTATTTTGTTTTGTTTGTTAATTTTTTTCCTTTATGTGTATGAATGTTTTACCTGCATGTATCCCTATGTATCACAGGGGTGCAGAACCTACAGAGGCCAAAAAAAAAAAAAAAAAAGATATCAGATCCTCTGGGACTAGAGCTCAACTGGTTGTGAGCTGCCATATGGGTGCTAGAAACTGAACCTAGGTCCTCTGGAAGAACAGCCAGCACTCTTAACCACTCTCCAGCCCCATGATTAGTATTTTAGAAAATAATTTTATTTCTACTTTATCTACAAAAGCATGAATAGTGAAATCTAGTAACTCCAGCCCCCTGTGTGTTATCAGTTTTAAGACTCTAATTCCGTTAATTAGCAAAACCTCACAGTCCATTGTCAGGGTTGTTGATTTAACTGTTCTTTAATGTATTATCTTCCAGACTTAAACCTTCACAAAATAAATATTGACAAAGGCTTTAGTTTGAACTGAGATCACATTTTAACTGCTTCCATCATTGGGCTTATTGATACAATACCCTGTATGGCCAGCAGCTCATGGGGTTTGCAGAGGTGACTGGACTGTCAGTCTAGACATACTTTTCAGTTTGAGTTTTACTGGTGAAAAGAGAACTTGTGTTTGATTATCCCCTCTTACAGACCCAGCACCTATAGTCATTACTTGATTGCCTTAATGTAAAGTGATGAGATAGATCTTAAAATTTTTCACATGAGGAAACGGTTCATGAAGCTACTTAACATGACCCAAGTCTTGTTTGTAGGTGGTGTGACTGGCATGTGAGATGAGTTCATTTGTTTTTGAGGCTGTTGACAATTTTAATACATCAATGTTTCTAAAAAGGAGGGATACACACTATGTATCTAAAGTTCTTTAGGAAATCTTACTATATTGCAAATTCTAACACATTTGTCAAAAATGACTGACTGTAGCTGATGTTTTCCTGGTCCTGCCTGGCCCACGGTCAGGACAAATCTCTCTCATTCACCAGTCCTGCAGCCAAGTAAAAACACAGAGAGGCTTATATTATTTAAATTGTTTGGTTCAGGCTTCTTGCTATCTAGTTCTCATATCTTAAATTAACCCGTTTATATAAATCTATACCTTGCCACATGGTTCATGGCTTACCAGTACTTTAAATCCTGCTCCTCACGGCAGCAGCTGACAGTGTCTCCCCAACTCTGCCTCCTGTTCCCCCAAGTCTCCTCTCTGCTAGTCCCACCTTTATTTCCTGCCTGGCTACTGGCCAATCGGCGATTTTATTTATCAATCAATCATAGCAATGCATTCTCGGCATAGAGAACATCCCACAGCAACTGACTCCGTTTCTATGTGTGGGAGATCTTAGAAAATTCCATTGAAATTATGAACCTATTGATGCTGCTGCTTGCTCAGCACTGACCCTTGTGACTAATCTCAACACTGGTCTCTCCATCGCCCATAAGAAGAACATGATCAAATGTTCCTCTTTTTCTTCTTCTTCTTTTTCTTTTTTACTTTTACTGTCTTTTGTGGTGATATTTTGTACAAATAAAATGTGCCTGAAGATCAGAGGACAGAACAAGCCACTAGATTAAACGTCAAGGCCAGGCAGTGGTGGTACACACCTTTAATGCTAGTGCTCAGGAGGCAGAGGCAAAGATCCGTCTGCATGCCTGTGAGTTCAAAGCCTCACTGGGCTATACAAGGTTAATTTATCTAAAGGAGAAACAGAGCTAGGCAGTGGTGGCACACACCTTTAATTCCAGCACTTAGGATCACACACCTTCAATCGCAGCACTAGGAAGGTTGAGACAGAAAGTGATATGGCTGGGCAGAGAAAGGAATATAAGGTGGGAAGAGACAAGAACTCACTCTCATTCAGACTGAGGAGTTGGTGAGGTAAGAGGTGGTGGGTGTGGTTTGCTCTGCTTCTCTGATCTTTCAGCTTTCACCCTGGTATCTGGCTCTGGGTTTTCATTATAAAAAATCATTTAGGATTCCTGCAACAGTCTTTGCTCTTTAAAAACTTGTTTCTAGTGATAGAGATCCAGAACTTTCTGAGAATATGAATATTCTATCAACAGTGGGTGAAAATATAGATAGCACACTAAAAATCTACTTGGTAATTGTAAAGTGGAAAAGGAAATCAAAATGTGAAACATGAGTTGGTTATAAAATCAAATCATTTTGGCCCATCTAGATGGCTCAGCAGATAAAATCTCTTGTTGCTAAATTTGACAACCTGAGTTCAATCACCATGACTCAGATGGTGGAAACTGTCCTTTGGTCTACACACACACACACACACACACACACACACACACACACACACTGGAATGAGAAAGTCTATGCAAACATATCCACTTACCACAGATAAATAAATGTAAATAAAGAATATAATGATCTTTCAAGAAGACAACAGAGATCTAAGTCAACCACTAGAAAATACAGAAGGAAGACAGGGCCTGAGTGTAAAGCTGTATGGGAAAAACAGATCTTATAATGACATCAGTGGTATTAACCAGCTGTGCACCCAATGAATTACAATAATAACCTGCCAGGCAAGATGTAACACTGGTCAAAGAGTATTGTGAAAATTATGGACATAAACAATTGGTATCTGGTTTGATTTGAGGTCTTCACTGCATGTGAGATTCAGGCATGGTTACTGTAAACCCAGTTAAAAATCCATGGCTAAGGAAGTCTTAGGCACAAGAGGTAACTCACTACAGCTCTAAGGCTAAATTGGTACAGTAGCAAATTGCCTTCTAAATACACATGTGTACACCCCAAGAAAAATGCTACTCTCAGCCTTAATCAGTGAAGCTTCTCTTTGCAATGTGCAGTGGTGAATACAAAGATGCAGGGCTGGCCAAGATGCTGAGAAAAGGCCCTAAATATATCATTTGTATTATCTCTTCGAAAATGTAGGAAACACTGTGGAAGAGGAGATGGAATGTAAGCCAGAATTTAGGGAGAAGTTTTAAAATGCAATTTTCTGACATGAAACCACCATCACAATCATGATCTCCAAGCAACTACAGCTAGCTGAAGTGGACCTATACAACACTGACCCTGCTAAGAGTCAACCATAGATCTTGTAGGGCTCATGGTACCCTACGTCTTTCTAGTGAACTATTGGTTACTGTTGGATTCTGAAGACAGTCTGTGTCTTTGGTTGTATATCCACAGATGAGCCTACCAGACCCAAGGATAGTTCCAAATCTATGGTCATACAGCCCTGAATAAACATCACCAAACAAAATAAAATAGTCTGTGTGTGGAAAAGGGATTTGAACAGAGAAGTGGGTATATTGACAAGGTAGGAAGAAAATAAGAGAGTGAGGAGGCCAAAGTAAAGAGGATGAAGTGTGTGTGTGTTTGTGAAATTATCAAAGAACAAATGTAATAAAAGTTATTGTTAAAATGATCTATAATGCACATACTCCAACCATTGCTCCCTCATCAACCTAGAAAACAAAACCTTCAAAAATTAATGAAATAAAAATACAAATATGATACAATTATATACTTATTGAATATCTTTCACAAAATAAGAAAATGAATCTCTTTCCCTCTCATTCTGTGCAAGTTGAAGTTTAGTAGAGGACTCTAATTATTCCATCTGAATAATGACATTGACATACTCATTGTATTTCAAGGATATTGCTGCAAAAGAATAGGGACATGCTGCTGCATCATGTGAGGAATAGACTAAGACAAGGGGAGTGTTTAGCCTGAGGGAAAAAAGTCAGAATATATGATAGTTATCTTTTTCAATCTGACAAGCTGTCTTGTGTAAAATGGATAGACTTATTCAAGGTAGCTACAGGGTTTGAGCTGAGAACAAGGAGAAGGATCTTTCAAGATTTCCATTCATTCAAAGTGGATTATCTGAGAATTGGAGAAAGTATCAGGTACTAGAAATAGCATCAATCAACACCAATTTGCTTGTGCAGAGGACTGGAGATGGAGCTAGCACTGTGCCTGACCTCTGCTGTCTCAACATGACCCTGATCTTGCCTGTCTTCATTTTCGCTTTATTCTTAACATCTAGAACTTGGCCATTACTTAGTAAATATTCTTCAATGAGCCAATGGATAATGCTTTACCATGTGAACATCAAACACTGATTCCATGTCTACTCACCTGCCAAAAATAAAACATTTCTTTTTCTACTGTCCCTGTTCCCTGTGTCCCATGCTCAACTCACAGCCACTTCAAATTACCTAAAGAAAATATACCTCTGGCTAACTGAGATCTATAACTGAGGATTTCTTTATTGATAGCAATGTATAGCAGAGAACTCTTAAGTTTGATGTCTTTACAAAAACAATTACTCTTGAATAGTGCAAGTAAGGTCAGCACTAGACTAAACATCCATCAATTACTGATAAGAGCACATGTCAGAGAAAGTCAAACTTCAAAAGGAGAAAAATGGTGAGATTACAAATAACTCCTGGCTGTGATAAGATAACCATACCTAGGATGCATACCTTGACATCTGTGAGGAACTTTAAAGTGATTATCCAAGTCTGTCAGGAAGCTGTGCATGCAGATAAACACACAAGCTTCCCAGCCCAATGATGTATAAAATGCCAACAACTCTACCATTAGTATTTTATTCAATTTATTATTTGTATTGCTTATGTTAATATCTTGAATCAAGAAAGATGACTCATGTTTTCAACCTCTATAAAATATTGACTTTATTTTCATACAGAATACACCATTGCTTTAGTGGGTGCTGAACAATAAATAGGAGTTTCAGTCAGCAGTGTGTCAAAATATTCTGTAACATCTCCCAACGGACACATCTGACTTCTTCCAATAGGTAACAGATTTGGAAAATTCAATACTGTTTCACATGTTAACTTCAATTGTTTTCTTTTTGACAGTGATATGGTTTAAATCCTACTCAGCATTTGTATGCAATGTGTTAGACTTTTGATGGAAGCCACACACACCTCCAATTCAGTGATAAACCCCTCACCTTGAAACAAATTGACATGGTTGTTATTCTTTGCCACTCAAATCCTTGTAGGTGTTTTATGTCACGAATTTATCAGTCTCCACTATTTATAAGCACTATTAATTGTTCCCATGGACAGGGCTGTACCGGCACACACAAAATCCCCTGACTGTTTTAATAGAGTCATTTGTTTTCTGTAACATCCTGTGCTTGGAGGATACTAAGGATAACTAAATAGAAATTGTAAATTCTCTATAAATATATACACATACCTTAAATCACTTGACGTTCCTGAGCCCAACATATATTGAAAACAGGTAAATTATCATTTATCTACTTAATAATTGGATCACTCATCTGTTACATTGGTGGAAACCTCTGAATTCTGGGTATAGTTCTCTGTCAAATGACCATGTGGAAAGAACATCTCCCATTCTGTCTCATCTCTCTGCCTACTACTGGTACTGCTGTGCAGGGCAGGGCGTTTGTTTTAAAAGAATTCTTTATGGCAATGCTTGTTTTTCTTTCTAGAGCTACTGGAGCCTTGGGAAATTATCTGTTTTAATATCAGCTGACTTTTAACAGGGTGGGAGATAAAGATCTGGTTTCAGTCTTTTCCATGTAGATAACCAGGTTTCCTCGGGTAATTTATTGGAAAGTTTGTCTTTTCCTCGATATCTATGTCAGAAATCAGGTTTCTGCAGGTGTGTGGGCTCATTGCTGGTTTGTTTCTATGTCTCCTATATGTTCTATTTCATTGGTCTATGCATCTGTTTTTACACTGACATCATGCTTTCCCCCCTACGGCTCTGTAACAAGAAACCTGGCATTATGGATCCTCTAGCATTTCTGTCTTTACCCAAGACTTCTTAACTAATTATTGTCCTTCTGTTTCTATATTCATTACCTGATTGTTTTCTCTACCTCTGCCAAGACAATCATTGATATTTTGATGGAGATTGCATTAAATCTATAAAGCACTTTCAGTAAAATAGCCATTTTAGCAATATTGATTCCTCCCCTCCATGGACATGAGACTTCTTTTCATATTCTGGGGTCTTCTTCAATTTCTCTATTTAGTGTTTTATATATTCATTGTAATGGTCTCTTACCTCTGGTTAAGTTTATTCCTGAGCTCTATGATGTTTTCACTATTGTTACATAGAAAAACGTCTGGGTTTCATAAGTCAATTTTGCACACCGATACTTTGCAGAATGCATTAATCAGATCTAAGACTCCTGACGGTGCTTCCTTGGCTTTCCAGTTACAGACTCACCATCTTCAAGCCTGTCACTCACAGAGAAAATACGATGGCCTCTTTTTGTTTTTTATCTATTTCATTCACTTGCTTGTCTACTCTGGCTAAATCTCCAAGAGCTATTTTGAGTGATGAGATCAGATGCCATTGTCATGTTTCTTGTTTGTAGAAGAAATACTTTCAGTTCCTGCCTTCAGTATGGTATTGGACATGAGTTTGTTGAACGTGGCTCTTATTACGTTGAGATAAGATGCTTTTAAAACTGTTCTTTCCATAAAAGAATGTTGAGTTTTAATAAAGATGTCTTCTGCATCTACTGGGATGATCATATGAATTAAAATTTTTATTCAACTTATGTCCTGAGCTACATATTTATTAATTGGTATATTTTGAAGCATCCTTGAATTCCTGTGATCTATAGTGTAGTTTAACAATGATGCTTCTTTGTTAATTTTTAGCTGCGTGATCCATTGATTGCTGAGAATCAAATCCTGAGGTCAAACTTTACTATTTGGGGCAGGGGAGGGCTAGCTTCTTTTCACATACTAAAGTGCTTGCTCTACAAAAGTGGGTCCCTTAATGATCACAATATAAATATTTAGAACCATTATATATCTTGTTGGATTTTTCAATCCTTTATCAGTATGTAACAATTTTCTCTGCCTCTTATGATCAATTCTGTCTTAAAGTTGGTTTTGTCATAAATGGGTATACGTGTTTGGTTCAGATTAAATTTTCTTGAAACATCATTTTCCATCTTTTAATTTTCAGTCTGTGAATACCTGAGTTTCTTGCTGGCAGTAAGTTGCTGAGTTTTGTGTTTTAGTTGGGCTACCCATTCTGCATATTTTAATAAGGTAATTCAGATTATTTACATTCTGTGTTGTTATTGAATGGTATATACCATTTCCTGTCATTTGTTGTTCTGATGTTTATTAATAATCTATTTATATTTGTTGCTCCTTTATTCATTTTAGAAGTCTGATGGTTTATAAAAAGTAGTTATGGTTGATTTTTACTTTCTAATTCTCATTTTCTTGTCTGATCTAGTGTGGATTTTCCATGCTCCTATAATTGTGTTTGCCTCAATTTCTTTTTTAAAGGTGGGATTCCTCTAAGCATATTCTTTTTTTTTTTTGGTTTTTCAAGACAGGGTCTCCCTGTGTAGCTTTGCGCCTTTCCTGGAACTCGCTTTGGAGACTAGGCTGGCCTCCTCTAAGCATATTCTATAATGACTATTCACTGGTTCCTTTTTCTTTACTTTATATTTGCCTTGGGAATCCTCATTTTTTTTCTTTAATTCTATGGCTAACTGCTGACAATAGAACTTCTGGAGTAACAATTATTTTCTTTCAGGGTTAGAAGCATGTTATTCCACTCCTTCCTACCTCCAGCTGGTGTAACTTCTGCTGAGGAATATGTTGTTATTCTTACTGGTTTGCCTTTCTAAGGAGCATGAGGTTTCTCTTTTTCAGACTTTAGTATTCTTTGTTTTTTATATTAAGTAATGTATTTCTTATGGAGGGTCTTTTGGCTCGTATCTATTTAAGATTGCTAACTGTGACCTGATAGCTATATCTTTTCTAAGATTTGGGAAGTTTTCTGATTTTGTTTCACTAAAAACTTTTTCACTGTCCATAGTCTACACATCTTGATTATCTACACCGATTATTTATAATTACAGTCTGTCTCTAGTTATAGAGTTGTTTTTCATCTATGTCCCATAAGTCTTATATCCACTGTTCATAATTTCATATGTTTCCTTGATTCTGATCTGGATATGATAACTTGTCACCCTTGGCCTCAACACGAACTATTATTTCTTCTAGTTTACTGGTGGGACTTTTGTTGGGGATTATTATTTTTCTTAATTATTCAGGTTTCCATTCTTTAAGATTTCAATTTAGTTTTTTTTTCAGAATCTCACTTTATTGAGATGTCCTAATTACATCTGCTGTTTATTTATATTCAGTTCAAATTCATAGATATTTTTAATTTAATTTTCTAAGTTTTTGAGAATTTCATACCATACACAACTGAATGTATATTAAATACATAAAATAAATACTGTATTTACATCATTTTTACTTCTCTCTCCATTTTCTCCCACAGTAAATGCTTATTCTAAAATTATTATTATATACATATATATTCTCTCTCTCTCTCTCTCTCTCTCTCTCTCTCTCTCTCTCTCTCTCTCTCTCTCTCTCTCTCCTCTCTCCACCACCCATCTCTTGAGCCCATTTAGTGTTGATTATACATGTATATGTTTAGGGAGTCTAATGATAGCTCCCTCTCCCAATAGTCACTGTTGGGCTCTAGTGCCTCATCTCAGTCATTGATCATATTTTTAAAAATATTTCTAATTCTCTGCCTACCATCCCATCCTCTTCACTGTCTTCTCATTCAGTTTCTGAGGAGTTACAAACTTTTGGAGGGGTCAATTTTGTCTTCTTTTTTCAAATATAATATTAATTATTTTATTATTAAAATTTAGGCATATCTTAGGTAAGTATCTCTTCTGCTCTTCTATGAGGACCTCCTCAGTAAACAACCATGAGACTTCATTCCTAGTATCAAGCAGAGAAAGGAACACAAACCACAGTAACGACAACAACCACCACCAATCCATAAGAAGAAAAGACATGGAAATAGAGCCTGCCTAAGTTACCTTCCTTGTTGCTGTTTTAAAATATTGAACAAAAGCAGCTTAAGGGACATAAGGTTCATTCAGCTCACTGTTTCAGGCTATTGGATACCGCTGCAGGGAAGTAGATGGCAGGAACTTGAGGCAACTCATTACATCACGTTTGCATTAAGAGCTGAAAGCAATGAATTAATGCATGCATACTAATGCTCGGTTTGCCTCTCCACTCTTACGGGAATCCAGAACTAGGAACGGCACCACCCAGAATGAAGGGGTCTTCCCACCTCAATTAACGCAATCAAGATACTCTCCCAGAGATGAGTCTACAAACCAACTTAATCTAGATAATCTCTGTCTGAGACTCCTTTCACATTCTGTTCTATATACTGTCTTATTGACTGTTAAAACTAAACCACACAGAGCCTAAACCAGTTAAAAATAAAAATACATGTAAATAATTAACAAAGGGGGAGGTTAATATGTAACAAACTAAAAAATTAAAAATTAATAAAGATAAAAATTAGCAGTAAAATAACAAAAGAGATGAGGAAAAATAGAGAAGCAAGAATAAAAGAGCAGGAAAAAATAAAAACATGAGAAAAAGAAAAGAAAGTGACAAAATCCTGCATAAAATAGAACAGAAAATAGGAAATTAAAATTGTACAAATGAAAAAAGTAAACATCAAGTAAACAAAAAGAAGCTTCTCATAGCCTAAGTTCTTGGACTGAAGCTTTCTGGTAGGTCCTGTAATACAAGAAATCATCCAAGTATGAAGTGGGCAGTGAGTCACAGTGGAGGCTTGTGGTAGTCTCTTTTAGTTTCCACATAACAGGTTGGAGCCGTATGTAGGTCAATCCCTTCTCTGTGCTTCTCACAGCACAGATTAAGGATGTAGTCTCTGTATTCATTCAAAGGCTTTAAAAATATGTTCCTGGAGCTTCAGAAATGTGTTGACCTACTACTAGACGACATTGGATTCAAAATCCTGCAGTCTGTGTACCAAGAGTTATTTCTAAGCCACAATCTATCCTCCAGTGCTTCGGAGAATAAGAGAGGGCAGCACATCACTGAGTCCTGTGCAGGAGGAAGCTCTAGAAACTGAGTGATCTGCCTTGGTCTCAGCATTCTCAGACCTGACCATGACAGTCAACCACTCAGGATAGGCATTCCCCTCAGATGCAGAGGGTGAAGCCACTGGATACTCTGTCTCACAATCCATCTCAGAGGATTTGTGACTTGCCCTCTGTGTCTCTGTGTCTCCTATTTTCTACCCAGCTACCATAGCAGGGCACTCCAGGGACTTTAAATTGTGTGTATTCTCTTTTCTGATCTGTGGAGTAGTTTATTCCTTAACCGTGGGCACTTTTTCCAGATAGACCCTGGGTAGAATGCTGAGAAATGGTGAATGGCTGGGTGGAGTTCTCCCTAGGCTAGTGTCCCCAGTGGAAAGAGTCACTGTCAGACCAAATGCCCACACACTTAACACTTGTAAGAACTGTGGGAATCTCTTGTGAGTAGGACAGCTGATTGCACTGCAGATTCCTGTGGTTGATATATTGTGCACCCCAATAACCTTATCTGGGGGTCAGAGAACAGAACAGCCACTATATTAAACATTGAGGTTAAGCACTGGTAGCACATGCCTTTAATCCTAGCATTCAGGAGGCAGAGATCCATCCAGATCTCTGTGAGTTCAAGGCCACACTAGAAACACCCAGGTATGGTGACACACACCTTGAATCCCAGCACTTGAGATCTCATGTCTTGCTTGGGAAAGACACACGCCTTTAATCCCAGGAAGTGATGGCAGGAAACAGAAAGATATGAAGACTAGGAACTTTAGCTTTTTAAGCTTTTAGGCTTTTAGCAGCAGTTCACCTGAGATCCATTCAAATGAAGACTCAGAAGCTTCCAGTCTGAGGAAACCAGATCAGCTGAGAAGTTGGCAAGGTGAGGTTGGATGTGGCTTGTTCTGTCTCTCTGATCTTTCAGCGTTCACCCCAATACCTGGTTCTGGGTTTGTTATTTAATAAGACCATTTAGCAATTCGTGTTACAGCTGCCTGCACCCCTGGGCTTGGCACGAACTTGTTAGCTTCTGTCCCTCCCTGCTTCCTGCTTTCTTCCAAGGGTCGAAACTCAAGTTTCAAAGTACCTTGTACATATTTCTGAGTTGCCTCACTTCTTCTCCATGCTCTCTAGCTTCTTTCAGCTGTTTTTTAGATCCAACACCCCTCCCTCTCCTTTCTCCAATTGTTGTTTCTCCTTTCTCTCCCTGACTCTTCTCTTTCATGACCCTTGAAAAGGAAGCTTTTACTCTGCATGCTGTCCTGGAGATTCTGCTTTCTTTTTTTTTTTTTTTTAACTTAATCATCTCTGAGAGACAGGTGGGACTTTCTGATTAGGACCTAGAAAGTCCTGGATGTTTCATAGTCATAGTCACGAGCTATACCTTTCATGTATCTTTTCTCTCCCACTATTTACAAAAGCAGAAAGAAGCTAGGTAGCAATGTTAATACTCTGCCGCACTCTACATGTCTAAACATGCAGTTCATAGAGTTGTTAACGTTTTCAGTTACTATCACTTTTTACTTTCCTTAGGGACGGTCTAGCTGAAGTTTCCACACTGTATGCAGAACAAAGATGGTTTTACTTCTGTCCAGCAATGCTTTCCTTTCTTGCTGAGGAGCTCTCGCTGGCAGGATCTCTGTTGCCCACGAAGCTGTAAGATTTAGTGTGCCTTTAAGCCTTTCTAACACCTTCTTCAAGACTCTTCCAGTTTCCCTTCATCCACCTCCTTTCCTCAAAGATTTTGTTGTGGAAGTATTCCTCTCCTCATATAAGAAAATCTCTTCCAGTTACCGTGCCTGCCTAACAAGTTATTGCTAACTTAGTGGGAGAAAACAGCATTACAATAGTGGCATGTGTTCCCTGTCGGGACTCCGAAGAGGTGAAGTAGAAAGGCTCATGTCTCCTTCCCAGGGCTGAAATTCTGGGGCAGCTCAACCATGCATCCATCACAGAGAGATGTAAATAGCTAAGAAACGGGATAGCTGAGCAGTCTCCTTTCACTTTAACCTCTGTTTCTTGTGAACTGTCTAGCATGTTGGCATATAGGTTGCCAGACTGCTTAGACATAAGCTCATGGATCCGAAAGTGTATATCCCAAGACCCAGGCAAGAAAACTGCACACCTTCTGAACCCTACAATAAGAGGTCTCATGGAATTATTTCTATAATATTCAGATCATTACAAGTAAGTCACTGAGGCCGAGCCACATTCT
Source organism: Peromyscus maniculatus bairdii (assembly GCF_049852395.1). Classification (NCBI taxonomy): domain Eukaryota; kingdom Metazoa; phylum Chordata; class Mammalia; order Rodentia; family Cricetidae; genus Peromyscus; species Peromyscus maniculatus. The sequence goes on along the minus strand of NC_134862.1, from coordinate 47,438,855 downwards.
GAGTTAAACACATCTTGTAGCAGAAATGCTGACATTTTTAAACCTATCGCATACGTATATAATGCAGAAGAGAGAGAGAGAGAGAATGTTAATAGAACAGTGATGGAACACAGCTTAGAAAACTTTTACAATATTGATTGATTATGCAATGGCTGCATTTATCATGAGAGAAAATTAGTGGCTGACACCATAGTAAGAAAAGCTAGTGGTGTTAGACAATGCCACTCATTCCTTAGCTCTCATTCCTCAAAGCCTAGCCTGTTTTCCCTCCTCTTATAGTCTCAGCTTCCATCTTCATAGATCAAGCCTGATCTTTAACAGGAGGTATTTCAGCCTTGTGATCGCACCCTCTAATTCTTTCACTGTTTAATTCTTCAGTTATGAACTGATGAGCTGGATTCTCTGAACTCTACCTTGAATTCACATTCTTTTTTTAAATTAAGAATTGTTTTATTCATTTTATATACCTATCACAGATCCCCCTCTTCCCCCCTCCTGCCCCTCCAGCCCCTTCTTCCCAACCCACTCCCCATTCCCTCCTACAAGAAGGTGAGGCTTCCCATAGGGAGGTACATTTATTAAAGGCAGGTCTAAGCCCCCTCCCCTCGCCCTCACCTCAAGGCTGTGCAAGGTGTCCCATCATAGATAGTGGGCTCCAAAATGCCTGCTCATGCACCAGGGAGGGGTTCTGATCCTACTGCCAGGGGGCTTCTTAAGCAGATCAAGCTACACAACTGTCTCACTATGCAGAGGGCCTACTCCAGACCCATGCAGTCTCCATAGTTGTTGATCTAAATTTCATGAGTTCCCACTAGTTTGGCTTGGTTGTTTCTGTATGTTTCCCCATCATGATCTTAATGCCCTTGCTCATAGAATCCCTCTTCTCTCTCTTTGACTGGACTCCTGGAGCTTATCCTGGATCTGTGGATCTCTGCATCTGCTTCCATCAGTAACTGGAGAAAGGCTCTGTGATGACAGTTAGGGTATTCACTGATCTGATTACTGGGGTAAGCCAGTTCAGGCACCCTCTCCACTATTGCTAGTAGTCTAAGTTGGGGTCATACTTATAGAATCCTGGGACCGTCCCTAGCACTTAGTTTCTTCCTACCCCCATGACTTCTCACTCTATCATGTTATCTCTGTCATTGTTTCCCCACTCCATTCCTGTTCCAGCTCAACCATCCCATTCCCTTATGTACTCATCCCCCATCCCCTACCCTCTATTTTCCACCTCTCATCATCAGTTTCCTCATGAAGATCTCATCTATTTCCCTTTCCCAGGGCAATCCATGCATCCCCCTTTGGGTCCTCCTTTTTAGCTAGCTTCTCTGGAGATGTGAGTTATAGTCTGGTTATCCTTTGCTTGACATCTAGTATCCACTTATGAGTGAGTACATACCATGTTTGTCCTTTTGAGTCTGGGTTACCTCACTCAGGATGATATTTTCTAGTTCCATTCATTTGCCTGCAAATCTCATGATGTCATTGTTTTTCACTGCTGAGTAGTACTCCATTGTGTATATGTGCCACATTTTCTTAATCCATTCTTTGGTTGAAAAGCATCTAAGTTGTTTCCAAGTTCTGGCTATTATGAATAATGCTACTATGAACATAGCTGAGCATGTGTCTTTGTGGTATGATTGAGCTTCCTTGGGTGTATGTCCAAGAGTGATACAGCTGCATCTTGAGGAAGACTTATACCCAATTTTCTGAGAAACTGCCATACTGATTTCAAAGTGGCTGTATAAGTTTGCACTCCCATCAACAGTGGAGGAGTATTCCCCTTGCTCCACATCCTCTCCAACACAAGCTGTCTTCAATATTTTCAATCTTAACCATTCTGAGAGGTGTAAGATGGTATCTCAGAGTCATTTTGATTTAAATTCCCCTGATTACTAAGGATGTTGAGCAATTCCTTAAATGTCTTTCATCCATTTGAAATTCTTCTGTTGAGAATTCTCTGTTTAGCTCTGTAGCCCATTTTTTAATTGGATTGTTCGGTATTTTGATGTCTAGTTTCTTTAATTCTTTATATATTTTGGAAATCAGCCCTCTGTCAGATGTGGGGTTGGTGAAGATCTTTTCCCATTCTGTAGGCTGCCATTTTGTCTTACTGATTTTGTCCTTTGCCTTACAGAAGCTTCTCAGTTTCAAGAGGTCCCATTTATTAATTGTTGTTCTCAGTGTCTGTGCTATTGGTGTTATATTTAGGAAGTAGTCTCCTGTGCCAATGTGTTCAAGACTACTTACTTTCTCTTCTACCAAGTTCAGTGTAACTGGCTTTATATTGAGGTCTTTGATCCACTTGGACTTGAGTTTTGTGCATGGTGATAGATATGGATCTATTTGCATTCTTCTACATGTTGACATCCAGTTATGCCAGCACCATTTGTTGAAGATGCTTTCTTTTTTCTGGAATGCTAGGATTAAAGGCATGTGTGCTACCATTGCCTAACCTCAATGTTTAATATTGTGGCTGTTCTGTTCTCTGTCCCCCAGATAAGTTTATTAGGGTACACTATATTTTGGGGAACACAATATCACCACAAGGGATGGTGATGCCTCCAGAGGTGGCTTTATTTTGCAGGATTGTTTCAACTATCCTGGGTTTTTTGTTTTTCCATATGAAGTTGAGTATTGTTCTTTCAAGGTCTGTGAAGAATTGTGTTGGGATTTTGATGGGGATTGCATTGAATCTGTAGATTGATTTTGGTAAGATTGCCATTTTTTACTATGTTAATCCTACCTATCATGAGCATGGGAGATCTTTCCATTTTCTGATGTCTTCTTCTCTCTTTCTTCAGAGACTTAAAGGTCTTATCATACAGGTCCTTCACTTGCTTAGTTAGAGTTAAACCAAGGTATTTTATATTATTTGTGGCTATTGTAAAGAGTGATGTTTCTCTGATTTCTTTCTCAGTCCATTTGTCATTTGTATCTAGGAGGGCTACTAATTTTTTTGAGTTAATCTTGTATCCTACCACATTACTAAAAGTGTTTATCGGCTGTAGAAGTTCCCTGTTGGATTATGTATACTATCATATCATCAACAAATAGTGAAGGTTTGAATTCTTCCTTTCTAATTTGTATCCCCTTGATCTCCTTTTATTGTCTTATTGCTTTAGCTATAATTTCAAGTACTATATTGAATAAATATGTGGAGAATGGACAGCCTTCTCTTGTTCCTGATTTTAGTGGAGTTGCTTTGAGTTTCTCTCCATTTACTTTGATTTGGCTGTTGGCTTGCTATAAATTACCTTTATTATATTTATGTATGTTCCTTTTATTCCTGATCTCTCCAAGACCTTTATCATGAAGGGGTGTTGGATTTTGTCAAAGGCTTTTTCAGCATCTAATGAGATGATCATGTGTTTTTTTTTTCTTTCAGTTTGTTTATATAAAAGCCTACTTGATCATGGTGGATAATTTTTTGATGTGTTCTTGAATTCTGTTTGCCAATATTTTATTGAGTGTTATTGCAGCAATGTTTATGAGGGAGATTGGTCTGTAATTCTCTTTCTTTATTGCATCTTTGTGTTATTTGGGTATCAGAGTAACTGTAGCCTCATAGGATTTTGGTAATGTTTCTATTGTGTGGAACAATTTGAAGAGTATTGGAAATAGATCTTCTTTGAAAATCTGATAGAATTCTACACTGAAACCATCTGGTCCTGAGCTTTTTTTTTGGGGGGGGGGGGTTGGAAGACTTTTAATAACTGTTTCTATTTTCTTAGGTGTTAATGGTCTATTTAAATTCTTTATCTGGTCTTGATTTAACTTTGGTATGTGGTACCTATCCAGGAAATTGTTCATTTCTTTTAGATTTTCCAATTTTATGCAGTACAGATTTTTGAAGTATGACCTGATGATTCTCTGAATCATCTCCTCATTATCTGCTGTTATGTCTCCCTTTTCATTTCTGATTTTGTTAATTTGGATGTGCTTTCTCTGCTTTTTGGTTAGTTTTAATAAGGGCTTGTCTATCTTGTTGATTTTCTTACATAACCAACTCTTTGTTTCATTGATTCTTTATATTGTTTTCTTTGTTTCTATTTTATCGATTTCAGCTCTCAATTTGATTTTCCTGGCATCTATTCATCCTGGGTGAGTTTGTTTTTTTTTTTTTTTGTTCTAGAGCTTTTAGGTTTGCTGTTAAGTCACTAGTGTGAGATTTCTCCAACTTCTTTATGTGAGCATTTAGTGCTATGAATTTTCCTCTTAGCACTGCTTTCATAGTGTCCCATAAATTTGGGTATGTAGTACATTCATTTTCATTGAATTTGAATTCTAGGAAGTCTTTAATTTCTTTATTTCTTCCTTGACCCACTGATGATTCTTTTGAGCATTATTCAGTTTCCATGCGATTCTAGGTTTTTATAATTTTTGTTGTGGAAATCTAACTTTAAGCCATGGTGGTCTAATAAAATACAGGAGGTTATTTCAATTTTTATATCTGTTGAGATTTGCTTTGTGACTGAGTATGTGGTCATTTTTAGAGAATACTCCGTGGAGTACTGAAAAGAAGATATATTCTTTTTTGTTAGGGTAGAATGTTCTGTAGATATCAATTAAGTCCATTTGAGTCATAACATCTGTTAGGTCCCTTATTTCTCTGTTAAGTTTCAGTCTGGCAGATCTTTCCATTGGTGAGAGCAGAGTGTTGAAGTCTCCCACTATTAATGTGTGTGGTCTGATGTGTGATTTTAAGCTTTAGTAATGTTTCTTTTACATGTGTGGGTGCCCTTTTATTTGGGGCATAAATGTTTAGAACTGAGAATTCATATCAGTGGATCTTTCCTGTGATGATTATGCCATGTCTTTCCCAAAATCTTTTGATTGGTTTTAGTTTGAAGTCTAATTTGTTAGATATTAGAATAGCTACATCAGCTTGCTTCTTAAGCCCATTTGATTGGAAAGTCTTTTCCCAGCCTTTTACTCTGAGGTAGTTTCTGTCTTTGAAGTTGAGGTGTGCTTCTTATATGCAGCAGAAGGATGGATGCTGATTTCATATCCATTCTATTAGCCTGTGTCTTTTTATAAGCAAATTGAGTCCATTGATACTAAGGGATATTAATTACCAGTGATTGTTAATTCCTGTTATCTTTTGGTTGGTATTTACTGCTGTGGTGTTATCTATTCCCTGTGTTTTCATGAGTGCATCTGACTTCCTTGAGAGTTTTCCTTCTAGTGATTTATGTAGGGCTGGATTTGTGGATAGATATTATTTAAATCTGACTTTGTCTTGGAATGTCTTGTTCACTCCATCTATGGTGATTGAAAGTTTTGCTGGGTATATTAGTATAGGCTGGCATCCATGGTCTCTTACTGTCTGCATTATATCTGTCCAGGAACTTCTGGCTTTCCAGAGTCTTCATTGAGAAGTCAGGTGTTATTCTGATGGGTCTGCCCTTATAAGTCACTTGGCCTTTTCCTTTGCTGCTCTTAATATTCTTTCTTTATTCTCTGTGTTTAGTGGTTTAATTATTATGTGGCTAGAGGACTTTTAGGTGGTATAGTCTATTTGGTGTTCTATAAGTTTCTTGTATCTTCATAGGTATTTCCTTCTTTAAGTTGGGAAAGTCTTCTTCCATGATTATGCTGAATATATTTTCTGTGCCTTTGAGTTGGTATTCTTCTCCTTCTTCTATCCTTATTATTCTTAGGTTTGGCCTTTTCATAGTGTCCCAGATTTCCTGGACATTTTGTGTTATGACTTTTTTGGCTTTGGTGTTTTCTTTGATTGATGACTCTATTTCCTCTATTGATTCCTATATGCTTGAGATTCCCTCTTCCATCTCTTGTATTCTGTTGGTTATGCTTGCATCTGTAGTTCCTGTTCATTTACTCAGATTTTCTATTTCTAGCATGCTGTGGGATGTTAATGTATGTCTTGTGGGAGCCCTTCTTGGGTTCCTTGTGGCGTTACCCAGCAGGTTTGCATAGAGGATGATTAGGACCATGGGCCTGAGTGCAGGTGTCTGAGATGGTCTGCACTTGGCTGTAATGGGGGATGGTCTGTATGTCAAGTTGCTCTGATTGGTCAATAAATAAAACCTGATTGGTCGTGGCTAGGCAGGAAGTATAGGCGGGACTAACAGAGAGGAGAGATAAAAGAACAGGAAAGCAGAAGGACACGCTGCCAGCAGCTGCTAGCCGCGGCCAGCCACTGCCAGGACAAGCTGCCAGCCACTGCCTGCCAGCCACTGCCAGGACAAGCAGCATGTGAAGATACTGATAAGCTACGAGCCGCGTAGCAAGGTATAGATTTGTAGAAATGCGTTACTTTAAGATATAGGAACAGTTAACAGGAGGCCTGCCACGGCCATACAGTTTGTAAGCAATATAAGTCTCTGTGTTTGCTTGGTTGGGTCTGAGCGGCTGTGGGGCTGGCAGGTGACAGAGATTTGTCCTGACTGTGGGCAAGGCAGGAAAACTCTAGCTACACTAGCATTCCCTCAGTTTGTGTTTTCTTCATTGTTTCTATTTCAGGTCTTGAACTGTTTTCTTCACATGTTTAGTTGTTTTTCATGGTTTTCTTGGCTTTCTTTAAGGGATTTATTGATTTCTTCCATTTTTTGTTTGTCTTTTCCTCAATTTCTTTAAGGGAATTTTTCATTTTCTCTTTAAAGGCCTCTAATATCTTCATAAAGTTATTTTTATGGTCACTTTCTTCTGCTTCATCTACATTGTGATGTTCAGGTCTTGTTGTTGTAGAAGGGCTAGATTCTGGTGATGCCATATTGCTCTTTATGTTGTTGTATGTATTTTTTCACTGGTGTTTTCCCATCTCTTCCTCTAATAGATGCAAGAGGTGTCTGTGTCTGAGCAAGCTGCTCTTAGTCCACTCTGTGCTTGCTGTGTCTGTGTCTCAGGGAACTGCTCTTGGTCCAATCCAAGCTGGCTGATTTTGTGTCTCAGGGAGCCGCTCTTGGTCTTATCAGGGCTCTTGGTCCAATCAGAGCTGGCAGATTCTGTATCTTAGAAAACCTCTCTTAGTCCAATGAGAACTCTTGGTTCAATTATTGCTGGTGGATTCTATGTCTCAGGGAACCACTGAGGTCACAGGAAGAAGGATATGTTAGGGGTAGGACATGGGTCTTGTAGATTGCAGGGTCTGATGGGGGTGGTTGGTGGGAGACCCTGCCCATAAGAGTCTTCCTTGCTGGCTGGAAACTGGAGCAGAAATGGCTAGGGGTTTCTGGGGACTGGCTGTGTCCCATGGCATAAGTCCTACAGGCAGGACTCCAGGTGGCAGAAGAGTCACTCACCTCTTTGTCCAATGAGAGCTGGCAGTTTCTGTGCCTCAAGAAGCCACTGTGGTCACAAGGGGATGGGCAGGCTTGGAGTAGGGCACCGGTCTTATAGATTGCAGGTTCCCATGGGGGGTTTGGTGGGGAATCCTGCCCACAGGAGTCTTCCCTGTTGGCCGGCAACTGAAGCAGAGATATGTGGGGGCTCCGAGGGACAGGTTGTATCCCAGGGCCTAGGTCTTACAGGCAGAAATCTCTGGGTGGGAGAAGAGTCACTCACCTGTTGGTCCAATGAGAGCTGGTGCATTCTGTATCTCAGGATGCCACTGGAATCGCAGAGGGATGGGTCTGTTTGGGGTAGGGCATGGGTCTTGTAGACTGCAGGGTCTGATGGGGAGTTTGGGTGGGGGAGTCTGTTTGCAGGAGTCTTTCCTGCTGGCTGGTAACTGGGGCAAAGGTGGATAGGGGTTTCCAGGGACTGGTTGTGTCCCAAGGCCTAGGTCCTAGAGGCCAAATTACCATTCTTAAACATGGATTCCTCGATTTATTTCTATTTTCCTCCTAGATATCTGATCTGCCAGTTTGATGAACCATCAAATTAAACTTGTCAAAAGGTAACAACTCTAATGAAGTGCAAGGGAGAAAAATGATTACTGCTTATTGAGTCTGATTTCTAAAGCAGACATTTTCATTGGCAAGAAGCATAATAAATTTTTCAGTCTACGAAACACAGAAGTGACTCTTCCATCCTGGATGAGCTTGTACAAAGTTGTAATTCTGAAAATGTGCACTAGAACAGGAAGAAAGATTGTCAACTATGAAGAAAGATGAGATAAAACTGGTAGGTATGTGGGCCAGAGCTGTGCATGTGCTATTTCAACTAGATCCATAGTTAACTAAATGTTGAACTTCACAATCATTTCTACCTTCTTTTTTTTTTTTTTTTTTTTTTTTTGAGCTGAGGAGTGAACCCAGGGCCTTGTGCTTGGTCGGCAAACGCTCTACCACTGAGCTAAATCCCCAACCTCACAATCATTTCTAGATTCAGTCATTTCCTTAGTTCCTACAGCAACCTGGCTTTCAACAGTTGTTTATTAAACTAGAAAACGCCTCAATTATTGGGCACTTAAGTGCTGGTGTAGAGGAAGAGAAAAGAAGAACTAGATTCTAAATCTAAAGCTAATTCCAGATCTTACTGACCCTTCTAAGTTCTTAGGATTATTCACTCAATTTCAGAAAGTCAAAAGGAACATGGCTTTAGTACTTCCTGTGAGAAACTAGGCAGAGACTGTTCTTAGCAGACAACAGCCCTTCTCTTTCACTTCTCATTTTCCTCAAAAGTTTAACTTCATCTGGGAAACTCAGATCTGCTTCTTGTGGGTGCAGCAACATGTCATAGAGCCAGGCTCGACCATTACTGTCTGAAACCTCTCGTGCCATAACACAGGGAGCAGGTAAAATCATTTCCCCTGCCATTTGCGTTTCATTCTCTATTCCGCTGTTGACCACTTACAGTTCACTAACATCAATAATTGCAATGATTCTTAGGCAAACAGAGAGTCCTGACTTCTTTTTATAGCTTAGGCAAATTTTAAAAATTATAAAACTTGTGATATGTTTTCCTTCTCCACAACACCCAGATAGAATCAGCCTCCCTTGCAGTTGGGTACGTTAGTGTAACTAGGTCACACCAATAGTGCTAGGTCAATCCCATAGTACAGGAAAGGTGACTTACAATAAAACCTTTTCAGCTTAATATTATCTCATGAAGTGATCTTGGAACCAAGGTTTGAAGATGGCAGATGACAATGGAATGTAACTGAGCTACCACTGTATTATTACCTGGGTTACAGATGTTTAAATAATCACAGTTCCTATTTACATATCTATGATACATAAAGTGACATGGTGTGGAGCCTCTGAGACTTTCATGTGTGTCTTCTTCAGATCCCATAACCTTAATGAATAAGGAAGGTATTCTCATAAAAGAAAGGCAAGGAGACGAAAGAACTATACAGAGAAAGTAACAAAGGGGTATGTATAGAAATACTCTGAAAAAATACAACTGAACAATATTCACTCAAAATGAGATCTTAGCATCTCTTCATCTATAAAAAAGAAACACTCATTTTCAAAACTTCCCCACATAAACCAAGTCTAGGGCTACATGATTTTGATGGTAAATTATATCAATATTTAAAAGAGAAATAGCAGTTTTACCCAGTTCCTATTAAAATACAGAACAATATTTTTGAAGCAATTTTTGAGAAGTAGTATACTGATAACAAAAAAATGAGAAAAGTCATATAAGAAAAGAAAATTTAAGATGAAACTGTCTAAACAAAGTTCTTGCCAAGATCCTCAATCAAGCATTAGTAAAATAAATACAGCAACATAAAAATAACTAAATGGACTCAGTTTAGAAATATCAACTTGAGTCAACATTTAAAAAGATCAATAAAATTCATCATAGCAATAAGATAATGGGAAAAATAATAAAGATTAGTGAACAAAGTATTATTGATCAGTAAAATTCATAAGTAAAATGACATGCATACTGTCAATTGATTTTTAACAAAAGTTCCAAGGTATTCAACACTAAAATCTGATCATTTTCAACAATACTGGATAAGTGAATATTCACACAGGAAAAAATGAACTTTAGCATCAACTTTATAACATATGAAGTTTATTATAATTTAACTATAAAGGTGAAAGCCATACTATTTCTTAAATAGGCAAACTATCTTTGCTTTGAGAGTAGAGAAATGTAGAAAGAAAAAAAGAAGAAAAGAGGGAGGTCAGAAGAGAAGGGGAAGGAGGAGAGAGAACAAAGAAGAAAAAAGAGAGAGGGGATTGAAGGAAGGATGGGAGGGTGGGAGGGAGGGAGGGAGGGAGGGAGGGAGGGAGGGAGGGAGGGAGGGAGGGTAAAACAGAAAGAAGAAAAAGCAGCATTAGCCATCAGGTAGATCAAAAGCAGAGTTATGATAACAAAAGCTCCTGAAATTAGAGACTGGTTGTTTGAAAATGACCCCCATATAGTCATGTTTTTGAAGCTTTGTTCCCAGTTGATGGTACTGTTTGGGAAAGGTTGGGAGGTGTAGCCTTGTCAGAGGAGGTGAGGCCCTGGGGGAGGAATTTGAGGTTTCAAAAGTCCATGCCATTCCCTGTTAGTTCTCTGCCTCATGCTTGTCAATCAACTGTAAATTCTCAGTTAACGATCCCATGTCATACCTGCCTGCCTGCTGCTATGATCTGAACCATGATGATCATAGACTCACACTCTAGAACTGCAAGTTCCAATAAACCCTTTCTGTGATAAGTTACCATGGCCATGCTGTCTCCTCAGAGCAATATAAAGGGAACTAAGACATGAGCCCATTTGTTTGTAGAGAACTGGAAAATAATACTAGCATTGGCTGAATTTATTACAGTGTTTTAACCATAATAGTTGCATGATTCTAACAGGTAAATAGTGAAGGACACCTTTTGTTAGGGCTTTATCACTGAAACTAAATATCTGAGCAAATCAAGTTAAAGGGGGGAGACATGTCAGCTCCTAGTGCCGGAAGTTTCAGTCCATCGTGGTGGAAAAGAAAGAAGGACACAGACAGATCTCACATTGTGGCAGCCAGGGCATCAGAGTGAGCTTGAGATACCAGGCTTTCTCTTCACTTTCCTCTCGCTCTAAGCAGGCTGAAGGGTGGGTCCTCCCTTCCTTGCTAGTCCTCCAGACATGCCTTTGTTGACACATCCTCAAATGGGTTTAGAGAGGCACTTCTCCAACCCTATAAAGTTGACAATCAAGATTAATCATCTCAAGTACATCCCTTGTCAACTTAATACACAAATACATCTTAAAGGAAAATATTCAACACTTCAGCCCCAAGAGGCTCATGCTCACTACATAATGCAGAGCATATCTCCAAGAGCCCCCACACCCCTTCAAAGTTCTAATATTTTCAAAGAGGGAGTTTCCTTCAGGACTCAAAACAAATGTCTAGATGTGAAAGTATACAAAAACCAAACAAAAAATTAGAGAGTTAACAGTTCCATTACAAAAATAATAAAAAATGGAATAGTAATTGTATTAGGAATTAGTAATTGTATTAGGAAGGATAGGCTCAAAGCAAGGCTGAAATTCTGGCCCTGCATATACCCAAAGGATGCTCTATCATACCACAAGGACATTTGCTCAACTGTGTTCATAGCATCTTTATTTGTAATAGCCAGAAACTGGAAACAACCTAGATGCCCATCAACTGAAGAATGGATAAAGAAAATGTGGTACATTTACACAATGGAGTATTACTCAGCTGTTAAAAACAATAACATCATGAAATTTACCAGCAAATGGATGGAACTAGAAAAGATCATCCCGAGTGAGGTAACCCAGACCCAGAAAGACAAATATGGTATGTACTCACTTATAGATTAATGTTTGCCATAAAGTAAAGAGTAACCATGCTACAGTCCACAGACCCAAATAAGCTAAGTAACAAGGAAGGCTCAAGGAGAACACATGATTCTCACTATGAAGGGGAAATAGAATGCACATTACATGTGGACTGGGAGGGGGATCTGGGTGGAGGGTACTTTGCAACAGGAGTGATCTGGTAGGAAAAGGGTGGAGAGAGAGTACTGGGAAAGACAACTGGAATCAGGGGCATCTCTGAAATGAGCTAGAAACCTAGTGCAATGGAAACTCCCAAAAACCTAGGAGGGTGACTAGCTAAGATTCCTAGCAATGAGGGATACAGAGCCTGAACTGCCCATCTCCTGTAACCAGGCAAGACTTCCAGTGGAGGGATTCGAACCCCAATGCAGTCAAATAACCTCTTACCTACAATTTGCCCTGCCTACAAGATATGCTGGGGTAAAGGTGGCACAGAAATTATGGGAATGGCCAAGTAATAATTGATCCAGTTTGAGACCCATACTATGAGAGGTAACCCACACTTGACAATTCCTGGAGGACCAGGACATGGAGGCTGGACAGCCCAGAGACCTGGGATAAAACCAAACATGACTGGCAAAAAAGTCAATGAAGTGATTCTTAATGATATTCTACTATACTCATAGACCATTGGCTAGCCCAGTTGTCATCAGAGAGGCTTCACCCAGCGACTGATAGAAACAGATGCAGACCCACAGCTAAACTAATGTTCAGATAGACCTCAGAGAATCCTGTGGAAGATGGGGAAGAAGGGTTGTGGGAGCCAGAGGGGCCAAGGACACCATAAGAAAGCCAACAAAATCAACTAACCTGGGCTCATAGGGGTTTACAGAGACTGAACCGCCAACCAGGGAGTTTGCATAGGACTGACCTAGGTCCTCTGCACATATGTTACAGATGGGTAGCTTTTTCTTCTTGTGGGAACTCCTAATAGTGCAAGCAGGTGCTGTCTTTGACTCTGTTACCTGCTTTTGGAACACTTTCCTCCTACTGGATCAGTAGGCAAGAAAGTGTCTAGTCTTACTGCAACTTGATATACAATGGCTGGCTCATATACATGGGAGGCTGCCCTTTTTTAAGAAAAAGGAGGAGAATGGATGGAGGAGTGAAGAGAGGAGGTTGGGGGAGGGATTGGGGGGGAGAGGGGAGGACTGTAATCAGGCTGGATTCATTCATTAATTAAAAAAGCAATCCTGACCCTGAAGGGCAGACATTAAATCCTATCTACATGTAGTGATATACATTGTGCTTCCACAAACTTGGGGACCCCCATACCTATGAACCTGTCACCTGCAGGGCCTCTCTCCCTAATTCCTCAGCAAATGCACCATGTTTCTGATATGTCTGAGGTTTCCACTGTAACCTCCACTTGGCCCTCATAGTCATACCCATCAGCCTTCCCAGAAATTTGTCTGTTGGGTTCCTAATACAACCCATGACCCTTGGTCTAGGCCTTCTTTTGGAATCTGAGTGGATGCCCTCAATACTCTATGACTCCTGAGTTTACACACCTGAACAACCAGAATCATGTAAATGTAAATGATATAAAAGTCTGTTGCCAGCTCAGTCCACTCAGAATTCAGGCTCTCTGGGACCATGGATACAGTTGCCTCTCCGTGTCTAGATATGATATTATTAGTAGCATTCTCTCTAGTGTCTATACAAGCAGGAACAGTGGAAGTTTTTCCCAGTTCTCTAGCTATTATCTAACATACTCAGAGCCTGCTCTACATGCTCCTTTCAGGAGTGAACTGTTTTACTTCAGAGATAATCAAGTTGGTAGTGAGCTCAGGTGGCTGCCATCATCTCTTTGGTAGTGCAATTGCCATATCTACATAGGAGCTTTGAAACAAAGAATGACAGGAAAGTGACTGCAATACCAGGAAATACCCCAAGTTAGCTCAGCCCTGTCATTCCATGAACATTTGAAATTGCATTGCTATGGAACAATCTTTTTGTATACTGTAAATATGTATTACTCTCATTGGTTAAGAATGTGCTGATTGGCCAAGAGCTGGGCAAGTAGATGTTAGGTGGGACTTACAGACAAAAAAAGGAATGCAGGAAAGAAGGAAAGCAGAGTCACGGGAATTGTCGGGAGATGGGGAAAAAAAGCAAGATAAACATGCCATGATGAAAAAAGGTACCATATGTGGCAGAGCATAGATAAGAAATATGGGTTAAGTTGTAAAAGCTAGCTAGTAACAAGACTAAGCTATCAGCCAAGAATTTATAATTAATAGAAGTCTCTGTAGTTATTTGGGAGTTGTTGGTCCCACCAAAAAACTCCATCTACACTGTATGGGTGAAGACAATTTAAAACTGGGTTGTCAAGTGCTGTAATTTTTAAGCACAAATGCTAATTTAGAAGGGTTTCTGAATTTGAACATCTCAAAATTAAAATTTTCTCTAGTTTTTTTTTAAATTAAAATAAATTATGAATCAAAAGAATTGATCATAGCTTTATATTACAACCAATGCTATGATGAATGGCTACATGTATGGACATCTAGATACCTCAGCTATTGAATCAACCCAGAATGGAGAGAAGGCAAATATCTCACATGTCAGCACTTAGAACAGGACCTGCCAAGTCTCTCCTGTCTTTGATAGGCAGGTCCTGGATATCTTCTGCATAGGTCCTCAGATGTCTCCAGGGGAGCTAGCCTCCAATTATGACGTGCTATGATAATGGACAAGTTGAACAAGCCTCTTGGACAATATACTATCATTGATCTTTACCATTCTCATTTCCCCAAATAAATAACCTGAATATCAGTTTTTGACTCATACTTCACTTATGAGAGACTAAAGCATTTAACATATGTATGTTTTGTATATTGCTTTGTGTTAAAGGCCCTGAATCCAGCTGTGAATGTACTTCTGCAATATCTTTTTTGCCTTGTTTTAGATGCACTGTTTTCTTTGCCTCCCTTGCAAGTCATACATTAATTTGACTTAAGTGTTTGGCTGTGCATATAGTCTCATGCTTATCATTAAAACAAATTGCACATAATTATCTTATAATTAACGATTATCTTCTGGTCCCATTTACCTGTCCAAATCTATTGGACATCGTCTCCTAATAAAGGAAGTTATTTAATTTTTTTTTAAAAAATCTTCTTTCTCCTTTCCTTGAAATCTAAAACTCATTATGCTTCAAAATAGTGCCACTTCCATGCTCTTTCTTATTGTATGCTACCTGTTTTTCAAATGTGCCCCACTGTTTAGTATTTAGAACATAGCATAGTGTATTTTTCCAGAATAAATAAATGGCTTCACAAACAGGTAACAGGTTTTCTGAGAGGCAAAGAATGAAGTATGTGATGGCAAAACTAATCTATGCAGCGGGATCTGTTTATGCAGGGTGCAGAGACAAGGAGAAGACAGGCATGTTCAGAGAATTTCTATTCTGTTGATGTCGTTAAAACCTGAGAGAGGTTAGGAAAGTAATTTTTAAATCTACTGCCACCCATGCAAAGAAATTTATTGAGTGCTACAATCTTTACCAGTAAATTTTTATTCAGCCTCACACAGTGTTGAAGAGGAATGGGAAAACTAGAGATAATTGGAGGAAATCAGATCCTAGCAAGCTTGCACTAGGCCAGAATGTTAACCTGAACTAGAAACTTTCTGTTTCAACTAGGCCGACAGTCCAGGGACCTTCTGAAGGCACCATAGCCACCCTGGCTCTTTCTGTGGGTGCTGGGTATTCAAAGTTGGATCTGTATGCTTTCACAGCATGCTCTCTTACCCAGTGACTCATTTCCCTAGCCACATGTACAAATATTTTAGGAACTGGTGAGGTTGCTCAGTGGTTAAAAGTGCTTTCTGATCTTCAAGAGGACCCGAGTTTGGATACCAGAGTCCACATTTGTTGGCTCACAACCACTTTAACTTCAGCTCCAACGGATTCTAGGCCTCACTCTGGCCTTCATGAGCATCATACCCACATGTACACACACACACACACACACACAAACACACACACACACACACACACACACACACACACACAAACACACATACACACACACATGAATCAAAAGAATAGTAGTAACAAATTAAAACATTCAAAATACATATAATTTTGGTGCTGGTAAGATGAAATTCCAGATGAGAGCCTGCTGCCAAGCCCGATGAACCTGAATTCAGTCTCTGGGACCCGCACTGTAGATGAAAAGAGTGAATCCCAGAAAGCTGCTCTCTGACCTCCACACATGATAGCATGTGCCACCACCAATACACCAAATACATACCCAATTAATTAATTAAAATGTAATTAAAAATGAAAAGGCTATTTAATGCATGCACCAACAGTTAGATTGTGGAATTTCACTGAGTAGTCTAAGGATTGTTGTGTATTTTCTTCACTCCACAGGAGTCTGTCTCTAACTCTTCTGCACTGTTTCATGAAATAATCTCCCTTCACATTTTTTGTCTTCCAAACTCAATTTGTGTTTGTGTGTGAAGTTTCTACTTGTCACATATAAAGAGAATTTGAGAGTAAATGTAATGGAAGTTAATTTCTTTGCAATTAAACTCCACTTATTTCTAAGGAAAACTGCAGTTTAACCTAAGAACTTTAATTTTTATTTGGACATTCAAAACAACTGAATCCAAAGTGCAAATCCAAAGTGCAATAAGCTAAAGTACTCGGTTTTGTGATTACCATGTTCCCTACACAAATTTGAGGGAGACCTATGAGTTAATACATTGCACAAAAGCTTTGTGATGGTGATTACTTGGATGTGAACCTTACAGAGGCAGATGTAAAAGCAGTCACTCCTGGGAAAAATAATCCAGGAACATTGTCAATCAACACTGATTCAATATCATCATCCATGGATTAATTTGTTACAGAAATTAAAAAGCAATGAGTTCTACCACTTTGAGCCCATTTTATGTTTCTCGTAACATTTCTCTGATTCACTATTTCCTTGACTATGTAACTGTATTTATGCTAGTGATTGTTGCCAGCAATACTGCAAAACAAATAAGAATATTTTAAAATGAAGAACAGAGCCCAAGTAGCAATCAACAATTGGCTGGAAAATAAATGCTAAATTTTCACCATGTGAGACCAATTTTAGTTGAGAATATTTAAAACATTTAGATTCTTAATTCAGTATTTCATGAGAACTCATCATGTTACTAAAACTTAATTTCATGGGGTTTGCACGTGATGTTTAAATTGGCATAGTAATTGTACAAAGCAAGATATTTCTGCACGTATGTAATGATTTTGCACACTTTGATGATATTCACCTGTCTAGTTCTCATTTCTACCTGATCCCCTCCTCATGGTTGCCCTCCATATCACTAAACAGCCCCCATTTACTCTTATGGTCTTCTCACCCTGAAAAATACATATATGAGAGAGAAAATGTGATTCCCATCTTTGTGATGTCCCCTTATGTCAATAACACAATGACCTCCAGTGCCATCTGTCTTGCTCTAAGCAATGTCATTCCATTCTTCCTTATGACTAACTAACATTCCTAGATACCTCATCTTCATTCCTCTACTGATGGGCACCGAGGCTGATTCTACAACTTGACTGCTGTGAATTGTGACATTACGCATGTGATCCCCGGGTGGCAGTGCTGTTTGGAGATGCTGTAGGGGACCTTCAGGAGATGGCATAGCAGGCAGGTGGGTCACTGGAGGAGGACTTTGTTCTAGCTCAGCCCCTGGTTGTCGCCCTGCCTTCTGCTTCCTGGTCCTCTGTGATACAAAGAGCCTCTGCCACATGTTCTGGACACCGTGAACCCTTTTAAATCTTCCCTGTGGTAATGGAGTGAGACACTTTCATCATTTTGCCACCGTGATGCACATGTAACTAACACAAATCCTCTGTATATTCAGAAGTAACTTAATTAACCTTCTGCAAGTTCTGCTTTTCTTTATTTTTTTAAAAGAACTTCTGTGTTGATTTCCTTAGTGTTCAGATAGATCATGTCCCTTCCAGCAGTGCACAGGGGACACTTTTTCTTGTATCTTGACCAACATCCACTGTTACCTGTTTCTTGATGATAGCCATTCTGACTGGATCAATATGAATTTTCAACCGAATTTTGATTTTTCATTTCCATGAATAGTTAAAGACAAGTATAATTTTAAATGGTTAACTTTCAGTTATCTATTTCCAAAGATGTAGATTTTAAGAGCAATCCAGCTGTGGAATCTTCAGTTGTCAAATGCCTTCCCAACTGAATATTAAGAAAATCCTTGCTTGTGGGGGTGATAATAAACAATGGGATAACATCTCTAACTTTAGAGCCAAGACATAGAAATAAGGAAATGTATGAAGGAGAGAAAATTTATTCCAAAAATACTGGAAAAACAAAAACTAGTGAAATGCCAAATAATGCTTCTTTACAAAACTAAGAACCATGAGATGATGGGTGACTCCCTGGGTCAGCTCCTAACATGTCAACAGTCAAACGAGTGATCCTAACACAGAAGACTGGAGAAACTCCAAGGCACAAGAGTCAACCTGGAGAGAGGACCCAAAATCTAGACCTCTGCAAATCCTGCAAACTCCCTGACTGCTAGCCTACGAATCTACAAGCACAACACAGCACATGTAGTTTTTGAGGTGTTTTATTCCCATCAATTTCATTTATAAAATGAATCTACAGTTAGAACCTTCCAGGTTTTTTAAGTATTTTTTTAAGAAAAAGAAGAAATGAAAATGAATAAGAGGTAAAAATCCAAGAGAGAGAGTTAGTGTGAATGAACAGTATATAGGAAGCTGGAGCAATTGGCTCTGAGTCAATGGGCTGCAACTTAGAATTGCTGTTGTTTGGTGAGTGTGTGTGTGTGTGTGTATGTGTGTGTGTGTGTGTGTGTGTGTGTGTACATACAAACATATGTGTGTGTGTACATACAAACGTGTGTGTGTGTGTGTGTAAGTATATATAAAACTTCAAATCACTTCTAGCATTATTTTTGTTTTCTATGTCATCTGTCCTCATTTCTGTACATACACACATTCCTTGATGAGCCCTCCTGAAGAGCACCCTCAGAGTGATGAGAGAGGCATCCAGTTTAGATTAAGCAGGCATGTGTATAACTCCTGATGGAAGTTTTGGACAAAATCTGGTCTGTTTTAAGGTATAAGAAAATCGATGCCCATAAACAATTAAACAGACATTTTTGTATCATACAAAGGAATCATAACGACAAGTCTACAGAATAATAACAATGCACTCAAACCTGAATTTTTATTTTTTTATTTTTAAAAATGTACTTATTTTTATTTAATTTGCATTGGTGCTTGCCTTTATGTATGTCTGCGTTTCACATGAGTATAGTCTATGGAGGGCAGAAGAAGGCATCAGATACACTGGAACTGGCGTTACAAACCATTGTGAGCTGCCATGTGGGTTCTGTGAATCAAATCTTTGTCCTCTGGATGATTTGCCAGTTCTCTTAACCACTGAGCCATTTCTCCAGCCCCCACAGTAAAATGTCCGAATGTAAGGTGGTTTTCATTTGCATTTGACGGATTAAAACAGATATAAACTCATAGTACTTTATATGGCCATAGAGAGCAGAAAATGGTGGCAATTATTTTTCAGACATCTATTACTGGCTGAAGAACGCTTAGCTTGTTTGCCATTAGCAACAGAAATGTCCCATCCTTGAATATTTAACAATAGGAGAAAAATAGCGATGGCTAGATATCACAATGATATGAACAAAGTTTAGTCTATTAAACAGGTAAATAATGGTTTTTGTATTGCATTACTTTCTTCACAAAAAGACATTCTCTTGTATGGCCATAACATACAAGATTCCCTGATAATAACAGATTAAAACACTTAGCTTTGTGTTCCAGAAATTAAGGACCATTGTTTTGGTTATTTTCAAAGTTGGCTTATCTAAGACTTTCTTTCACCGTAAGAAAATTGTTACAAAACTTTGCTCTTTAAAGTTTGGTAAGTTCAGCCTAGAAGCACTAATTTGTATTAACTAAATTTAGATAAATATTTCCTGAGGAGTCAACAATATTCAGTCAGTTTGCGATACCTAGCAATTGCTATATTTTTCTACTTAAAAGGGCAATTTTTATAGTAACCCCTTACTGTGGCTATATCAGTTATTTATAGGGGACTTTCTGATGGGAAGTTTAAAATAAAAGGACCTTCAAACGCCATCAATTAGGAGGCTTCATCACTTATTCGTACTGTGAGTCTCAACATTCATCTCCCTCTGCAATGGTGCCAAGTCATTTTAAGGTCGTAGATCATCTTGTGATCATATCTCATATATTTTCATCCCAAAAATATATGCTTCCTCTTCACAGTCATTGCTCAGATTAGCTCTTCCCTTTGAATCTTATTATAATAGACACATTGGGGTTGGCGACTGCTCGCTCTATCCTTTCTTGTTAGGAGCTCTGTCATCCTGGCCCAACAGCTTTGTGTATGATTCCAATGTTGCTTTTCACAGAGGCAACTTTTAACCTACAATGCAAACACCCTCATTATGGGAGTGATGAGCACACATGACAGCATGATACGGCTGTCTTCTGAACTGTGCACTTATTGACCTATTTACCAATTATAGCTTTCCCATTTTAACATTGCACATCATGGATATTCATAACGGACAGTAGGCAACTCTTATGAGAGTACTTATTAGCAAGAAATGGAGGTAATACCATTTTGTATAAAATTTATTAAAAGGATTGAGGACATAGAAATACATGTATGAGATTGAAAGACTGATGAGTCCATAACCATTTCAATAGTGCTCTAGGAGATTTGAAACAATATGTACAAATAGTATTATGAATATTATATAATTAAGTCACTATTATCAAATGTACGTGCTGGGCCTGGGTTTGATGGTACATATCTATAATTCCAGCACTCAGAACACTAAGGTAGAAGAATTGCAAGCTTGGGGTCAGCCTGGATTGCATTGCTCTCCTGGATAGAAAGGCCTCCATAGCAACACCACATCTCAAAAATAAATAAATAAACAAGTCAAACAGCAATAATATAGTATGCAGGTGATTTCATTTTTTTTTTAATTTTTCTTAATTGTTGACTAAGACTCCAAAATATCAGAACCCCCTGCCCTGGAAGATTACAATTTAGCATCATGAGTGAGAAGGAAATTGCTCCATAGTGTAATATCTTTACCATTTCAAATGTAAGAAGTACAAATATGTACATGAGTAACAAGATGGGTTAAATACACTTTCTATAATTAAGTTCAAAGAAGTCAGCCAGATTACACACCCAACCATTTGCAAATACACACACACACACACACACACACACACACACACACACACACACACGAATTAAAGGCCAAACTATATGGCTTTTAAAATTTAAAACTTTAGCTACAAGAACCGATTTTATTATCTCTGCTTAGAAATTACCAACAATATATTAAATTAGGCCAGAGATTATTTATTAATATATTGAAGATATTTTGTTAATATATTTATTTTCATTCTTATAGTAATATGTGGCCATCAAATGCCACATGTATTAGAGAACCAATGTGCAAAAATAACAAAGAAATTTGCATAATTCATTGTTTTGATTATGAATTTATAAAATTTTCAAAGAAATAAAAGTTTACTTTATAAACCTACTGACTAAATTATTAATAGTCTCAGGCAGGAGAAATTACCACCAGCAGGAAAAATAAACCTTTTATCTTTGCCTGCAAAATGCAGTAGTCATTGAAAAAGTGGGTCACTGAAGCAGCCAGATCAGTGTAAATAATCTGAACTGACAGGGGGATACCAGAAGTCCATACACTGTGGATTTGGGGTTTGAATGTTTTTGTAAATCTGACATTTTTTGAAAGACAGATGAGAATTCATAAGATTATGCTAATTAATAGCATAAATTAAAATATTTTATAGAATTTGTAGTACAGAAGACTTTTGCTGGGTAATGTTAAATAGCTAAGTAAAATCTAGACATTCTGATTTTATATTTATCTCATTCATTTCTAAATCAGAAATCTTCCCAAACTATTTTATATTGATGCATTTATTTTTGCAATCAAATATAACTGGGGCGAATGTTTCAGAACAATGACCACGAGAATGGTGATGCAATTTTAAATGCTATGATACGGTTCAAATCACACAGAGTTGTCTTGGTGATCTAAAGTGCAAATGCCCAGTCCTGAGAGTGTGCCTCGTGCGAAATATAATATTATATATTAATTTAAAGAGAAAAACAGTATAGACCCCCCCCCAGGGAGCACAGTGTCTTGATTTTTAAAAATTTCTACTTAGATTGAATCCCTCCTTGTCAGTGCCTTTACAAGATTAACACATTAATGCAAGGCTAGAATTACAGAGAAGAGAATGGATTTTCAGACAAGGCCCCAGTCTTTAAATCTCATATTAACTGAAATGGCTTCTAATCCAACTCACTGCATCCTTAAACGAAACACTCTCCAGATTTCAAGTTGATGGTAAATGTCTTTGCCCCCAATTGAAGATTCTGTGTCAAAAAAAAAATGCTGTTTGGATGAAAGTACATGGCTCTAAAGTGTATTTTAAATCTATTAATAAAGGTGCTTTTCACCCTGGTGTTCTGCACAGAACACAGTGAGGCAGAGAATCATGAGATGCCCTCCAGCTAGATGCTAATAAGGCCACCGGGAAATTTTTTTCAAATATATCTGCATAACACCCTTGTCTCCTCTAAAATAAACTCAGAAGCCACTGCTGTTCATACTGCACATGCTTAGAGTCCTTTCAGAGAAAGCATCCTTATTGCTTCTCGGGAGGAATTTAGTCCATGTTGTTTTCTCCTCATCTATTTTTAGGAACCAAAGCAGCAGGGTATGTCAGGAGGGCTGCCACATGAATTATGTATTTGTCCTTTCCCAGTGGACGACATTCTCTTTACTTTATGAAGCTTTGAAATCCTAAAATGGTAAGTTTTGGGTTGAACTTTTCAAAATCTTCCCTCCAACATGCTTCTTCTCCCCGTTGCATGTTTCAACTTGTCCTTTGCTCCTGGGAAGCCATTTTTGGATCTGTTCTTCAGAAAGTGTTCTAAATATTTTCATATTTAAATGAAAATGTGGGCCACTTCAATTGCTTCTGTTAGCAGTACGAAATTATTAATTACTATCTCCATTTTTTACTTCCCTAAAGGTTGTAAAGTTTCAAAGTACTTTGGTTTTTCAGAATTAGATGATTCTGAATGGTTCATATTTTATTCTTGGTTTATTGCTTTACTAAAAAAAATGGTACCAAACTGAAATTAAATTAAAATAAAAAGCAAATGAAGTGGACATATCAAAGAACCCTCACCAGTTAACTCTGGTACCTATGAAAGCATAAATCCTACATGTGCAAACTTTCCACACAAAGCTTTGTTTAAGTAACAGGAATATGTCTGCCAATATCTATGATTAATACTTATGAAATAAGAGAGGCTTTTTGACTGGACCTGAGCAGAATAGTCAACATAAAAGGGAGTCCCTCCTCCTTCTCACAAAAATGCTGACCTTAGGCATGAGTACAAGCATTTCTTATTGCTCTCTCTCTCTCCAACTCTCCCCAGGCTTTGTCTTTATCTAATTCCACCATCTCAGACACCAAAGTCTCCCTTTCACAATGGCTGCTGCTGCTCATCATGCATGGACTTCTGTACTTCGCCTGCTCTTTTCATTGCCCATGGAAAAGCTGAAAAGGAGGAGGGGAAATTCCAATTGAAGCCAGCTAATGTTTAGTGCCTCATAGGAGGAGGTCAGAAAGGTGAAACGTCTTATGCACAGAATCCTCTTTATCATTAGATGTCCTCACTAGACTTAGGTAATGTACTCATTACTTTAATTTTTAACCATGATTCCACTACCTCAAAATTATAGAAAGCCAGCTTAGCTATGTGACGAACAGTAAATAAAAGCTATTCTTTCTAGATTAAAAAAAATGCATGTTCTATTTTATTTTATTTCTTATCCTGTGTGTCTATGTGATGTGTGTATATGATTGTGTATGGCACTGTGTGCCATGGCATGTATGTGAGGTCCTAGAACAACTTGGATTGTTGGTTCTCTTACACCTTGTTTAAGGGAGGATCTCTTTGTGTTCACAGCTGCATGTGGCTAACTTGATGGCCCTGAGTTTCCAGGGCTTCCTTCCTAGGAGAAGCAAAGAGGTTACAGATCCAAGTGACTTTTTACATGAAATCTGGGATTCAAACTGAGGTCCTCACACTTACACAGCAAGTGTTTTATACACTGAGCCATCCCCAATTCTACATGCTTTATTTTATATGTAGAATCAAAATAGAGAAAGTGACAGGAAAATAGATGATGGAAGAGGAAGGGAACAGGGGAAGGATGAGTGGGCAATGAGGGACAAATATATTCATAATATGAATGTGTGAAAATATAATGAAGCATAAATTTGTATAGTAAACTTTCAAATATTAGAATTTTATAATGTCAAGTGTTATTAAAATATAACAAAATATTTATTCAGCATGAGCAAAAAGGAATAATCTGAAAGGACCAAAGAATTTAAAGAGAATTTACAAAGTTAATTATAGCATTTTCTACAATATTCATAATTTTAAAATTATCTATAATGGTAATAAAGTTTTCATTTGCATGTATTTAATTTAACTATTTTAGAAATTATCCAAAGCATGTAGAAAGATGGCTCAGTAGATAAGAGCACTTACTGCTCTTTCAGAGAACCCAGATTCAGTTCCCAGCACCCATATCAGATGACTCACTGCCACCTGTCACTCCAGTCCCAGGGGATTCAACACCTTCTGGCCTCCATGGGTACATGCACACACATGGTGCATAATACACTCATGTAGGCACACACATACACACAAAAAAATTAAAGGAATAAATTAACCTTTAAAATAGAGAAAGCATCCATGCTATCTCTCCATTGTGTGTGTTTACATATATGTTTGGAGCTTTAAAGTTATACTATAACTAAATTAACTATACACAATAGTGGTTTCCTTGTGACATTTTCATGTGTACATATAACTCATTTTGACTATATTCTCCCCCATCCCTTCTCTCATCTCCTTCCCATTCTTGAGGATCTCTTTACTCTTCCCAACTAGTCTCCCCTCTACTTCCATGGTTTATTTTATTTATTTATTTATTTATTTATTTATTTATTTACTTACTTATTTATTTATTTGGTCACTCAGTGAGTTCAATTACTTACAGGAACATGGGTAATATGCAAAATGTTTGGTTAGTGGTATGTACCTTCTTTTCCATTCTTACTCTTTACATTTACAAAATAAAGATAAATCTAAACAAAGAAAGCAGGTGCATAATTACAGAAAGGTTTCATTTAAAAAAAAATAAGGCAAAGAAGCCAAATAGAAGATTTTTGGATTAGGAAATTTGATTCTGTGGTGTTCAGATTATTGCTAAGGCTGAGGTCACAGAGTTCATTTCACCTTCCACATTAAAATGATAAGTTATTTTGTTACTTTTATTTCTTGTTTTTGCTTTTAGTAGCAATGGAATTCTTCATTATTAACCACCACTTATAAAACAAGATTCTTTACACGTGCTGTTTTCAAATTGTTCTCCATTTATCCATTTATAACACTTTTTTTATAATTCGTATAATGAGCATTGCCCGATGCCTGCTGTTGGAGAAAAGTAGAGACAATGGATATCACTGTGCCCAAGCAGTGGTGGTTTAAGGACGATGTAGATTGTTGTTGGAAACCATTTGTCAAGTCATTCATCAAGGGGACAGAAAAGAGATGTTGATCAGGGAGTGAAGACTCCCCCCTCTGTTTATTGCTGTTGCTCTCAGGAAGAGCAAATTCTGTGTCTGTCACTACAAACCCACAAACAAAAGCCCAGAACCAAAACTAACAGTGGAGCTTAAATGTGAAATTTGGTTCTCACTAAGTTGTTGAAGGAAGTGTACAAAGCAGTCAGAGAGGAAAGCCGAAATCAGCATCTGGGGAATACGGTTGTTTTAGCTGACCATGGGTTTGGCCATTTTTGTAGATTTAATTTGTATATCAATTCGCTTGGTCCATAAGGTGCCCAGATATTTTCCTAAAGCCTTCTGACTATTAAGGTGAACTGGTAGACTGAGGCAGGCCATCACTAATGTGACAACCCCATATACTATGCTGAAGGACTGACCAGAACAAAAAGGCTGATTATGAGCGAATTCATTTTTTCTGCTTCATGATCAGCAAAAGGTAGCATCCCGCCTTACAACTGGACTAGAATACTTGAGGATGCACACACATACACACACACACACACACACACACACACACACACACACACACACACACGTGATTTGGACAAAGGATGGCTGATTAATCCAAATGTTTTCTTCACATACTTTACGGATCTACAATCAAATAAAGAAAAAAATTTGGTCTTCTACAACAATAATTCAAGTATGGAGAAGAGTTTTTGGTTCTGAAATTACTACTTTACCGAGTGAATTTGTGGGTTCTAACAACAGCTGATGTATTAATTTTGTAATGCTACTTTATCGAAGGACACTAACTTAATGGCCACATTGAAAACAATTCCACACGACACAGTGAGCTCACCCGCTTTGTCCCTGTGCCAAAGGCTCATGGTGCCTCTGAGAGGAAGGAAACAGTCCCCCTCAATTATGTCTTGCTCAACTGTGTCATTTATACCATTAACCTGTGTTTAGTCAAACTGCTCTCTCGTAGCCTGTCATCTTCCCAGGCAAATGCGGCTCCTTTCACAACCTCTTGTAGGCACACACATACACACACACAAAAAAAAATTAAAGTAATAAATTAACCTTTAAAATAAAGAAAGTGTCCATGCTATCTCTCCCTTGTGTGTGTTTACATATATGTTCGGAGCTAATCGTAGATTATTTTCCGATTGTTAGCACTGAGAGAGTTTAAACACATATGAGGC
This sequence comes from Peromyscus maniculatus bairdii, assembly GCF_049852395.1. Classification (NCBI taxonomy): domain Eukaryota; kingdom Metazoa; phylum Chordata; class Mammalia; order Rodentia; family Cricetidae; genus Peromyscus; species Peromyscus maniculatus. Next base: position 47,412,227 of record NC_134862.1, on the reverse strand, counting down.
GCTACTGCTACGTAATAAGAATGAAAATGTCTGAAATGATAACTCACAGACAGGCCCAGTAGGGCCCGTTCTTAAAAGTGTCTACATGGAACCTGCATCTGAGAGCACCTATGCACGTACATTTCCAAACACCATTTACTCTAGCCAACTCCTGGCTTCTCGTGGTGTCAATAGCATATTCAGAGCACTTGGAGGAGACTTGCTAAGACACTGTATTTGATTTTATTTGGGGCGTGTGGAGCATGCATGATGGCGATATGTCAATACAGGCTCATTGATTTTAACAAACACGCTACTGCTCTGTGTGGGATAACGACAGTGTAGACAACTAGCTCCACATGCTGAAATCAGGGACTCTATGATGAATCTTTCTGCATAGTTCTGCTAGGAGTCTGAGACTGCTCCAAAAGTAAATTTGATTAAATAAATAACTTGCTGCAGCCATAGTCAATAATCCATCCCAGAAATCTTCAGGGTTAATTACTGTGCATGGCTGCAAAGTAGCCTTTCCAAATAAAGGTTAGTCTAAGTCTATTGATAGGACCATGGGTACTTCTGAGGCTTGCACTGAGAGCTATGCACAGGGCTATTTGACACAATTGGCATTGGAAGGCGGCATCTAGACCTCCTTCCCCTCAGGTCTGGTATGAATGATGGCTAAAGAATGAAGAGATGGAACTGGACTTATCTTCCAGATACTTTCTGCCAAAGACCCTTTCAAAATATCTAACCTTTCATTTCTGTGAACACGTCTTGATATATTCCTCTCAAGTACTGAAAAGGGGAAGTAAGACTCCAGCCCCAGCAAGTGCAAAGTTTAAGAAAGCATGACCGATGATATTTGGGTGATATATGTGGTTGGAATCCAGGGTGCTATGTTGTTCAGTTCATAACTGTATCTCCTAATAATAGCCCTCCTGGCACTTCATATCTAGGCTCATTTGATGTATGTTGGAAATGACCCCAATATACTTCTTTACCTACATTTCGGATTATTTTTCATTCTTTGGTCACTTAAGCAAAGCCTCTGTGGATCCAGCCTGACTAACCTGTGACAGGTGAGGTCTCCTGGTTAAATCTGAATAACTCCTCTAGAATGAGAGGACCATTTACCTTCAGTTAGCACAGCAGACGGACCGTCACATGGTTGACTTAAGGCTCAGTGCCCAGACCTATGAGGACAGTTGCTTAATTCACAGGGTAGCTTCAGATACAAGCCTGAACCATCTTTTGAGAGCACTTAGCTACTTGAGGAAGGTATGAATTGGTTTTCGGAAGGTCGGTACAGAACCCTGTAGCAGATTCAAGAAGTGGCTTCAATGCGAACATATGCTTGGTTCAGTCCTAAGACAGAAATGGTGTAATAGAGGTCTGCAGCAAAACAGAACCTGTCAGATCTGACAGGGCCTTTCACACATAAACTCACAGCAGCTATGACTGTGTGAACAGGAGTTGGGCAAGATCAAGCTAGCCAGAATTCCGTCACAGAAGAGAGAAGGACTCATGAAGTCCCACGCCTAGTTGAGGAACTACTGGCAATTGATGGCTGCAGGCAGAGTGAAAGTCAGTCTCATCGGGGATGGGATGAACTAGGAGAGGCCATATGCTCCAGTAATGGTCCTACATCCATACATACAGCACTAAAGAGACTCATCTTAAAAACAAAGCACATGATACGGCTAGGGAAACAGGATAGGGGAGCAGGGGGGAAAGTGGAAAGAAAGGATTAGGGGAATGGATTTGGTTCAAATACATTATATGCATGGATACAATTCTCAAACAATAAAATTAATTTCCTTTTAAAAAGAAATAAACGCTTGGTCAACATAAATGAAAAGAAAGAATTCCTTATTGAGACGCTTATTTCTTGTGCTTTTATTTTAATTACATCTGAAAATTGATTGTAAAATCCATATGTTTGCCACATAATTTAATAGTTGATAGAAAACACAAAATTTGTTTCCCATACCACAAAGCCTGCTGGGTAACTGGGGCGTTGCCTGTACTGGGTCTTTGTTTCCTGGAATGGCACATACCAGGTTCTTCACACTGAGCTGGGCTTATTTCTCATGGTCATTCTCTCATCTGCTTCTCCTTTGGAAAAGTGAAAAAATTGGAAACTGTGACATAAGAAAAGCCTGTCCAAATGTATCCAGTAAAGAGTAAAATTGGAATATGATATCATTTGCTGTTTCACATTACCATACTATCAACAAAAAAAAAATGTGAAATTTGAAACACTGTCCTAAGCTTACATGTTCTTTGACAATGGATCCTATGAGCCCTCGAGAATTTTCTTGACTGAGAATAAGAGTGGTAAGAGATGACAGAGTGCCCTGAGTCATTCACAGATGCCAATGCCAGGGAAAGACATGGAGGGTCACAGGCACCACACAGCAACCTAAGAGAAATGCACATAGGGCAAACTTCTTAAGTGTTAGGACCTTCATTTCAACATCTATAATCCACTTATAACTAATTTTAGAAAATAATACAAAACCTATAGCATAGATTTAGTAATATGGAGAAGTGTATAAAATAAAAAGAATCTTAGTAAGATAACACTTTCTGTAACCATATGTATAGTCTCCCTACTACAGACATTTCTCTGAATGTGAAGAATACCAAAACCTACAGTCCAGGGTGGGCAGGGGTGGGTGGTACTGCAGAGTTGTCTTCCATGAGCTATCCTGATAATGCTGAGCTGAACCTGCCAGTTGAGACAATTGACCCTTCTCTTTCTCCAGGACCGCAAAGAAACATTGTAGTCTGAGTGTTTTCTGTTAAAACTTCAGGTATTTGAGTCTGATGGCATAGTTTGTGATACCAGCACTCAAAAGGCTAAGATAAGGAGATTGACACAGACTGAGGCCAGCATGGGCAACATGGTATGTTCCAGACCAGCCAGTTTAACAGAGCAAAACCCTATCTCAAAGCAAAGCAGTAAAATAAAGGCCAGAGGAGAGAGGTTAGTGGTAGAATGCTTGTATGCATGTGCAAAGTTCTGGGTTCAGTCCATAGAAACACACACACACACACACACACACACACATACATGCACACACACACACACACACACACACAAGCATACACACACACGCACACATATTCACATGCAGTTTTTCAAATGTAAAATGGAAAGTACCAGGGGGGAAAAATAACATTAGAATGATAAATTAATGTCATGAGAGGAAATCACCAAATTTTCTTCATCCCTGAACCTCTACTTCTTGAACATAGTGACTAAACTGTCATTAACACGGAGAACAAGCCTCCAAGCTTATGACAGCCAAGTTCCACCCAACAAAGAGACAGCAAGAGAATACAGGCAGGTGATGGAGAATCAAACAAGCAAGGAGCCACTGAGGCCAGGGTAGCACATTGTATCTTCCCAGCCTGCAGGGAGGACATGGTGGGGTTTGAAACTGTATGTTTCAAACTCGAAAGTTATCGCTGTTAGTTAGCTTGCTTCATTTGGCTTTAGTGTCAACTCAAGTACTTGAGAAGACTTTGTCATTGGATACAGACACCTTTCCCCCACTGTGTGGCTCTTCCTCTGGCAAAATAAACAAATAAACGGGGAGAGGGAGGGAGGGAGGGAGAGAGGGAGGGAGGGAGGGAGGGAGGGAGGGAGGGAGGGAGGGAGGGTGAGAGAAAAGAGACAGGGATGGAGGTAGGAAAAACTACCCTAAAATTAGCAAGCCTTTGGAAACCTGAGGCCCAGGAGAACTATATGGTCGGTCAAAGACAAAGGCTGTTGTTCTGCATAGTGCTCCGAGAAATGCACAGCTGTCCCAGGGACTCTCTTTTACACCCTCCCTAATGTCCTCATTCCATCGTTGATGTCATTTGAGTCAACCTCTGATTTAATACAACACACTATTCAGATAAATAAATACCTCAAAGTATCTTGAATTGTATTAGATGACGATTTGAAATACTACTTAACAATATCTAAATATTTTAATTAAGCTTTCTTCTACTCCAAAGTCTTTCATTTCCTTTCTCTTTCTCCCAATGTGGAATGTCAATAGTTCTGTGCTCAATACCTGTGGGGTATTTGTGGCAGAGAGAAGCAAACAAAAGTAGCAGCCTTGGCTTTTTCAGTTTTTAATTAGTCACCCCAAAAGGGAGAGATTTTCCCTCTGAAACATGACAGAAAGCTCACGTCAGCTTATGACTCAGCCTTGCATTCACCCAGCCAATAAACAAACATTTCTGCATGTGTTCCAAACATGCATGGGTCAGAGTGTTATGAATGTTGGGTGCTAAGAATAGACAGTGTTGAGGAGACAAATTCCCCTTTCATGCAGGCATCGGAATTGCTTCATTCTTGTGTTTTCTGTGCCACCAATATAACCCCATGGATGGTGAGATGGTTTGGATCTGAAGCCTTCCCCTAGAAGCTTGATGTCTCATACAGCAGAGTTCAGAGGTGGCTGAGACATGACTAGATCATGAAAGTTCTGGTCTCATCAAGCATTAATCCACTGATAGACCCAGAAACGAATACACTGTTTAAAAGTGCTAGTCACTACAGGAGGCGCAACTTAGGAGAAGTGGGACACAGTGGAGTATGTCCTGGAAACTTTACCTTGTCCCTGGCTTCTCCTTCTCTCTTCCTCTTTACTCTCTCTCCCTGTCCTCCTTCTCCTTCTTCTTCACATCCCCAGTGCTTCCCAGATCCATGACATGAGCAAGTCCACAGTGCCCTCGCCTGCTCCTTGTGATGCTCCACCTCAGTGCGGGCCCAGAAACAACGGAACCAGTCAACAGTGAAGTGAAGCTGTGCAGACGTAAGCTTTCTTGCTTTACATTGTTTCTCTCAGGTATTCGTCACCAAGCTCAAAAGCTGCTGACCAGAGAAGAAAAGGTGAAAGATTAACACACAGAGGTGGGGACTTGTAAAAGTGTTTTCCTCAGAGAATGGCCTCCCTGAAAGTAGGAAAAGAGAGCACAACAAAGGGCCATGCTTTCCTTGATGGCAGAAGGCTTCCAGTGGGCTCCATTTCCTGGGAAAATCCAGGCTTAGTGTCCTTTGATCAACACAATATCCAGCGCACTATCTTTCAGATCCGCATCTCACAGTGGGACTTCCCTGTGTCCTTAGTTGCTCTCTGCCATAGCTCAAGACATTTCTGAGGGCTCTCCATGGACATGGCCTTCTGTCCCCCATTCTCCTCCAGTCTCACCATCAAAAGTCCCAGATTTTTCATTCCTAGTTTCAGCTCTGTTGCCCATGCCATTCCCTCTGCTTGGAGTCCATTCGCTTCACATTTACTTTGCCTGATTAGTTTTTATCATTCAACTTAGGCATCCTTTCCACCAAGAAAGCATCTGGTCTCTCTAGCCTACCTCCTGCAATGCAGCTGCGGTTTTATAATAACTGCACAAGCTGAATTTTATGCATTGTAAATATATCTTCCCATAGACTGAGAGCTCTCTGAGGACAGGAACCACAAGCAGCTCTGTAAGTGACTGTAACTTCAAACAATACCTGGCCATAACAGGCATTCAAGCCATGCTTGTTGAGCTGCATGAAACTGCCTACACAGAAAATCTGGCAACCCTTCAGGAATCTTTCATCAAGAATCTAATTTTAGAGAATCCAGATGTTTCTAGGCAAGCAAATAAATGTGCCAGTAACTCTTCAGGGCCCATCAGTCTATACTTTGTCTGACGAGTTTAAGGATGTATCAGATGCAGCTTCACAGACACAAACTTCAAGAACTACTCCTCAGGAAAGACTTTTTAATTAAGCAGATGTACCATTAAGAGCTGAACTCATATCTAGTATTATGATTGCTGTGGTTTTCATGATCATAATAATGCAAGGCTTCCTTGAATGTATCTAGAATCTGAGTGTGCCAGACAATGTATTATGCATAGTGGCTCTGGATGATAAAAAAAAAAGGTGGATATTATGGCTGTCACTTTATAGATGTGATAGCTTATACTCTGAGAGACTGTGAGACCTCAAGCACATTCAATTACAAAGCCAGATATGAAGCCATTTGTTAAACTTTCATCCATGTTGCCTGTGAAAATACCAGTAAGAAATCGCATTTTTTCCAGAGGAGTTAGGATTGCCAATCCTAATTCATATCTAGTAAGCATAATATCAAAACTAGATGCAGGATGTGCCCATAAAACAATGGAAAATAATATTTCTACCAGCCATCACTGCTTTTGCATTCCATAAGTAAATCAACTGCATTAAGCAGGCTTTAGTCAATGAGTAACATGGTGATTGCCATTGGTCATCAGAGGTCAATGTTGTAGAGAGTTAATTGTTTTCACACCAATCATATAATTGACAGAGCAGAATTGAAAGGAACAAGGGATAGTCTTTTGGGAACATATTGATATTGGTGTTCTGTGGAAGGTGGCACATGTGCTTGTGTGTGTGTGTGTGTGTGTGTGTGTGTGTGTGTGTGTGTGTGTGTGTGTGTGTGTGTTTGGGGGCATTAGGTACATGTGCCTGTACCCACACTAATCTACCACTCTACATATAAACCAAAGAAAGCTAACCTGTCTACATACATCTTCCCCTGTTTTATTTCTGTTCTAATTGTCAACACAAGTATGGCATTAATAATTTAGTTTTATCAAATCCTCCAAGCATGATTTGAATATTAAGTAAACTATATGCCCAAATTCTACATATTATATTGCAAGAACTAGCCAGTCTTGGCTCTTCTGTGAATCACACAATCCAGCAGAGGAGGATAGGGAGGAGTGAGGCAGTATCCCATGGTTACAGAAGCTTACAATATCTATCATAATGATAGACCAAGATAGATCGAAGGCTGTAGTCAGCTCAGCCTAGACAGGACCAATAAGACACCAGAGAGAAATCATATGAACCTAAGGTTCAGTTTAGTTATCTTATCAATCACCCGCAACATATTAAGTGGTCAATAAATACCTGCTGGTTGAACAATGACAAAATTCAATCCAATTGTTTTAAAACTCTGCTAAAGTCAAATTATAATTATATAGTCATTATGTTCCTTCTCCTAGAGGTATGAATTTGGCAATCTCATCTGAAGTTATGGAATTAGAAGTTTCATTCTCAATTCATTACAGCAACTCCCAACATCGGCAAAAGTCAGGGTGTTACCCTGAGCAGGGCACCCTTCCCTTCAGCTCTGTTTGGCAGTCCTCTGCCTGCTTGTGCAGGGCAGTCCACCCTTTATCACAGATGCTTCACTCTGAAGGGATAAATGGCTTTACACATCATCAGGGGACAGAGTGTTCCTATGCTTCTTGTCGGCTTCAGACTCTTTATTCTGTATCCTACCCATTTCTAACCTAGATGAGCCAACTTGAAACAACAAAAACATGATCTTGACTTGATAGACTCTGGAATTTCTTAGAGTTTAGCTAAAACTCAGCATGATTTCTTTAGGTAAAGGCCAACCAACCAAAATGACTGGCATCTGTTCCGCAGTTCCTCCTTGGCAAATACTCTCTGCACACCTACTTTGAAACGAATCTTTTCAATTAGGAAAATAAAATTGATTCCAAAATCTAAAATCTTTGGGTTTCCAAAATGGTATAAAAACCCTTTGACAACATACCTTTCTGGTCCTGGGAAATTCTAATTAAAATAGTATCTGAGGACTTCAATAAATTCCCAAAGGTGCTGTGGTCTTCTGGAGCAAATGGGAAATGCTTCCTGCCCTTCGGGTAGATTTCTCTGTTCCATTCCAGTTTAAGAATTTTCTAGTGGCACGGACTGTAGGGCTGTGCATTGACTGCCTAATATAAATAAGCTGGCAAACCCCACTTATGAGCAAACACTATGCTGGACACCTAAATGCTTAAATTAAATAAACCCCTTATTCACAATTTTCCTTCATCTCCCCTCCCTTCTCTTTCCACTCCTTCCCTAGTTCCACAGCCTGGATGGTGAGATCAAAAAGTGAAAATATTAGTGATATTTTGGAAAAAAGACTAGACAAAATCCAGATGGGTGGAAATTTGTATCTGATTCTTACCAACTTGACCATATTTAAACACTAACTTCTGTCTGTGTCATCCCAACTTCTTTGGTTTGGTAACTTTCACTGAAATTTATCTTTGAAACTAGTTTAAAAAAATTATCATGGAGCAATTAATATTGTCCTCTCCCAAAATCCCATGTGAAAACCCAAACTAATAACTTGTTTATTATTGTCAGTAAAGTAAACAGTATCATGTTAAACTGCAGCCTTAGTTGGGGGAGATGGAAGTGATCTGCTCAAAATCAAACTGGAGTCTAGTGACATCATAGGACTCTCATTTACTTTGTTGGTAGTGAATAAACACTCTTGTTATTGGATCATGAGAGAGTTCAGAAACAACCCCACTACGTCTGTATGTAAACAAGCACCCTCAGTTGTTACATATTGATTTTCAATAAACTCTGTGTGTGTATTTAATGATTTAGAAGACCAGTTGTCAAAAGATAGCACATAATAATGTAGAATTAATATTACATAGCAAATGAAGAGGATCAATATTTTAGTCCTATATCTGCTACAGCTTAGCTTATTGCCTAAAAAGCATTACTATATCTCCATTTTAAAAAATATAAATAAAATCCATGAACATAGTTAATAACTTTTCTGAAAAACTTTATTAGGTTCTCATATGATGCTAGCTAGATTCATCTAGAAAGCTTAGACACCTATATACAACTGCATGTGAATTACATATACCTCATAAACATAGACACTCTATAGATAATACATGGTAAGTCTAAATTTATTTCTAATACATAAGTCTTGAAGCATGGAAATGGGACACATTATGCAGAAATAATGCCTGAGACTTACTGAACTATGACACACTGATTATAAAGACCCTTCCATCTGTTACTCTTATATTCTAGAAGACACCCCCTACAATTCAGATGAGCAAACTGATGTTATCTATTGTTTTGTTACTCTTTTTTTTCTGCTGGCAGAATTTCTGTATTTGCCTAGTGACAGAGTTTTAGTCATTAGCACCCAAGTCTTCCTACCAAACCCCTAGCTAAGTAGGCTGATATGTCAGAAAATGCAACACTGAATCCTACTGCAAATTACCTTGATCTCTCTCTCTCTCTCTCTCTCTCTCTCTCTCTCTCTCTCTCTCTCTCTCTCTCTCTCTCTCTCTCTCTCTTCTGATCTATCCCTTTCTCACCCCCCCCCTCCGATTTTGCTGTTTCTATAAACTGTTGTGCCATTGTTGAAAGAGATTGTTTTAGTGAACACATATGCTCAGGCATATTAGCTAAGAGATTTTCAACTCCTTGGAACTAAAAGTTAACACTAATATATAATTGTTATGACATCCAAGAATGCTTTTTCCTAATTTAGGAAACAAGAAACTCTCTCTCTCTCTCTCTCTCTCTCTCTCTCTCTCTCTCTCTCTCTCTCTCTGTGTGTGTGTGTGTGTGTGTGTGTGTGTGTGTGTGTGTGTAAACAACAATCAAAGTTCATGGATAACTTACATCATCAGATACATTTTAATTTGTCTAAGCATGGACAAAACACTTACAATGAAAGCATAAGATTCTATTGGCTTTGTTAGTGCATTATCATGCATGCCATCAAAATTAGAATTTAAAAGTATCTCTCTATAGATAATTTAAGAACTGTAATTTTCAATATTTAAAGGCGTTTTAAAATAAATATGTTATAATGTTTAGTATCTATGATTGGAATAGGGAAAGAATAGACTATTCACAGCTTTGGAAGTGAATTAACTTATTGTACATGAATGAAGACTTCAGTTTCTACTCAGATGTCTGAGTTCCAAGGAGATGACACATGAGTTGAACACATAAGATGGGACTGGACTAGGCCCTCTGCACACATGAGACAGTTATGTAACTTGGTCTGCTTACGGGGCCCCCTGGCAGTAGGATCAGGATCTATCCCTGGTGCATGAGCTAGCTTTTAGGAGTCCATTACTTATGGTGGGACACCTTGTACAGCCTTAATGCAAGGGGAGGGACTCGGAGCTGCCTCAAGTGAATGTATCAGGCTTTGTTGACTCCCCATGGGAGGCCTTACCTTTTTGGAGGAGGGAATGAGGGGTGGGCTGGGAGATAAAAGAGGGGGATCTGTGGTTGGTATGTAAAATTAATAAAAATATTCTTAATAAAAAAGATTGAATGAATAAATTTCACCCTGTTATATGCCATGAAATTCTCACAGAGATGAAATATAGTCAAGGTAGACAAATTAAAAATATGTTTAAGACTGTAACAGCAGCTACAGCAGCTGCTTGTTGGGAATCTGACACAAAAGAAGTTTGTGGACTGCTGAACTTGAAACAGAATGGGCAAATAGAGATGTAACAATAAACTTCATGTTTACAGTTAACATGATGTGTGATCCCTGAAGACAGTGACCAAAGTAGAAGATAAAGGCAAGAATTCAAGCTGGATTCAAAGCTTATGTCATGATTCAACAGAGTCTCTGGCAGAAACGTATAATCTGTAATATTTCCCAACTAGAACTCATGTGTTCTATAAACATTCAGGAATCGACTATGTGTTAGGCTACATGTGATGCAGAGTGGGAAGTGGGCCATCTAGCAAAGACCGGTGCTTCAGAATAGGTTTATTCAACTGCTTCAGCAAATCTCTATTCTGAGAAAAATAATGTGAAGTGTATTCCTTTTACCTTAACTACTTCAGTCAACAGACATGCAGACAACCATATGAGGTGTGGGGATGCAGAGGTAACCAAAATGAAGGTATTCACAATATAGTTAAGTGACTTTGTATTTACAACAGGGAAACCCATGTGTTTCTTTATAATGCAAATAACTCATGGATTCTCATGTCTTAACCTTTCCAATCCAAGGTTTTAGTCAGTCCTTCACCATTTGTCACACTGCCTTCAAAGACTATCCTGCAGGTAGAGAGAACTGGTGGGCAGTCTGATTCTATTCACACAAAACAGACCAGCAGAGATGGGCCAGACAGCTGCTCCAACAGGAGAGAGAAGAGAAGTCCCTGATGTTTGAGTATAGAATAATGCATGAGTGTTTCCCAAGAATAAAACCTATTCTTCCAGGAATACAACTGATCAGGAACTATTTTGCTATCTGGCTACTGGGTTGAATGTAAAAGAAATTCCTGAAAAAGAAGGTCTGATCAGATCATTGGGAAAGTAACCAATGGTTAGTAGAAGAGAGCCTTACCTGGGCCTGGAGGGTTCATAGAGTGTTTCAAGTCAACAGAGAGCCCTTCTGAAAAATCTGCACAACTACATTCAAAAGGGGTAAGGCCATCTTTAGATTCCAGCCAGGTACAGCTGGGCCAAAATCAGCCTATGTCAATACCTCTATGGGAATGTGAAGTTGGCCCCAGCAGGAGTCAGAAATCACTATTGGCCAAGCAAGAAAAAAAAATAAGTTATTTTCACATCTCCTGCCCTAGTTCCTGTAGTGAAACCTAGAAAATTAAGAGGGAAAAAAATTTGTACTGGAATGAGTTTTGAAATGCTAAGTATTAAAGGGAAGGACATATAATATACAGAATATATAGAAAGCTCAAAAAAATCAAAATAACAAAATAAATGACCATGAAAGTGGGCATCTGGCATGCCCTGTATTGAAAGCGGCTCAATATAATTAATCAGGAAAGAGAGGAGTATAAGTACCTCTGACTAGAGTGGGTATTATCAAAAGCATAATAGATAGTAAGTACTGTTGATGATGGCGAAAGAGGAGCTGTACACTACTGTTGGTGGGACTGTGACTTAGTGGAACTGTTCCAAAAAAAAAAAAAAACCTGTATCTAAAGCACCAGGACAACTCAAATCAGAATCACCACAGGAACACTAACCACATTATTTGGTGCTCATAAAGAATTGTGTTTAATTGTGTGTTTAATAGATGTCTATACACTCAGGTTCATTGCAACACTATCCATTCATAAAAGCCAAAAACTTCAATCAAGCCAAGAGTCTCTGAACTGATGAGTTGAGAAAATGTGGTACATATGTGCTTTTGAACACAATGCTGCAATGAATAAAGAACAAAATCCTGTCATTTGTCACAACTTGGGTTGAACTGGAGATCATTATGTTGAGTAAAATAAATAGGGTTCACAAGGTAAGTGCCATTCAGTGTCACTCATGTAGATCCAATACAAATCATCTCTTGGCTGTTAAGAGTAAATGACAGCTGGGCGGTGGTGGCACACGCCTTTAATCCCAGCACTCGGGAGGCAGAGCCAGGCGGATTTCTGTGAGTTCGAGGCCAGCCTGGGCTACCAAGTGAGTCCCAGGAAAGGCGCAAAGCTACACAGAGAAACCCTGTCTCGAAAAACCAAAAAAAAAAAAAAAAAAAAAAAAAAAAGAGTAAATGACAATTGCCAGAGACTGGAAGAATATAAGAGAAGAAGGAAAAGGAGAAAGTTTGGTAACAGTGTATACTGCAATGAATAGGGATAAGAATTTCTATTATGCTAATATTATCTTTATAATAATTATGTGAGCGCTGGAGAGATAGTTCAGAGGTTAAGAGCACTGACTGCTCTTCCAGAGGTCCTGAGTTCAATTCCCAGCAACCACATGGTGGCTCACAACCACCTGTAATGATGCCCTCTTCTGGCCTATAGGGACACATGCAGGCAGAACACTGTATACATATAAATAAATAAAAAATAATAACTTAAAAATATTAATAATAGTAATTATTATGTGAATCATCTATGCTCTTGGATAGGTAGGATCAAAATAATAAAAATGGTAATCTTACCAAAAACAATCTACGAATGCAATGTAATCCCCATCAAAATCCCAATGCAGTTCTTCACAGACTTGGAAAGAATAATACTCGACTTCATATAGAAAAACAGAAGGTTCAGGATAGCCAACACAATCCTGTACAACAAAGGAACTTCTGGCATCATCATCCCTGACTTCAAGCTCTACTATAGAGCTATAGTACTACAAACAGCTTTGTATTGGCATAAACACTGACACGTGGACCAATGGAACTGAACTGAAGACCCTGACATTCATCCACATACCTATGAACACCTGATTCTTGACAAAGAAGCCAAAATTGTACAATGGAAAGAAGAAAGCATCTTCAACAAATAGTGCTGGCATAACTGGATGTCAACATGTAGAAGAATGCAAATAGATCTGTATCTATCACCATGTACAAAACTCAAGTACAAATGGATCAAAGACCTCAACATAAATCCAGTTGCACGGAACCTGATAAAAGAAAAAGTGGAAAGTAGCCTTAAATGCATTGGTACAGGAGACTACTTCCTAAATATAACACCCATAGCACAGACGCTGAGAGAAACCATAGAAGTAACCATCTTGTTAAATAAAAAACACAGAGCCAATGCAAAGATGAAAGCCCAAGAAGTCAGAGCTAAGAGCCTTACCCTTCACTGTTACAGCTATCCTCTTCAGCCAAGAGACCTACTTCCTGTGTGTTTGTCTTTATATAGACTTTCTGTTCTGCCTTCTCATTGGTTGTAAATCCAACCACATGACCACCTCGTCACTGCCTGTCTATACAGACCTACAGGTCTTCTATGGTTGGTATTGAGATTAAAGGCATGTGTCTCCATGCTGGCTGTATCCTTGAACACACAGAGATCCGCCTAGCTCTGCCTCCCAAGAGCTGGGATTAAAGGCATGCACCACCACCCGCCCAGCTTCTGAGATGGCTTGCTATTAGCTCTGACCCACAGGCAACTTTATTTATTAACATACAAATAAAATCACATTTCAGTACAAATAAAATATCATTATATTTCCCCTTTTCTTTTTTAATAAAAAGGAAAAAGGTTATAACTAACGTAAGAAAAACTATATACAAAATTACAATAACTATATACAATATATACAAGTAATAAATACCTAAACAATGTCTAGTCCATTTGTATTTGACAAATTCAGAGAAAATAATTCCATAATCTATCCTATTTTTGGTAAGTCCAAAATGTACCTAATTCACTTTCTATCCTAACTAATCTTCAACTATAACTAACTAATCTTCAACTATAACTAGCTAATCTTCAACTCCCTCAGAGACCCAAGAAGGAAATAATATTACCTAATAAAAATAAAAACAGGAAGTACATGCAAGCAAATTCCGAAAAAATTGTGAGTTGACAGAAACATCCAGCTGCCTGGACAGTCACCTGAGGTTTCTCCACAGTGTTGGGGCATCATCTTCAGCCTATAGGATTAGTGTATCTGACAGACTCATTTGTGAAGTAAGATGTACACAAGGTCAATAGTTTGACCTCACATTGGGTGAGAGCAGTCCCTGTACCAGAAACACTTGAATTCCACTAGTGTCCTGTCATGATTCAGGATTTTAAATTCTGGAAATTGTTGATGTTTTTTTTTAATTCAGCTGCCCATTCTTCTTGGCTGTGTGTGTGTGTGTGTGTGTGTGTGTGTGTGTGTGTGTGTGTGTGGCTTCATCTTAGCATCCCATTCTTCTCCATCTCCTTCTATTAAATGCCAGTCTACTATTGAGAGGTATGAGTTTAGTTACTCTTCAAGAATAACTGTTTCAGCTGTGCACATCAGAAGCCATCAGCCCATTGCTGGTTCAGCTGCCTTCAAAGAAAAGGGCATTGTACTTTTTCCGGATTGTGAAGGCCACTTCAGGGATGGTGCCATGTTGTCCTGGCCTTAGAAGATGCCTTTTGATAAAGCCTTAACCACACTTGTTTTGGCAAGTATCAGTAGTCCTTTGTTTCGTGTCCTGTCTGTCCATTTTGTCCTGTTGTCAGCAGTTGATTCGAGGATACTTTGTTGTCCAGTGGCTAACTTTTGCCACAATGAAAGTTAACTCCATATGCAGTTTCTTCAATGCCCATATTCTCTCTGAAGTAGATTGGTACTGCCAGGAGCCAACATGTCTCATAGTTATAACAAAAAGAAAATTTTTCTAAGTTATTTAAAATTTAAATTTAATTTAAATTTAAAATATAAATTTAAAACATTTTAAATACCATGTTCTGTAGATCTCTGAAGGGTTTGAAGATGACCTGTCTATCTAAAATATATCTGCTCAATCTTGAAAACATACTAATATGACTACAAGTTCTATTGTAATGTCTAACTACTAACTTTCATTTCTTTTTATCCTAATATTTGGTAATAACATTCAAGGATCAGCAAATTGTATTACATGGTTAAATGAACGGTGTAAGTACAATATCTTGAACAAGATTAGAATTATATGTATGACATTTTCTAACAATATCAATTTCAATGTATATAATTTGCATACAATATAAAAAATCCAATTCAATGCAAAGTATTTAAAACTAGTAATTGTCTTTTTTTCTTTTCTTTTCTTTTTTTTTAAACAAGAACCTTAAATCTAATCTCCTTTGCTTAGCCCTTTTCCTAACCCTTGACAACAACTTGTAACCAACCCCCTAAACAATGAAAATTATCCCAGACCCCAAACCCATTAAAAGACCAAAAAACCACCCACCCCACACCACCTCTTTGGGAATGTGGGCATCGTATTCTTAAAATTGCTTCCTGCTGGGTATGGGTGAAGGTATCTTTATCCTGAAAAGAAAAATTTTAGGTTAATTGTCAAATTCCAGGAAAGGTAACTATATCCTGCGTTATCCAGTCTGTGCATAATGTCAAAGTTCAGGGTTTTAAGCCATCGCAAGAAACAATTATTAAATGAGACCTCCTGAAACTGAAAAGCTTCCATAAGGCAAAGGACATGGTCCACAAGACAAAATAGCAGCCTACAGAATGGGAAAAGATTTTTACCAACCCCACATTTGACAGAGGGCTGTTCTCTAAAATATATAAAGAACTCAAGACACTAGACATCAAAGTATTAAATAATCCAATTAAAAATGGGGTGCAGATCTAAACAGAGAATTCTCAACAGAAGAATCTCAAATGGCTGAAAGACATTTAAGGAAGTGTTCAACATCCTTAGCCGTAAGGGAAATGCAAATCAAAATGATTCTGAGATACCATCTTATGCCTGTCAGAATGACTAAGATCAAAAACACTGAAGACAGCTTATGTTGGAGAGGATGTGGAGAAAGGGGAACACTCCTCCACTGCTGATGGGAGTGCAATCTTGAAATCTCTAGAAATCAGTATGGCAGTATCTCAGAATCTGGGGATCAACCTACCTCAAGACCCAGCAATATCACTCTTGGGCATATACCCAGAAGATGCTCAACCACACCACAAGGGCATTTGCTCAGCTATGTTCAAAGCAACACTATTCTAAATAGCCAGAACCTAAAAACAACTTAGATGCCCCTCAACTGAAGAGTGGATAAAGAAAATGTGGTACATTTACACAATGGAGTATTATACAGGGGTAAAGAAAAAAACAATGCCATCATGAAATTTGTAGGCAAATGGATGGAACTAGAAAAAGTCATCCTGAGTGAGGTAACCCAGACCCAGAAAGACAAACACAGTATGTATTCATTCATAAATGTATATTAGATGCAAAGCAAAGGATAAACAGGCTATAACCCACAACCCCAGAGAAGCTAGGTAAAAAAGAGGACCCTGAGAGGAACATGCCTGGATTGCCCCAGGGAGGGGAAAAAGTTAAGATCTCCTGGGTAAGATAGGAGGGAAGAATATAGGAGAGGAAATAGGGGTTAGGAACACAAGGGCTTGAGATGGCCAAGTTCAGGGAGGGACAGATAGGTAGAATAATGAAAGAGATATATTGACAGAATGAGCCATTATGGGGTTAGGGAAAAATCTGGTGCTGGGGAAATCCCCAGAAACCCACAAGGATGTCCCCAGTTAAGACTCATAGCAAGTGGAAAGGGTGCCTGAACTATCCTCCCCCTGTACTCAGATCAGTGACTACCCTAACTGTCATCATAGAACCTGCATTCAGCAACTGATGGAAGCAGAGGCAGAGATCCACAGCCAAGCACCTGGCCAGGATCCTGGAGTTTAGCTGAAGAGAGGGAGGAGAGACTATAACAACAAGGGAGAACAAGACCATGATGGTAAAAACCACAGAGATAGCTGACCCAAGGTAGGGGAAGCCCATGGACTCTGGACTGACAGCTGGGCAGCCTGCATGAGACACAGCACTAGGTACCTTGAATGAGGGTGACAGATGTATGGCTTGATCATTTTGGAGTCCCCTAACAATCAGACGAGGACTCATCCAGAGTACATGAACTGACTTTTTTAGAGCCCATTCCCTATGGTGCCATGCCTTGCTCAGCCTTGATGCAGAGGGGATAGGCTTGGGGCTGCCCCAACTTGGTATGCCAGCCTATGTTGACTACCCAAGGGAGGACTTAGCCCCTATGAGGAGTGTGGAGGGGGTGGGATGGAGAGAGGCGGGAGGGGGGAGCAGGAGAATGGGAGGGAGGGGAAACAGTGGGTGGTATGTAAAATGAAAAAAAAACACTTTAAAAAAGTAAACCTTAAAAAAAAAGAAAAAGAAAAGCTGACAAGAAACAAGCCAAGCTATGGCTGGACATTTATAAGTTTAAAAAAACTATTTTATAGTTTTAAAAGAACTCTGTGTATTTTTAATCATAAAGAAATTATAAACGTTTGAGATGAGCTTTCCCTAATTTAAATGTGTACATGTGTGTATGTGTGTGTGTGTCTCATACCTTAAAGCATACATATACATTTTTATGTGTCAATGAAGAGAATTTTTAACAGT
The DNA here is from genome assembly GCF_049852395.1 of Peromyscus maniculatus bairdii. Classification (NCBI taxonomy): domain Eukaryota; kingdom Metazoa; phylum Chordata; class Mammalia; order Rodentia; family Cricetidae; genus Peromyscus; species Peromyscus maniculatus. Next base: position 47,394,554 of record NC_134862.1, on the reverse strand, counting down.
TGTATTGCAAAATGTAGTCCAGTTTGGAAAACTTGTAGGAAAACTTCCAGAGCATTCTAGAATAGTCCTACAAAATTATCTTTCTGTTCTTCCTTCTTTTCTTTATCAGTGTGCTTTTCCTCCATTTCCCTGAATATAGGTCTCCCGCATGTTCTAACTTAGGCTTTATATTTCATGCCAAATCTGCTTCTACAGATTCTAGTGATGCTGTGCTGGCTGTCACTGCCAAATGTGGATTGGCATCTTGACCTCACACCCTGACTCACAAGTCTGATTTTGGGTGCCTGGATGCCTTCCCAGTAATTTATTCTTTACACATACACACAGAATTCCAGTCTGCTGGTGAACCAGGTGTGACACTTATTAATGGCAAGATTCTCTGGTCTTCCAGTTACTGATGTGGGACACTACACCATCTCAAATCTACCAGCTACCCAGGTGCTGTTAGCCTGGCCTCAGCTATTGCCTTCTCAGCCTGGACCCAGGTTTGCTATTGTTGTTTTTTTTCCCCAGTAATGTAGTTCACCTCTCTCCAAATCTGTTTCTTCTCAAGGAGAAGACTCAATAAGTATTTGCTCATTCTGAGATGGCCTTTTTGTGGCTGTGGTTTTGTTGTTTTTGCTTATCATCTACCTCCTGCAATAATTCTATCAAATAAGAAAATGTTTCATGGAGATGGAATAGGAGTGGACATTCAAACAACACTATAGTGGGTACTTCCTTGAGACCCACAGAGTGTCAGTGTGAAGGCTTCAGACCAGGTTTCTCTATTCAAAAATTTAGAAATGACTGTAATAGTTCAAAAGCATTTTCTCTAAATTTGAAAGACATCAGGTTCTCAAAGGCAGTGGATGGAGCCCAGGAGGTGGAGGAAAATGTCTAGTCTAGCCTTTTATGAGGTGCAATATTGCAATACAGAAAAGAACTGGAGAATTTGACTTAATGAGGTGACAAGATTGAAAAAAGTTTTCTTTCTTTTTAAAAAAATTATAATAACTTCTGAAATGTTTATTGATTATTTGAATGAATGGAACAAATAACCATGTGACAGGGATAAAATTATCTGCAGAGAACAAACTGAATGCCAGTCTTGCCAAGCTCCCTGGAAGTTAACTCTGGTCTACACAGCTGGCAGAGCTGAAGCAGCTGACAGGAAGCAACGTGTACCCATCCAAGACTGAGTCCACCAATCCCTTCTCCGTTTTCCCCATCACTTTAAATGCTAACATTACTGTGATTTTTTTTTTACAATACAGAGTTGGCAGATCCTCAAGGTGCCCCAAACATTAGCCATTTATTGCTAACATTGTGGAAATCAATCCCCCAAATAATTATTCTGGCAATTTCTATGGTTTGAGTCAGACACAGGTCAAAGCTCCCACATCAAATCACTGCTAAGCTGTTTTCAGGAGCTGTAATCTCTGAAGGCTTGAGCACTCTCTAATGGAGGATGCTCTATATTAAAGCTTAGTTATGGTTGTTGCCATACCTTGGTCCCTTGCCATGAGCACCTGTTCTCTAGGGTTCCCTTGTAACAGGCCAGCTGGCTTCCCTCTGGGTAAGTGATGCAAGAGACAGTGAGAAAAAAATTCCCTGGATGAACACTACTATCTATTTATAACCTAATGTTGTATGTGACAACCTATTATATCCGTGATTTTTTATTCATTAAAATCAAGTCATTAAAATCCAGTCCATCCTCAGGCAGAAGAGATAACCCAAGGGACTCTGGAGGGAATGGCTACATAAAGGTAGGATTATGGGGGCTCCAAAGGTACCAGACTAGGAGGAAAAACATCCACTGACATGCAGCTTCCCAGGAGTAATAGCTTGACTCGGTTGAGCTTCGTAGAGGCTCTCATTTCAGTGTAACCCCATCTATCATGGCTAATAAAAGAATGAGTGGGAGATAAAACTGAACTGAACCATTCAAAAGCAATCATGAAAGCAGATGAAGAAAGTGGCACGTTATAATACATCAACACACTACTCAGATATACTCACAAGAGACTGTGATAATTTGGTATATTCTTCTCAACATGACTATGTATCTTTTATTTGGGCTTTAGTCTTATATGGTATCAAATGCCATTAATAGTCCTAAATGATGTCAGTGTGATAGAATCTTTCTCCACGGCAATTATCTAAGGCTGCCTATATGATGAATGTTCAAACATGCCTAGGAACTTTACAGACAGATGGTTATTTGGATCCTCCTACAGACTGTCGGCATGAGAGGGAGACTCACAGCTTCCTGTGATCTCCCTTGCCTCTACTTCTCCCCCACAACCCTCCACCCCCGCTTAGCATCGAAGTTCATTTTAATTGTTTTTCTCACACCTCAGGTTTGATCATCAAAAGTAGGTCACTGGCATCTAAAACACTCACAGTAGCTCTGTTCCCACAGTGTGAAATCAGACAGTTTAAAAGCATTCTAAGTGAAAGTCTGAGTTGAGGCCAGAAAAATCCAGTTGGATGTGCTTAAGGAGAACCCAGGGAAATAGGTCTCACCACTCCCTTTAAGACAATGGTGTTCCGTGATGTCTTCTCCACACAGCTGGAATGAAGGCTGTGCTTGCCCATTACACCACATCTCAGTCCAGCCCCACCCCCACGCCCAGCAGTTAGCTCCTCTAATCTATCTGCCATATTTCAGTGTTAGGACTTGTGCTCAAGCCTCAAACCAAAGAAATACATTGAGTCAGATGGTGTCCCTCTATAATTCCCATAGAACTGGAAGCTGGAAAACTGGCCTTGTTCAGACACTGATTCCTTTACAGAAGTAATCGAATTAAGAAGAAATGGTGGTGGGTTAGTTAGACTGCATGCTAAATCCAGTACAAATGATATCTTTGGGTGAAGCAGAGAATTTGGACACAGAGACCCAGCACAGAGGAGTGAAGCTGTGTGAAGGCAGAAGCTGGCTGGAGTTTTGTGTACATCATCCAAGAATGTCAGTAACTACTCAATGGCCCCTCTGAGCCTTCCAAAACATAACACTCCACCAACAGCACCAAAGTCTAGGACCGTGTCTTTTTTCTGCAAGCACTGTGAAACTCAAGAGAGAAGAAGAAGAAGAGACATCACAGGAGACTGGCTGCTTTCTTCACTCACTCACCCTGCTCATCCCAACCTCTAATCTCTCCAGCTGCAGTCTCTCACATTCAACCCAGCCCAGGCACATCCCTGTCTCTCACTCTAGCTCCAGGCCTGCGTCTGCCTCCTTCTCAGTCCCACAGGCCAGTGGGATGAGTAATGCCTCTCTAAGTCAAATGGCAAGCAGGAAGAGCCCCCCGCCTTGTCCCTCCTCTCTAGTGCTCCCAGAGGCTTTAAAAGCAAGGGTTATTGTATTTTCAAGCAAAAAAAAAAAAAAAACCCTTCTGGTACAGAGCCTAAAAATAGTCCGACAAAAACAATATGCTTTCAAAAGATCTATAGGATTAGCCATTCTCTTCCCTATTTGTTTCCTTTATTTACTTGTTTTTTTTCTTTTCCTTTTAAACAAATTCTCCTTTATTTTATCTCTTATTTAAGAGAAAACCAAAAAACTTCAACTATTAGAAGGAAACGTTGTATTTTCCTGGCTGTAGGCTAAGCAATAATTCCTTAAACTTGTCAGCAAACAAGCAAGAGACAAATAATAAGTAACCTGGACTTCATCAAAACCTCGCTCTCTCTCTTTCCCTCTCCCTCTCCCCCTCTCTCTCTTACACACACACACACACACACACACACACACACACACACATGTATACGTATATGTATATGTATATAAAATCTTCATTATAAATGAGATATCAATCCACAGAATGAAAGAAAATATCTGCAAATCACACCATTAGAAGGAATTTTTAGACAGAACATAGAAAGAATTTAGTTCTTACAAATTAAAAAAGAAATCCTTGATGGGTAATGAAGACTGCACTTATATGTGGGCATAAGGACAAATGTTTATAAATTAGGGATTAGGCCGGTTTGTAAGTTATGGGCTGGAGATTCTCCTCCAATAATCATGAGTTCACTGGCACTGTGTATTTAGCTAGGTTTCCAATTCCAGTACTGATTTTCTTTTTGTTGAGTGAGTCTTAGATCCAATTAGAGTGTTGTTGGTTACTGCCAAGGTATGTGTGCCACTACTACACCCTTAGAGTTATTGTGCCATGCTGGCCATTGATGTGGTTCATAGGTATCATAGCTGGGTTGGACTGTGGTTTACCTCCCTCCTGTGGAAGCTTTCATGGCACATTTTAGAATCATGAAAGCTAGTTTTCAAGGAGGGGGCATTCATATCAGCTCTAGCTCAGAGGTTCCCTTTGCAACAGACAGAGACCACTACAGAAAACCACAACAATCAAAATGCAGCCTCTGGAGCCCAGTCTCAACTTATACATCTACAAAACATTTCCACACCTAACAATCTGGGAATACTGTGGAAGAGTGGGCAGAAAGATTGTAAGAGTCAGAGGACTGGGGTGTTTGCTATGAGATTGTGTCTCCTGATACCATTAGATGCTATACCTACCAAGTCTCACCAACACGACTGCTGAAATGTGAGCTGAAACAGAAGATAATACCAATGGACATGACAATGGGGGAAAGTCCAGGAAGACCCAGCTCTACACAAAGAACTACAGCAAACTGAATCAAGCTGTGAGTTAGAGAGGTAGTGTTCTCCAGGGAAGAGCACATCAATTTGTTGTCTAGTGTCTAATGGTCAGTCCTGAGAACATACATATGAGCAGCACTATACAAATGGAACAAGTTATATTTAGGAATATATATATATATATATATATATATATATATATATATATGATGTGACTTGCAGATTTCTTCCATTCTGTGGATTGCTTTCTCGTTTTCTTGATGGTCCATACATACACACACACACACACACACACACACACACACACACACACACACACATATATATATAATATGATTTTGATGAAGTCCAAGTTACTTATTCTTTTGTTTGTCTCATGCTTGTTTGTTGTCATGTTTAAGAAACTATTATACATGCATATAAATATTAAACATATATATGTACAATAACAATTAATATAAAAAGGTCTTGAATTTGAAGGGCAATGGGGAGAGGTGTATGAGAGCATTCAGAGAGAGGGAAAGGAAGTAGATATGCTGTAATTAAGTTATAATCTCAAAGAAATTCTCAGTTAGAAATTGAGCAATGAATTTGATACAGATTTCCTCGAAGTTCCTAATAAACTCAGAAAAGGTTGATGGAATTTATATTTATATATTGGAAATATAATAATCTAAGATACCATTTAATATCCAATGGGAAAACTATAGTTTTAAAAAAATGGACAATAACAATGTAGGGAAGGAGGAATCAGAACCCTCTACAGAGTTAGTAGGCATTTAAAATGGTGCAGCCATTTGAGAAAACCATTTGTAAAAATGTTATGCATGGCATTGCCATATGATGAAACAACTTCCCAAGTCACACACATAAGAGGAACAGAAAATACATCTACATGAATCATATACATAAATATTTATGTCATGGTTATAGAGAACAGCCATGGAAGCTACCTAGATGTCTTATCAATTGAAAACTGTGTATATAATGAATGTGTCTACCCATAAAGTTGAAACATATGGGACATTGAAAAGTACTTAAAAGGACTGATGTGTTTCACAGTAGGAAACTTGACAATATTATATCATGTGAAACCAACAGCCAGAACAGACCACAGACTGGCTGATTTATATGAAATGCCCAGAACAGGAAATATTTATAATCTAGAAGTAGGCTAGAAGATGTTTAAGACTTCTGGGAAAGATGCAGAGAATGAGCACAGGATTTCTTTCAGGGATTATGCACATTTTCTGAAATTAAATGGTATACTGTGTGTGTGGTTCTATGAAAATGGTACACCAAAAGAGTGCAGTTGAAGACCATTGTTATTTATAGTCACATATTGGAGAGCACAGTGAACTGTGAGTACATTGCCTTAACATTTTTGTAGTTGTTGATGTGACAAAAAATCAGAGGGAAGATTTTAAGGAAGGACAGGCTTATTCTGTTTCGCAATTCAAAGGTATAGTCTGTCATGGTATACAGCATGTCATGACTTGGTATAGTTGAGGCAGCAGGGGCCTGGCACAGCTGGTTACATTGCATACAGAGTCAAGAAACAGAAAGATGAATACAGAAGACCAGCTCACTTTCTTCCTTTCATTCAGTCCAAGACCACAGCTCATGAAAATAGCTGCCTACATTAAGAGAAGACCTTCCTAACACACTTAACTTATTTATTCCCTCACAGACATGCATGGGTATTTGTTTCCTAGGATTTCCTAGATACTGTCAAGTTGACAATATTAACCATCACAATGAGCCATTCAAAATAATTTTGTGTAATTCACTGTATTTTAAACATGTATTTAAAAATAAATTGTCTAGAGAAATTAAGCCCTTCGAATGTTGATAGTAAAAAGATGTATCTTAGTAAACAACCAATAAAGGCAAGCATTTTTCAAGTGAAAAAGAAAATTTATAAAAATTACTTTCACTTAGTTCAAATTTTGGAATAAAACTTTTCTTGGTACCTATCTCATGGTTATGACCTAGCTACCAGGTCCTAAATCAGCAGGTGTCTGCATATGAGGAATTTATATCTCTGTGTAGCAGCTCACCCATGCCTATCATTTTTTCCATGCCCTTCCCACATCACTTTAGACTTAAGACTATGAGGGTAAAACACAGAAAAGATGATTTGCTTGTCCTTGCTAGCAATGTTTAGAAAACAGCAGTTCTGTGAGCTGGCATTAGGGACGATTCCAATAGAGTGATGTCATACTTTAACAGAGACTTCTGGGGTTTCATGCTTGAAACAGGAATCTGAAAACCAGGATGTCCACTATTTCCACTTTAAAAAAAAAAAGTTGTGATGCAGTATAATTTTATTTTTGGCATATTAGTTTGTTTAACTTACCTGAACTAAAGCATTTCTACTTTCTTGAGTTTAGAATTAGGTCCCTACAATTTGAAATTTCTTTCAGTTAGTGAAATGTAAATATGAGTCAAAAGGACAATCCTTTGCCGTGTATGAATTTCAATGTGTACAATTTCATGATACTCACAGGGAGAAAGATCTATCACATTCTTGTGTTTGAATACTAAAGATTCCACATGCTAGACACTGCCCCATGGTGAAGAGAGGCTGGGGACATTTCCATGGGAGGAAAAAAAAACCACAAAGAAACAAAATATGGGGTTTGGTGGGCAAAAATGATCTCATGGAGATAAAGAAAGAGGCTGAGTTTGTAAGCATAATGAACTCCTAAATTCCATAAAAGCAGAGAAACATTCTATTTTCCTCTTCCAAAGAATATGGGAAACACTTCCTCCCCAGGTCTCTCAAGCACTGCTGTGGAATTTTCCTTTTGAAGCTTTTAAAGGCCCAAATTTTCCAGCAGGAAGATCCCTTTGAAGTCAAGCTCTGAGCAGTGTCAAAACATATGGGAAACAACCAAAACCATGTAAAAGACTCTTAAAGTGTAGAAAACACTTTTCTAAAATAATGGCTGGAGCGACCATGGGGTTATGACGGAGCAGTATGACAGATGTTGGTGGTGCTGGCTGTTTGTTTTGATTTGGAGGAGAGAGGGAGACCTCGAAAATCTGAGTTACTTTTCTTCTTAACAAGAACCAAATTAGTGATTTCACTTGCTCCAGTTTAGACATAAGCATTTTCAGATTTATTCTCTCTGTTACTTAAAATAACCTTCCACTCTGAAGACAGAATTTCTGGAAGTGTTTAAATTTTTATCCCCTTATATAGTTTCCAGATTTGATTTTATATATTATTTTATGCACAATTCCCCCAGGTACTCCAGAAAATTAAAATAGCACAGAAAATTAATAGCTATTAAAATTAGTTAGAGCTTGAGCAGGGTCAACTGGCATGTATGATTGGTGGCTGAAAAAGATGTGTCCACGAATTTAGAGGGCCCATCAGATCTGATTTCATTAAAATGTTTATAAAAATTGATTTGTACTTCTTCCTACTAAATCTGTTAATTGCTTGGGACAGACCTATCCAGTAGTTCTGGACTGGAAATAAATGAGTAAAAACTACAGAAGGCTGTAGAAAAATACATGCATAATAGGTTTTCAACTCTTGTTGAGTGTTTTTGTTTATCCATCCTACTGACATCTGAAATCCAAAGTATACCAAAAGTAATGTAGTCTATTTATCTACATCTTATTCCTAGTTCCCAGCCTTTCCTCTCTGGTCTTTATCTCTGTATAAGCTGCAATTTTCTCCACAAATCAGCAAGTGTGGAGACTTGTGATCATATGTCCTCTCTTGCATACTCTCCTTTCCTGTTGGTCACTTGGAATACATTGGACTTCTGTTTATGTTTCCTATGCAAATACAACTGTACTTCAGCATCAGAATTACATATTTCTCAGAATATTTTAAGTTCTCTTTTGTAATCAGATGTTTCCTGTCCCAACCGCCTGATTCCAAAAACATGCAAGCTGCTTCCCAAATAATTGACTCAGAGGCTTAATATTGTTTCTAAATGTTTGATCTACAGCTCAGGCTTATTACTAGCTAACTTTTACATTCAAATTAATCCACATCCCTTATTATGCTCTACCATGTGGCAGTGCCTTTATTGGCATGGCACATTAATTTCCTGTTCCCTCTGCTTCTGGCTGGCAACTCCTGACTCCACCCTTATCCTTCCCATCATTCTTAGTTTGGTCACCCCACCTATACTTCCTGCCTAGCTACTGACCAGTCAACATTTTATTAAACCAATTCTAGTGACAAATCTTTCCAATGTACAAGAGGATTATCCTACAGCACTCTTTAGTTAGTTCATTGTTGATACATGTATTTCCTTCCAAATACACACCATCAGGTTCTGGAAACAAAAAAGAAGAAGAAGAAGAAGAAGCAAATTCTGAAGTCAAATGGCAGCTCACACTTGTAACCTCAACACTTGAGAGGCTGAAGCAGCATTGCAATGAGATTGCAGGCAGCCTGGGTGATATGTAAGTACAAGACCATTCTGGTCTGCAGTGTGAGACTCCATATTATAAAACAAAATGGCAACAGCATACACTTGGAACACATTGTTTAATTTGAAAACACAACACTCTTTATCATCTAAACTAAGCCAACTTTCAATGCTACCTCCTTTGTTATATTCAAACTGGAAATTCAATCCACTTTGAGCCAGTCTTTCATTTCTACATCTGTATATGTTTGGCCATGGTCATCTCTGAGCTTATTTGTCTATCAGAATGCCACCACACTTTAAAACAGATATTCAGTGATGTTTTTACAAGTTCAAGTAACAAAATGACCACCAACTGTAGCTTTTATAGTGAGCACAATTATTATCACAGATGCCAAGGAACTAGAATAAAAGTAAGTGTTGAGTTGGTTGATTCTGCAGTTCAGGGATGGACATGTTAAATTAACTTCCCTGAACCCTAGCAGGCTTTTCTTCCATGATGGAAAAATGGCTGTAGTTCATATCATCATAGCTTAGCACGACCATGGCTTAAGGCAAGAAATGACACCTTTCCCCAGCATTCCCTGGAAGCTCGCTGACTGCCTGCATCACACAGTCTGCCTAAGAGAAAGAAATAACCACAGCCGGCTTCAACAAGCAGGAATGTAATCACCCCTAAGAGGGTCATAACTGATAATTAAGACATAAAAATGTTCTCCTCTTCTTGATGTGCAAGGAGTAGCTATGAGTACATAAATAGATGTTTATCGTATCTGCGGGATTAAAATGTATGTGGGAAGATAGTTAAGAAAATGATGTCCTGTAAGGCTTTGAAGGGAAAGATAAGGAGATCAAGGTGTCTGAGAATTTACCCCTTGGCGAGAACGTGAGGCACATGAATCACTTGACCTTGCATTGAAAACAACAGGAATCTCATTAGTGACTAGACCACGGTGCCTGTTGGTATTGTATTCCTGAATGCCCAACAGAAATGGTACATCCCTTTGGAGAACATGTTTTGTCCCCTCCACTGGGCACTGACTGCATCCTACTACTGTGATCCATATTATTACTATCTACTCTGTGCTGCTTTTTGTTCTAATTACATCTTACTCCCATGAAGACTTACAATCTACTCCTGATACAACCAGGCAGTATAGTCATTCTTCTGGATCCCTTTATGATCCTTGAGATAAGAGAGCCTTAAATGCTTATAGTATAAAGTTAAAATGCATACATACATATTTGCTGTGTTAATCAGACCTTTTCCTCACTGTGAAAATACTTTCTCTCAGCATAAGAAAGAAAAATTTTACTCGTCTCATGGTTTCAGACGTTTTGCTTTATGCTCTGATTGCTCCACTCTGTGAGCCTGTGGTGAGGGAAAAAAATGAGGGCAAGTGTGCAAAGATGTTCAGTTCGTGGTGGCCAGGAAGCAGAGAGGGACAGGAAGGGCCCAGGAACAACGCAAAGACCCTAAAAAAAACACTCTTTCAGTGATGTGCTTCTTCTAGCCAGGCACCATTTCCTAAAGTTTCCATAGCCCCTAAAATAATGCCACCATCCGAGGACCAAACTCTCAACATGAGCCTAGGGTGACATCCTTAATCAAACTACAAGGCATGCATGATATCTGTTATGGATTGACTATGTACCCACATGAAGTCTTCTTGCAAAGCTCCCCCAGATGGTATCTGGAGATGGTGCTCTCAGGAGTTCAACTTTGCTTAGGTCCTGAAGGCCATGTGACAGGACTACGCTCTTCCCTTTGCCATCTCCCCTTCTGAACTCTGTTCACACTCTTCACAGTCATTGTAGAGAGGACATGTGAGGGGGCAGAGTCTACCAATCAGGAGGGAACTATCACCTGGAACCTAATTGGCTAGCACCTTGGTCTTACCAATAAAGAGCATGCTGTTACAGATCATCAAAGGACCTAGCACCATTTTTCAAAAATGTTTAGTGACTGAAGTTTCCATTTTGAAAAAAAAAAAATCAAATCTCCTTTTTTTTAAAAAAAGGAACACCCTGGCTGTCATGATAGAACTCTCATCCAGTGTCTGATAGAAGCGGATGCAGATATCCACTGCTGAGCTCCAGGTGGAGCTCCAGGAGTCCAGTTGGCAAGAGAGAGGAGGGATTAGTTGTATGAGCGAGAGATGTTGAGACCATGCTTGGAGGAAGCATAGGGACAAATAGCCAAACTAGTGGAAGCTCATGAACTGTGAACCAATGGCTGAGGAGCGCCCATGGAACTGGATCAGGCCCTCTGGATAAGTAAGACAGTTGATTAGCTTGAACTGTTTGGGAGGTCCCCAGGCAGTGGAGCCAGGACCTGTCCTTGGTGCATGGGCTGACTTTTTGGAACCTGCGGCCTATGTGGGACACTTTGCTCAGCCTTGGTGAAGGGAGGAGGGGATTGGACCTGCCTTGGCTGAGTCTGTCAGGCTGGACTGACTCCTCAAGGGAGACCTTGCCTTGGAGGAAGTAGGAATGGGGGGGAGCATATCGGGGGGTGGGGAGGACCAGGGGGTGGGAGGAGGGAGGATGGGGGAATCCATGGCTGAAATGTGAAATTAAGTTAATTATAAAATTTAAAAAAAAATTCATTTACTCAATTTAAGCTTCTCCTAACTGGTTGTCACAGATCAGGCAGTCTCAAAGTGAGGTAGTCGTGAATCTACGCAGACCACGGCACTGGAAGATTGTTCCCCCACAGACCTATCAGTTAACGGTCCTGCTTTGTTTGACTGGCTTCGTTTTGTGTTTTGCTGTGCTGAAGCATTGGACTCAGGACCTTGATCAGGCCCTCTTAACATCAAGCTTTATTTTCAGTCCTTTTTTGTTTGTTCGTTTTGTTTCATTTTGTTGTTTCTGAGATAGGATCTCACTATCCATCCCAGGATGGCCTTGAACTCATGACTCTCTGCTTTATTCTCTCAGTGCTGGGATTACAGGTGTCAACCACCATGAACGGTAACCAGGGTAACTTTTCTGATCATCGTGAAATATAATAACAGGCACTTGCTTTATCTCCTTCTGCCTCACCAGGTCCCTTCTGCGTGCATAGAAACTTTTTCACCTGTTGGAAGAAATGTGAAGCATTTTTTTTTAAAGACTTTTCTAGTGGTAACTGGGATTGACAGTGCTCATCCCAGGTAAAAATAAAACCCCAGCCTCCACTAAAGAAACAGACCCTCCCTTTTCCCAGCTGGCCGTAAGCCTGATGACTTGTGAAGGAATGGGTGAAGCAGAAAACTCTCTCAGTGCTTCCACAGCAACCTCCCCAGCTCAGGGAGGTAACAGTAGCTTTTCTGTGGTTGGGGAGCTAAAGGATGAGGGATAGACAGACCAGTGTTGTGCAGGTGATATTGATGCCCTCTGGAATGGGAATGACTGACCATCTCCGTAGAAGAAATGTAGTCACTGAGGGTTCTGTGCATGTCATCTCTTCATGAGAGGGAGGTAACTCCTCTGGCTGACATTTTGAGGGTTTTGACAATATGTCTGTAAACCTTTTGTTGCAGAAATCCAGGAGAATGACCTGAGAAAGTATTCTTTAATTCTTTCTCATTATTATTATTATTATTATTATTTTGGTTTTTTGAGACAGGGTTTCTCTGTGTAGTTTTGGTGCCTGTCCTGGATCTTGCTCTATAGCCAGGCTGGCTTCGAACTCACAGAGATCTACCTGGCTCTGCCTCCTGAGTGCTGGGATTAAAGGTGTGCACCACCACTGCCCTGCTTTATTATTCTTATAGTGAGAGAACATCATCATAATGCTAAAAATCAAAAGAAGGTGGCCATATCTACTCTATAACTCTAGAAGAGCACACATGCACATATATACACACACACAAACATATACCACACTCTTCACACACACACACACACACACACACACACACACACACACACACACTTGATAATACTATAAAAAGGTAATAGATTTGCAAGCATATAAGTAGATCTAATTAGGATAAAACTTTTTGTAAAAAAGGCTTTTCCATTATAAGCTTGTTAAAAGCAAATCCTATTTATCTTACACCTTCAAGGATTGGTCCACAGATTTTAGCCACAGTTAAGATTTTACTACATGGGTTTTTGAAATAACTTATACTTTTAAAGGTCAAAGGGCATACTCTTGATTGACATACTACTCTTTCAACTTGGCTTTCATTATTTCCCAGCAGGGGATGATTAAAAGAAACGGTAAAATAATACAGTCATTCCAAAAATTATCCTTATGAAATGAGAGAAGTTCTCAATTCCTCTGAGAAACCAAAAGAATTCACAAGACTTTTATTGACATAATATTATACATTGCTCCTAATTATTGGGTAGTTTAAAGTGAGGCATTTTGAAGAATATAATACTTACACTTAAAATCATAGACAAAAGCAGCTCCTGTATTTAATCAGAGAAACTCCCTCCTTACAGTGAATAGTAGTGAATGCAGAAGCTCATCCTTACCCAGGATCCATAAAATGAGCAGTGGGCGTGAATCCAGCCTGAGTTAAGTCAATTATGTAAACACTTTTAGGCTCAGGGTACATTTTGGAGAATATAGTGGGGAGTATGTAAGAGCTAAAAGATAGAATGAAGGTCCAAAAAGCACCACTTCTAGGCTCAATACAATGACTTTAATCATTAATTAACATCATCTATAGCTAGCTGCCCTTGGCCTACACAATCCAGTCCTATCAATAGTCAGTCAAAGAAGGGGAAGGGGCTAACAGGCACTTCCCTTTGCCTTTGCATTAGAGACTATGGAAAGATTCTGGAAGAGGAGGAATTACTGTCTTTAGTTATATACCCTCTACTGAGACCATTTGGCTCTAATGAAGAGGTCAAGTCCATGATCGCATATGTATGCAAAATTGTAATATATGTATACATACATACATACATGCATATATATATATATATATCAATTAAGTAGACACATACACACACAAAAAAAAACAACTAAACAATACTCATAAAACATAAGCCTGAGATACAGGAAGGAAGTGGGATGTAGTGGTGGGCATGCTTTCCATGAGGTGTAGCCTGACTACTGGGATCCAAATACCATTTAAAAAAAGGAAGAAAGAGAGAGAGAGAAAGAGAAAGAAAGAGAGAGAGAAAGAAAGAAAGAAAGAAAGAAAGAAAGAAAGAAAGAAAGAAAGAAGGAAGGAAGGAAGGAAGGAAGGAAGGAAGGAAGGAAGGAAGGAAGGAAGGAAGGAAAGAAGGAAAGAAAAGTGGACCAGTAAAATGGCTCAGTCAGTAACAAAGCTTGCACCAAAACTAATGACCTGAATTTGATCCCAAGACCCACAAGTTGAAAGGGAAAGAGCCAATTTCTGCAAGTTGTCCACTAACCTTTCACACACAAGTAATGGCGTGTCTATGCCTCTCCACCAAATTAATTAATTAATTAATAATGATTTTCTAAAAGTTGTAGGTATAAAATGAAAAACAAAGCCACTTTCTGAGGCAGAAATGGAATCAGCACACCAGTTTAAATACAAAGCATTTCAATAGGGCCCCAAAGTCAAAATGCTTTCCTCAGCTGGGGGATTGCTTATTTAAGAAACCCACATGGAGCCCATCAGCTGTGAACTGGAGACTAAGGAAACAAAAGAAACAGAGTAGAGAGTGCCCCATTAGACCATTAAGCTCTAGCACTGGTCTGCGGGTAGTGTTCGGATTATTTAACAGATTTATTTTTCAGTGTGTTACCTAATACTTTTGATTTGTTTTCTTCTAGAATGCATTATTTAACAAGAATTTTTCACAATCCCTAAATAAGTGCCCAACTCCAATCCATTTGTACCCACTACACTGCTGGAACATTAGCACTTTCAACATAGCATGGTATAGAAACAAGTCCATTATTCATTGGTAATTCCCATTGGTAGGAATGCAACCTACTAATTATTCTACATCTTCATCACCTAACTACATGCAAATTTTTAATAATCCCTAGCTTTGTAAAGAGTTCTTTAATTTTTAATGTTTCATTATAAAAAAATAAAATCATGCAGCAAGGTAGAAAGAAAGCTTTTAAAAATGCCACCCATATGTCACCATCTACATGCAACATTGAATAACAATTTGTGACATATTTTTATTATTTGCATGTATATTTAAAGAACTACTTAAGATAAATTATTGATATTTTCACATCAGATATTCCTGGGTAAGTCACAGAAAGGTGAAATTAATGCTTTTAGAATCAGAAGGGAAGAGTTTTATTTCCTTCACTTTCTCAACACCCCTTGACTTTCCCTGTCTCCCTACATGATATAACTTCAACAAATACAAATATTTGTACATATAGTGTTTCTCTCCCTGTCATTTTACACATTTCAAGGGACAAGGGACTAAGAGTAGACTGAGTCTCAAATCTCATGTTTGAACTCCCATGTAAAGAGCATCCTCCTCCCTAAGGTCAACATAATTTCCAGATTTAACAAAATTAAAAGTGCTTCTTAGTGCTTTTTCAATATGAAATTTATATTGAAATACACTAGCTATCTCAAGACATACTTTATGGATGGTTGTTCAAGCCAATGTGTAATTGCCAGTTGTAAATTACATTGGCTTATATTTCCCAAGGTGTAAAATTTATGAGCATTCTCCATCTGTCAAAAATAATAACACTTTATAGCATATTCAATACCAAAAAATCCTGTTAGCCTTCTAGAATTGGTTATTAGTATTTCTGCTTTATGTTGTGCCACCCCTAAGAGCCATGGTTACCATCACCAATCATATTAAGCCCACATTTCTACTCTACAGGAATAAGCAAGAACTTTCTGATATATTTGCAAAATGAATTCAACAAATCTGGGGCTTTGCAAGAAGGTAATGATATTGTTCATCTGTTATTCCATCAGGTCCAAAGCTGCTGTTCTAGAACACACATGAAGCCATCTGAATTTACCAGGTTTGGGTGAACCTCGGTTTTATAAAAAGCATAATCAACATGTGTCTTTGGAAACAGATGAGCTGAATTCAATTTATTGAAAAAGTGAGGTAAAACTATAAAATGTAACATAAGTCATATTTTAATGCTCAAAACTAAAATATCCCAACTAGGCTTAAATGATTAATTTCATGTTATGGGTTTATCTTATGCTTTTAGCATGACAAAGTTTTATATGATTTAATAATAAATTATGTTCAACTTATTAAGCCTTATAGTCTATCTGCAAAATAATTGGATATTTGAAGGTTGGTAAAAACTGAAATAGTTTCAGTAAGTATAAATCAATCTTTAGTGACAAAGAAAACATTGAGCTTTGCAGTTTTAAGTCAAAGGGAGTGGAGACTGTTCCTCTGTATCATTTGCCAGGTGAATTTGTGCTTTGAACTTTGCAAGTAGATTTACAGAGTGGTGTATGAAAGCAAGTCACCAGAAAGCAAACTCCCTTTGTTCTCTCTTGGTCTCTCTGTCTACTACCTGCTAAAGAACTATTTGAACAAAGTCCAGATGAAGTATGAAGTTTGGATGTTCTTTCTCTCTCTGGTTCTCCTTCGTTCTATGCTTCCTTCTTTCTTTTCATTTTAGCACTGCAGATACTCAAGTAAGAAAAGCTCTATGAAAGGATCCACTAAATTAATTCCTGATCAGGTATTTTTTGTGAATGAAATTTCACTGACGGTCACCACTTGTCAGCCACTCAGCAGCTTGCACTGTAGAATGTTCTTATTGATTTGATCTAACTACCGAACAAAGGAAACTCGAAACTGCAAGGAAAACAAGAAAAGGGCATTGTTAATCTGTCTAAAAAAGTGCGTGTATTCATATTCAAATGACATGGCAGATTAAACAGATGTCACTGAATCACGGATTGTGTAGCTTGTAGGTCTATTTTGGTGGAAATGAGGTCAGAGCCTCAGAATAGATTCAGCATTTCGTGAGTATAATCATGTCTCAGGTTTTAGTGCCTGCCTGAGATAAACTTTCAGCTTGGCTCTTCGATATCATTATGGACCTCATCAGGATGATTTAGTTTCAAAATTAAGTACAAAAATTACTGCCCAAATATCCTCTTAAAAAAACAAAACAAAAACAAAAACACGGCTTCCGTTGGATCTCGAGAATGCCATTGTGAATCGAAGCAGGGCCTGAGCAGAATGCTGGGGATCCTAAGATGGATTCTGACTCCTTTGTTATCTCAGAACGAGCAAGCCAATTGATGTGGACTCACACCTAGCGTTGTTTCTGACTTAGGGACGAATGAGTGAATTAAGCAAACTGACATTAAGTATAGATGTTTTCCACAGCTAGATCAACATTATTCAGTGATTCATTTTATCTCCTCACTGTGTGCTAAAATATACACAAAGTTGAGTTCACTGTGATACATATTTTAAATATTTCAAAGGCTTTAGTCATCACTTCTGCAAGCAAACTATGCATCTGGCAGATATAAATTTAACCTCAGAATTCTGTAAAGAAATGGTATAGTGACACAAAGTATTTGGATAATTATAATAAAAATAAAAATGTGAACTGTTTTAGTTGAAACTTTTTTCTGTTTAGGGGAAGAAAATTACTTGTGTTTCTTGATAATTTTAGAAAGAGAACCATAGAAATAGCCATAACTAGGAAATAATTATTTTTTAAAAACACTCTCATAAATATGATTATTTTCATATTTTGTATTCTAATTCATTACATGTCTCTTAATGAGCAGTTTCTAAAATATGGCCTCAGACATTTAAAGCTTTTTAATTGTTTAAGCTATTCCTTAGTAAATATACAGTTAATGGAATTCTTCACAGGAGTCAAGGGTCTCAGTTACATCCAAAGATTCATTCTCTAGAATGAATCCACATAAATAAAGAGCTTCTCCCCTTTGTGTGAGCAGGATCTCCCATCACTCAAGTATGACACCAGAGAGTTCAAAGCCATGTGTATGAGAACAGGCTCCACCCTGGACCCCACCAGCATGAGCTCTAGTACAAAGAGTTCAACAGCTTGAGCACTTTTAAAGTCTCGGATTTCAGGGCACTGATCTTCCGCATGGAGAAAGCAATCATTTTACTGTAATCGTCTTCGTAAGACTGAGGAATGCCCATTCTGTGGTGAGCACAGTGCTGGGCAAAAAATGATCAGTAAGCGTTATTTTTATTACAGTTAAAAGCTATGAGAAGCTATGGGGCTTCTGTAGCTGAGCAATTTGTTAACTACTCTTGTTCCTACTCTTTACCTTTGTAAACTAGACTTGATGAAAGAATAAAGTGTGATTGTCCTAGTTAGGATTTCCATTGTTGTGATGAAGTACCACAACCAAAGGAAGGTAGTAGTGGAAAGGCCTTACTTGGCTTATGTTTCCGTATCACAGTCTATCTTTGAAGGAAAGGAAGTCAGGACCCGAACTCAAGCAGGGCAGGAACCTGGAGGCAGGAGCTGATGCAGAGGCCATGGAGGAGTGCTGCTTACTGGCTTGCTCCTCATGGCTTGCTCAACCTGCTTTCTTATAGAACCCAGGACAACCAACCCAGGGGTGGCACCACCCAAGTGGCCTGGCCCCTCCCCCATCAATCAGTAAGAAAATGTCCTACAGGCTTGCCTACAGCTTGATCTTTTGGAAGCGTTTTCTCAATTGAGGCTGTCTTCTTTCTGCTAACTCTAGCTTGTGTCAAGTTGACATAAAACTACTCAGCATGGTGATGATAAGCAAAATTAATTTTTAAAAAAATTAAACAATATGAAAGTGCTAACTAGTATCTCATTGAATGCCCACCAAACCAAAATTTAGGTTATCTTCAATAGCACTGGAGGAAGAGAAATTAATAAAACAGAGAGTAAGTCTTCACAAAGCAATGTAAGTAAGACTCCAGACATTTTTGAGTTAGAGTTATCTTCTCCTCAAAAGAATTTTTATTAAAAAATATTTCTATTCATTTTACATAACAATCACAGATCCCTGTCTTCCCTCCTCCTGCCCCTCCAGCCTCCCCCCCACAACCCACCCACCCCCATTCCCTCCTCCAACAAGGTAAGGCCTCCCATGGGGAGTTAGCAGAACCTGGTATATTCAGTAGAGGCAGGTCCAAGCCCCTCCCCCTGCCTTAAGGCTGTGCAAGGTGTTCCATCATAGGTAGTGGGCTCCAAAAAGCCTGCTCATGCACCAGGGATGGATCCTGACCTTACTGCCAGGGGGCCCCTTAAACAGATCAATCTACACAACTGCCTCACTTATGCAGAGGGCCTCCCCAGTCCAGTCCTGGGAAGCTCCACAGGTGTTGGTCTAAATTTCACAAGTTCCCACTAGTTTGGTTTGGTTGTCTCTGTAGGTTCCCCATCATGATCTTGATGTCCCTTTCTATGAGCATGACTTTTAAATTATACTAGAATGACTAAACGGTTGGAATTAAATTTGACTGGAATGCACAGCCATAGTCCTTGTATGTTCTGAACATGTTTCTCTTAAGGCCTTGGGAAATCTATCCGATTTTGTGCAATGTATAGGCCTGGTCTTCATTCCCACACCCATTTATACAGGTCTTTTGATTGTGAGACAAATGGGGACATGAGCCTGAATTGCTTCACGCTGCGTGGACCATCAAGTGCTTCGTTCTTTTAGCCTCTTCAAGGAGCCCCTTATCATACCTGCCGGTGAGTGAAAATGAGATTAAACTTCAGTTTGCCTCATTTCATTATTTTTTATGTCAGAAGGCCAAAAATATAAAGTGAAAACCAAAAACATGATTAAAATACCAAGGCCTAAATATTTCTAAAACTGAATAATTACACCAATGTATTTTAACGTACCATCTTTATTGTGTGACTGCTGTTTACTTAATTGTTATTTGTATTATGAGAGTTTTTAAAATTGTAACACTCTCATCTCAGAAGAATAGGATACACCCAAATAATACTGTTTTCTCAAAAGTTCCAAAAGAAACCATGAGTTGCTGGATCAGCCAGATTTCCTATAGTGTATATTTATGTAGCTTAGTTCTGGGTTCTTTATGTAGAAAAAGAGGAATTAAAACTTCAAAGAAGTTTGAGCTTGGAGCTTGTAATTCAAGCTTCTTGGGACAAAACATTTTTACTGTGTGCTCATTTTTTATTTTAAATGAAAATACATATTTTCCCAGTATGCCCTTTCAGTTCTGAAAAAAAAAAAAAAAAACAGCAGTCAGGAGATTTTATGGTGAAATATTTCAAGAGAACCTTGAACACGGGCCAAGAAAACACTTTTAAGCTTTGCTAAAACAACTCACATCTAGGACTTTATTTGCTCATTAGGCTTGTGAGGGGCACAGGCAGACTTTTATAAAGAAGGAAAAATTCCTTCCCCGGTTACGACTCCAGTGGCTTTATGAACCTATTTTCAAAACAAAAGTGAGAACAAGAGAGGTTCATGGTTTCAGGTGAGGCCCTAGGAAGACAGAAAACATGCTTGGGGCAGACTTCAGCCAGAACATGGACAGACTTAAAGCACACTGAATATGAGAAATTATTTTCTAAGAAAATGAAGGATTCCAGTTGTGGCCAGAGTTTCACGTGGAGTTATGAGTAGATTGGCTGGTTCCGCTCACTAGGTAGTTTTATTAGCACATGTTAATTACACAAAGTAATGGGTTTTATTGTGGCCACTTCATGCATGCAAATAACATATTATCTGATCATTTCCATCCCTCCTATTACCCTCCCTCCTCCCCTGTCCACCTCCTTCCTCATGTCTTAAGTCATGCCCCCATGCCCAGATTCCACATATGAGAAAAATAAAAAGTGATCCTTGTTACATTTTTCTTTATGGATGAATTGTGTATGAGTGTGTGTGTGTGTGTGTGTGTGTGTGTGTGTGTGAGAGAGAGAGAGAGAGAGAGAGAGAGAGAGAGAGAGAGAGAGAGAGAGAGAGAGAGAGAGAGAGAGAGAGAGAGAGAGAGAGAGAGAGAGAGAGAGAGAGAGAGAGAGAGAGGCGAGCAGTTTCTTTATCCATTCATCCACTGATGGACACTTCAGTCACTCTGTGACTTTGCTGTTGAGTGTGGCACCTCAGTGAACATGGTATGCACATGTAGCTATTGCTTAGTGTCTGCTGTGTTCCCAAGACTACTGTTCCTAATTCTGGGAGTTCTACTTGAAACTCTGTACTAATATCCATGCGGACAGACTGATTTCTACTGCCGTCAACAATATATAAGGGTTCCTTCTTCCCACAACTGACCAGCATTTCCTTATTTTACATTATTGGGGGTAGCCACTCTGACTTGTGTAAGATTTGCATTCCACTGATCACTCAGCACTTTGCCTCATTTTTTCATATATTTGTTGTCAACTTGCACATCTTTCTTCAAAAGTAATTTACAGTTCTCCCACTTATTATTGGATTACTTGTTCTATTGAAGTTAGGGTTTTGGTTCTTATCATATTCTGTTGTTAATACCTTATAAAGATTCTTGTCATAGTCTCTAGGCTGTGTCTTCATACTCTGATGTTTACTGATTGTCAATGATTGCTATTGTTTCCTAAACAATGAGAGTCTCACATTTCTAAGACAATATCTTGAAATGTTTCCTCTATGTTTTCTTCTAGAAGTTGCAATGTTTTGGGTTGCATGTTAAGGTATTTCACACTTTTTAGTTGGATTTTGTATGGAGTGAGCAAAAAGAAACTGCTTTGAAGCTCTACATTTCATATTCAGCTTTTCCAGCATTATTTGTTAAAGAGACTATCTTTTGTCTAATCTATTTTAACCTCTTTATCAAGAATCAAATGGCCAGAGCTGTGATGGTCTGTTTCTGAGTCTTAAATTCTATTTAACTGGTTTATACATTCTTTATGGTGTTAGCATTATGCTGTTTGGGTTACTATGGCTCCGTGTTATTATTTTCTGTAGTCAGTTATTGTGATACCTGCAACATTGCTTTTGTTGTTCAGGGTTACTTTGTCTATTTAAAATTTTCAATGTTTATATATATATATATATAAACTTTATATATATATATATATAAATATATATATAAACTTTATATATCAATAATAGACATATTGAAAAAGGAAATGAAAAAGAATCTCACCACAATAAATCATTCGTAGGTAGGTAGGTAGGTAAGTAGGTAGATAGATAGGTAGATAGATAGATAGATAGATAGATAGATAGATAGATAGATAGATGCCTTAACAATAAATCTAAGAGACAAAAGTTCTGAGGAATCAAAACCATGAAATATTGAAGAATGACACTGAAGAGAGAATGTGGAAAGAACCCCTATATTTATGGATTCACAGAATTAATATTGTTGAAATGGCTTACATTTCTGACTCTGTAAGAGCTAAACCCACCAGAGGTAAATGAGTCTATGAGCTATTTTGTGTATGGATATAGATCATAGAGAGAGTGTGTGCTTGTGCCTGTTTATATGGGAGTCTATAAGTGTGTGTAATGTGTAATGTGTTAGCCATGTTTGTGATTATTCCTGAGATTGCAAAAGCCTCCTCATTCAGAATTTCTGCTATGCTACTCTTTAATGACAGAATAGGATTGAAAACAGGTTTAATTCTCCCTGATTTTTTATAAAAATGGAGAAAACATTGTGTGCTTATTTTTACCTACATTCCTTTTCATTATGTACTAAATAGGTTCAGCTGCCAATTTTTCTTTTGTTCACTTGACAGTGTTTCACTGAATGGTCATACAGAAGGCAAAGGGACATAAAAATTGATACAAAATAGGAAACAATAAATCAATAGCTATATATTTCAAAACATAACAACAGAAGTAATGTAGATAGGATGTGCTATTGTTTAAAAGATAGATTTATAGTTGCTAGCACACATCTAATTTTAATTCGAATACATAAATTAGGATAAAGGATAAAGAAAGATTTAGATTTGATTTATATCACCATGGGAGCTAACCCTTTCCCAAGTACATGGGACACACTAAAGACTGAGGTGGTTTTTACATTTCAGCAGGACTATATCCCTTCTTGATCTCATAAAATTATCTACACAAGAAGTATTTAATTTGCAGGGAAAGGGGGGGCCTCACATGCTTTGGTAATTAAAATGGCTGAGGAGAGGGTGGGCCATGAAGAGGAAGCCTGCGTGGCATAACTACTTTAATTGGGTATTAAAATAAAAACCTCTGACTTAGGCTCAAACAGAGCTATCTATCTCACACAATGATGTGACTTAAATCCATCTGAAATATTAACACATCTCTATGACAAGGATCTATCCGTGCACACACTGGTGTCTCCCACGTGACTTAGCACCTTTCTGCCCTTCCTTCACAGACAGGGACCCATCCACCGAGGGGGATAGAATGAAGAGACAGCTCAGGAGGCTTCAGTCTCTAGGAAACAGGCCGATGCAGGCACGTTTCTGGAGCACATTTACATGTGGATATTGAAGGAGTTTCAGAAATGCCAAGGTGCAGGCAGCAAATCCATCTACTTTGTATTCGGAGGAAAGTGAAGACATTTAAATTAAATAAAATTAGAGCTGATCGAAGACAACCCGGACACGTACAGACTTGGCAAATGACCTGTCTCTACCTCATAGCTTGTTTAATTAATGATAAGAAAAATTTAAAGGTTGGGACACAAAGCATACTAATGTGTGCTTACTGCTTCTGTGACTCCCTTGTGAACAGACTAGCAGAAGCATTTAACCTTTTAGGATAACCTACAGACAACTTATTTCTAGAAAGCATTTGGGTACTGAGCTAAAATTTCCCATCCAAGTTTTAAAACTCTTAAAAAAAAAAAAGACTTTGACCAAGAGTCTATGACATATCAGAGTGTGTATTTGATCTTGGTGAAGCTGTATGGGAGCCTGAACTGCCTCCCTCCAGCTGCTGTGAGGACTCCAGGTGCTTCCTTTCAGAGGAACCAGGATATTGATGGGGGAAAAAGTTCTCTGGCAAAGTAAAAGGAAGTCGGACGTGAGGAAAGCCACAAAACAAGTGCGTTAAGTCCTTGGGTTTTCAGCGTCCAGAAAAGATTCTTCACTCAGCCCAGGGATCTGCCGGAAGCCGGCATCTAAATGCAAAAGCCAAACACCCACTGCCCCATCAGAGAAACTTAGGGAAAAAAACTCCCTGGGGTTTTACTAGAGTCCCATTTCTTAATGTCCCCCTTTCCACATACACCCACTACTCAACTCTTTATGGATACAGAGTCGGTTCATAGACTTGTGACATTTTTCCTACTTTTTTGGTCTCTATCTGAAATGCTCCCCAAATCCAAATACAGTGAGTGTTATTACCTCAACAAGACTTTCCCTGACAATTAGGCCAAATTAATTGCTTAGTTGTTTGTGCATTATTTACCATAACATTAGCTGTATTTTCCTATAACTAGATCTGTCTTATTTGGACAGATGGTTGCGCAGGGAAGGATGTTATATTATGTATTCTCTAATCCTCTAGTTTCAGCAGTTATTTATCAGTATTCTGGAAAATTCCATTGTTCCTACATGAAAAAAAAAAATCAAAACATGTTGAAACCAGTGCACTAAACAGAGTTAAGAGGGCATCTATGTCATATGACTTCTTAGAATCTGCCAGTTAGAAGGTACTGGTGTGTGTGCTGTGGTGGGTAGCCCAGGATGTAGAATTTCACCATTGTTAATCTACAGACACCTACTTAGGAAGAACCCCCTCATTTTGACCACACTTTCATACTTTCTAGCACATGAAAGATACCAGAGGAAACATTTCATAAATAAATAATTGCATTTTGTGCTATTTATATTTTAAAGAATTAGTATTTCTGCAACACTGCTCAGTAACTTAAAAAACCATTGTTTCTGCCTTTGCTAAGCTATGGATCCTATGACAAATCCTACAGCTAGTCTGCATCTCTGGTTCCGCTGGTGTGCAGCAGGCAGCAATCATGTTAATGGTTCTATGGTATATTTTAAAGTACTCTATTTGAGTGAAGTGTAACTTGAAGCAAAGATATATGATTACTGGCTGAAGCTATTATAAAAAAAAATCACAGCTTGCTTTGGTGTGGAGAAGATCAGGTCCATGTCATTTTTGTCTTCGATATAATCAGTATTTTCAGCCATAAAGAATAAGCCTTTCATTTTGGTTTTGTGGTAGTTCTTATATAGACCAAACCATGTCCCTTGAAAGGGAAAAAAGTCTTCCTTACCCTAAACTGTCTACCATAACTAATTCTGTCAAAGTCGTTGGGGGAAAAATCATAGACATATTTTCTGACTTTGGTTTTTGGCTTAAGAGTGCACTAAGTTCCTTGAATATATTTAATTAAAACCTTCATACAAGAATCTCATGGAAAAAAATTAATCTCATGAAACAGATTTCTAGAGCCCTGTAATCTGGGCCACTTGTAGGAGCCATCAGCTTACTGCAAACAGGACTTCGGTCAGTGGAAAACTCTTCTGGACCCTCATCTAGGTGCTGCTCAGGCACACACTCTGCTCAGTGTGGCTCCAGGTCCAGATGGCAAGAGCTCTTGGTTCACTGTGAGTCTTTCTCATACTGTAAACTAGCTATGAACTGTTCAATTAAAATGTCTCTCATTGTGGGGAAAGCAAACGATTAATCCAGTCTGTCTCACTGTAGTGATAAACTAAGCACATGTAGCTAGAAAAACTCAACCCAGATCTGAGTACCACACATAATCAGAACTTGTCGGACTATTTCAGACCATGGGCTATCTCAGCACCCTACCTGGAAGCTGAGTTTCCGCATTGTTTGTCGGCTATTGTGGCCTTTGTTCTTTGTATTTCCTGGCAATATGGTATCCATGGAGAATAATCATGGTGCATGTTAGGAGAGGGTTGGAAAGCAGCACACTCCATTCACATGTGTTAACCAATGGCAAATTAATCCATTCAGTCATCATTGCCTCTGTGCTAGGTACTACTTATGTTTATTGACACAGTAACAGGCCCTTCTGTCTCCACACTGATGAAACTTAGAGCCTACTCCTGTAGCTCAGCCATGCTGATTCTGCTCTTTCTCTAGATCCATGTATCATTCTAACTTCTTAGTAACTTTATACTCAAGGGGATCGTCCACTGTCTCTGTGCTTTGGACATGCTCAACTCTGTGGTGAGAAAAATAATAATGCTGAGCTCTGTGAGGCACAGTAGAATGAGATGATGACTTAAGAAGGATGTTAGATAATTTTACCTTATTAGTAATGATAGTAAATTCATTCATCTATTTACCCAACTCATATGCCCAATCACAATCACTGAGATAAATAGAGTTTCCCTGTTCTACCAGCTACCCAAATGTTTCTTTAGTAGAAGATGACCCTTGGTCACATAGACACTGGGGAAAATGTCTGATACTTGCTTTAGTTGATTTCTCATGTATAAATATATGCAAGAGTTTAAGAGTTCATAGGATATAATTTTCTCTTAAATCAATCTCCTCTTGTATCAGTCCATAGCCTTGATGCCCATGGCACAAATTGTGCTAAAGGAGACCTTAAAACCTTGCTTGCAGGCCGGGCGGTGGTGGCGCACGCCTTTAATCCCAGCACTCGGGAGGCAGAGGCAGGCGGATCTCTGTGAGTTCGAGGCCAGCCTGGGCTACCAAGTGAGTTCCAGGAAAGGCGCAAAGCTACACAGAGAAACCCTGTCTCAAAAAACCAAAAAAAAAAAAAAAAAAAAAAAAAACCTTGCTTGCATGGACAGATTCAGTTATTTGGGAAGGTGGGAAAGATAACAGAGGTCTTCATCTCCCATCTCAGTTTCCTTTACACATAAGTGCAAGCTATAGGCTTTATTCTCGAGTGTTCTTATCATATAGAGAACAATATCAATAAAAACTAACAGTGCTGACTTCCATCTGAGATCCAGACAACAGCCTGCCTTTGTCATGAGGCACCAAATTGCTTCTAGTTGGAAGTTGATGCCTTCAAGATATATTTTTGTTCGTGAAATAGTGGCAAAGTGTAGGACTATTGAGAGATAACAAAATAAAATTTCCTCACAGCAATGACAATTTCTATAATCCACCAAACACCAGTCAGATATTTTGAATTGCATCTAAGGACTACTTTTTGCTGTGTCATGTGCTTTATCTTTTAGGAATCTTTCCTGTTCTCTTTCTCCCCTCGCTGATCAAATTGATGGATCTGCTTTGCTTCCTTGATGTTTCTTTTCCTTTCCACTCCACCACCCTCGAGAGTATCTGCCAACCCACTTACCCCATTTCCAAGATGCTTATTGATAAACACTGGCTGCCTCTGTGTTTGTAAGGA
Source organism: Peromyscus maniculatus bairdii (assembly GCF_049852395.1). Taxonomy (NCBI): domain Eukaryota; kingdom Metazoa; phylum Chordata; class Mammalia; order Rodentia; family Cricetidae; genus Peromyscus; species Peromyscus maniculatus. The sequence continues at coordinate 47,367,341 of NC_134862.1, read as the reverse complement.
AAAGAATTATATTTCCATCACAAAATAAAATCAAAACTTGTCAAAGTCAATGTAAAATATCCCTTAACAGTTAGTAAAAGAATGTGATGAACCATGTGAACATCTACAATGTTGGGTTGAGTTGGGTTAAGCTGGGAGAGTTTGTGAGAACTTGCATCTTGCAAATTACTTGAATGCTCTCCTGATGGCCAACCACGTAAATGGACTTTGAGGGTCAATGAATGGTCCAGCTCAGCCACCTGTACAGCGGTACTTCGAATGTTTCTGAGGCCAGTCTGCAAGTAAACAAAGACAGCAGCATAGAAGTTCCTATATTAGGGACTGAGGATGCCCAAGAGGAAGGATGGGTGAGGAGTGCCAAATGCTGATAACTTCCACATTGTGCTTCTGCATGTGGTGCAGCTGTCGCAGGTGGGGTTTCTGGAAGCAGATGCAGAGGTGTAGCTGGGTGCACAATGTTTATTACAAATTCCAAGGGCCGGAAGATGAAGTTTCCGCTTCTGGAAGGGAGAAGAATAAAACCATGTGAACCATAATCCTGACCCATCAAAGCCTCTTCCTTCACAAGGCTCATGTTGGACTAATGAGTTTGGCCTTCCTTTCCCCTTTGCCAGACAACAGATGCAGGCTGCCACTGTTCTGTTCCATATTCTCTCAGGATCTCAGCAGCTGAGGCAGACATGAAAGCTCTGGCAGTGGAGACTGACTGTGGACCCTAACTGGGCATCATGTCCCTCCCGGAAAGAGAGTCTGAGTGCATATCTCTACATCCTCCACATTAGCTAAGAGAGATTATAAGTCTCTTACAAGTGGAAGTTTTCACATCAGAACCATGTCTCCAGGCTCTCTAGCACCACAGGGTCCAGGCATCAGTTTGCTCTGGGGAAATTCTTTCCCATATGCCAGCTACCAAAACGGAAACGATGAAGTCACTTCTCCAGTGTGGCTCCAAGGATCACCACTGTACATTCTTCAAAGGCCCAGAGTCTGGAGCTGCCCAACAGCCTTGCTCTGAGACCTGACAATCTGATAATACTCATCTACTAGTCCTCTTGACTCTTGCCTGTGTGTGGGAGTAGACTTTGTATACAGTTTTGTCTACATATGTACTCATTCACTCATTCATTTATTAATTAAATTACTTGATCTTTTTTCTTCTCTCTACCAACTTTCAGAGGGTATCTGAGGAATCCAGAACTGGGAGATTTCCTGACAGGCCAATGTTCCTGTTTCAAACATACCAGACTGAAGGATCATGACTATTTACTCAAGGGTTTACATATACTCATTCTCTAAATTCTACTTTATGCTTGACTCTTAATTCCTGGTTCTCGAAATTAATTTCTGTCAGAGTCTGAAACAGTTCTGAACTCTGATATCTTAAATTGAAAATGAAATTAATCTAGCTTCATTCAATGTTATCTTCCATCAATGCATACATAGACACTGGAAACACAATAATTTAGCTTCATATCAAATAATTTGCTATTCTACAGCAAATGTACCTAGACACACAGAGACATGTGTGCAAAGAATTTCATTCAGTGTATTCAATGGTATGAATCTCTCTAGAATAGAACATGTGCTAAGAAATTAAGTCCGAGAGATTCAGAGAGCCAGCTCCTTTGTAATAACCCAAGTGTGTGGGAACCATTCATATCCCTGTAGCTTCAATAATAATTTTAATAAAGGTCTGTGCCATGAACCAGTAAGCTTCCACTGGATCTTCTTCCTAAAAGGGCCACCATCCCTCACTAGGCCACATTGAGGTCCCCATCTGCAGCAATGAACCTTTGAGGAACGCCCCACATCCAAGCCATAAGAAAGACCAAGTATTAGATGAAAAATGTTTTTGTTTTTTTTTTTTTTTGCTCTAAAGTTATCTCCAATGATTCTTTTTGGAACTTTACATTTATTTCCCTTATGTGAACATGAGGGAATCATAGATAATGAGGATTTCTGGTTTATTTCTACTTCCTATTTAAACTTGGTGCCTGTCAAAATAAAATTGATCCTTTCTGCTGAATAGTCTTTTGTTGTTTGTTTTTTTTTTCTTTTTCTTTTAATCATTTGGACCGTGAAATATAGGAGTCGGAGCAGCACTGATTTACACATTGAGGTCAGGCTGAAGACTGACATCGGCTCTGGGAAGTTGAGAAAGTATCATTCAGTGTCCCTGAACTCTGACCATTGTGCTTAGGCAAGGATGAACTAGAGCTGTTGGTTCTCCTTGGGTTTATGAATAAGCAAATGTTTGCAGCTTTCTAACCTACATCTAGTGGCTTTGGGCTTAATTTTTATAGGCTGTGACTTTGACTATACTCATCAACATCCCATCCCCCAAAGTGGCCCATGTAACTTATCACAAGGAAATGTGTAACAAATGTAGAATTAGCAAACTAAAGGTAAAAATAGATCATATGAAAGTCTCCAACAGATACAAGAGCTGAGCTGCTAAAATTGGGAGCTTGTACTCTACTAAGACAGATTTTGAAATAATTTCTCTCAGATTTAGGATCTAGTTGCCAAACAACAACAAATAACTCTAGTTTCTCTGACTATTTTTCCTCTCCTACCTAATTATGTATGAAGCTCTTCTAAATGATGTTCTCCAATGACCCTCCTCACCTCCTTGTCTCTTTTCAGTCACACCCTATCCCTCCTGCACCACACCACTGCCCACACCATGCAGTATCCTATCTGCCACTGCCATGTGTATTTTGTCACGGCAACTATAAGCACATCAACCATTATTCAAATGTTTAAAGGACTTTCCATGGCTGGCTCGGTGGCATTCAATATCACTTTCCAATCATTTGTAGCCAGCTTTGGACCTAATCCTAGGTTTCACACTAATATTTGTATACTTGGAGTAAAAATAAAATTATTTTCCTAGAAAAAAGAGAGGAAAGTTGACAAACAATTAGTGAAAGTCTGATGTGTGTCTTACCTCAAATTCCACCTGGCTGAAACAATAGATCTTTACTTCTCATTGTTCTGGAGTGGACAGATGCGGAGTCAGCAGGGCTGCCTCCCTGGTGTGCAAGTGACTGGCTTCATGCTCTATCATTACAGGGTCAAAAGAAAAGTCACTTACCTCCTTTCTTAAAAAGGTGCCAACATCATTCATTCATGAGGGCTCTACCTGCATAACCTACTCCCCTCCCAATGTCCTCCTTGCCTAATGCTAATTCAAGGGGGCTTCAACATATGAATTTTGCAAAGGCACAAACATGCAGGCTGTAATTATACTAATTATTTTATGCCCAGTGTTACCTCTCTTCTTCACTAGAATCCTGTGAGGCAGCTTTACGATTGACATTTCACATATGAGGAACCTGGGGCTTAGGTATTCCAAGCCATCAGTGGAAGCTGATGGAGGTAGAGAATGGTAGAGCTCAGATCAGTCCCATCTGCCCTTCAAACCTATGTTCTTTCTATTGTCCACTATTTTTTCCTCTTAATTGGAGGACTAAATTTTTATTTCAGCTTGAAATAATCATCAGCATCAGCTGACGACAGGGACCACTCAGAAAGACTGACAGACAACACCCCCTCAGTCTGTCAGTCTGGTAATCCCTGCCACCCAGGGGACAATGGCTTGGAAATTCCAACACTGGGCAGCAGGACTTTTTTCCCAGGATGCAAAAAAAAGCTGCACTCTGCTCAGAGTTGTTCCTAAGGCTGAGTTGTTTCAGTCTGACACCTCAGTCCTGGGGAGTGACCTCTCTGAGCAAACCTTCAGTGGCTGGAAGTTCGCACCTCTGTGGAAAAGCCCAAAGGCCGTCCTTCATTCAACCTTCACCCCTCACGAGAGGCAGACAGAAGCCACTGAACCAGCTGTCCTTCCTAATGACCCACAGCAAGAAGGTGTGGACCTCAGACCAGGAGCACCAGTGTACTTGGAAATGTTGTCAATGGGATGTTTTTCTGAAACAGACATCTAGACAAGCAAATACTGAGCTGTCATATATTTTTTACAACTGAAATTTATTTTAAGTTTTCATTTCTCACATATTTGAAATATTTTAATATTCAAGTAATGAATGTCCCGAGCTGACAAAGAAAGACCCAAGGCTTCTACTGAAAACTTTAAATATGTTTAGAAAACTGAGGATGTTTTCTGAACAGGATCCTTGGGAGATTCAACCCTGTCCAGGGAAAGACCAGGAAGCAGCTCTGGGATTCTGTTCACCCAAAGCTGTATCCTCTTTTACTGCTGAGACCTGACACACCCTGAACTATCTGGACGGGCCATGCTCCCCTGGTAGGCAGACTGAACTGACTTGAAGTGGGAAATCTGCTTTCATTCTTGAACTACCAGTAAGACAAAGGAGCCCCAAAGATATCGGTGTGTGTGTGGATAGTCCAACCCAGCGAACGTAAGTCTACAGGGCGTTGTAGTATCCTTTATTAACAATGTGGTATAAACTGAGTAGCTTTCATTCACAACATAAAATGAAATTAGCACAAAGGATGCTTTGAGAAAAGGTTTCATTGGACTTTACTCTTTGATGACTTCCACATATTCCAAGTCATCACTCTCAAAATGTTGTGCTTGAATTCCTCAGAATATTTTACCTGAATGCTTGAATTCCTGGCCCTCTACCCATTCTCCTTCAGTGAATATTTGGTATAATTTTTCCCCATCACTTCTCAAATGCATACAAGTAACTATGTAAACAATTATGGAATGATCCAGGAGTGGCTTTAAATGATTTACACACTGAAATGCCAAAATAGTGTTGCATGAGTGTGTTCTTCAATAGCATCTACACATCCCTGTCCACCAGAACAAAAGTGAAAGTTTTGTTGTTATTGTTGTTGTTTTTAAGAGAATTTCCTCATTTTCAGCAGCCTCAAACCTCTATGCATTACATATTCCCAGAACCCAAATAATGGCCAAATTGAAGAACACTAGGAAATTTGAAATGCTTAAATAGTTTTAAATTATCCTGCACATGGTTTGGGGTTTATGTGCCTCATAAACTAGAGAATGTCACAATGTTGAAGTAGATCTGTGATTTTAGATTTGCATGTCCCTACCCGTTACTTCACACGGGCAGTGGAAAGTGAAGACATCATCATTCTGAGACATGTTTGTAACTGAGTTATATTTCCAAGGGCGTCTTCATTGTTTTTTTTTTTTTCTTCAGTGTGTGATTATAGGTTGTCCACCAGCAACTTAACCTTGACCATGCTCCCAACAATTTAATCTGAAAATATCAATGCAACAATTTAAAAAAAAAAATAAAGCCCTATTATCACTAAGGCTGGCACTTGAGACTATGCGATCCTACAGGGGTAATTTTAGTTTCAAATGTACAAATGATTAACTCTCCAGTAAAAAGATACCTCTGAGAGTCCCCAGAAGTGTGTGAGGCATCACTGCAGCTACACCAGGGACAGGACAAAAGCTCATGAATTCTTTAGAGGGATGCTGGCCCTCTACCTCCCCAAAAGTAGTGATGTTGAAAGTAAAAACAAAGGAGTCTGCCATCAAAGTTCACAGAACTCCGTGGGAACTCTCCACATGACCTACAGGATATGTGGCCCTCCACAGTCATAAATTCTATTTACTGTAACAACCACACAAACAGAGCAAAGAAGCCCCACAGAGGCAGGCCCCAGAAGCAAGACTGAAGTTAAAGGTATTGATAATTTCCCTAAGAAATAAAGGCACAGAACTACAGTGTGATTAATGGTAGCACTGTGAAAGGGGCTCACCCCACCGCCAAAATTTACAACAGAAAATTGACTTGGTTTTAATTGTTCTACAGTGGATATTTTTTAATCTATCTGCCACATAATCTGTTGCTTGTGATTGCAGAAACAGCATCCTGCATGATTTTCAATTAAATAATGGGATTTACTTAAAATAAGTGTTTGCATTTTATGTTCAGTGAAAGAGAAGCCCACACATCACCTAATTATGTACCATGAGTTATTTTCTTCTTACATGAAATTCAATATGGTTTATACTAAATAAACTGAAGTAAATCAAGCCTGGCCTCCCTTCTCCAAACTGAGAAGACTGGAAAACGTCCTTTCCCACCCTGAGGTCTCAGATGAGTGAATAGCAATGGCATCTTCTATGCATCTGGGACAGAGAGGGGGAAAGATACATGGAAAATATACCTCTGTTTTTAAATAAAAGTGAAGACTTGATTTTAAGTAGAGGTTGGGGTCAGGCCAGGTCAGACATTTGATTCCCAGGGTCAGGCCTCTCCCGTCTGTGACCTACCAGGAGAAACAGCATGTTCCAAGCCCGCATTGACAAATGCTGAAAAAACAAAGTATTTTAATACAATCTGGACTAATTAGGCTTCCAAGCTAGAATAAATGGATATATATATATTTTTTTTTAATTTTCAAAAACCACATAGGATTTTCTTATTTTATGGCAATTAAAATGTGTATTGTGATTTAAAAAATAATAATAATGGCATATATGTAAGGTGGCATGAAGCAAATTATCCGCCTTCTAAATTTAAGGAAAATCATTTTTTTTCAAACTAATAGGATTATCCATCACAAAGAATGTTTGAAACTGCTATTTTGTGTGCCAGCATATCCAACCATGGAAAAAAAAAAAGAAAGCAGAGTGAACAGCCTCAAGAAAAAAGCATAATGGGGAGGCTCATGGGGAGGGAGGTATGGCCCATTATTTACAAGTGAAAAAATCCCTTTGTTAGTTGTGGTCTTGAACAGACTCGAGAGAAACCTGACAGAGGAATCTCTGACCAGTCCACGTCCGTAGGCACTGGACTGGCCTATACTTCGGAAAGCTTGGTCTCGAGCAGGGAACAAAACCTTTTGTGTGCTTTCTGAAAAAGAATTATGAATAATCAATTATACAAAGAAACCTCTGGCATATGATACACGAGCCCCCATTTAGAAACTTGAGAATTTTGCTCTGTGGAATTTCTGTTGTGCCTGGGAGGCACACCTAAATCATGGGACTTCAGAAATATTTTGTCTTTTTACTGTGAAATTCTTATTAATCTCACTCTTTCATTTTTAGAAAATGAAGTTGATCACATTATTGGCCAGAAAAAGAATTTTGAAAAGTTAAACATTTTTGAAGTAGTCAGAAGAGTCTTGAAGCAATCACTTTTGTCCTGCTCTTGATGCATAATCACATAGATGCCACCAAAATATTTCAGAAAATTGCAAAAAGAAGTTAAAAGACTTCTTTTACAGGTTCCATTTTTTTTGCATATTTTCCTATTCAAAATCTGGGCATGAATTCCAAAACATTCATGTCTAGAAGGCTGATATTTAAGAAAAAGGAAGATGGTTTGTGAGAAGATACAGTGGGGAAGGGTGCTTACTGCCAAGTCCTGCACCCTGACTTCAATTCCAGGCACCTATATGGTGGCGAGAACTAGCTACTAAGATCTACCCTTTGACCTCTACATGTGCACCATGGTTCTTGTGTGCATGCTTACATGGGAGTGCACACACACACAACACACACACACTACCACCACCCCCCACACACACCACACCACACCACACCACACACGTAGAACACACACACAAAGAAATAAAAAATATGTAAGATAAATATTAAAAAGGATTCATGAGTAGCCTGTGCTGTGGATATCTCTCTATATAAATAAAACACTGATGGCCAGTGATGAGACAGGAAGTATAGGCGGGACAAGGAGAGAGGAGAATTGGGGAAACAGGAAGAAGGCGGGGAGACATTGCAGCCACGGCCAGGACAAGCAACATGTAAAGATGCCGGTAAGCCACCAGCCACATGGCAAGGTATAGATTTATAAAAATGGGTTAATTTAAGATATAAGAACAGTTAGCAAGAAACCTGCCACAGCCATACAGTTTATAAATAATATAAGCGTCTGAGTGATTATTTTATACGTGGATTGTGGGACTGCGGGGCTTGGTGGAACCTGGAGAGAAGCCCTCCAGCAACAAGCCTGGGTGTAAATAGCACAAGCATTTTATTTCTTTAAGAAGTCAGAGAACTAAAAGAAGGGCTATGTGAGGCCCTTAGTCTAGGGAACTTTTCCTTAGAGGACACACAAGGAGAATGGTCAAAACAAGAACCTCAGGAAAGGACTTCTGGAACAGTTCTAGTGTTGATTTCTATTTCTTTTTCCTTTTAACTGCAGGGCATACAGGTTTACAAGAAAGGCAGAAAAGCTGTGGGATCATTGTTCAGACAATCTCACTGATGCTGTGGGTATAGTGACTAGGTGATACTGGACCTTGACAAAGCCATCATTATCAGCATGGCACTCAACACTTGTCTAACTACTTGTTCTTGGACAGTCACTAATGCTATAGACTCTAGCTACTTCAGAAGAAATGGTTTCATTAAGAGTTTGGTGACATATTTTAAAGTCCGGTGGAAATACAGTCACAGAGATGATTACGGATAGCATTATGTGAATTTATTAGATGCATGTTAGGACCATCAGTATCCCATCAACATACTAAAGCTTCCAGGAATGAGTTGATATTCACAGTTAGCTGTGTCAGCTCAGTCAGTCTTAACTGATTGCATGGAAGTCAACTTATATACATTAGTATCCCTAACCTAATTAAACGTTAAAGATTATGTTTGAATGCCATTATACAGAAGCCAGTGGTGTGGTGATACTATCTTCAAATAATTAGATTGACTCTCACATAAATAAATTGATATTCTGTCTAAACCTTAAGATCATTCACTGCATTACATTCTGAAGAATAAACAGCAAGCTGGGATGCCAAAGGGCTTCCTAATTTATCTAGGTGAGAATATAAGGAAGCATGGACCAGAGACAGAGACCACAGAAGCTGTGGATGAAGCTGGCCTTGAACTCACAGAAATCTGCCTCTGCTACCCAAGAGCTGGAATTAAAGGCATATTGTTTCTGGGCCTGAACATCTTGCAATATGCCATCCTTCTCTTGTCAATGTTCAAAAATATTTCAAAGGATCTGCACCCAGTCTAAAAATTCAGATGTTAGTCAACCTATTTGGAGTGCCAATTTTCATTATTCTAAAATATACATCAGTCTCTTGAGGAAGAGAAATGGATTAAAATGTTAACAGCCACAAAACCTTTAGGGGAAAAGGTAGTTTATTTGGTTACTTAGCTGACTATCTTTTAAATTCTTGAAACATCTATTTTGGGGAATGTAAGGAAGTTTAGGAGTGATTTGGGAAATGAATTGCCTGATGGGTCAAGCCTTCATAGAACAATAAAATTCCTGTCTTAGTAAAGAAATATTGAAAAACAAAGAGTAGTTTCCTGCTTGGCCAGCATATGTGAGGGCCAGGAATCAGTCTCCAGCATGGAACAGATGTGGTGGTCAAGATATCTTTCTGAAAGGGCTATCATCAAATTACAGGCCTGAAACAATAGTATCTGCAATAACTGTAATGAAAGGTTTTGCTTATTTTATTATCAGCATTGATATTTACTTATTTGTTGTTGTTTTTATTTTGAGAGAGTCTCTCTATATACATAGCCCATGCATGCTATTATGGAACTCACTATGTTGATGAAGCTGGCCTTGAACTCACAGAAATCTGCCTCTGCTACCCAAGAGCTGGAATTAAAGGTGTGTGCCACTGTACCCAAATATAGTTTTAACTTTTGTTTTAGTATGTGTGTGTAGCTAGAGTTTTTCTCTCCAGCTCCCACCAAGTCCCGGCAGTCCAACAGCCCACTTATAAAATAAACATGCAGGTGCTTATATTATTTAAACTGTTTGGCCTAATGGCTCAGGCTTCTAGCTATCTAGTTCTTACATCTTAAATTAATCCATTTCTATAAATCTATACCTTGCCACGTGGCTCATGGCTTACTGGCATCTTCACATGCTGCTTGTCATGGCTGAGGCTGGCAGTGTCTCCCTTTCCCTTCCTGTTCCCTTAATTTTCCTCTCTGTTAGTCCTGCCTATACTTCCTGCCTGGCCACTGGCCAATCAGTGTTTTATTTATTGACCAATCAGAGCAATTTGACATATAGACCATCCCACAGCATGTGTGCATGTGTGTGTGTGTGTGTGTGTGTGTGTGTGTGTGTGTGTGTGTGTGTGTATGCATATTCACATATGGAAGTCAGAGGACAGCTTGAGGGAGTCACTTCTCTCTTCATTCTGTAGGTACCAGACAGCAATTTCAGGTCATCTTGATGGCAAGCACCTTTTACCAGCTGAGCCATCTCCCTGAAAAAAAAGGTCCTCATTTCATGAGAATATTACTTTATTCCAGGATCCAAGGTTTCATGCACATATTATGAATATATGTGTGCATATGCGTGTGTGCGTGCGTGCGTGCGTGTGTGTGTGTGTGTGTGTGTGTGTGTGTATTGTTTGACATTAGAGATGAATGATGCAAACTGTATGCCTGCTCTTCTGTGGGCTGCAGCTATAATTCCTCTCAGTCTTTAGCAGAGAGAAAGCAATCTGGAGTTTTACGCTGGTGGTTCCTCTGAAGCCTTTCACCAGCTATCTCAAGAACAGAGACAAACAACTGATGGCCTGAATTTTACCACGGTTTCAATCCATGGCCAAAGCAGATCAATTGGTGATTTATAACAAACGAAGTGGAGTGAAGAGTCTGGGGAAAAGGTATAAATTGACATCTCTTTGACTTCTTATAAGCTGGACCTCACTGTGGTGGTTTAAATAGGAATTGCCCCCATAGGCTCGCAGATTTGAATGCTTGTTCACCAGGGAGTGGCATTATCAGGAGATGTGGCCCTGCTGGAGGGTATGTGTCACTGGGGTGGGCTTTGGGGTTTCAAATGCCCAAGCCAGGCCCAGTGGCCCTCTCTTCTTTCTGCTGCCTGTGGATCCAGATGTAGAACTCTGAGCTCCCATGTCTGCCTGTGTGCCACCAGGCTACCTGCCATGCTGATAATGGATTAAACCTCTAAACCAGTAAGCCATCCCCAATTAAGTGATTTCCTTTGTAAGAGCTGTCATGGTCATGGTGTCTCTACATAGCAATAGGACTTTGACTAGGACACTCACCTAGAATAAAAAAACACCAAGATATGAGAAGGTAGGTTTTTTTTAAAAAAAAATAAAAAAGTTATTGAAAGTAAGACATAGGTGATAAAAGATAGAGTGTGGTAAACGAGCAATGCAGTGGCCAAGTGTGGTGGTACACACCCTTATCCCATCACTCATGAGGCAGGCAAGAGCACCTGTGCGAGTTCAAGACCAGCCTGTTTTACAAATCAAGTTCCAGGTCAACTAGGGCTACCTAGAAACCCTGTTTCATAACTAAAACAATCAAACAGAAAAAGTAAGAAGAGGCTGCAGGGAGGCAAAGAAGCAATGATATAGCCAGATGCACTAGTAAACAGAATGTTAAAATTTAGGACTTTTTCTTTTCCAAAAAAAATAATTTTTAATTAAGAAATTATTCTTTGAGAATTCTATACATGTGTCCAGAAAAAAAAATAATGATCATATCTACCACAATTTCTCTCCTCCAACTTAACACAAGTCTCGCTCCCAATGGCAAGTCATTTAAAAAATAAATAAACCCACTAAGTCCAATGAGTGCTGCCAACATGTGCACATACACAGGTCCACACACTGGAGCACAGGAAACAGACCAGCAGCAGCCACATCCCCAAAGAAGAATGGCTCTCCATCCCTGAGAGGGTATCAACTGCCAATAGCTCTCAGTTAAGGGTGGAGCCTTCTGAGCTCTTCCAGCATCCGTATTAGAACTGTGGCTCTTTTGTGCATGTGCAGATAACCACAGCTCCTATGAGTTAATGAGTGCTGTATTTTTTCATGTCTAGCAGACAGCATTACATAGCACTCCTCTCCATCCTCTGTCTCTCTCACAATTCTTCAGCCTCTTTGTGATGGTTTGAAAGAAAATGCCCCCCTCAAGGAGAGTGGCACTACTGGGAGATTTGGCCTTGTTGGAGTAGGTGTGGTCTTGTTGGAGGAAGTATGTCACTGTGGAGGTGGGCTTTGAGGTCTCATATATGCTCAAGCCATGCCCAGTGAAACAGACCACTTGCTGCTGCCTATGCAAGAGGAAGAACTTTCAGCTACCTCTCCAGCACCATGTCTGCCTGCATGACAACCATGATTAAATGGACTGAACCTTTAAACTGTAAGTCACTCCATTAAATGCTTTCCTTTATAAGAGCTGCTTTGTTCATGGTGTCTCTTCATAGCAGTAGAGACCCTAAATAGGACACTCCTCTTTTTTGATGTTCCCTGTGCCTTCATAGGGATGGGAGGGCAGATATAAAGAAGCCCCATTTAAGGATGGTCATGTGCAGTTTCTCATTCTCAGCACTCTGAACAGTTATGCATCATGCCATTGATTGCTGCCCACTACAAAGGAAAGCAACTCCAACCAAGGCTGAGAGCAGCCCTGGTCTGTGGGTAGAAACATACATATTTAAAAGGCAGTTTGACAACACAATCATTTAGCAAATAACAGTAGTAGATACCACCCTTTTACCTCCTTTTAAAATGAAAGTATGTGCTAATTGCATAGGAATAATGGGTTGCATGTACCATTTTCATCCATGGATGTAATGTACTTTGAGCAGGCTTGCTCCTCCCTTTGTCCTTTCCCTAATCTCCCCTCCTGCTAATCCCTTTCCTCTTCTCAAATGATGGCCAACTTTAGAGAAAAACAATGGAACCTCGAAAACAATACAACATCTGAAAAGTGTCTAAGGTTTATGATTCCAATTCCTTAGTCAATATCCTTCAGAAAAGGAGGCAGTATAAATGCATTTCCATCTAGGTCCTGCCTTAAAGAGATAAGCGATGTGTGGGCTCAGCTCACTGTAAGAACTGCTAATGATGTTCAGGGTTGTAATGAGACTATGATGGATGGAGCATATAGCACAGGAGAAAGAAGGAGAGCTGGGATATAAGTTGATGAGAAACAGGAAAGATGAAATTTAAACAAGAATGATCATTACACTTGGAGTTTATAATATTTCTCAGCTATACCAAAAAGCATGGCTGAGGGGTGCTAGCCAATGGAGATAAGCACTAAAACATCTTGTGACCTTTGAAGAAGTGCTAAAACTCTAACTTAAGGGGACTTACAATAAGTTAGGGGTACACATTTTAAATGCCATTGTAACCACAAAGATAATAATGATTTATGTAAGCATTCGTCAGATGACATTAAAAAAACAATATCAATAAGGACAGATGTTTTGAAAATAGTACAACAAACTGGATGTGAACCATATAGAATAAAAGAATCAAGGCACGGACAACATGCTCCAGCACATGATGGGGCATTGAAAACAACAGATCAAAGTATGGATGGTACACAGCTGGATACATATTTCCAAAGACTAGAGGGCTTCAAAGTGTGCTCTGACTACTCAAAGTCAACTGAAAATGAAAACATAGAGTCAGGTAAAACCAGAAAATTTCCACACAGATGAAAACTAAGCCATGCACTTCCAAATAACAGCAAATGGCAACGAAGTCAAAGTTGTTTCTTCGATTTTTTTATTTAAATGTGTTTAACCTGCTTGATATGAAGAGCACACAGGTCAAAATGTGTAGGACACAGCTTAAATAACCCTTTAGATGTGACACACAGCAGAAAGAAAAGAAAAACTCATCTTCAAAATACATTGTCTGAACATTTTAAACAAAAAATAGATATTTTAAATAATGAAGTATAATTCAGAGTCTTTCAGTGAGCACTCATTTGAAGAAAGTTAGGACACAAGCAGGAAAAGGGAAGAAACAGATGACACAGTACCAACAACCAGGGATATGGGATCTAAAGTCTCATCATCTCTACTGAAAACAGTAGGCGTTGCTGGGAGACCCGAAAGTGGGCAAAACAGATAGGCCTTGAGCCATTGGAAAATGGCAGGTTTTCTAAATTTACCTATAGATAAAAATAAGCTCAACTAAAATTCTGCTTTCATCTTTATGGTTACTGTGATTAATTATCCCAAAGAAGTGGGTTGTCCCAATGAATTATGTTCTGAGAGTTCCCTGGTTTTCCCATGAATGCCCTGCCCTCCTCCTGGGGGCTGGAGCAGAAATATGTTTTTAGCCTCTTTTGTCTTTTGGTGACCATCAGCATTCCTTGGCTTGTGGTCTCCTCTCTCCTATAGTCACTTCTCCCATCATTGTATATGGATAGATACTCTTCCTCCGCTTCTCTCTTATAAGGATCTTCATGGTTTGATTTAGGGAAACCCAGGATGAACTCCCTCTGCTTAAGCTGCTGAGCTTAGTTACATCTGAGAAAAACATGATAACTTTTGCAGATTCTAAGGATTTGCAGGTAGACACAATGTTGAGGTCACCCCTCGCTTGATACTGCCAAGCTTAGCAGGATTTTGTCTTGGAAATGGATAGGCTGACTCTAAGATGGTACACACACCCCTGGAGGAGTCATGACAGCCTTGAAGAAGATGAACATGTAAGGCGAACTATACCACCTGACATCAGGACCCACTGTAAGATACAGCCATTAAGGCAGTGCATGGTACTGTGTCAAGGGACCTGTGGCACGGAGAAAAACACCAGGCCGCATCTTGCACACGTTTTATGAAAAGCTATCACAATAATTCAGCTGGAAGAGGGCAGTCTTCAAACTAAATCATGCCGGGGCCGTTGGATCTCCAAACACAGGCAGGAAGACATTCTTCCACTCCCACCTGGCACTGTATAAAAATCCATCACCTGGGACTCAATGACACGGTTCTCTGAGGATAAACAGGTGACCAGTACTAAGTGCAAGAGAGTAAAACAACCTGAGCAAAGCTATCACCTCTGGGAAGTGGGGATTTTGACCGAACCAGCAGGAGACGTCTAGATAGGAGAGATTGCATCAACCATCTGCCTTTTCCTGCATGAAGGTACTGAGCACCTTGTACACATAGATAAGTGGTCTTGGGCTGGTAGTATAGGTTCATGGAGAAGTATCTATTTCTAAAGGAGTCTTTGAGACATTAGCAACAGACACAGCAGCCAGAGATGGATGGGTGCTCACACCTGAAAAACACAGTATGTGGTCAAGGCATTACAGTATTTATTGCAAGGTAGATCACAAGAGGAAAATGATAGAATTAAAACAGGAAAATTGATAAATCATACTTAGTTAAAATCAATAATTTCTGGAAAATAAGGGAATAAAAACCACTGAGGGAAAAATGGAAAGCTGTAGCAATTCCTGTATTTAACAATTTACTTATGCCCACAAGGTTGCATAGCAGTTTTCTCCAAGGACAAAACCTTCTGTGTTGTAGGGAAACTTGTCCAGACACAGGATATAAAAGAAAAGTGAAGCAGCAGGGTATTTTAAGACAGGATGATTACAAGGAGGTGAAACAATGTGATGCTATAGGAGGGGGTGAGATGCCTGCCATCCCACAAAGAAGCTCAAGATAGGAAGCAAACAACTCAAACTAGCTTCAGGAAGTCCTTGAAACTGACAAGATTCACTAGGCCCCTTCCATCCCAAGAATATATGATCAGTAAGACTGCTGAGAGTCAATCTCAGACAAGCCAGCCTCCCGGAAGAAGCAGAGACCAAGCTAGCAGCCTGAAGGAAAGAGACCTGTCCAACTGCGTAGAAGAAACAAAGCCAGTCAAGCCTCCAGGACGAGGTTCAGATGAGTTGGACTGCCTGCAAAGGATACTCTTTTCTCTACAGGCTGTGCCATGATTTCCAGGTCTCTGGCTGTAGAGTGTCACCCAGTCTAGAGTGGGCTTTGATGATATAACTACCCTTGAGTCACTTCGGCTCTTGTAAGTAACCTCTCACCCCCATTCCTCCAATCAACCCCAATAAAACTCATTGATTCACCAAGTTGAAATTTGGTTCTATATTAGTCAAGATTTCCTAGAGTAACAGAACTTATAGAATGGATATTTCTCTCTCTCTCTCTCTCTCTCTCTCTCTCTCTCTCTCTCTCTCTCTCCATATATGTGTATGTGTGTATATACACACATATATAAAACATTGTATATGTGTGTATATACACATATATACAACACATTGTACATATACATGATATATGTACATAAACATGTACATTTATATGTGTACATATGACAGAAGGTCTAAGAATCTAATAGTTGTTCAGTCCACGAGGCTTGATATCTCATTTGTTCTTCACTGTATTCCCGAATCCCAAAAAGGTAGGCTCTAATGCCAGTGAAGGAATGGAATTGCTAGCTAGTCAAGAGCAAGCAGGCAAAGACACCCTTCCATGTCTTTATATAGGCTTCTAGCAGGTGATGTGGCCCAGATTAGAGGTGTCTTCCCACCTCAAAAGATCTGGATTAAAGGTGTGTTTTCCCACTTCAAAGATCCAGATTAAAAATGAATCTTCCCACTTCAAGCTGTGTGTAGCCCAGGCTGGCCTCAAACTTGTGATCCTCCTGCCTCTGCCTCCTTCAGCAAATCCTACAAGTGTGTGCCACCACAACATTCTGCATAGGCGAGACAGTTGTGTAGCTTGTCCTGCTTAAGGGGCCCCTTGGCCATGGAATCAGGATCTGTCCCTGGTGCATGTGTGGGCTTTTTGGAGCCTGGTGTCTATGGTGGGACACCTTACACAGACTTGGAGCAAGGGGAGGGGCTTGGACCTGCCTCAACTGTAGGTACCAGGCTGTGCTGACTCCCCATGGGAGGCGTTGCCATGGAGGAGGTAGGAATGGGGAGTGGGTTGGAAGGGAAGGCGAGGGGTTGGGGGAAGGAGGGAGGAGAGTGGGATCTGTGGTTGCCATGTGAAATTAATAGAAAAAATTTTAATAATAAAAAAAGAAAAAAAATCCCTCACAGGTGTACTCAGCCATTTGGAGGGTTAAAATTAATTCCAGATATAGTCAAGTAGACAACCATGAATAGCCATTATAAATCCACCCCCTATCAACTTGGCACACAATCATATCTCCTTATTTCATGATTAATTTCTAAATAAAAACAATAATGAGGTCATAATTACACCTAATATGATATATTATCCCTCGTACAACCACAAACACTATAAATTTAGAGTAAGTAGCAATGTCCCTTGAGGGACATTCCTTTTAGTATCTAATACTTAAATATGATAACCATTGATATTCTTTTAATTGATATTACATCACATGATAAAGAAATTGAGTAAAGAACACAAATATCTGTGTAACAGTCTTGGCTGTCCTGGAACTCACTTTATAGACCATGCTGACCTCACTGAGATCCACCTGTCTCTGCCTCCCAAGTGCTGGGATTAAAGACATGTGCCACCACCACCTGGCTCAATTTCTTAACAAAATGTGACAGAAACACACATATCATTTATAATCCTTGCTTCTGCAACTGACCATGTGGACTTAACTGGTATTTATAACTACCTTCCTATACTACCTATTCTGTATTTCCTGCACCCTCAGCAAGCACCTTAGCAGGTCTTGGCTCTTTTCCTGAAGGAGTGACCCAAACCTTCATTACTGATGGGTCTGTGCCCTTTGTCATCCTGCCTGGATTAGGTTGTTGTAGTTTCCCATTAACTTTAATCACAGGGCACAGTAGCACTAGGAGATGTCCTAAAGGATCCCCTGCACTCCAGGCATAATCTTTCTTATCTCCATTATGGCAAAGCAATCCAATTTCCCTTGGTAATCTGGATCAATCACCCTTCCCAACAGTTATTCCTTTCTTAGCTTGTTGGCTTAAGGGCATCAGAAGCTCAAAGTAGCCGGGGAGGAAGTCTGAGCTTCCAGTTCAATGGAATGTTTGTTGTGGCTCCTGGTAGGAGGGCTCCCCACTCTGGAAACCAAAACTTCTAGGCTAGAAGAACTTAAGGTCATGGGAACAGGAAGCAGAAATATTCCTAATGGGTTACTAGGGGTGATAGTGGATGGAACTGTTTCCTTTTCCGTCCCTTAACTCTTGGACCTATGGATGCTATCTACAGGAGAAATCATACCATATATTGGATGCTGATTCAAAGCATATACCACATTGTGGATAACCCAGCCCTCTAGCCTGTTGCTACCTAATTGACACTGTAACTTTGTCTTCAAAAAACCATTCCATCTTTTTGTCTGGCCAACTGCTCCAAGATGGTGGAGAGCATGGTAAGACCAGTGGCTTCCATAATCATGAGCTCACTATCATACTTCTCTGGCTGTAAAGTGAGTTCCTTGGTCAAAATCAATACAGTGGGCAATATCATAATGGTGATATTCTGTAAATTCATAGATGGTGGCCTTGGCAGAAGCATTATGTGCAAGAAAGGCAAATCCATAACCAGAATAAGTATCTACTCCAGTAAGAGCAAAGAGTTGTCCTTTCCATGGAGGAAGTGGTCCAATGTAATCAACCTGTCACAAGGTTGCTAGCTTGTCACCCCAGGAAATGGTGCCCTATCTGGGTCTCAGTGTTGATCTTTGCTGTTGGCAGATCTGGCACTCAGCAGCAACTGTCACCAGGTCAGCCTTGGGGACTGGAAGTCCATGCTGTCAAGTCCATGTATAAACCCCATCTCTACCACCATGTCCACAGCCACTTTATTCACGAACCCATTGGGCAGTGACAGGAATGTCTTGGGAAAGAGGCTGACTATCCACAGAATGGGTCATCCTATCTACTTGATTACTGAACTCCTCCTCTTCAGCTAAAGTCACCTTTTGATGAGCATTTTTTTTTTTTTTTTGGTTTTTCGAGACAGGGTTTCTCTGTGTAGCTTTGCGCCTTTCCTAGAACTCACTTGGTAGCCCAGGCTGGCCTCGAACTCACAGAGATCGGCCTGCCTCTGCCTCCTGAGTGCTGGGATTAAAGGCATGCGCCACCACTGCCCGGCTTGATGAGCATTTATATAATATTCAAGTATCTTCATATCCGCCACTTGTTTGGAGAGATCTATCAAAATACTTCTTCCCCAGATATTTTTTTCACCAATTTTCCAGGTACACTCTTTGCAAGTCCCTGACCATCCAGCCAGGCCACTGGCTACATCTCATGAATCAATGAACAATTGCACATCTGGCCATTTCTTCTTCCAAACAAAACATGTGACCATGTGTACTGACCAATGTTCTTCCCACTGTGGAGATTTCCCTTCACTGATGTCTTTCAGGATTGTCCCAGAAAGGAATTGTAATGCTGCAGCTGTCCACTTCCAGGTGTTGCCTACATAATATAAGGAACCATCAATAAACCAGGCTCTAGTTTTCTCTTCTTCACATGGTTGTAGCCACATCCCATAAAGCTATAGATGCATGCTTGGCAGCAGATGGCATTGTAATGGGAGAAGAAACCATAGACATATAACTTCTTCATGTAGCTTTATTGTCTCTTTAGGACCTAATGGACCTGATCATGTGTATACTACTTCCATTTGAGAATGGGTTGCTGCTGTGCATGTCCTACTTTCTGAATTGGTGGGTCAGATAACACCTAGCTCCTGTTGGGCAGGCATCTCAGGTCATATGGTAGCTTGGTGGCCCATTGTCAAATGTTCAGTTTCCACTAAGACCCAGTAGAATGTCAAGAGCTGTCTTTCAAAGTAAGAATGTCTGAAGATGATGGTAGAGCCTTTCTCTAAAATCCCAAAGATATCTTCTGTGATTCACCTATAAGGTTCTGCCCAAGGCTCCAAAAAGCATCCCTATCTACCACTGACACCTCAAGTATCATTGCATCTGCTGGATCATATGGTCCAAGTGATCGATCAGCCTGCACAACTGCCTGGACCTGTTGAAGAGCCTTCTGCTGTTCTAGGCCCCACACAAAGCTAGCAGCTTTCTGAGTCATTTGGTATATGGACTGGAGTAACACAACTAAGTGAGGAATGTGTTATCTCCAGAATCCAAATAGGCCACTAAACATTGTGCTTCTTTCTTGATGGTGAGGGAGGTCAGCTACAATAACTTATCCTTCACCTTAAAAGGAATATTTGTGCATGCCCCACACCACTGGACTCCTAAGAATTTTACTGAGGTAGAAGGCCCTTGAATTTTGGTTAGATTTATTTCTCACCCTCTGATGCACATATGTATTACTAATGAGTCTAAGGTGGTTGCTACTTCCTGCTTACTTGGTCCAGCCAGCATAATTGGCCAATATCATTAATATAGTGAACCAGTGTGATATTTTGTGCAAAAGACAGACATCAAGATCAAGATCCCCTTCTAACTGACTTATGACACAGGGGTGGAGAGTAAATATATCTCTGAGGTGAGCAGAGGGTGGATACAAAGGGATGAGGAGATGAGTGGGATTGGGGTGCATAATGTGAAATCCACAAAGAATCAATTAAAAAGTGTGTGTGTGTACACACACACACACACACACACACACACACACACACACACACGCACACACACACACACACACACATATATATATATACATACTCATTAATTTCTGCAATTCTTCCAGGGCTATGATACTGTTTTTGATTCACTATTTTCCTTAGCAGAGTCAACTCTAAAGGCTTCCATTTGGTTTTTCCAACCACAATAACCCTCACTCCACAGGTCAAGGAGTCAATGTGAGAATTTTGTCAACTTGTAAGTTTATCTGTTCCAACTATACATTCTTGGGCCAGGGAAATAACCACAGGATGAGTTCCAGGACCCAATGGGCCTACTGTGACTTGGATTCAGTTAAAACTCCATTAATCATCTGACTTCCATAAGCCCCTACTTTAACTGGATGCCACAATGTATGTTGGGGTGTTCCAGAATCAGGGTCAATTCAGAAACAGTGTCAAATAGACCCCACAAAGTCTTATTGCTACTTTTCTCTTAGTGTACAGTTGTCCTTGTTAAAGTCCTGTGGGGAACGAGTAGAGAAAGGTCAACAGTAAAACTTTTAGGTATTTTATCAAGGTCCTTCCTCAAAGACCATCCCTTAATTCAAGGGATTCAAACTGTCTGAAATCTGGAAATGGCCTCATGGTCCAAGATTCTCTTTTGCCATGATCTAAAGGAACCTTTCTTCCATTTGTCTGAGAAATTTTCCTCTTCCATAGATCAAACTGAAATGCCATATGCTTCTTACCTATTTCAGGCCTGGAAACACTATGATTGATTAGCCAGTACCAATGGTCCATACGAAGCATACTACCATAAAATTCACTTTGCCTGTGCTGACCGTATTGGTCAGGCCATGATGAACATTGTTGTATCTGTGTTTCGCATTATCCCAACTATGATCACTTTTCCTTTGGCAATTCAGTGTTGCCACCTGGCCCCTGCTACCTCAGAGCCCAGTCAAACCTATTGCATTTAATTCATCCAACTGAGCAACAGCGTCTCCAACCCTAAGGTCTGGCATAAGGAAAGGAGTCACAACAAAGTTCTTCAAATGTGCTGGTGCCCCTCTCACTACTTTGCATGTTACAGGATTAATGAAGGACATGTCTTCTGGGCCTTCACATTGTAGAGAATTAGATTTACACGGCAGACCCACTCTAGTACTACAATTTCCCTGAGTCTTAAATTCCCCTCATTGACACTAAGCCAACTTAGTTATCAGGCATCTCCAACTCCTTATCAGTAAGCCAGTTTTTGGCAAATGCTTCAGCCAACCATGCAAACTTTTGATACCCTTTTTAACTGTGCAAGCTTTCACATTAAACCTAGAGTCTCCATTCAGTGGGTCCATACCAATAAACACAGTCTAAACTAGTTTTATGTTCCTTCCACCATTATCACCACCCTTAAAATCCATTCCCACATATATTCTCCAGACTTCTGTTTGAATGAATTAGCAAACTCAGTAAGCTCCTTAGTAGTGTAGCATATCTCCTCATGAACTACACTTTCTACCTCCCCTCTAGAAGGCTGCTTTGCCCTGATTCTGGTTATAGGTCTAGAGGCAACTATTGGTGGACCCTGAAGGACATCAGCATTGTCTTGCCTGGCATTTCCTTCAGAGAAAGTCACTACTGGATTAGCAGACAATGAAGAGTTAGTTTTCTCAGTCAAAGGTTAAAAAGACAGTATTTCAGGTGATGGGAATATAAGTATGTCTTCTGCTGGGGTGGAGAAACTACCTCCTCAGGTGAGATAAATCCCTGAGAATCCGAGGGTTCAAGGTTCCCAGCTTCAATAGAGTCCTCTCACACACCCCCATCCAGGTTACAGGATCTCATCCTTTCACAGTTAATCCCCTTACTTTAACCAACGACAATTTCTGAGGCTTAGGAGTTGAATTTTTGCTATAATTCAGCCAACCTTATAATGAGGGCTTCAGTTTGTTTGTTTGTTTTTCATAACTTGAGCCCTATATCTGCTAGAGAGAAGATTCTTTTCCAGGACACACTTAGAAAGCTTTAGACTGTTTATGCACATCTGGAGCTGGTCAATTTTATCACTAAGTTCATTGCTGTCCTTCACTGTATTCTGAGATGGTAGAAATTGATCATGGCAAACTTTTATCATGGAGGTCATTCTTTTCCTTTGTCAATTTATCTAGCTGAAGATATGAATAACCAACAAGCATCATAATTTTCCTTATTTTTCTACAAATTATCAAAAGTTTTATATACATAATCACTAAATCTGTCGTTTTCACACTTGGTAAATCAGGATAACCAATACATTTGTCTCATTTTCTAAAATATTTCACACCATGGGCTTTCAGTACTCCTTGATCTCCCAAGGGATGCTTCAGTTACTGGGAAGGCTTCAGTAGCTGTAGGTGTTGGCAAATTGGAAAGCCTATATCAGACACTTAAAATATTCGTCCTTATATTTCTGTTGCTCTAGAACCACTTCTGGTACTAAAATCTGTATTAGTCAGAGTTCTCTATAGTAACAGAATTTATAGAATTACTGTATAGAATCACCCATATATATGATATTTTATAGATAGATAGATAGATAGATAGATAGATAGATAGATAGATAGATATAAAATGAGATTTATTAGAATGACTTATACCCTGTGGTCCCGCTAATCCAACAATGGCTGTCTACGAATGGAAGATCCAAAAATTCAGTAGTTGTTCAGTCCACAAGACTGGATGTCTCAGGTAGTCTTCAGTATATGTCAGAATCCCAAAGAAGACTCTAATGCCAGTGAAGGAATGGACTTGCTAGTGAAGTGAAAGAAAGCAGGCAGAGTGAAGCTTCCTTCCATGTCTTTATATAATCTTCCAGCAGAAGGTGTGGTCCAAATTAGAAGTGGATCTTCCCACTTCAAATGATTTAATTAAGCAAAAGTCCCTCGCAGGTGTTCCCAGCTATTTATGGGCTTCATTTAATTACAGATGTAATCAAGTTGACAACCAAGAATAGCCATCACAGATACTTTGGTCTGTTTCGGTCTCCTTACCTGGGGTGAGTACATGTGTTTTCCTGGATATATATATCTCCAGGAAAAGAATCTCACATAACACATGTACAAGACATAGTTTCTACACATATACAAGTATGTGGGCATGTACACACATATTAATAATAATAATAATAATAATAATAATAATAAATATAATATATTTGAAATGGCACTTTCATGTTGTTAGAAGAGTTATTCAACCAAATTATTCAAAATCTTGGCAAAATTTAAAACAAGTCTACATGCTTTAAAGCATGTATTTAACTATCTGCTCATTGGACAACAAATTCAGCAAGGGTGCACATCATGTACATATACGATTCAATTTGATGATGTGTTACAAAATGAATTCTGTGTCAAAGCCTAATAATCACATATATAGAAATATAACTTGAGAAAACTTTAATGTAAATATAACCAACCAGTAGAAAAGGCACAAGAATGTGTACTGCAGAATTATTATTAGCAACAGATAGTAAGATCAAAATAACCAAAATATTCATTATTCAAATTGTCTAATACAATTATAGTGAGTAAAAGAAGCTAATGCAGCCCAGAATTACATAACTATGCACAGAGGCCCGAGTGGTCTCAATAGAAGAATGTTTTCACACTTGAGGCTCTGGGTTTGAGTCCTAGAACCATGAAAAAAAATATATACAGAGCATCAAAACAAAAGACACGAATCTATTACAGTGCTTGAAAACATGAAGAAGATCCACTGAAGAGAATATGTATGGCTGGAGAGATGGCTCAGCCATCAAAGGCTAGGCTCAAAAGCAAAAGTATGAGACTATGTTTAATATAAAATTGTATGTATGGGTCTATATAAGTTACCTTTAAAACGCTCACAAAATATCAATGAATGGCATCTCTGGGTAATGAAATTTTCAATATTGTATTGTATTCTTCTACATTCATATATGCAAATATGTGCACATATCATGAATCTTACAATAAAGATGAATGTGCTGTATTTTTGTTATATTTTTTCCACATCTCAAACATAATTGAAAGTATGAGCCCTGACTTCCAAGAACTCACACTAGAAGAGGAAGTAGTGTTTCTGAAGTGATTGGGGAGGGTGTTTCATTTGCAGGAGGCAACTCGGAGCCCACCTACACCTCCTTAATAGGAAACAGCTCATAGTAGATGTACTATCCTTCAAATGCTGCCCGAAGACAATGTTCTCTTGGCAGGTAACCAAATGCGTTTTCCTGAAGCCAGTAAAATATGTTTAGGAAAAATAACAGTCTTTAAAATATTATTAGAAAGGAGAATTGGAGTTAATAGAGTAATATAAAATGTAATGCAAAATATAAAAAAAATAAGTGGCCATAATATAAAGCCAAGGACAACCCCACTAGTAGTCAGGGCATCAGTGAAGATGTGCAGAGGATGCAAGTATCCTTGTGTCTTCTTGGGGAACCACAACAACTTAGCATCCTATGAGGGTTACAGAGGGAGGGCTTCATGCTGGCAGGCAGTTCTGCATCCTGGTGGAGTTTGTTTTATGAATTCAGGCAACCTAGACAGTCCCATTGACAATTTCTCTTCATGCTCAAAAAAATGACAATAATACTACCCCATTTGCCATGAAGTCCCACTCCCACTCCATTGCCCATCCTTTGCATGATGTTTGATGCTCAGGAGGATGCACCTGGCAAGCTACCTTTCAGGCTACTCTGAATCCAGCCTTCCAGAAGGCTCAGTCTATGTAGGGCATTGAAAGGGAGGAAGGAAAGGCAACAGATAGAACATTCCCCTCCTACACCCCACCATACTCCCTGTTCTGGCTCTACCATGCTTGCAGGTGCTATGGCCTTCCTGAATATCAGGGGTGTACCTGCCCTGTTGCTTGGCCCCACATCCTCTGTGCTTCCAGCTCCCATCAGTCTCCAATGCAATCTCCTCTTCTTGCCATTTCCTCAGAGACCACAACAAGCTTTTGTTGTTCCTGGTCTCTGGGTGTCTCCCTCTCCCTTCCTGGTTCCCTCCACCAGCCCTGGGCTCTGGAAGTCTTCCCATGTGCACTGTCTATGGGAAAAGACATTTCCTTTTGGAAGCCTCATTAATGTAAGAACATAAAACGCAGTTTTCTGTGAGTCTCATATAAGAAAATTTATTTAATGTGCTGCATATGGGGCTTGGCAAATAACACTTAACAAACCTTAATTTTAAATTGAGGCTTCATTTTTAAAGTTTACAAACAGGATAATTTGAGACTGACAAGTTCATTGCTATTATGAAACTATGCATCACATATTATATTATAATATATATTATATACAACATATAATATAATATATACAATTATATATCAGTGGCATTGTATCCTCTACTTCCTGAAATGCCTTCTGATTTCATTGTTTCTAATTTTAATTAGATAAACTGATAGTTGATGAGTAGTCCATTCCCTGGGATTATTTCTCACTTCAGATTAACAAATTTACTTTGCTTTTAACTTGGCTCTTAAGCTAGTGATCCAGTTGGCTCAAATAAGCCTGTCCTCTTTAATAATTATAACCCTCATGCAAAGGAATAAATTGTTTTTCTGCTTTTACAAGTAAATCTGATGAATGTGGATATTTCTATCCAAGAAATCAATAATATTTATTTTCTGCTCTTTGCCTTTATGGTTCTGTGGCTGGGCAAATATCAGCACATTAGTAAAGGCTGTTCCTTACACTTGCTGATCCACCACTCTTAGCAGGGACCAGCAGTAATATATGCTTGAAAGGAAAGTGTACCAGAGAGCGATGGGGATGGCCATAAGACAGTGGCTCAGTGGCTAATCTAAGCTGCTTGGAAGAGTCTGGAAATCCTATCCCAGATGTCAAGAGAAAGGTAATTGTGAAGACATTTGGAGAAAGAACATTGCAAGCTGGAAGAGATAAATGCAAAAGCCATATGATGTAAGGGGGTGAAAGGACTGAAAGCTTGAAGAAATATCCCTGTAAAGTTTAACACGTCAACTGAATGATGCCTCTCCACGTACCCACTCTGAGTGGGTTCCCTTAGGTATGCGGTGTGAAATTTCTGTGTGTTTTCTATCCCATGCTTCCATTTGCTGGATAACTGACATCTTTTTCTTAATTTTGTAGAATATATATTACCCTGTGTTTGATCTTGGGAAATTAACTAGGACGATTCCGTGTAGGTGAGGACATTCCTTGGAATGCAAGGAGTGAGCAGCCACCTCCTGCCTGTGCTGAGGTGTGAAAAGATCTGAGGGAAAAGGCCTGCCAGCTCACCTTTGCTCCCTGTCTGGGATGAATATCAATTCGGTTGTTATTGCTGCTGTTGTTGTTGCTGCTGCTGCTGCTGCTGCTGCTGTCCTTCACTGACTCTAGAACCCAGCTCCTTTGGCCTCCCAACACAGCTGAAGACCCACAATTCTTAGCAGCCCTGCAAGCCATTAGAGCCATAATGGGACTGCAGAGGCATCCAGCCTCCTGGACTGGGTAGCTCCAGGGCTTCCGTCTCTCCAGTGTGGATACAGTGATTGTTGGACTACCTGGACCATAGCATGTAAGCCACTCTAATAAATCCTCTTTTAATATATATTCATTCTTCTCTAGAAAACACTGACTCAATGGAGTTTAATTACATTTCACAATGCTGTGTGACTATTGTCACTTTATGTTTCTAGAATGCTTTCAATCGTTTTAAATAAAAATTCTGTACAGCCCAACATTAATTCTCCACTACCTCCACCCCTACCCTGGAAGCTGCTACCCTACTCTATCTGAGATTGGCTGATTTCCAGTACCTCTTGTGAGTTATTTGTTTATCCTTTTGTGTCTATCTTCTTTCATCTGGATAATTCCTTCAAAGTTCAAACAAATGTATGTATTAGAGCATCAATCATTGATACCGGGGAGATGCCTCAGTGGGGAGGAATGTTGTTACACTAGCATAGGAACCTGAGTTTGTATGCCTAGCATTCATATGGAAAAGCCAGACATGGTCACATAGAACTGGACACCTAGTGCTGCCTGGGAGGTAGAGACAGGAGGATCACTAAGGCTTGCTGGTCAACCAGCCTAGCTGAAAAAACAGAGGACTCTGGGTTCAGTGTCCCAAGGGAATACAACAGAGAATATAGAGCAAGAAATACTATGTCCTATTTGACAAATTCATAGACAAGTACACCCTCCTCCCACGCACATGCATGGGACCACACAAACCTCAATACACACATGCACATACACGCACACACGTGTGCACATACACCACACTTGTACACACATTCACCTCCTTATATACATGCAGATACCATACATAGATGTGCGTGCACCCCTACACATATGCAAACATGTGCATATACCCATATATGTACAGACATGCACTACACATATACATGCACACACATACATATACCATGTGAATGTATGTATATATATATTTGTACTCCTACACACACGTACCATCCATATATAGAATGCACGCATGTGCATGCGCGTGCGTGCACACACACACACACACACACACACACACACACACATACACACACAATCGTGCACATACACACGGATTTCCACCCTTTTATAAAGCTGAACAATAAACCTCTGTGTACACAGCACTTAGTGAGTGTCATTCATCTATTGACAGACATTGGGCTGCTTTTCCCATTGACTGTTGTTAGTGATACTCCTGCAGGTCGGAGTGGGACTCTGAGTCTTTTCTTTCAGTTCTCTTAGGCATTTACCTAGGAGTGAAACGGCTGGATCACACATTAGTTCTATTTTTAACGTTTTGAGAAACTGCCAAGTTGCTTCCCTCAACATCTGCACACTCCCACATCCCCAGCAGCAACACAGAGAGTGTCAGTTCTCCACATCTTTGTCAGCAGCCCTGAGTTTCCACCTTTGGGTGCTAGCCTCCTCCAAGGAGGTGTGGAGTGCCATCTCACTGTGAATTCCATCTGTGTTCTCATAAGGACGAGTGCAGCTGGGGTCTCTCCAGTGACTCATGGGTCATTTCTAAGGCTTCTTGGTGAAGATGTCTGCTTCAGTCTTTTGTCCACTTTTGAATTGGGTTTGTTATTGTTGTTTGTGTGTGTGTGTGTGTGTGTGTGTGTGTGTGTGTGTGTGTGTGTGTGTGTGTGTATTCTGGATATGAACCCCTTGCTATTGATGTCATTTCTACATTTCCTCTCTTTTTAGTAGGCTATCTTTTAACTCTTTGATAGCACTCTTTGCTACATGAAAGACTTTTGACCAAGTCCTCTGTTTTCATCATGGCTCCAGGACATCACCAAATCTAACCTCATAAAAACATCACCATCTTTGCTTGGAAGAGTTTTGTTGTTCCCACTTTTCTGATTAGTTTGTTTATCACTTTGAGTTACTCTTCTATAGTGGCTCTTTTTGTTTTATGTGAGGGGTTTAAAAGTGAAAAAGAAAAACCCTGCTGCTGTTTCTCAGAGAGTTTGTTCTAATCCGTATTTTTTTAAAAATATGTATTATCTTAATATTCTCGGGAATTTCATACAAGGTATTTTTATCATATCCATTCACTACTTCTCCTCTAAGATACACTGCCTCCTCCCTATCCCCTCAATTTCATGCCATCTTTTCTCTTTTTGAACTCACCCAGTATCATTTGTGTTGCTCAAATACTCTTGGCTCTGGGACCGTTCACTGGAGCATGATTGATATCAGGATGACACCATTAATAAAAACTGACTATTCCTCCTCCAGAAGCTACCAAGTGTCTTCAGCCCTTCACTTATGGTGGGAGCTTATGAGACCTCCTTCTTTCCATGAAAGAATGTTGACTGGCTTGATCTTGTGCAGTTCTTGTGTAGACAACCACAGCTACTGTGAGGTTTTGTGTATAGTGATCTTGTCATGTCCAAAAGACCACATTTCACGCCAACTTCTGGCTCTTCTAACCTTTCCAACTCCTCTTCCACAATGACCTCTGAGTACTGGAATGTGGGGATGTAGATGTCTCATTTATGTCTGAGCACTCCATTGATATTTACACTCTAAACTTTGACCAGATGTGATTTTTGACATCAAAACTGCACAAAGCTCAAATCGGAAAGTGGTTGGTTATCCTCATAATGTTTATGCCACTATTGCATCCATAGGCATATTCTGGTGCTCCATTTATAATTGCAGTTGGCGAGGTTTACAATGAATAAGACTAATGACTGCTTTTCCTCCTGGAAAGCTGCATAGCACCTTCCAATAATATTAATGTTAGTCAGCAAGGATGAAGATTCCCGGGTCAGTACCAACTTGATTGTTTCGTGTTCTATGGTCAATGCATGAGGTATCTTCAGGAATAGACTCTTATCATCAAGGTCTGTTGGGCAACTAAGAACAATGTCAATAAGCTGTATCGCTTTAAGGGTCTCTGGAATACCTCTGAACAATAACTGAGGGAACTTTTTCTTTGACAAACTATGACTTCTGGGAGTAGCAGAGTCCCATGTGTAGGATAATTCTAATTAAACTCTTTCATATATGTATGTGTGTTACATATGTCAATGTGTCTCATATATATATTTCTTATATATGTATATATGAAGCTTATAAAATTCTTGGCTTCCATAGGATTTCTGTTACTGCTGATAATGGTGACTGCTTATGTAACAGACTAAACTGTATTTATAACAACACAGCTTTACAAGCCCCTTTGTGTGAGAGAGTGAAAATATGATAAATGACTCTTCTGACTTGAGTCAACAAGAATAAAAACCACTGCAGAATTCACCTGAATTCTCAGCTTTCTTGAACACTAGATGCAAATATGGCTTTCAAACTCTGACCAGTGTTTTACTTCCCGAGTGAGACAGGATTTACTCACCTGCCCCACTACCTGACCTGTGATTCACAGCCCATCCTCTCCTCTAGACTGGTTTATTCACTGATGTATACGCTGACAGTGACCATAAGATGGCAATTTCTAGATACCATTTTAAAAGATTTCTGTCAGAGCTGCAATCTTAAAATGTAATTTTCAATGTGGATCCATGAAAGACTCTTATTTCTTAAGTCAACACTCAAAATCAACAAAGGAGAAAAGTGTAGTGGCATGCACAGGGATTGTATGCAGCCCAGGGACTGTATGCAGTACCTGGCGCTGTCGAAGGTATTGTGTTATTATGTTCTATAGAGTAACAGGCAAACACTGTGGAGAAAGGGAGAGCATAGAGTCCCAGGGCGAACACTATCCACCGCCATTAGATGTGCTACTGCAAGCTATGCATGAAGACTACTCTATGACTTCTTCATTTCTTAGAAAATGTACTTAGTCAACACATATTACATCCTAAATTGTTGCAGATGCTTCCTATGTCACACACTTTTAAACTGGGCCCTGTTTGCCGTCTGGAAGTGAAATGGAACAAGATTTCACTTTGTGCCAGTTAAAATACATATGTGTGTGGACTAGGGTCTTGAGCAGTTCTATGAAGACTGCTTTCAATTGTTTGCTTTCCATATTATTAAGTAGATAATTTTCAAGGATTTTCACATAATTGAAATAAACTGAGGAGCTGTAGAATTTATGTATATCTCAGTAAAAGTCAAAGAAAACTTAGAAGCAATAAATTCACCTAAAGATAAAATTCTCAGTTTTTCATCTCATCACCTTCAAAAATGAATTATTATTTATAAACCTAGTTTTTCTTACCTTATAAAACGTAAGTAGTATTAATTTAATATTTACCATCCTAATACTTGTTACAAATATTAAACAAGGAATTTTAAAATTTAGCAAAGTATAGGATATAGAAAATTACTAAAAATAATCACAATAGAGATAATCTCCTAACACAATTATGACTTGATTTTCTGTTTTGTTATACTAACAATGTACTCATAGAGCCTGACTTTGAAATGTAATAGCTGAATATTAATTCTTGGTAACTCATTATTCCCTGATGTACATCTTGTACTTGTTAATTTTCTTGTTACTATACCAAACAACCTAACTGTGCTTGTTAATTTTTTTGCCAACTTGTAAGAAACTAGAGTTAACTATGAAGAGGGAACCTCAACTGAGAAACTGCCTCTGTCAGATTGGCATGTGGATATTTTTTTTGTTAGTGATTAATGTGAGGAAACCCAGTCCACTGTAGGTGGTGAAGCCCCTGGACTGTATAATAAAGATGAGCAAGCCACGGAGAGCAGGCTAATAGCAGTACTCTTCCATGGTCTCTGCATCATTTGCTGATGCCAGGTTCCTGCTTTGAACTCCTCTATAGTTTTCTCATATGGTGAACTCTAAGCTCTAAGATGAAATAAGCCCTTTCTTTCCCAACTTGTTTTTAGTCACAGTGCTTTATCATACCAAGAAAAAGCAAAGAACACAAACATAACAAAGAATTAGCTCCCAATAACAGCTCAAATTAACAAACACCTTTCAGTAGAATTTTAGGTAATTGTATCACAAATATTTTCTCAGTAATTTCTAGGAAGAAATGCTGGCTTTCAATAAATGAAGAAAGAAATATATAACAGAATATTTTTAAAGTGGTTAGATTCAGGTCATACAAAAAAGTGACACACAACAGAAAGAAGAAATATAAAAAGACAATGTAACTATTATTTCTAGTACTATCCACTGGATAGCAGATATCATGGAGTTACAGCCTGATGTCCTCCAATCTCTGGGGAAATTATACCAGATGCCAGTTGTGTTGATGACTCAGTCATGCACAAGAGTCATTTACAATAGTCACACCATGAAGATATTCAGATTTGTTTGAAGATCCCTGCAACAAAGTTAATACATCAAGAAAATCAGCCACACCATTTATTGGTTTTTCTGGTCCATATAAAAGTTGTATTCATAGTATACTGTAGTCTAGGAAGTACACAATATTATTATATCTAAATCACTGTGTATACCTGAATCTATCTATCTATCTATCTATCTATCTATCTATCTATCTATCTATCTATCTATCTATCTCTCTCTCTCTCTCTCTCTATATATATATATATATATATATATATATATATATATATATATATATATATATATATACACACTTTTGGAAATATACAGCTAAAGATATGCCAGTGATTTTATGGGTTGTTAGAAAAAATACCACATGTAGCTTTCCTCTACACAAGGAAGAATTGTCAGAACATTCACTATCTGTCAAGTGCCACAAAAGGAGATATAATTGAACAAGTTACACTTGAACTTATATTAAAGGATGCAATGAGTAGTCCCACATTTTATAATTCTTCAATATTTTAGATAGATGCAAGATTCTGAAGTAACTTATCACCTAAAATTAGATGGCACATTTAAGCAATACACACACTCATGCATACGCACACACGCGCGCACACACACACACACACACACACAAGATTTAGTACCATCATCCTTTAGTATACTCAGAGAAATTAGCTCATGAAATCCCTTTGAATGTCTAAATCTACTTGTCTGTTATGTGAACTGTGTAATATTTAAATATAGCCTATACATAGACTTTCATATTTCCCCAAATCATCTCCAAGTTACTTAAAATACCAAATGCAGTATGAATGACATGAGGATCATTGTCATTCTGTGTTGTTTAGAAAAAATTGCCTGCACCTGTTAAATTTGCACAGTATATTTCAAATATTTTATCTGTGGCAAGTTGAATTCATGACTGCAGAACCCGTGATCACAGGGGACGGTACCTATGATTATGAGCACAATTGAAGGCAAATGATTGAATATAATAAAGGCAGTAGATATTTTTACAGCAGTTATAAGTACTTCTGTTAATGGAATTCTGAAGTGAGGGAAATCTTTACTTAATTCCTCCATTCAGAAAAAAAAATTCGCATGTAGAAAAAATGAAGCTGAAAGTATATGATTATTGTTAATAAAACAGAAATATGGTAGTGTGAATGTATCATCTTCATAGTGCAAATAAGTAACAAAGAAGACAGCATAGTGTGCTATTTTTCCCTCTGGTTTCTGACTTAAATTCATCTAATGACTTGCCTAGATGGGGAGCTTTTGAAAGCACTCCTCCTCATGTCTTATTCAGCATACATTCTGAGGACAGCTGGGGAAGCCTGTAACAAGCTACATTAATAACTGAAGATGAGCAATGATGGGCATTCTTAAAGGTAGTGGTGGAGAGAGTTGGAGAAAATGCAAATGTCTGCATACAGCCAGAAATGAATTAGCAGTGTATGCTGTGCTCCTAGGACCACAGATGAAGACTCCATGAGAAGCGTGGCTTTCAGCACACAGCAACACCAGATGTAATGGAAGGCCACAAACAGCAATCCAGTTGCTACACCTGAAGGAAAATGGGAGGAAGGCTCTGCTTTGGGGAGTTTATGTAGTGTGACTTTTTTCTCCTGCCTCCTTGGGAGAATTTTAGTCAATGGGAAGTCTGTTTTTACTTGCAAATGTCAGGCACTCTGGAAGAGGCCAGAGCTTCATGATGAAAGAGGACAGGCATAAAAAGGGAAGATTCTTGAATGGAAAACAAATTGAATTTTTCAAGAAAATAGGACTGTGGTACTGAAGATGACTCAAGTTCTCCACTGTGGCAGTATCCAGGAAGAAATTACAATCCCTTGCTAAGTGATTTATAAAAGAATAATTAAGAAGTTTCAAGAAACAGACTTTGATTAAACCATGCTACTTTATATGTATCTACCATTCTGCTGTTATGTGTGCATATTCTTATGTGAGCATGAGAGCCAACTCAGATGTTGTTCCTCAGATGTCATCCAGGTATTTTTTTCCCACCTTGGCTGTTCCATATGAGGGATGGCTAGGGGCAGCTATGAAATGCATACATATTTCAATTTTGATTGAAAATCAAGGTAAGTGGTTGCCTAAATGGTACAGCAGAGCTGTGTAAGATTTTTCAAAATAAGCCATCATGTAGTCTAAGTGTAGTTTTCTGGGAAATCCTGTGAGTACTCCTCACATTGTGAAAAGTACTCGAAGACCACAATATTTTTTTTCCCACACTGGTTTGATCAAGACATGTTTGAAATGAACTGATGTAGCCCTAGGCAAGAAGCAGAAAAGTCAGAGCATAAACAACAGCCAGGGGTTTAAAAGGAAGTCATTTGGTGAAGGAGAGGCCTAGAAATTTCTCACAAAAGTCAAGATGATGGGGGAATTTTTATTACAGGTATGCAGATATGTTCAGGCCAGATCAAAACTGAAGTAACATAGAAAAGGACGTGAGCAGCATTGAAAGTCATTGGAGAGGTGTGATTTACACCTTATTCTGAATTCAGAGAATAGGGTGTGATTAAGTAACTTTAGCTAAAGACAATGATTTTCCTTGGTATGAATAAATGTACATGCATGTAGAGAAGATTAGCAGAATTACTGTGTCTCTAAAATCAAACTTACAATCACTCTCAAGAACTTTCCCTTCTGCTGTATGAGTGAATGACAGTTCCACCAACTCACTCAGCTGCATAAGTCAGAACTTATAAGCAATCTTCAATAGCACATAGGGAACTATGAAATATAATGCTCAATTTACTATATAACTCTGTCAGTATCATCCCTTAAATATGCTCTATATCTCTCCAAGTCTCTCTGTATCCACTATTGCTTCTGTGGATAATACTTCTATGGTCTAAAGTCTTTGCAAAAGATGTCATTAAATTCTGGGCAATAATAATTAAATAATATATTAAAAGTATAAAATAACTCATTAACTCACTTGCTATTTTATTTTTAAATATTTTTTAATGTGTGTGAGTATTTGCCAGAATGTATATATGTGTACCATGTACATGCTTGGTGCCCTGGAGGCCAGAAGAAGGTCTCAGATCTTCTGGAACAGTTAGATACCACTGTGAGTCACCCTGTAGGTGCTAGGAGACAAAGCCAAGTCTCTGCAAGAACAGCAAGTGCTCTTAACCACTAAGTCACCTCCCTATCCATACATGCTGTTTTCTTAATATCAGAAAGAATGAGCCTAGCAATGGTCATTTTAAGACAGCTGGTGTAGTAAAGTTAACTTTAAATTGAAGGCATCCTAATGGACACAACACTGCCAAAGAACATATGAGAATCAATAATTCATTAGAACAGCCAAGACTCACTCCTATGCTTTAAAGCCCTTGTAGTTTTCCAGTTCCCTTGATAGAGTTGCAAGTGGGAATATCATTAGAATGAAAGATAGAAAATAAGGAGATATAAATAAAGTTCAAATACATCAACACATCTTCCTAGTTTAAAAAGCAATCTATGAATATGTTCCATTGACAGTTCACACGGTAAATGTATCTTGAACATAGGGAAAATAATTATGTGGTCAATAGGTCTCCTTGATCAAATGGCAACTCTTAGTTCCAAAATCAGCAACACAGGCTTCACATTTTCTTTCTCCCATGTTTTACCCTCAGATGCCATGTTTTAGGACAGGGCTTCTTAAACATTTTCTGTTCCTAGTACCTTTTAAACTCCAGAAAATTTTACATTATATAGGTATACAAAATAGGAATATAAATCAACCATTTACTGATAATAAATCATAACAGCATCTATTTGAGCATCTATTTGAAAATAATTAACATTATATGAGCAAGGGCGGATCAAGATCATAATGGAGGAAATCTACAGAGACAATTGAACCAAGATTATAGGAGCTCAACAACTCTAAACTGACAGCTGTGGAACCTGCATGGGACCAGACTAGACCCTCTGCATACAGGAGACAGTTGTGTACCTGGGTCTGTTTGAGGGGCTCCTGGCAGTGTGATCAGGATCTATCCCTGGCACATGAGCTGGCTTTCTGGACCCCATTACCTGTGGCTGGAGACCTGGCTCACCCTTGATGCAGTAGGGAGGGGCTTGGTCCTGCCTCAACTGAATGTACCAGAATTTGTTGCCCCTTCCATGGGAGGACTTACCCTTTTCGAGGAGGGGATGGTGTACTGGGGGGGGGGGGAGGAGTGGGAGGACAGATGAGAGGGGAATCTGTGTTTGGTATGTAAAATGAATGAAAAAAATTTAATTAAAAAAAGAAAACAATTGACATCTCTTTTACACACATCATTTTACTATTTATTATAGTGAGAGGAAATTATATACCAATGATATGGATATGATTTTTTTATTTTTAAATAAAAAACTAAATCTTGCCGGGCGGTGGTGGCGCACGCCTTTAATCCCAGCACTCGGGAGGCAGAGCCAGGCGGATCTCTGTGAGTTCAAGGCCAGCCTGGGCTACCAAGTGAGCTCCAGGAAAGGCGCAAAGCTACACAGAGAAACCCTGTCTCGAAAAACCAAAAAAAAAAAAAAAAAAAAAAAAAAAGAAAAAGAAAAAACTAAATCTTAACCAAATCGTTGGGATTTCAGATGGTGTGTCTTCAATGTTTTCCAGAGTTGGTAGATATTCTAATTTTATACTCATGAATGCTGAAAATGCTACTTTGCATAAATATGTAATACAAAATGGCAGAAGGATGTTTAGGGGCATTTCTGAAATTGTTGGACTTTCTATCCTAGTCCCTAGACAAAATTTATTTAATGATTTCTTATGAAACCCAAGTCAACAATTCACACAACAACCTTGAAAAAAATCAAACATTCTAACACAATTCAAAGATAAACTAATCCAATACTTACACACTGGAGAATGATAGTAGGAAAATATAAACACCTTTGCTTGTCATAACTTAAACCAATGTTTCTATGAGAGCTGAAAACATTGTTTATGGGGTAAAAGTTCTGTAATTACAATACAGAATGATCTAGAATCTGAAATGGAGTGTTTCAGGCAAGATCTATTAGCACTGAGTGATACAACACTACCACAGTGGAAGGTGAACATGTTATATCTGGTGAACATGGATGCTGAACATGTTCAGAATCAAGCACAGTGAAGTTGGATGAAACAATACAGATGGTGATCGTGGGCAGAAACACTTTGGGTTCATTACGAGTTGGATTTTGAAGTAACTTTTGGTTTTTGCACATTCAGAAAACTTTCTCATTTTACTGAATCTCCTTAGTCTATGGAGTTTTTAATCACACTAAAAGCTTGGGAAAAGATTCTAAGCATGCCTATTGGTTATGAGCCTAGCACAGTAGATATTTACTGACTTGAAGAAGTGAAATAGTAGAACCTGTGACTATTTGAGTCCAGAAAAGAAAGTACTCCTGAACTACACTGTTTTCTTACTAAAGTGCTGTCTGTTTGTGAAGTGGGAGGCTGGACATGTGTGACGTCTGTTTGATGGACTCGTGAAACACAAACATTGCTGTTCACTTCACTTTTTCTTCTGTAAGGAAAACAGCTCACTTTTCCCATTTGGGATGCTGGAGCAGGTAGCAAGTCACAGGCCCTCTACACTAAAGTGGGAGACTCGGTGAGCCAGGGGAAAGTCTAGGATCTGTGTGTCACACAGATCTTCATCTGCCCCCACTAGTGCTGCGCTACATCATTAAGAAATGAATACTTGGCCACATAGACCAAAAGGAAACAATCTTCCATTTTTCTCTCGAGAAAGGGAGTTTAAATTTACATTTTCTCAAGTCCAGATCTCCATGCAGCCCCTGGACCCTTTGCCACAGGCCAACAAGTCAGCCATATCCCATCTTAAAAGTTTGCTAAAGCTATCACCATCAGTACAAGCTGTGTGTCACTCTTTGGGTTGTTTGTAGGAAATCCGTATAAAGAAGAAGAAAAAAATCTTTATTGACTAGTATTTTCAGTTTTTATTTCTTGCTTCTTTTCTCTTTCTTTCTTTCTTTCTTTCTTTCTTTCTTTCTTTCTTTCTTTCTTTCTTTCTTTCTTTCTTTCTTTCTTTCTTTCTTTCTTTCCTTCCTTCCTCCCTCCCTCCCTCCCTCCCTCTCTCCCTTCCTCTCTCTCTCCCTCCCTCCCTCCCTCCCTCCCTTCCTCTCTCTCCTCCCTCCCTCCCTCCCTCCCTCCCTCCCTCCCTCCCTCCCTCCCTTCCTCCTTTCTTTCTTTCTTTCTTTCTTTCTTTCTTTCTTTCTTTCTTTCTTTCTTTCTTTCTTTCTTTTTTTTTCTCTTTCCCTCCCTGCCTCCCTTTCCTCTATAGATAGCAGTCTGCTCTGCAATCCAGGCTGATCTAAAGCATATACTAAATCATCCTCTCACTACAGCTTTCACTCTGACTTTGAGATTGCAATTCTCCTGCCTCAGCCTCCAAAGTTCTGGGATTACAGACATATAGCATCATGCCCAGCTTAAGGTGTTCATTCTTAATATTCACCATAAAATTATCTGAACAAAAACAGATATACTAAAAAATAAATAAATAACAGCAACTCAGGATTATAGAAAAATCAAGTATAGTTAGGGTCCTAAAACATGAAATAAAATAGTCATTAAAAACCAGGACATGAAGGTTCAGTGCGTCTGTCATCAGTGGCATCACAGAAAACAGGCCAACGTTGAACCTCTGTTTTGAAAAGCCTGAGATCAGGTCCTTGTCAGAGATGTGGCATCTTGAAGACAAAAATGGGAACTTCAAGCAGAGCCTTGCAGAGCAGTTTACCTCTCTTTAGATGTTACCGGTCACCATCCAGACAGGGACTTGGTAAAGGGCAGTCCCATGTATCCAGTCCTTGTTTGGGGAATCACCCCACACACACATTTTCTTCTCCCTCTCTTCATCCACCTAACTTTTATTGGGGCCCCTTTCATTCCTAATGACACCTAATAAAATGTTTTGAAAAAGAGTACTATGGTCAGTGCTGTAGGCTGCCCCTCCAGGCGCCTGCACATGCTCATTTTTAGGCTGTTCCAAATTTTCTTAGAGAAAAGTTTCCTATCAGCAACAGGCTCTCCCTGGCATTTTATTGTTTTCAGATTTGGCTACAAAGAAAAGCGTGTGATCCTGGCTCTCAAGTGGAGCATTTGGAGGCCAGGTTCTGAGCTCTCAAATATCATTGCTAATTGCTTTACCATATTCGAATATCTGACCCAGTTCACATGACTGGGATCGCCAAACAATTTTTTTTAGTTAACACTGTTTATGTCAACACAGCATTGTGACGTGAACAGTGTTATTACTTCCACTGTTTTATACTTTTAAGGTCTGGCTTTTCAACATGGTTATAAATGCCAAGGATTACAGGAGATGTAGTTGTGCCATACTCTAATAATGTTAGGGACAAATTAAGCCTTCTGTGGATACATTCCTCGATCCAATTACTCTCTAATATTTTAGTTTTGCCTACCAGCCCCACATACTAGCTGCCACTTTTAATTATATGATTAAATCTATACTTACACTGAAAAGTCTTTGAAATAGTTTACATATCTTTTCCTTGGACAAAGTTGTCACTTTACTGATAGATTTCAAAGTGGACCAAAGAAGCATGTAGAAGTTCCTAATCCAGACCTGCATCTCACAGAGTGTTAACACCATCACTAGAAAATCCCCAGGCAATGATGACTAATAAGGAAGGCATTTCCTGGCTACTAATGATGGGCAGAGGAGAGCTTGCTCTTGACACAAAGCCAGCAGTCCTCAACCCAGCTGGCGACTGCATAAACCGGACATGCCAGGCCTCCCTCTGAGGTTACTGTGTATTTATTTATAAACTGTTAGTATAAGAACAAGGGATGGAAAATCAAATAATGTTTAGGTGCTATTTAGTTGAAAATACCTGTGGGCATATTATCACACTTAAGCCATTATATTACCATAGTGATTACATGTCAAAGATTGTTCTTTTGTTATATAGTGCCTGTGTATATGCATACATATATTTAACATTTAGACTGCTGGATATTAAACCAAGCTTGTTTGGAGAGCGTATATGAGGTATAAAAGAAATAAAAATGACAAGAGACATGATGA
This sequence comes from Peromyscus maniculatus bairdii, assembly GCF_049852395.1. Taxonomy (NCBI): domain Eukaryota; kingdom Metazoa; phylum Chordata; class Mammalia; order Rodentia; family Cricetidae; genus Peromyscus; species Peromyscus maniculatus. The sequence continues at coordinate 47,327,264 of NC_134862.1, read as the reverse complement.
TAATAGATTATACTTATGGAGCATTTACATGGTGGTCAGCTCTATGATAAGCACTTTTCATGTACTAATTAATTTAATCCTCATAGGAGACTTGCAGGGTAGGTACTATGATTATATAGGAAGAAACTGGGGCAGAGAGAATGGAAAGCAACTTTCTTCCAGTCCACAGTCACAGTTAACAGAGCTTGGATTTAAGGCATGTAGTACATCTCTAAATACAGGATGCTGACTATATTGCTTCATTACAAACCCAACAATAGCAAAAGAAAACAAAAACAGTTAAGCCACTACTGCAAACCCTCCAGAAATGTGATTCAGATCTAGTGTTCCCCTTTGTAACTTAGCCAGTCTTTGACAGCAGCAGAGAATGGACAAACAGCACAGCCAGCATGTAACAGAAAACACTCTTAAAATTCATTGTTAGGATTCCTAGCCACTGCCCTAGCTACATGACTGCCCGTGTGTTTTCCAGTAGCCAGGCAAGATGCTTAGTCGTCCCAAGGCCTTACATCCTATGTAATCCATGAGCTGAGTGATCACGTAATCTGTATGCAGCATGATCATGTAATCTATGTGCATGTGTGCTATAGCTATGTAAGCCCATATGCGCATGTGTCGGGGGGGGGGGACCTATAAAAGCGGGTTCCACCTATTCCTTCCCTCTCTTCTTGCACAGTCATTCCATAGGCCTATGCATACCCCCTCTCCCTTCCCTTAATAAACTCTTATAGTGGGTTTTGTTGTACCTTGTGGCTTTTTTCGCACAGTAAACAGTGCCGCTTAATAAATAACATTCATAAAGCAAATTATTGGTGAGCCTGTACCTAGGGTCCATGAAAATTCTGAAACTTGCTTTTGTTCCATTATAATAATAGTGTTGAAAATTAGAGTTAAAAGTTTAGAATATGAATAAAGAGAAATAAGAAGTAATAAAACAGCAAGGAAGTTTTGCTTTCCCTAAGTATTTCCTCACTGTCTAAAAATAGACTTGACTTTAGAAAATTATATTATCTACTAACTGTCAATTTCCTTGAGTTAATGAATTTCCATTATTGAAATGAAAGTGACCCTGGAGAGTCAAGGTGGCCCCCTCATTAGTCGGTCACACTGAAGTACAAATTATTACAAACAATAATACTAGAACTCTCACAAAACCACAGTAAATCAGAAATTCAGATTTTCCTGAATCAGCAAAGCAATGTGAAGCCAAAGAAGAAAGTTGAGGGTTGTGTTTCTAGAGTTCAAATTCAAGGCTGTAAAAATGAAGACAGCATGTCACTGGTGCAAAGCCAGAGAAATGGATTGATGGAACACAATGCGGGACCCAGAACAAACCCATATTATCATGCTCAGCTGATTCTTTAATAGGGTTACCAGGATCCTTAGTGGGGAGAGAAAAGTCTCCTCAACAGTGTTGGAAGACTACACAGATATAGACAAAAATGAAATTGGATGCCTATCTCACACTTGGCAAAATCAGCTCTAAATGGATTAAAGATTTTGCCCACAAAATTAAAGTAGTAAAACAACTAGAAGAAAATTATAGAGGAACCCCTCTCTGGTGTTGGTCTCCACTGTGGATTTCTGTTGTATATTCTGAACACAATGCCACAAGCACGGGAAAGGAAAGCAAAATTGATGGGCTGGGAGAGGGCTTGGCTGGTATAATGCTTGCTTTGCAAACTCCGACCCAAGTCTGAGCTCCACAAACTGTACAAAAAGACTAGGCATGGTGATGTGCGCTTGTCATCCCAGCACTAGGAAAGCAGGAACAGGCCAGTCCCTGCAGGCTCTCTGGGCAGCCAGTGTGGCCTCTTTGGTGAGTTCCAGGTCAGTGAGAGGCCCTTTCTGAAATAAAATGTATACAGTGCCTGAAGAACAAGGCCCAAGCTTGTCCTCTGGCTTGCATCTGCATGCACACTACACACACTTTCTCTTTGTGTCTCTGTCTCTGTCTCTCTCTCTTTCCCTCTCTTTCCCCCTCTCTCCCTAAACACAAACAAAGCAAAACTAAGTGGCACTTAATACTCATCATATAGATTATGTGAACATATAGATTATGTAGGCTCATGAGACAGTGACATACTGGCTCCATCACTCATTAGGTCCACAGTGACCGAGTGAATAAAGGCTAAGAATCAAGGAATAAGAGCTCTGTAGCCTGGACATTAATGTCAAGGGACTGGATTTGTTTATGACGAAATGCATCACTTAACAGGGTTCCAAACCATATGTGGGTTAGATTTTGTGCCCCTCGTGCTAAAAAACAGTATCTGGTGCCACAGCTGTGGAGTGCTCCAAACCACGTAAGAAGACCAGGAAGATTTATAACATAGTAAAACACTGAAAAACAGCAACACCTTCCTTAGGTCCTGGACGCAGCTGCCAACTACTTTGGACCTTGAAAACGCTGAGCTGAGAATCCTTGATGGCTTGTAGTAGGTGGCAGGTGCCAAAGGGCAGCAAATGTGGAGGGTCCTAGAAAGAACATGGCTTTAGGCTTTGGCTGTGCCCTGGCAGTGCTAAGCTAAGTGCCAGAGAGCGTTGTTCAGCCTATGAACACTGGTTCCTGGTGTTTAGTGTCTGTGACAGCGATAATCTGTTGTATTTAAATATATTCAGAAGCCACGATATTTGCAAGTGCAAACCTGATATCATCCTCCCAATCTCCATTTGTAGTCTCCCACCTCTTTTCTAATTCTGACTTGAGGATTTCCAGTGGTGTGGTCTCAAGATAGCAACCGTGACTAAGATTCCCACATGCATAGCTCAACAGCTCATGCTCCATGCTAGCAGCCTTCTACACACTGAATTATTTCAGAGCTGGACAGTTAGTTTGGTAGAAGAGAAAGCTCAATGAAATAATAGCCAGTGTTTGTAAGGAAAGGAAATTGGACCCTTCTACAGAACTATGGGGGAATGTATTGATAACAGTGTGTGTGTGTGTGTGTGTGTGTGTGTGTGTGTGTGTGTGTGTGTGTGTTATATGTACATATATATACTAGTATAAAATCCAGCAATCCTACTCTTAGATGATTACAAAATATCTGTGTTTCCACAATTACTTCAGAGTTAGCTAAGATGTTGAAATGCCTATATGTTCATCAAGTGTTGAATAAAAGAAGATATGTTATATCACACATATCTCTACATACATATACATGTACATGTGTGTGTTCATATAGAATTCTACCTTCACAAAGAAGGAAAATCTACCATTTGAAAGAATATGGACAAAGACAGAGAATACTATCTTAAACTGAATAGATGAGATCAGAAATACTATATGTTCTCATTTAAATGTAGTATCTAAAAATAGTCAAACTTATAGAATCAGTGCTGTGGGATGATCCTTCTGTACTTTGTGAATATGTATTTCTCTCATTAGTTGATAGTAAAGATGTTTTGGTCTATAATAAGGTAGGATAAGGTTAGGTGGAAGAAACAAACTAAGGACTCAGAGGAAGTGAGGCAGAGTTGGGGGACATGCAGTAAGCTGTTCAAGAAGCAGGACACTGGAGGACCAGTAAGCCACCAACTATGTGGCAATGAATAGATTAGTAGGAATGGGTTAATTTAAATGTAAGAGCTTGTTAATAATAAGCCTGAGCCATTGGACAAGCATTTATAATTAATGTAAGCCTCTGTGTGGTAATTTGGGAAGTGGTTTCTGGGTATTTGAGAACAGGTTGGCAGGAAAGGACCCTATGTTTACAAAGCAGACTAGAATAAGAGCTGCCAGACACTGGGGAAGGAGATTGGGATGATTTTTCTCAGTGAGTTCATTCAAGATAAACAAACTCTGCAGATCTAATGCACAACATGGAAGATTTTTGTAAGCAGTATAGTGTGTCCTTGAGATTTCCTGAGGACAGATTATAAATAAATGTTTATACGCAGACACAGAGTGATTGTAGAAATATTAGATATATCAATTACCTCAAATTTAGTGATTATTTCACAGTGTATACATACATTAGACATTGATTACAATTTTACTTGTAAATGATATTGCAAGAAAGTTGATTTTAAAAATAAACAAACCAGTTAGATCTGGTGTCACAGCCTTTAATCCCAGCAGCAGGAAGCAGAGATAGGCAAGTCTCTGTGAATTCAAGGCGCTGAACAGAAAGGCTCCAGTTATAGGCTGCTCCTTGGAAACCCTATTGTAACATAACTCTTTTCTTTAAAGGAAAGAAAATTGCTGCCCATGAGTAACTTATCAAATGAACTTCAAGCCCATTATAACTTTGTGGTTTTTGTACCTGTGGTCATTTCAGAAGAAACTATTATTACTATTCTATTGTTCACCATTTGAAATCATTTACTTTCAACTGGAAAAACTGTCATCAAATCTGATGTGGATTACTTCTCTATTGCAAAAAAACATTAATTTATCAAGAATTAGCTAGCATTTAGTGATTATTTCACAATGTATGCATATTTAAAAACACTGTCATTGTATATGTTGATGATATCTCAAGAAGGATTTTTTTACAGGAAAATAAAGAGAAAGGAGAGACACAGAGAGAAAAAGAGACAAAGAGACAGAGACACACACCCAGAGAGAGGCCAAACTTTTACATTGAAAATAAATTAATTGACTTTTGTTGTGGGCTCCTTCCTCCAATTATATGTAAAAGTCTACTGCCTAGCACATCAGAACATAACTGTGTTTGGAAACAAGGCCTGTAAAGTGGTAACTAAGGTGACATGAGGTCATATGGGCAGACGCTAATCCACTATGATGAGAATCCTTGTGAAAAAAAAAAGGAGATTTAGCACAGAGGCATGCCGAGGAAAAAGCACATGGACACACAGGGACAAGTCAAAGTTCAAGTCCAGAAACCAGCAATGCCAATACCATGATCTCAACCAGAACTGCAAGGAAATAAATGCCTACTGTGCTCCCAGACCAGGGGACCAACCTAGTCACAGCTGCCCCGAACACAGACATAACTATTGGATCCAAATGACAAATTAGCCCTTTGTGTGCTTTGGCTCAGTTGCCTTAAGGGTTTAGTTAAATGATTTTTTTCCCTCTCTTGCCCTAAATTACCTCTTCTGTAAAATTTGACTAGGTTTGGTCTCTGACCTGCCTAGGCCAAAACAACTTCATTTTTGTTCATTTTTTATGTGACATTCTTATGTAAGATTCCACTTGAAAAAGGTAACTTCGGTTGCTGAAGATGATTTTTTTAAAACCATTGAACTAGGAATCCTTAAAAATGCAGCCAAATTCTATGACTCTCCCTGCCAACCATCTGCTCTGGTTCCCTTGTCAGATGATAACTGTCCATCATCTGCTATGCAGCATGCACCGAAGACTTTGTGTAGAGTATAGAACACTAGTTTAAAGTTACCCAGCCTACTCGAGCCTTATACCCACTTACCACTTCATTTTAAGTCTCTTAAGAGGTATTTTGCATGGGTAAATAAACGGATGCTGGATTCCACAGAAGTCCTTCTTAGCCTCATGACTAATTCAAGACAAGTCTGTAGGTGACTCTCTTATGCATGCTTTTCCTACTCAAAATACGAAATAGATAAGGCAAGCTGTACAGAATGCTGCATGCTTGAGAATATGTGTTTAGGTTTTTTGCATTCTGGATTTAGTGGCATCTAAACAAAATTCATAGTCAGCCCCACCCCCAATAATCTCTCTGAAGTCATGGGCTGAGAAAAAAACTCAAATAATATTGCTGGATCTTCTCAATCAGAAAGTGTACATATTTTTTTTATTTGTTAACTGCTTTTAATGCATTTACCAAGTGGTTCTAATGGAATAAGTTGTGGAGATCAGCTCTGACTACTGCGTACGAAGCCAGTGGGGAGATGGGGGTGGATTAGCTCTGCAGACTAGAAAAATGAATGAAGAGGAAAGTACCTGTGGGTCATGGGAGCAGTGGGGTATGGCGAAGATACAGATGGGGAAGGAAGATTAAACTGATTTTTGGGTAACTGGTGTTCTGACATTGCAATACAACATTCTCATCTATGAAGTCCACACTACATCTACTTATCAAAATAAAATAAAAATAAAAATGAATTAGGTCAAAGAGACGGCTCAGCAAGTAAAGACACTTTCCACAAAGCCTGGTTTCTGTCCCTGAGACCCACATGGTGGAAGGGGGGAGCTGGCTCCTGCACACTGTCCTCTGACCTCAATACATGTCCTATGACAGTTGCTATCCAGAAGCAGGAAGCTTTTTAACCATCCTCCATTCAGGCTCTTTCATTTCAAATAAGTTTGCATTTTCACCAGGTGAGGGCTGGTGAGGGTCTCTCTCTCAGAGTACACGTGCTGTGTCCCAGCACAGATCAGAATTTTTTCTCTTTAACCTTTACAGTACACACCTTGGTTGCGAGTTTTAGCTCATGGTGCCCGTCTCCTTGGTAAAACGCTCATTTTAATATTGTTCTGCTCCACGTTTTTACAATGTCTCACCTGGATGAGAACAAACAGAAGCCTGGCCGCAGCCTGGATACTCCCCTGCCTTGAAATTTCCTCTGCTGAAGAAATTGGGCCACCACTCAAGTTCTCAGGACAAGGGCAGAGTGGGTCCAGATCTCTGCCAAGACATCCGGGTAAATGACGTAATCCGGTTCCTGATAGAGTCCTTATTGCCCTATGGACCCTCATGAACTGAGCCTGTGCTGTCCACATTTCTCTCAGCATTCTTGTCTTCAAAACTTCCAGCAGGATGGCCCATGAAGGTCTGCTCTCGGCATTCAAGAGCTTTCTTTTCAAGCTCAGAGTGTCAAACTTTCGAATTGCTTCCACACACTGGTTTGAAAGGTTCACACTAACATGTTCAAGTCACATTTACCAAAGCGTGCTCCCACTCCTGGTGGCAATTATCCATTGTTAGTTGCTTTCCCAGCTGTGTTGATAAAATGCCTCAAGGAAAGAAACTTAAAGGAGAAAGGAAATGGCACTACCCACTTTTAAGATGCCCCTCCTGATCAAGACACTCTTTCCCAGGCATCCCCAAAGGTTTGCCTACTAGGTGATTCCAGATCCTATCAAGTTGGTAATCATATTAACCACCACCTACACCAATATACTAAACTTCCCCTAGATCAATTAATAGGTAGGTTCAAGTGGAAGTTTATGGACAAAAGCTACCTTGTAAAATCTTCCTTAGGATATACCCTACCCACTAAGAAATAAATAGAAAGGTGGTTCTGAACAATTTAATGAAGCAGTTTGGTTCCACTCAAGCTGTCAAAAACTGACAAGACATGGAGATTTCTAGTAGTCATTCAAGAGATGTTTTTATTAATTCACAGGTACAAATATTTCTTTTAAAATTTTCCCTAATCTTTCAAAATGCTAGAGAACCGGCAATCTGAATAAGAATAAAAAAATTATTTCGGAAGGAGACAGCAGTTAGTGATTTCATTTGTGTCAAAAAGAAACTGTCCCCTTCCCAACAAACACTCATACAGACCATTGCACATGGCACCCTGAGTCCCAGGACACTTCCTATGTAGTACTATAAACATTCCTCTGGTAACTGGGTCAGCATAAGTGACTATCCATCATTCATTATATAAGATACAAAGTATGTGAGTAAAAGCAAGGTGTGAAGATTCTTGCCTCCTCTTCACTAAAAATTCAAGTCTGATCACTATCAGTAGCAAACACTTCCATTTTCTCTCTCAGTTACATTCTTGTAGACTTTTCTCCTCTATAAACAAATTCTTCTACTATTTGGGCTAGAAAAAAAGGCAATAGACAAAGCTGGTTCTATAGAGTTCTGTAGTTTAGCATAGGCTTTGGGAATTACCCTAAGAGTTGCACCATTTATCCCATCAAACATCCTTCACACACAACTTCTGTGATTGTGAGAAAGGGGAAGTGGTTCTTGCTGCTACCACCATGTCCATGGTCGGGTCTCCAACCCAGTTTCTGGCTTAATAGAAAATGATGTCTTTGGAGAGAGAGATTTTTAGCACAGGGGGCATCAAAAAACAATAGTTCTCAACAAGTAGTCACACAAACAGGGAATTCTAATATTGCTTTCCCACAGTGCAAAAGTAATTGTTAGGAGAGATGCCTTTTTGGTAATCCATTTTAAACTCCAGGTCAGGGTTCTGATAGTTAGAAGACTACATTCTGTTTCACCTAAACCACAGTGGCATCTGTGCTTACGTAAACAATTACTTATGCTCCAGTCCTTGTAATAATAGGCCACGATGTGATTCTCCTGTCAGACTCTGAGAGAGCCACAACCGCCTCACACTAGCAGCAGTGGAAGCATGAACGGGCTGCAAATTGTTGTTTTCCAGTCATTTCCAGTCTTTCTCTTAGGCCAGACTCTAAGGCTCTGTGTGTTCAGTTTAATTCGGTGTTTAGCTTAATGTTCTTTTTAATTCTTACTGTTGCCTGATGCATGTGGGTACAAAGAAGAGTAGGGTCATATTACTTCTCAGTCAGACCATATATAGAAGTAACAGAGATCACCAGTGCTGAGAATACATCTGTAACTCTGCGCTTTATGATAACATTTTAGTTACTTAATTCTCTCTTCAAAACAGTGAGCTCAATTGAATCAGATCAATTCAATCAGTTCAATTGATCTGATTGAACTGCTGATCAATCAGACAGAAATCACTAACTGCTGTCTGATTGATCAGCAGTTCAATCAGAATGTGGGTCAGTGATTCCTTTGTATTTATATTCTCCGTGGTTTTGAAATTTATTTTTATTTATGTATACATGTGTATATGTTGTGTGTGTGTGTGTGTGTGTGTGTGAGAGAGAGAGAGAGAGAGAGAGAGAGAGAGAGAGAGAGAGAGAGAGAGAGAGAGAGAGACCAAGGAAGCCAGAAGAGATCCTCAGATCTTTCTGGAACTGGAATTTCAGGTGTTTGTGAGCCACCTGATGTGGGTGCTGGAAACTGAAATTAGGTCTTCTGGAAAAGCAGTAAGTACGCTTAACTGCCCAGCCTCCCCTGTACTCCATATTTCAATCTCTAATTCAGACTCCTCTAGTTTTTAACTATTTGTAATTATTACAAATAAGTTTAAAAAATATAGAAGAAGGTATTTTGAAATGAATTATTATAATAGAACATAAATTACAGGGCTCTATGAAGACTTCATTTGACTTGTATCCAACCACCTATAAACCCATTTAGTGTCAAACATTTTCAATACAATTTTCTATGTCATAATTTTTTATATATTAGGAAAGTCATCAGTAGCTCAGAATTCTGAACATCAAATTGAGCATATGTTATCTCAGTAAGTAAAATCTTGAAACATTTTTTGATATTTAATTGTAAAGACAGTTGATAGTAAAATATTTGCAGCCAAATAGTCAACACACTTATTTAACCATTCCCTGAATGTTTTTCAATGATTTTGGCTCTGCCTTGGGAGCTTGAAGAAAGTTGTATTTTGAACTATGCATAGTAACACATGCCTGAAACACCAATTCTTTGGAGAGAGAGGCAGGGAGAACATGAGTTCGAGTCCAGTCTCAGCTCTATAGTGAATTCAAGGCCATGCTGAGCTACACATCTGATATTAAAAAAGAAAACAGTATTTTAAATAGCATGTATCTGTGAAGCAGATGTGTGGCAACTTATACTTAGTATAAATTTTGTGGTTTAAAGTTAAGATCTTAGAAGTAGTGAAATATATTTCATTAAATGTGTTCATTAATCTGTGCTTGTCCTTAGACTACTGCCAGCATTCTAAATCAGCTTGACTTTACTATAGTTACAAAGCAAGAGGAATTCACATAGTAGGCTTGGAGCCAGAGAATATTGTTCTAAAGTTAACCTTTCAAAAGTAGCATATAGATTCTGAGCTCCAAAGTTCTTTAGTCAATTTATTTATTTATGAACATAGCAAATATTTAATATTTTCATGTGTGTACATTGTGCTCTGTGCTCTGGCAGTCTGCACAGAAAAAAAATGCATAAATATCCCCATAAATGGCGTCATAATCTGGTGGGTTAGAAACACTCTTTCTCAACCAGAGAAGACATCTGAAAACCTCTGTGGTCAGTCAGGCTTTGTATGGATTTGAATGAGCTTCTTTGAGAGGGTCTGAGAAAAGCATGAAGACAGGCTTTGAGGTCACACCTGAAGTGGTACCTCCAATCCACACAAGAATACCTGGAGACAAGAAAATTCTGGTGCTGTGTCATGTTCTGTATGCTGTGAATGTGTTGCTCTGATTGGTTGATGAATAAAATGCTGATTGGCCAGTAGCCAGGCAGGAAGTATAGGTGGGATAAACAGAAAAGGAGAATTCTGGGAAGTGGAAGGCTGAGTCAGTAAATGCTAGCCTGCGGTCCAGGGAGCAGCATGTAATGGCACACAGGTAAAGCCGCAGAACACGTGGCAACATACAGATTAATAGAAATGGGCTGAGTTTTAGGTGTAAGAGCTAGTCAGTGGTAGGCCTGAGCTAATAGATGAGCGGTTTTAGTTAATACAAGCTTCTGAGTGATTATTTTATAAGCAGCTGTGGGGTCTGTGGGGCTGGGCAGGACCAGAGAAAACTTCAGCTACAAATTATACCCAACGGCTCAAGTTTCCACCTTTAAAAAAAAGCCTGAAAATACTTAATGATCAGTTCTAAACTCTAAAGCCAAAAACAGGTTTCTGCTTCCTGTCTCATGCAGGCGGTGAGATGCCGCAACATGCGGGCTTGGACTACAGTATGGCGGGCTAGTAGCATGTGGGCTTGACCTACTGCATGGCTGTGGATTCCTACCACAGTACACAGAGGCATCTCCAAGCTGCATTGTGTGGTGCCTGGTGGATTTAGCCTTTGCTAGTACAGGGGAAAAAGAAAAGAAGGTTTTGGGGCTGCATGCTGCTGGATGAAAGCAGAGAGCCACTGCTTCCCAGAGTTGGCAGTGAGCATGGTTCCCAGAGCTGGCGGTAAACATACCACCACCATGTTAGGAAGCTGAGGTGGGCAGAGCCACCAGCCAAAGTTGCTATGTTAGCCCTAGTAATGCTGCAGTTTAAAGCAATAGATTCACAATAAAACAGATTCAGATGAAATAAACCTCTAAATCGTTTACAACGATGTAAAAATATACATAGGCTTGGAAGAGAGAGAAAAAGAATATATGCAGTTATATAAAGAAATAGAAAGTTTTTAAAAAATAAAGCCTTTAAGAGAAAGTAAAAGTAATATAAAAAATAAGCCAAGTAAAGATGAATGTTACACAGAGAATATGGATTGTGTTGTCTTTGGATTTTTAACTGCCAAAAGACATTTGATTGTAAAGGCTGCTCAGTTAAACCAATATGTATATTTTAAAGGCAACTTGACTTCAAAATTTGGATCTAAGGATAGGTCACTTTGGAAAGGAGGCTCTGCTTTTGTTTCCACAGGAAGCAAGAGGCTATGGATTTGTTCCAGATTAAGATACATCAGGTTTGACCACCCAAGACCCTTTGAAAGGTCTCTGATGACACCATGGCCCAGATGATTCAACATCCAGAATGATTTCAAGGCAACTGGCTCAGACAAATGCAGCCTGATAGACTATTTCAGTCAGGACTTGACCATAATTCTTAATTTTTCTCAGGATCCCCATAAGAAGACAGCACTTTGGCCGGGCGGTGGTGGCGCATGCCTTTAATCCCAGCACTCGGGAGGCAGAGGCAGGCGGATCTCTGTGAGTTCGAGGCCAGCCTGGTCTCCAAAGCGAGTTCCAGGAAAGGCGCAAAGCTACACAGAGAAACCCTGTCTCGAAAAACCAAAAAAAAAAAAAAAAAAAAAAGAATACAGCGCTCTTCATCAGCAGGAAGTAGTCTAGAAAACTATACCCACATTCCCAAAAAATGGATAATGAATGTTTGTCTTTGTTTAGGTTGTTGGTTATAAATTGTTATTAGTCATAGTTAATCTTTTTCTAAAGGGAGATATGGTATAGAAAGGAAGAGTATAGGTATGATACCCTTCTGTGAGTTCGAGGACAGCCTGGACTACCAAGTGAGTTCCAGGAAAGGCACAAAGCTACACAGAGAAATCCTGTCTCGGAAAAAAAAAAAAAGAAAAGAAAGGGTAGATTAATAAACCTACTTTTAAAAAGGAACAACTTGTCTAAAACTGTTTTACAACACTATGGATTTTAGTTTATTCATACAAATTTAAAGTTAATTTTGTTATACTGTATATATATTTCTACCCTTGTTTAAGATTTTATGTTTATGCAACTCATTTAAAATTGTAATGTATATTTAAGAAATAGATTAATAATTAGTCATCTGTGATAAACTTATAGTCATGTTAGTTAAGTTTTCTAGGTATACCCAGATATATTTTAATTAGGAGGGTAATCTTCAAATACTTCAAAGACCTACAGAATATAGCATTTAAACATGTTTTAAAAACTTAGACTTTGCTGGACAATGAGAAACATCTGCTGCTGGCAGCACCAATTGCTTCAAGGAGGATGATGGGCATTGAAAAATCTCATTATGGAGTTTGCTTTCTTTGTGGCAAAAGTTAGCCACTGGGCAAAAAACGTGCCCTTGTGTCGACTGATGACAGTATGTTGTATAAACTGGACATGCAGGACCCATAGGAAGGTAACCACTGAACTTTGCAAGGTGAGATGGTCCTTCAGTTTCCTGCTTCACAGAAGAAACTGCCAGACATTCTACAGGACACAGAGAGAAGCAACTGAGAGACTCTAGGCCTATAGGCTGAAGATGGATGCCCCAACTTTACAGAGGAACTGTCCAGGCAGCCAGTTGTCTCTGTCATTCTAGATTTTTGGAAGTTGCTTACAATGTACTTCCTGTTTACTTAGATAATATTATATCCTTCTGAGGTCCTTGATGTAGTTGAAGACTAGATAGTTATAATTATAATTTTCATTGGTTATGATAAAAGATAAATTTAGATATAAAACTTTAGACTCACAAATATAGGATAGATAGAATATTTTCTTTAATTTTGCCAAATACAAATAGACTAGATGTTATAACTATAATTCTTGCTTGCTTACTGTTTTGTTATATGTAATTTTACTACGTTAAAGTTAAACCCTTCCTTTTTGATTAGACAGAAAAGGGGAGGTGCTGTGGGATGTTCTGTATGCTGTCAATGTGTTGCATCTGATTGGTTGATGAATAAAATGCTGATTGGCCAGTAGCCAGGCAGGAAGTATAGGTGGGATAAACAGACTAGGAGAATTCTGGGAAGTGGAAGGCTGAGTCAGTAAATGCCAGCCTGCGGTCCAGGGAGCAGCATGTAATGGCACACAGGTAAAGCCGCGGAACACGTGGCAACATACAGATGAACAGAAATGGGCTGAGTTTTAAGTGTAAGAGCTAGTCAGTGGTAGGCCTGAGTTAATGGCTGAGCAGTTTTAATTAATATAAGCCTCTGAGTGATTATTTTATAAGCGGCTGCAGGGTCTGTGGGGCTGGGCAGGACCAGAGAAAACTTCAGCTATATTCTAGACAATCACCAACAAACTGAGAGAGGAAAGCCTCCATGGTGAAAAGGAAAGTAAGTAAGTGATCCAGCCAGTTCACAAGGCGGGGTGCAGGGAACGCATGAAGGAAGCTAGCACAGGGTCACAGAGTGTAACATGCCAATCTAAGGTATTTGGCTGCAATGACTTGCCGTCAGTCAGACACAAACTCCATCCTTGCCTTTCCAGAAACGTAGCCTTAAACACCAAAGGTGCCTGCAAGTGTTTCATAAGTGACTTTGGTTTTGCTCTGCACTGTAATCCCCTGCCATGCTCTTCTTTCCCATTCCCTTCCAGCAAGAGACCGCTTTGCTTACCTTCTCCACAGCTAGATCTCCAACGTTGCCACCGTTTACACAGAACACCCCATTTCTCTCCTTCTTGCCACTTCAGTTGTTAACATGTTTGTTGTTTGTTTGTTTGTTTGCTCACCCTTGTGGTGGTTTGACTGAGAATTTCCCCCATAGGCCCTGGATTTGCCCACTTGTTCCCTGTGAGTGGTGCTGGTTGAGGAGGTTCAGAAGTTATGGTGTCGCTGGAGGAAGTACAACACTGAGGGCTGACTTTGAGAGTTCAAAGATTCTAGACATTTGCTCTCCTTGCTTCCTGTTAGTAGTTCCAGATGTAAGCTCTTAGGTCTCACCTTCTAGTTCTATTAGCCATGCCTGACTGTTGTCGCTCTTGCCCACCATGATACTGATAGACCCCCATCCCTCTAGACTCTTAACCCTGAAACAAACCATTCTTTCTACAAGTTAGTTGCTTTTATCACATAAGTAGAAAAACAACAACCCTCCATAGTTAACCCTGGTCCTTCCTCACCAGATACTGCCTCCTTAATAGTCTTTATTATAATTTTCTATTATAACCATCTGAAATATGCTCCAATATAGCACAGTAACTAAAATATTTGTAACATTTTTCAAGGATTACAAACTTTTAAAATACAGAAAGTAAGGAGGTTTACACCACCATCCTGCTGAATTTTAATGCAATTTCACCCACCATGATCAACTGAGCACCTGAATGTATGAAAACTACGCAAATGTGGCTGGGCTTAGATGATCATGACACTGAGGGTCAACCTGAAACAGTGTGAAGGACTCACTTAGCATTGAGGGACAAGCCTCCAGCGTGGTTTACAAAAATGTAGGTCTGTGCCATAGAAACCTTAGAGTTTGGAGAGTGATTCCAAGCCAAGATGTAGTTCCTCTTTCCAGGAACAGAAAAGGTTATCAATTAAAAAATTAAAGCAATCAAGTTCAAGTAGAGATCAAAACAACTAGTATCCAACTTCAACTGCCTCGGAGCCCAAGAGCCCTGAGTGAGTAGTAACCTGTACGTTCTGTGAACTCCCTTTACCATGCTATTCTTCACTGCCTGAGCCAGGAAACTGGGAAAGCATTTAACTCACAAGGGATTGATCCAGAAGTGTGGCAGTGGACCTGCTCTCCAAAAACACCAGGTGAAATAGCAAACTTCCAGACACGCACAGCTGGATGTGTTTCACTTCTGAATCGTCCAAGTTTACTGCATGTCAGTCCAACAGCGGAGGGTGGACTGGAGATAATCCAGTAGAAAGAACAGCCGAGCTGTGCTGGCTGCTGGCTGTGGAGCGCACTTCCTTGGCCTCCTAATCCACTCCTTCTCAGATGTTTGTGGGTTTTTTTGTCTTTTCAGCTGTGGTAGTGGTTAATATTGCTGATGGGAAAATAATGTGTCCAACATGGGCAGACCTTTCAAAGTTGAAGGTTTCCTGAGGGCTAATTTGCAGGTGCCCAATTATTAGCTATTTGAATATCTGTGTCACCACTGCATAGACTAGGATTTACAGTCATCAGTGATACTTGTGAGGTTTTTCTTCTATTGCCTTTAATCCTTTCCTACCTACTCAAAGGGGCTAAATTTAGAAGCATTCTACTGTCTACTCCACTCATTTAAATAACTCCAGCTACCAATTGACCCATAAGATAAAGACTCATAAAAGTATGCTTCTTTCGATCAGTATATGTCAGAAATACTAGTATCTTAAATGTCCTCAATAAGATGACATCAAGACTGTAATTGAAAGAAATCTGTTCTGTCTGCAACTGGCCGAGACTGGGGTTATAAAAAGGAACCTGCTTTCAATTCCTCTCTTACAATAGCAATCCATTTCACTAAATATTTTATTTCCTCTTATAATTTAACCATCGACTAATTTTTGTCCCAGTTAGTTTTGGGAACACACTGGCTCACCCTCCCTAACACCCCTAGGACTTCCCAATGTTGCGTCTTTCTGATCTCTCCACCCAGGCTTCCAGCACTCCATGGAAGCTTGGTTTTAATTTGGAAGCTGAAGCCCAAGTGGCTTGCTGTTGTGAAATGAATGGTATAGAAACCAAGCAGGTGTAGTTTAGTTACAGAGTCACCTTGCTGCCTGCCGGGAGCCACCAATAAAGCCTTTCAGGGTTGTGTCTTTTATTGGCATTGTGTTAAAATGATCTGAAATCTAACAAGTCTCCATCTCCAGAGATGTAGAGTTCATGTCTATAGTGGAAGCTTTCTGTGTATGTATTCTCTTTGCATATGCATGTATATAATAAACTTTATATAGGTTATATATATAATAAACTTTGTGTGTGTGTATGAAGTTAGGGAATTGTATCTAATTAATGTATAAAGAAATAAAAATACACATGTAAAATTTGCTGACTTTAGCAATAACACAAAAGTCTAAAAATGTAGTTACTTATGAGTATGATACTTGAGTCAATGGCTGTTCCTCATACCTCAGCTTTGGTTCTGCTCTTCATTGGCCCATTTATCCTCTTCTTGGTCTTTTTCTTCCTTCCTTCCTTCCTTCCTTCCTTCCTTCCTTCCTTCCTTCCTTCCTTTCCTTCTTTTTTTGTAACTCAACTGCCCATCTCAAATGTTAATCTCATCTTTTAAAATTATTTTTATTAATTCGCTGGGAATTTCATACAATACATTTTGATCATATTCAATCACAACTCCCCACCCTTAATTTCCCTAAAATATAACCCCACCTCTAGAAACCTACTTATCAGCTTCTTTACCCATATAAGTGTGATTGGCATCTTCCAATTTCTGTCCTGCCACTCAACCACTTTTATTATGATATGATATAATATTTCATTCTGTCTCAGAGATGTTGAGTTCTTGCTGAAGACTTGGTTCTATCAACTATTTCCTCTTAATTGAGATTCATGACATTGAGGGTAACAACATACTATTCCTGATGCACCATAGTAGTCTGTTTTCTGTTGCCAATAGGAAATATCACAGGTTGAGCAATTTACGAAGAAGGAGGGTTATTTTGGTTCATAGTTTGTAGGTCCAAGGCTAGGAGATGAGATCTAGTGAAGGTTTCTTTCTGTGAAAGACCCAAGACAGTGCTATGCATCACAAAGGATGAGGAGGGAGCCCTATGAATATTTCTGTTCTTATACTGACCCATGCTAAATCATGATTGACTATTTATATTCATAAGAGCTATAAAATCCTTAAGGAGGACTCTGCTTTTCAGCCTCTCTAGCTTTATATTCTTATTGTTCCTAACACCCACGGAAGTATATTCTATGACTCCAGAAGTTTTTAAACATCCTGATAATGCATTGGATGACATACCTTTAATATAAAGGGATATGTTTAGAAGTTCTATAGGGTAAGAATTATAGAACAATGAAGTGAACATTTGATTCCTGTCTGTTCCTCAGCTGAACCCCAGATCATTTACAGGTTTTTATTACTATGGTTCTCACCTTAAATACTATGTACAAAATTCAATCTCATCTGTATTTGGATGCTTCATTATCATTCTGCTTACATCTTTTTTGGGAAAGAATAAAAGCTATACAGTCTGATTTTATGTATTACACACTCCATATAGTTAAACATTTGACTTTGTTACCATTGCGATGCTGGGCATTGTATAGGATAAGCAAGCACTATTCTGGGGAACTGCATCTCCTGTGGCCCCCACCATTGATTTTGATTGTATTTGACACAAGGTCTCATTATGTAGTTCAGGCTGTCCTTGAACTTACTCTCCTGAGTCTCCTACGCCACTATGTGTATGTTTTTGATTAGCTTTTGTGTTTTCTATTCCAGAATAAAATGCCTTTGGTAGATTTATAGTGAACTAGGGAGAATAGCAAATGCATTGGAATAATTATTTGGAATTTGACTAGCCAAGCTGCTTACATTTTGTCCTTTTAAATACATATTATTTTTGTTATGAACATTCATTAAAATGACTTGGTGACTAAGAAGAAAATAAATATGAAATAAATACATTAGGATGAAATAGATGATTATTTATAAATTAAATTATCTAATGAAAATAATTTTGTTGACCCTTTCATTTTCCTAAATCTAACTCAGGGTAATTTTCAGAATTCTTGAATTACAGTAAGGTCATACACACTGGATGAAGAATTTTTTTCTGAAAATTAGAAATTTCTTCCAGGGGAAAGTAAATGAAAAATAACAGTGAGAATTCTTAGTTCCTCCCCAAGGGAGTTCATATTTCATGGGCTCAATGCTTTAAGCTAACCTTAAGAATAAAAGACAAAGGAGGAGAACTTTAAGGGTTAATGAGTCAAAGAGGAAGTGTGGGGGTGGGGCTGTCATTCTTAGTGCCCTAAAGTGATGTGAAAGTTTATTGTGGCCCATGAGTAATGATGGACTCGTTGGACTATTCCATTCTGACAAAGGACAGCCAAATTTTGTAGAGGCCCTAGACTAAGTCCCACACATCCTTTGAATCCGCCAGTGTGGACTCGACACATTGCAAACAACTTGAAGTTAGAGGAATACTTAATTTTTTCCTGCCCATTGCGACGACACTGGCGAGAGAAAAGGTGATGTTTTTCTGCTTCAAAAGTTTTTCCTCAGAATTTAGAGCTCCATTTTCATCCTCTTACTGAGAGAAAGAAAAAAAAATTCAAAGACTGGAGATTGAGGAGCCGCAAGAATTCTTAAGGTTTCTTTGAACTGTTTTATCAGTTCAGCAGTAAATTGGAGGAACCCCCCACTGTGATCTACCCATAACCTCAGCATTGACTCATCTCGGGATCCTCACAGCTCTCCTAACTTGCAGTGTCAGAGAACCCGGATCAAGGACATTTAAAAGCTTCTCCATCAAACGTGAAGAGGGTAACTACCTTGGAGACTCAGGCTTTGATTTCAAACAGTGAAGAAATTGTTTTTGGCTTCACTTTCAAGGAAAACCAAAAAGTTAAAAGTGACAGAGAGGGTGCTAGGATATAAACATTTAAAAACATTTCGAAGTTACAAAACTGCGTCTTGGCAGAGCCGTCTTCTCTTTTACAATAGTGGGAGACATTTTGTAGGATTCCAAGTGGGCTCTGAAACAATATATCCCTACTATTAATGTGTCATCCTGGAATGTCAGCAGTGATGCGTCCCACATTGTTTCTTCTTGCTGACCCATGCTTCCATGCCTGCAAAGCAGTCTGACATGCACAGCAAAGCAGGCATGGGGGACGAGATTTTCAGAGACTCTGTCCAAGTTGGAAAAAAGTCTCCCAAGACAAGAGTGAGAAACAGCAGCAGCCTGGCGCTTCTCTCCAACAGCTCGCTCAAACAGCCCAAGGGAGGCGATCCTGGGAGCGGCAGTAGCCAATGGGGCGCAAAGGACTTGAGAGACTGAGGCAAATGCCAGGAAAAATAGACGCTCAGGATGCTGCTTTGTGCTTTATAGAGTCATAAAAGCTTTACACTGGAAAGTTCAAAGCCCTTAACAGACATTTCATTAATCCTCCCTTGATCCCCTGAGGTGGACAGGTGGCAAGTATAATTATTGTCATTTTTATGAATGGGGAAAAAAATGAGACATGGAAGATTAAGCAACACATTCAAAGATTCATTTAGTCACATGTGCAGAAGATGCTGCTCGGCCCCCTCCCTGTGGCTTCCTTAGATGCCTTATGACCTTTCCCTCTTCCTGGTCTCCTATCATGCATTTCTTCAAAGCAACAGCCTTCAAAGATCTTGTTTATGTCTTAGGATGTGATGTTTCTGAGACATAAATAAAAGCAGACAGGAGCTGAGAGGAAAAAAAAAAAAAAAAAGGTCCTGGCTTAGGGTCCACACCACCAAATCATCCACTCAATGCTACCTACATAAACTTCTATCAAATTCCTTCTATTTTTCAGAAAATGCTCCGTTGGCTTTCTTAGTGACATACTTCTTCTAAAGGTCTTCCTGAGTTCACACGGCTCAGGCACATTTGGATTCCATATTCTATAGGTTGAGGGCGACTCCCCACAACACTGCTAAACGTCTTCAAAAAGATGAGTCACGTGACTCTGTGCAATGCCAGCAAAGGTCTGACCTCGTCTTCCTCTGACAGCTGGCAGGCAACCACCGAGCAGGGATGCTGGAACTGCTTGCTGGCACTGCACCTCTCTGTCCTGAAAAGACATCTCGCTTGGCATCTCTTCCAGTTGAAACATTAAAAAAAAATATAAAAATAAAAAGCCAAATGGTAATAACAAGCAAATGGGAAAAAAAGGCTGAAAATTACTAGAGAAGGGGAAAGTTTTCAACTTCTAAGAAGATATTAGAAAGTGGAAACATTACAAAATCTGTTTTTGCCAATGGTGTTGTCCAAAAAGCAACTGAATTTATTATAGAAATAATAATACCAAATCTGTGCATGAGTCAGTGGTGACATAAGACTATGTACCCAGTTAAGCATTGCTACGGGTTCTTGACTATTTTTTCTGTTACCCCAGGCTTTCCCCTACATGACCCTCTGTAATGCCATGCCCGCTTGGTCAGTTGTGAGTCTTATCTGATTTGATTTGTTATTGTGAAACTAAAGCGAAGCATACCACTTTTCCATGCCTCTTTCTTGTGTAAACATAAAGTCCAATGAGTGGCCAATTTGAATAGCAGAAGGGTGTTGAGAATTTAAAAATCTTTTGAAAAATGTTTGTGATCTGCCACATAAAGTATATTAGGACAACAATATCATGTAGTCAAATTCCCACCTCAGAAAGTGCTTAAATCTGAGAGCTAAAACGTAAATACTTGGTTACATCATGAGTATCATTTAATGGAACCTTCACTACTCAGGAATATGGAGTGAATTTTCTTTTCTGACAATGTAAATGCACAGAATGGAAGACATTACACAGAAGAATTGCTTTTAGTTTCATCCCATAGGCTATTACTTGCTTTCATATCAATATGGAACCATAGTTTTGTGTATAAGCCAGATTCTTCCTTTGTCTTTTGATATGCAAAAATAAATGCAGATTTCTAAACACTCAGACTTTAAAACTGGTTTTAGTCTATCAGAATGGCTGTAGAGTATGATATTGATTTATTAATAATTTCCACGTGGTTAAAAGATCCTTTCACATCTTTCAACTATTACAACTAATTGTTAGGTTGAAATAATTTTTGACCACTGGTGCGCAAATCCTCTGAATAAGATTATGCTCACATTTTACTGCTGGAGGATTCACGGTGCTTTGGAGTTCCCATTTTCTTCAAGAAAATGCATTTCCCCTGCAGGAGAGAAATTCAGTACTCACACACAAAGCATTGTAAAGAGACGTGCTAAAATCAAATTTCCTGGTCTGATAGTGAATAACGCCCACTTCTCTGCTTAATAATCTCCTATAGCACTTTCTTTTTTTCCTAATCCAACGCCTGCCAATGTTCTTACGCACTATGAAACAGCCTATTACCAGTTTCAACACATGGTTTATAGTATAATGTGTGTTATATTTATACCACCACTTCTATTATTTATGATAAACAAGGTTTATTTCATGAATGACTCAACTGAGAAACATCACCGAGGGATGACAGAGATGTTTCATTTTTAAGTCAAGCAAATATTGCAAAGGCAGCATTTTTATTTTCGTCCTGTGCTTTCCTTCCTTTCTGACCTTGCAGAGCACACAGCCTTGGAAGTCATTCCTCTCCTGACTCCCCATGGGATCTCTCTGTATAAGCGAGACTACTTTTTACAATTCTCCTCGCCGTGACACTCATCATCAACAACAGCACACTCAGTTGTTTAGCATGGGTCTCCTGAATCCTCTCCCTACTCCCACCACATTTTTGCTTTGTTCTTTCATTTCTAGTGTTAACTTTTAGCCAAAAATAAATGACCCCCAAAAGAGAAATATGTTATTTTAATTATGGGATATTGGCAAAAAAAAGTAATTCCTATAAAATTTTGTTGTGGGATTCATGAAGTATTATAATGTCTGTGGAAAATAAGCCAAGGGTTGAAGGAAATGGAAGAGACAACTATCCAATTTCTACATCTAGATCAGTGGTTCTCAACCTGTGGGTTTTAACCCCTTTGGGGGTTGAAGGGCCTTTTCACAGGGGTCAACTAAGACCATTGGAAAACACAGATATTTTCATTAGGATTCCTAACAGGTAGCAAAATTACAGTCATGAAGTAGCAATGGCAATGATTTTATAGTTAGTGCTCACCACAGCATGAGGAACTATATTAAGGGGTCACAGCATTCAGAAGGTTGGCAACCACTGATCTAAGTGTATCTCCATTTCTTGGATCAGAATTGTATCCAATGGGCTGACAAGATGGCTCAAGAAGGTAAAGGTACTTGCTGTCAATCCCGATTATCTGAGTTCTATCCCTGAAGCCCACTTGGAAGAAAAAGAGAATCAACTCTTCAAAGCTGGCCTCTAACTTCCACAAGTGTCCCAATAGCACAGCAGTGCCACATCCCCACAATCAATCACTAAATAAATATGATATTGGTAAGATGGTTTTCTGACCTCAGGCCCCAGTGGAAGGTGATGAGACTATCATATGCTGAACTGCAACAGAATTCAGCTTTACAAGATAAAACTAGTGTCACACCAGCATGTCTACTAAGTCAGAATCTTTGTTTCTATACAATAACTTTTTAGCTATAGATGACTTTGAAGGAGATATACAGATCACTACTCAATGTAAAGAAATGTTAGGATAAAATTCTAATTCAGTTTCTGTACATTTCCAGCACATATTTATACTGATGATAAACATGAAGCACTACACGTGAGTGTCATAAATAGGCTAGGCTACCTACTATTTATGTTGGCATGCCTTGTTTTCATTTGTACTATGTGTGATATCATGTAATACCATGGGGTCCCAGCTCTGAAATAGAGAAGTAAACACTGAGACTCACCCCTAGCCAAGAAGCTATTTGTGATTGATCCCTGTTGGTAACAGGAAATCACTTTGTTTGTGGTTTTTTTTTCCAATAGGGTGCAACTGGGCATATCAACCACACTCCAGCACAGGCGCTGTGCCTGGGAATAGTCAGTCAACACAACAGACCCAGCGGTTTACTGTGGCTTTTTTATTAATTTTCTTAGGTTTGGTCCTTATGTATTTTGATTTTCATTTTTGTGTTTTGTTTTGTTTTGTTTTTTAAGAGAGAGAGAAAAAACTCAAACTTGGGTTGTAGGAAGGTAGGAAGGTTCTGGGAGAAGTTGAAATAGAGGAAAATGTAGTCAAAACATATTTTATGGAAAAAAATGCTAAATAAAAATGTTAAAATCATGTTTAAAAATGTCATTTCTGTCGGGCTCAAAAGAAACTCTATTGTCCCCAAATTCTGGCAGTTAGACTAAAACCAGCATTCCTCAAGAAGTTGTGAAGCCCCTCTACCAAAGGAGCCTCATTCCCTTATCACTGGTCTGTGGTGCCCATTAGTATACCAAAGCCCATGCTGGCCTCCAGAATCTCTCAGCATCACAAGTACCCTCATACATGTCAGAGTCCATGCTGGCATGCCTCTTCTCCATCTGCCTTTACCCTAAACTTCTCCAGCTCATGGGTTTCCCTCTCCCCAGCTACTCCTTTCTCTTCATATCTTTCAGCTGTGCCCCCTCTCTTTTGTCTTCCTCTCTTAGTCTTCTCTCTTGTCCTCTCTTGGTCTCCTTGGCCCGAATTCTCTTTCTCTTCATTCCTTACCCTCCCTCTCTCTTTCCTTTTGTGGCCAAGTCCAGTCTGCTGGGCAAGTCCAGTCTACTACTTTCTCTCTCTGCTCTGGACTCTTCCAGATGCATCTGGCAGTTCTTGCCCTTGTATCTACAGTGAAAACCTTCCCCTCAACCGCACCTTGGAGTGGTCATGCCACCAGCTTACACAATCTCAGCATTTTTTTTTTAAGTGAGCAGGCAGTTTCAGAATGACACCCACGGATTTCTACAAAGAAACTCTTTGAAAAATAAGTCTCCCACTACTTTAAAAATTCTAAAGGGTGTAGTCTTTCTGTCAAGTGACAGGCAGTTTTAGATGGTCTGCTTGCCAGGGAGAGGAACTTCATTTTTGATTTGATATTGAGCAGTACTGTGTCAGCTGAGTGGGATTTTTTTTTTTGCCGTATGACCGTTTTACTGAAGGGTGCTGAGACAGGCTTTCCAGGGGGTCCTGTGCACCTGATGTGAAACAGATTTTGATATAAAAACAGGATTTGGTATCTGAATGTCTTTGATCTAAGATTATCCAAAGGAATAATAATTGTGCTCATAAACAAGTGACAGCTAGAGATGGGCAAACTCAAACAAAAAATAATTCCTGATGTCAAGTATCCAAGCCAATTCCTAAAAAGAAATACATTACTCAAGTGTGAAAATATTTCACTTTTCCTCTTATGCCAGTGTTTTTCTCATATCTGTCAGCACTAGAAGCTTTAGCATACTAGAAATATTCTCTTTAGTCAGTCTGAGATCCCACAGAAAAGAATGCAAGGGACCTAGTGGGTGCTAAATTTATAACAGTAAATGTGTGGATTTTGATAGGCATTCAGACATTTTGTTGACTGACCACATCAGTTCAGAGCTGCGAATCTGGCCAATTACTAATGAGTTCAAAGAACTTGGATGAGATCATTGTATGCAAATCTCAGAGGGGCAGGGGGTTAAGGCTTAACCCTAGAGGTAAAGTCTTTTTTGGCTGGGTCTCCGTTTAGTTTTATGTAATTATGGACTAGGCTCTGGGATTCTGTCCAGCAGCCCTCCAAAAAGAGAATCAGATGCATTTTGCTTTGCAGCCCGCACTGCAGTTACCTTGGAACTGAAGTCAGTAGGTTCGTGTTTATATAAAATACCTGCAGACTCTAACACTGAACCCCTTCTCCCTCCACCAACAAGTGTTAGCCCCTTGTTGCTCAGTAAAGGGGATTGTGAGGGTATGAGCCCTCTGAGGCACTTCTGGGGACTGCATTTATGGCACGGGAGCTAAGTATGCCTAGGGAGTGGAAATGCCTCAACCAGCTGTGAACAATTAGGGGTCTTGGACCTGAAGGCGCTTAGCATTCTATAATTCCAGGCTTCAGGGAGCTTGTAAAACTCTACCCCTCCAAAGTGCTGCAAGCTCACACCTTGTCATCAATTAATTGGCAGTCTTCAGAGGAGAACTTACGGGATCCTAAATGCAACATTCTAATTTGTACGTGCAATGTTTCTTGGGTAGAGCACAAAGATGCTTGCTCTAGGCTTTTAATCCTACCACAAGCCCATAAAGATTAGGTGGTTATGAAATGCAAAGTGACCTGGCTCTCCTTACATGTGGAGATCTCTGCGCAAGACAGGGAGCAGGTCTTCTTGTGGCCAGCGTGCTCACTTTGTGTCTGACCTAATGACCAACACTCAAGCGCAGTTGCTCATTGGGAACCATTGCAGCAGATTCATTGATAACTTTAGGTAACACTGAATTTTGCCTGCCCAAAATGAAAGGAGAAACTGTTACAGAAGAATTAATGAATGCAGTAAATCTCAATGGCGGTTTGGATTAACCTGTAGTGTTCTTGAAGAATTAGTTGTTAATGAATGAGAGATCCGGAATCTGGGTGAAGCAGGTTTCTAACTGTGACTTACTCTGAATCCCAGATGAAAAGCTAAAGAAAGCAAGCTTTACTGTCACGGATGGTCATTAGCCCAGCACTTTTCAAACCGCCAAGATGACTTGAAAGAAAGCAGTACCCACTGGCAGTGCCCTTCATTTCTCAGGCTTTAAAAGTAATTACGTGCTCTCCCACTTAACAGTGTCCAGTCCTGAGTATGCACTCTGCCTGCGAGAACATGAAAATTCTCCCCCAAATATCTGGAAAGGCATAAATGTTTTGGGAACATTTTCATCAGAGATAAATCCCTGACTGTCATAAAAATATCATGAGCTCAGTCAAGCCAGGATCAATAGCGGCTGCCTACGGGCAGATAGATTAATCAAAACCACAGACCCTTCCTCCCACACTTCAGGGGTGAGATGCTTCCAGTTCTGTAGAATTTAAACAATTAGCCTGAACTGTGAGGACATCTACATGGTAGATTTTTAATACTGAAAAAGTAATCTGTTTTGTATCCTTTCAAGAGATGACCCACTTTGTTTTGGCTTATTTTTGCCCGTGTGCTTACAGTGATTTTAATCCGCGTATTACCTCCCTCGGCCATTCTTCAACTAAATTATTTAGTGGATGCACCGATCTGAGCCTTTGTTTGCTCTCTAATGCTTTTCTGATGGGCTTTTCTCTCCACAGATGCCTTTTTAAAAGCTATATTTTTGTACACCTCTTTTAGATAGATTCTGATACAAGCAGGTGCGGGTGCAGCTGGAGTCAGTTGGAGGGCATCCCTGTCCACCTGCAAAAGAACCAACATTAACCCCACCATCTTCAATATTAACTCCACACCTTCCCATTGTACACGCTCATGCTTAAGTGACAGTGGTGTTGACGGCCGGCGGTGCTGACTGTCCTGATTCTTCTCTTCTGTCCCTTCTGCTGGGTTAACTTTATGGAAAGTTGCTCAATGTGAGGCAAATCCTATACTGAGCCAGGGGGTCCAGGAAACATCTCTATATGGCTCTTCTGGGTTCCCAGATGCTCCTCTGCTCAGGGCCGCCATGGGTTTGCAGCCATTGCTTGGGAGCGGATAATAATTCTCAGACCATTAATCGTGATTATGGAAGAGGACACCACCACTCGGGGGAGATTCCTGTTCCTGGAGCTTTGTAATTTCTGGAATCTGATCTTTGCTACACCCATACAGAACAACTGTAAAAGCATATTTTAAATTACTACCCTACTGTAAAACTGTATCCTAGGACCCCATCTGATCAAAGATCTATAGATCTGTCACTGGGACCCACAAGCTGCACTGTCCCTGGACTGTCCACTTGACATCCTGTTCTCCGTTCTGTGAAGCTGAATGATATATTGCTACCTATCCCAAACTTCCATTGTTCTCTCCTTTCAATGATTTTACTCTACTGTTCTCCAAAGGCCAGATCTAATCTATCTGTACGTACCTAAGATTCTGGGTACTCTTGATGTCTCAGATGTGGCTCCTTTAATCTACATAGCCAGAACATGGGATTGAGTTTCTTCAGGCTTACATCCAGAAGTTTATCTGTGGGTGATCTTGATTTTTGTCTTGTCATTGGCTGTGGAATATGAACACTGAGATTATATTTGAGAAACTGCTCACGGAGCAGTGACTGGTGTTCCCAGCCAAGTCAAGCTCTGGCTTTCCTGTGTGGAGCATGTCTTGCAGAACCAGGTAATGCTGATGTTCCCTGCCCATCTGTCTGTTGCTCTCTGTGTTGTAGTTTTCAAATTATCTGTGCTCTGTTACTTTCAGATTTTACAATGTAACTGTAGCCATTTTTAACTAAGATGCCGGGCATATATTTATGACACCTTTAAAATACTACCATTGTAACATTTTGACCACAGAAAGGGAAAGGATATATGATGTGTAATGGGTTTCTTGTACTTTCCTTGTATCCTACATGGCCACTTGATGGTTTTCCAATCTTCAGAGCTTCATTTAACATATTTTTGCATGCTTACTTATAGCAATGTTAAAGGGATCTTATGATTTATGATAGGCCCATTCTTCTGGATGTCTGTGTTACCTTAGTCATGAGTCTACAAAACAATTGAAAAAAATAAGTAAGCATGTGATATTCTTAGATATGTGATAATTCTGTTATGTCAGCCAAATGACATAACAGTTACTGTCTATTCATAAGTCAGACCCATACTGGGTGCCAAGGAGACTACAGATCTGGGCTGGGGAGGGAAGACTCTGTCTGAAGGGTGAAGGGTTCCCAGGAAGAAGACTAGCCAGCTGAGTCAGAGAAATAGAAGGCATGAGAGGGAGGCAGCTAGGAAGGATGGAAGGAAGCCTAGTCAGAGGAGGAATCATAGAGTCTCAGTGAGATGATTGTGTACAGCGTGCCCGAGAACTAGCAAACCACAATGGAGATTCTATCTATTGATTGGTTATTATGGTCCAGGCCCTTCTATAATCACATTATCATTGATACTCAATCACTTAAAATTCAGAATACTGATAATAGATGATACAGAGAGAGAGATGTTAATAGACATCCATATACTCCATGTAATGCCCTTACAATTATCTCATTTCATAAGTAATAAAGCTAAGATTTAAAAATCCTAAGAACAATGCATAGACCCACCTCCCAGCCTCTGTCCATTTTCTTTTAGCCTGAATCATATTCACAACTCATCTGAAGGTAAACTAACAGAGTTTCGTCAGAGGCAGTTACTAGAACTTATATCTCCTTGCGGTTCTCAGAGTGACTAAGTTGAAACATGTTCCATAGCAATAAAGCTTTTTTTTTAAAATACCTTTTTAAAATATAACTTATAGCTCTGGTTTGGATCAAATAATACTTAAAATTTTGAAATAGAACTGTTTAAGTACATGGTTTTTTTTTTCAGCCAATGGCCTCTTTTACACATGGCCTGTGCGCATATACACCAAGGTCCACAGCTTTTATGGCAGACAAACATGGCAGGAAAGATAAAAATAATCATAGCAACACTAAAGGAATATCATGGAAATGCGGTAAGTGATAGGCTGAGTTAGGAAGCCAAGAGCAGACAGGGCGGAGAATGCTTCCTGAAGTCCCCGACTACAGAGGAAGACCCTGTCTCAAAAACATAAAGTAATACCAAAATTCTATGTTTAGCAGTGGATGAACCATTTAGTGATAGCTGCAGCCCTTATAGTTTGCCTCTTTTCTATCTTGTTGTGTCTGTTTTTATAAGAACGAAATAGATGAAACTTGTAATAAAACAAGTGAAGAACACCTTTACTGCAGATTTTCTCTTTTTTTATACTGACATGGGAGTTTTGCTTTAAATATATATTGTACCGTTTATATAGAACAAAAGTTCTGAGACCATCCTTAACTTCTCTTCTTTGCCTTACATCTTACAATTGTTCTGTGAAGAGGTCTGGCTTCCTCCGGTCTCCACTGTGGAGCTGCAATGATTGCATGATGGCTGTTCCAAACTCTCCTCCTGCCCACCCGGTGTCCGTGGCCGGCTCTCGGCACAGCATTCAGCATGTAGGTCCCCTCTACCCTCTGCTCTCAAACCTTCCGACTAGTCAGTTAGTGAATATAGTTCCTATATCATGTCCTCGCCTTCCATTTTACCTAAGTGGTCCTCTCTGTGACACTGACATCATTTCATACTTCTTTCTCATTGAGAAATATTCCATGTGGACTCACTCATTTCTTCTAATTTCCAGCATGGTCAAACCTCCAGGCTTTCTGAAATTCCTCTTCTCTATGCCCAATGCTTTCTCTAAGAGATCTCATGACTGACTTTATTGCTTTAATTTAAATCTCTCCACCTCAGAGATATCTTCCTGAATTTATCTCTTATCTAACAGACTCTTATTCATTGATTTTTCTATCACCTTTTCCAACTGATTTTTTTCTTTAAAATTCTCATCACTACTATCACCTTCTTTCATATTTATTTATGCTCTGCCTCCCCTCAAGGGAATGCTCTCCATGAGAATATAACTTCATTGTTTGATGTTTGGCTTGGACAATGCCCAGAACATACCAGATATTTAATATTGGTTGGATATACAAATTGTAGGTTTAACCAAGTGACCAAATGTTTTGTAGTCACTGGAAAATTGTGAAACTAAAGAGAATGTGTATAATGCTCATGAACACATATTCATCAGTATCATGAACTGATAAAAATGTGTAAGATAATATTAAAATATAAATTGGGAAAATGAGAATTGTTCTTTAAGAATGGGGCAAATGTGATGAGTCTTAAGCTGTGTTTCCCTGAGTTCCTTCTACTGTTACGGAGAGTCTCCTGCAAGTCAACGCTGTCAGAAGATTGTTATATAGCGGTTTTTATAAAAGGAAATATCCATGTCATGATTTCACATCTTTAAGCCCTTCAGCCTGGCTCTTCCCTCCTATATCTTTGATGTCAGATGTATGAGGCTCTAATAATGTCTAGAAAATGCTGAGTTAGAATAGGTCTCACTGTCTTTTTTCTGTCTATCTGTCTGTCTGTCTCATCAGCCCTTCCTACTCCGGCTCCTACTGAAACAACATTGTAATAATACTGAAAATACAGTTCACCCTATTCCCCACAGACAGTTTTATTTAAAGGGAAGGATCCAAACCTTAAGCAAAGGACCAAAAGAGAAGGAATTTGAGATGTTCTGTTTACTCACTGAAGGGGGCGCTTGTGGGGTTGCACATCAAGGCTGTCTGCAGTACAGCGCAGGGTCGCTTTTCTGTTTTGCCCACAGTTAATCCACCAGCTGTGTTGTGAATATAAGCAAGGGACTTGGATCACTTTTGTCTCAAGTCTAATTGAGAAAGAGCAAGCTGAGCACATTTGGTAGCCATGGCGAGGCCCGCAATTTGTGGTCCACATGGAACTCACACTTCAAGCATGCAAGCACGTCAGGGTGTTTTATCTTTGACAAGCAATGCTTTCCAGAGAGATGCCTAGCTGTAGCAAGTCAGTGTGGTCATGAACTATGGTGTCATTTCTGGCAAGAACTTTCAAGCCTGCTTAATGTTACCATCAATTGCTATAATGTACTTTGACACTGTTTGGGATGCTACACTAGGTAATCCAACCTCTCCCATCTCAAAATTGAATCACGAGTACTACCTTAGGAACTGAAACTTTCAACTATGATTTTGTTCCACTTGACCCATGCTTTGGTCCTGTATGACAACACAATCAGTGTTACGAGAAATGTGGCTTAGATATTTCCAGATCCATCATATTTTTTACATGAATTTTAAGAGTGATATCAGATTGTTTGAGCCATTGCTCTACAATGGATTTTCTTACATTTCTTGTAAGAGGGAAGTGTTTTATGTGTACGTGGGATCCGAGAACACAGGTGTCACCAGTGAAACTGAATATTTTAAAGGTTTATTTTTATTATTTTAAAATTATATGTATATGTGTGTTTGTGTGTAGGCATGTGCACATGAGTATATGTGCCTATGGGATCAAGAAGAGGGTGCCAGATCTCTTGGAGCTAGAGTTACAGGTAGTTGTGAGCTGCCCGATGTTTATTATCCTGGGCCTTGAACTTTGGTACCCTGCAAGAGCAGGATGTGTTCTTAACTAATAAGCCATCTCTTTAGCCCCAACTAAGAGATTTCAGAAAGGTTTTAATACATGTATTTGCTGTGTTGTGAGTGTGTGCCTGTGCACATGCCATAGTGCTCAGGGGAGGGGCTCAGAAGACAACTTGCAAGAATCTCTTCCCTCCTTCCACCATGGGGGTCCTAGGTTACCAAACTCAAATTTTCAGGCTTCGTGGCAAGTGGTTTTACATGCTGAGTCATCTCATTAACCAAGCAAGAGAGAAAAAAGTTTAATTGAGCCTCATCTTAGTGTCTTTTCTATTGCTATCATAAAATACCATGACCAAAGCAACTTATAAGAGAAAGCATTTAATTTGGAGCTTATGGTTTCAGAAGGGTGGGGTCTATGATGATGGAGCAAAGACATGGCAGCTGAAACAACTGAGAGCTCACATCTTGACCCTCAAATTTGAAGCAGAGCAAGAGTCACTAGGACTAACACTAGTCTTTAGACACGTCAAAGCCCACCCCCAGTGATACGGTTCTTCCAACAAGGCCACACCTTCTACTTCTTCCCAAACTGTTCCAACTAGGGACCATGTAGTCAAATATGTGAGCCTAGAGGGGCCATTCTCATTCAAACCACCATAAGCCTTCTATACAGATGACAAAATATCAAACAAGTAGATGAGATCATTAAAAATGAACTATACACTGAAGTTCCTCTTTCTAACAAGACAATATTCAAGGAGGGTAGGATGTGAGTAAAATCAGTGTGATTTAAGTACTCTTCATTTTTATTAAAAATGTCACTTGGGGGTGAATATTTTCCGTGGTAGTAGAGGACTTACCCACCAAGTGCAAGTTCAGTCCCAAAACTCTGAGAGGAAGAAAGTCTATTTGATTCTGTGTAGTCAGAGCCCACATGCCATTTAAACAAGCCAGTTGTTTACTGTGCTCTAAGCCATCTCTAGTGGAATTTAGGAAGACAATCTTACAGTCTAAAGTCCCTCTCATCTCTTCGAATAAATAATTGCAGGAAATAATGAGTATAGTTAGTTTCATTAAACTCAACAAGATGAAAGTGGACTTAACGGAGGGAGATTTACCTCTGATTTCCGTATTTACTATCTGAGTGAATAAAAAGAGCCCCTACACAACCTCTCCCTCCTCTCCCTGCAGTACAGAGAGCAGTGTTCCTTTTCCTGTCTCCTCCTCCACTGAGGATGGTCAGTTTCTGAGCATGCATGCGTGGTTAGCAGGATGCGGGCGAACCAGAGTGCCGAGAGGCTGCAGATCAGTTACACTCCCTGCCAGTTCCTGATTGGTATTCCGTTTTATTCTGAAACATAAGGAATTATATGTTGAGATTTAGAGGCTAGTTTTACATCCCCATCTGGCCCTAATTCTGCACATAGAGTTGTACATCATGAGTCTACAGCTTTGCTTTATGCCTCTGTGTTCCTCTTTGATTTGAAAATGAAATTTTACTCAGCACCAAATGAAGAAGCTGGCCAGGAGTGGCTTTTATATGATTCTGAAATGAAACGGATAAGATGTTAAATCTTTAAGATGATGTCTGAAATCAAGTAAGATTGCCTTTGGAAACAATAAGTCATATCTTCCCGTGTGCGTCTCCCACAGGGTTTGTGCAAGGTTTTTCCTTTTCATTTATTATTAAACTTAGCAGTATTAATATTTATTAAATACCTATGGGGTGCCAGCAACAATTCAGAGCACATGAAAGAGGTAGTTCCTAGTGTTAAAAACCTTAAAAAGCTGTTATATGCCATTGCACCTAAACTCTGGCCAGAGAGAAAATGATTTTGCTCCCAGAGATGTGACTTCTGGTTTTTGTTGTAGTTGTTGTTGTTGTTAAAATGTATCTGTCTGACTCATGTAATTCTAGGTAGGCCTTGGCCACAAAACCTGTAGTAAATGCTTTTAAGGGTCCATGTCTATACATCTACATAACATTTTCCCAAACTTTAATTCAATTAAAAAAGAAAATCAAGAGGGATATGAGATTAAAAACCACTGAAAGAAGTCAATGTAGGGGGTAAGTGGGACAGACCCTTCCTGCTTTGGAAATGAAATACAGAACTCAATGAAAGTGTGCGCAGCTATAGACAGATAATTCAGATAGCTTTTTCTTCATTCAAATCGCACAGCACAAAGAGCCTTTAATGAAAAATAAAGGGAAATAGAGTCAATGCGGCCATCAGGAAGCACTTTTTCACTCTACAGGCAGCACGTTTGGAATGGTCTTTCAGGCACAGCCTTTAAGGTACGGGACACAGGAGTCATTCAGCAACTGATGCTTTCCTGTAATAAATTCTCATTGCTCGGTAGTATATTTTCCTTAGTTCTTATTTTGTTAAGACTGTTCAAACAATAATTTTCAGCCCCTAATTATAACCAAAGCTGTATAAGTAATGTCCACAAGAAGTCGCATGAAGCAAATGGCAGGAGATAAAGAGAATTCTAAGTGCATGCCTGAAGTCAAACGTGTGTCCTTCAAATCCTGTCTGTAAGAAAGAAAATGTAAGAGCTCATTAAGGTTAAGTGTGATTCACCATATCAAATGTACTGAGTTTTTACAACTCAGCCTGTGATTTTAATATACTTTTTTGTTTTGAGACAGAGTTTCTCTATGATGTTTTGGTGCTTGTCCTGGATCTTGCTCTGTAGACCAGGCTGGCCTTGCTTACAGAGATCCACCTGGCATTGCCTCCCAAGTGCTGGGATTAAAGGCATGCGCCACCACCACCTGGCTTGATTTTAATATACTTTTTAAATACTTGTAATTTAGTGGTCATTTTAATATCGAGTAAATACCTTTAGTTTCTGAGAAAAACATACTTAAAAGACATTAGATATATGTAATAAGTACAGGAGAAATCCAAAATGAATACAAAAAGCAGCTTAAATATCTGAACAAAAAAGAGTTAATGAAACAATAGACTTGAAAAGGGTCTTAAGAGACCATGTATGATATGTATTATGAAAGTTTCCTACTCTTCTAAGTATACACACATACCACCACCACGACCACAGGGATGGACTACATTACAGAACTTAAACGGAGCTTATAAACTCCTTGATTTAAAAAAAAAAAAAAGCAAGAATGTGGTGATATATTGTGTACCCTAATAAACTTGCCTGAAGATCAGAGGACAGAGCCAGCCACTAGATTAGACATAGAGGCCAGACAGTGGTGGCACACTCCCTTAATCCTATCACTCAGGACACAGAGGTCAGATCCATCTGGATCTCTTGAGTTCAAGGCCACATTGGAAATGGATCCAGGCAGTGGTGGCACATACCTTTAATCACAGTACTGGGAAGCACACGCATGCCTTTAATCCCAGGAAGTGACGGCAGGGTGGAGAGAGGTATATAAGGCCTGAGCAAACAGGAACTAAAGCAGTTCAGCTGAGACCCCTTCAGATGAGAACTCAGAGGCTTTCAGTCTTGAGGATTCATGGAAACAGGATCAGCTGAGGAGTTGGTGAGGTTAGGTTGGATGTGGTTTGCTCTGCTTCTCAGATCCTCAGGCAAGTTTTATTAGGATACATGATATATTACCACATTATTAGGGTGCACAATATATCACCACACAGGAATACTGGCATTTTTTATGCCTCTGCTTTTAGGAGTTTTCACTATACACAGTAGCATGATATGCTCACTTAGGTTGCTTTTGATGGTGCCTCTTAGTCTAGTCTTTTTCTCAAATGGTCTTCTAGATCCAGTTAGCTAGTCTTTCATTTATTCTCCCCTCCTGCTTTCAATGGATACATAATTAACATTTCCTGGCTAAGCAAATGGAATATGATGATCAAAGCACCACCAGTGACCTTTAGAAATGTAGTTGGCACAATTACCAACACAATAGAAAGACAAATAGTGGGCAGGGACAGTAGAGCATGAGGAATATTTGAAGAACTCTAGACATGCTATACAGAAAGGTACAGAAATCATAGTGGGAAATCAGAGAAGCATTTCTAAGAAAGCTGTTGCTTATCTTGAAACTTAAAGGACAAACAGAGGTTAACTGAGTAGAGACAGCAATGAAAGACACATGAATTAGAGGGCACAGCATGTGGAGGAATACCATGGTATGTTTGGCAAACTGAAGTCATTCAGGGCAGAAGGGATGGATAGGAGAAACATTTGTATAAGACACTGGGAGGAGGAGTGTAAAGGGACACTGAAGGGCATCATATGATAGTGTGTTGCTGACCTTCATCCTGAGCTTTCAGTGAGTCGCAGAAAATCATACTGCATAGGACCCAAAGGCCAGCCTAGATCGATGGTAGGCTCTGTTGGGCTCTGAGTATTTATTATCAGTTAAGGTGTAGTGTATTCACAGCTTGGAAGGATAAAAGTCTTGCTGGGAAAATGGAGTAGTGGGCTACTTTGAAGCTGTAAAAGTGCTATCATCTACTAACTGGAAATGATTTGGTTATGTAGTTCAGAAAAGAAGGGGATCTAGTTACCACTCATCTTTTTCGTAGATAAGAAATATTGAAAACATGTTAAAGGGAAGATTATATGTTATCTTTCCCTTGTAGCATTGTTGTGTAATCTGTAGATAGAGAAGAGAACCAAACGAAATGGAAGCTTGCTAAAGAGTTGGAATTGGAGAGCCAGGCGGTGGTGGTGGCGCACGCCTTTAATCCCAGGACTCAGGAGGCAGAGCCAGGTGGATCTCTGTGAGTTCGAGGCCAGCCTGGTCTACAGAGCGACATCCAGGACAGGCACCAAAACTACACAGAGAAACCTTGTCTCAAAAAAAGAGTTTGGCTGGAGAGATGGCTCAGAGGTTAAGAGCACTGACTGTTCTTCCAGAGGTCCTGAGTTAATGAGTTCAATTCCCCGCAACCACATGGTGGCTCACAACCATCTGTAATGAGATCTAGTGCCCGCTTCTGGCTTGCAGGAATATATTCAAGCAGAACACTGTAAACATAATAAAATAAATATTTAAAAAAAAAAAAGAGTTCGAGGCTAGTCTGGTCTACAAAGCGAGTTCCAAGAAAGGCGCAAAGCTACACAAAGAAATCCTGTCTCAAAAAAGAACAAAAGAAAGAAAGAAAGAAAGAAAGAAAGAAAGAAAGAAAGAAAGAAAGAAAGAAAGAAAGGGAAAAAAAGAGTTGGAATTGTGTTAATAGATATCATGACTTTGAAATAGAGACTGTATAAAACAAGATGAGCTGAGAGCTAGGTATGCGTGGTGGTAGGGAATGTTACAATGAATCAACGTGGTAGGCTATTCAGAATAGAAAAATAAAGATTTCTATATGTGCATTTCAAAACTGAAGATTATAGGCAAAGAGGAAAGTATAACGTCTCTTGGCAGCATATGCTGAGTTTGTAGTTATGCACTTTACCCATGGATTACCTTCTAACCTAACCAAAGTCACTGAATTTGAGACTTCTGAAAAGCTTAAAAGGAAGAGAGAGCATCTTATTGATGCCAGTCATACTGAGTACACCTGCATCTCTAAGTAGCTGGGTAATCCTCTTGGAGCTCTCAGGAAAGCAACATTTCAGAGGGTTACACTCTGCTGAGAAAGAAGGGTGCTCACCAGGCACAATTGCTTTTGATTCCTGTAATTTCCATAGGATGATGGTCTTAAGGGATACAATACCTTATAGATATTGTAGATTACTTATCGTATCAGGGTGATATTTGGATTCCTTATGGAGCCCTTATGTCCTCTCTGGGGTTCTGGTCCATTTACATGCTCATCCATACCAGAAGGGTTTGTTTAGCCTCTCTATGGCAACACTGTTGGCGTCCCTGACACAGCAGTGACAAAGCTGACACTGTCCATGAGCTCATGTATTCTAGATAAGACAAAAAGAATCATTCTAGATACAGGCATAAAGACAGCTTGCCAATTTGAGGCAGGAGTCAGCATTTTTAGGAAAGATTGATTGTCAAAGAAGTTCTCTTAAATAACATGATCTCCAAATGATAAGCGTTTTAAGTATGGCCAAGTTGAAGGGAGAGGGAGAGGCATGTGGATATGTGGAATAAGACCATTCTGGGTGAAGGGACCATGAGCACAATGGCCCTGAGTGCAGGATTTGGGGAGATTTGGGAACTACAAGAAGGCACTGAAACAAGATTCGGTATGTCAGCTGGGAACTGGAGTGCATCAAATATTAGTTGTTAGAAGATAAAAGCAATAGAGCTGGCCCTTGGAGTGGAGATGAGCAGAGTGATTTTACTCTTGTCACACTGGCTGTTGTGTGCAGGAAAGGCTTTGTGTAGCCAAAGTAAGAAAACCAGTTAGGAGTCTGTTCAGAAGTCCACACAGGTATTGTTAGCAAGAACAAGTTAGATTCAAGACGTATTTTGAAACTTGTAGATTACTAGCTAGCTGCCCAGAGCCACTGAGTATGAAGAAAAGATCAGCAAAGACATGAGTGTGCCTTTTTTAATAAAATGTTTTGATTGAGCATCTCCATTGGGACCTATGGTAGAGGAAGTGGACTTCGGTACACAAGAAATCATTCCTAGCATCACAAACATAAATAATAATTAGAAATTATTAGTAATCAGTAAAGGTGAGTAAAACACATAATGGAATATGAAAATAATGTCCAGAAGAAAAAAGCTAGGAAAAAAATCATAATTCTTGTGAGGAAGAGGAAGTAGGAAGCCTGGAGATGGAAGAATCAGATTTGTGCTTTTTCTCTATCAATCTTTAAGTACGAGCTGATTTTGAAATGTCATATGTATGCATTCATTTAGTAAAAGAAGTGATTTCCTTTCCATGTATAATATGGCATATTTCTGTGTATAAAATGAGCACAAAATCAAGGGAGAGACAGCAGGCACAGGCAAACTAAAATAGTTGAATAAAACATTTGAATGTGTATATTAAATGTACAAAAGAATGGTATTTCACACATGTCTACACTTAGATCGTACAAGCCCATGCCACTACCCTTGCTTCATTCTCTCTCCTCTCCTGCTCATTTCCTTCCTTTTCCCAAAGAGTCTGCTTCCTACATTCATGTCTTCTTAAAAATTCTACTATGAGAGGAAAATGCAGTATTTGTTTTTCTGAACTGAATCTGTTTTACTTTGCTTAACACAATGATTTCCAATGTTTTGTCCATTTTTCACCATATGAATCTACTATTCTTATGACTGAATATAAATATATTCAGGAATAGTAATACATATACAGTAATATATACACACAAATATATATATATATATGTATGTATATATAATATATCTTTATTGCTCTGTGTCTGGTTTTGTGACTATAACATTCTGGGCTTGTTACTATTATTTATATTTATATTTATTACACACACACACACACACACATCACATCACATCACATTTCCTTTTTCCCTTCACCTGCTGATAGCCAACCAAGCTGACTCCACAATTTGTAACTATTGTGGATGGTGTGGTGATGAGCATGGTATGTATTTTTCTCTGTTGTATGCTGATACAGAATCCTTATGCCTATCCCCAGAACCGTTTAGCTGCATTACATGGTAGCTCTAGTCTTAGTTTTAAGAACTTACCTGTTTCCAGAAAGGATGCATTCATTTTCATACCCACCAATGTGTACAAGAATTCCTCCTACCCCATTCACCACCAACATCTTCTCATTTGCTATTTTTGTGGTCTTGACAGCAGCTATTCTGACTAGCATGAGATGGAATCCCAGTGAAGTTTTCATTTGCATTTCTCTGTGGCTAAAACTGTTAAACATTCTTATACATTTGCTGGACATTTGTATTTCTTTGAGAACTGTCTGTTTGGTTTATTTGCATACTTTTAATTGGACATTTGTTTTACATATTCTGGATACTAACCCCATCAAACGAATAGCTGATAGGTATTTCTCTTTATTCTCTATGTCGTCTTTTCACTCTGGCAATGGCTTCCTTTGCTGTGCAAAATCCAAAATACTGTGCAATCCTGTTCAGCAAATGTTGCCATTATTTTATTAGTTATTGGAGGATTATTCAGAAAGTTGTTGCCTAGGCTTAGTCCTTAAAGATTTTCCCCTATATTGTTCTGTATCAAGGCCTTTTATTCATTTGAATTGGTATTTGTGCCAAGTGTCGTTTCTTTTCTGTTGGCTGTGATAAAACATTCTGACAAGAAGTAGCTTAAGGGAGATAGGATGCATTTTGGCTTAGGGGAATGAAATCCATCATGGTAGAGACGAAATGGCAACAAGCAAGGAAACCATAGTGACAGGATTAGGAAGAGGCCCCATTACCTTGCATCTGCACTGAGGGAATGGAGAAGAAGAAGTGGGACCAGCCTATGAACCCTCAATGCACATCCCTACTGACAGACCTCCTCCATCAAGGCTTCATCTCCTAAAGGCTCCATAACCTTCCCAAACATAATCAGCAGCTGAGAACTAAGTGTTCATACATATGAGCCATGGAGAGACATTGAAACCATAGCAGTGAGGTAAAGTTTCAGTCTTTGATTTATGGAAGTACCCAGTTTTTCCAGCACCACTTGTTTAAAAAGATACTGTGTTCTCCAATGTATATCTTTGTAGCCTTTGTCAAAACTTAGGTAGCTGTGGTTATATGAGTTCTTGGCCTTCTATTCTATTGCACTGCTATGTGTCTGGTTTTGTACCTCTAACATGCTGAGTTTGTCACTATGGATTCAGTGTTACTTAAAACTGGGTATCATGACACATCCAGCATCGCTCTTACTGCTCAGAATTACCTTTGGCTATTTGGGAGCCTCTGTGTTCCCATATTATTGTCTTCTTCTGGGTCTCTGAAGAATGATGATCAGAAACTTAAGAAATATGTTAGGGGTGAAAAAGAGTAAGGTGGGAAGAAGAGAAAGTCAGGGTTCATGAAGCATATTTCCTCAGGAAATATGAAGCAGTGGAGCTCAAGGATGATTCCAAACTCGTATGCTATCACCTTTTGAACTTAGAATGAGGAGATGAGTTGATGGAGGAAGGGCAGGTGATACAATACAAAATGTCCACTTTATCATTGGTCACCGTCAGGTTAGATCACATGCGTCAGCAGGTAGGTCCCTATTGGATTCATGTCTACGCCTTGGAAAACCCAACTGGTGTTCTATATTAAACTTCAGTGGAGGAAATGGAGATGGGGCTCAGAGTCTCCTTCACAGAGTAAGCTGCCCCTGGCTCTGGTCTGTCAACCTTCTGGAAGCTGGAGCAAGTCAAACAAACATACACTGTGAACAGACAAATGAGACAGTAGAAAATACACACACACACACACACACACACACGCACACGCACACGCACACGCACACACAAATGAAGACAAGCATTGCCACTTTTATTTTCTCAATTTTGACAAAGTGAATGAGTTATATATCAGCAGGAAGGTGGCGTCCACTTGCAGGAGTGGAAAGAGCAATAGGACTTCTCTCCGTAAGAAATCTTAGGGACATCTGAAAGAAACTGGATTCCAACGAGCTTAAGATGAAGAGAATATCTGCAAATTTGATCCCCAAGGTTATTCAGTCATGGGATTCAGGAAGCCACTGAATCTGTCATTCGGTAGGTGACACTTTCCCTCTTTGAGTCTCACGAAACCTGATGAGGCAGGAAGAGGCTCAGGTAAAGCCTGTCAACAGCTCCTGTCACATGCCCCTGAGCTTTTCCCCAACAGTGAGACGCAATGGGATGACTGGTCAGTTAGGAGGAAAGTGTGGTGTGGCTTGAAAAGATAGTTTCCAGAGAGAACCGGAGGGGAAGAGGGAGCGAGATTCATTAAATATTGTAAACAAGATACAAATCAATTCTTTTCCTCATTGAATAAATTGGTGGTGACATTTTGAAAAAAAAAAGTGAATTATAAGACAATGAAAACAATATACACAACTAAGAAACCATCTAACATTCCAAAGATCAGTATGCCTCTGTTCACATCTTCTGTGTCTAATTCTCTCTGATAAATAAGGCAAAAATCTGTTCATACAGAAAATGAATTCTCCAAATACTTGCGTGATTATGAACAGCTTGCTTTCGTAAAACATGGCCTTGGCTTTGTAGCCCCAGTGAGTGAGCTCATGGTCTCCATTAGGCTGAGGACTTGATGGTGCATTTTACTCCACAATACATTGTTTAGTAAATTTCATGGCTAGAAGGACCTGAAGAGTGTCCTGATAAGTGACTTCAGTCCTCTAGAACTATTTGCAGCTGAAGAGCTGAGTCATATGAGCATCATTTTAGAAGAAAAAAAAAGCACACTTTGCATTCAATTGTTCTCACAGTCAAGTGCCCATTGAAGCTTGCCAAGGAATTATAAGCACTAACTAAACTCAGATGGGAACTCTGAACTACCTTCTCAAAATTCTACCATATTTATAGTTTCTTTCTGCCTGGCTTCATTTTATCATATAAGATAGTATGTGTTATTCTGATGTATTAACCAAGTATGAGTTTAGTTGATTAAGTAGGTAATGAGAACTTGCTTCAGCGATATGCACCTATAAAATCCCAGCTACATCGGAGGCCAAGGTGGGAAGATCGCTGGAGTTCGAGAGTTCAAACCCAATCCGAACAACTTACAATTTACCTGCAAAAGCAAAACCCCAAGTAAGAAGAATGGTAAAAAGAAAACATGTTGGTTAATCTGCATGAAGTGGTCTGATCTAAGCCATCCACCAAGAGTCGGAGCAGCTGCACAAGTTAGGTGCTGGAAGGGACACTCTGGGCGAACTGTGTCATCAGTGTGAGAGAAGGATGGCTGAGCTGGTCGCAAAGTGAAATGGAAAAGCAGCGCCAGCAGCTCGTGTGTGAGCTGCAGACCCATATTTTGCTTAAAACTCTCCTAGAAAAACATATAGAATCATCTACATATAAGAATTTACCTACAGACTCATGATCACAAGCTGAGACTGGTGTATTTATGACACTTTCAGGAAGCATGCATTTAAAGGCAAAATGTGAGCCCAAGTGTGTGGAAAAATTGGGTTTTAAAGGCTACACTCAAGGATGTGGAGACGCATGTATATATTGGGGGGATACAGTCTCACCTCATCAAAGGAAGATGAACCTGAATGTGATGCTTCTAGACAAGTGGCTACAGGCTAAACAGATTTTCCACTATTTCTAGAAATTGAACAAGTTATTTGAAAAGCTCTGCCAAACCCAATCCCATTTACTTCACTTTCTCCCTCACTGAACAAAATTCCCCTGAGGTGGTAAGAGTACTCAGGAAAAGCAAGCACAACCGGAAAAAACTCAAGTAGATGCTCATAACCAACTTGAGCAATTTGGCATTCCTCTTGGTTACTGACCAAAGAATTGTCATGAAAGACCCTTAGTTTTCCAATGTCTTTAGAGAAGCCCAGAGTGACCTGTTTTGAAGTTCTTGAACATAAATGATCATTTTTACATGGAATGGTTGTAAATAGGAGAGGTTTTATGGTCCTCATTTTAGGAATTACTGATGCCTCTCTAGCATCTGACAGTTACCATATGCAAATTGGAAAACCACTCCTTAGTAAATTTATATGCATCTTATAAGAATATCGCACTTTGACTTTTACAGAAAGCTGTAGAACATGGAGGCAGAGGCAGTCTGTTCAGAAGCT
The DNA here is from genome assembly GCF_049852395.1 of Peromyscus maniculatus bairdii. Taxonomy (NCBI): domain Eukaryota; kingdom Metazoa; phylum Chordata; class Mammalia; order Rodentia; family Cricetidae; genus Peromyscus; species Peromyscus maniculatus. Next base: position 47,284,771 of record NC_134862.1, on the reverse strand, counting down.
GGTTGTCAAGGCAACTGCAACTTCATCCAATAAGAAAATCAAAGGGATTTTCTAACAGCATATTGGGGAGAAAATATTTAAGCATTTATTGTCCGCGTGTATGTGTTCCATTGATCCAAATACAATGTCACCAGGAGCTTAGTAAGTAGTTGCCTCAGAAAAAGCTTGTCTCCATTGAATCCTCAGCAAGACATGAAATCGATATGGTTACAGGTGTAAGTGCTTGCTGTGGATCTCATGGCATTTCAGCATATGTTAGAAAAAGTTTACAAGAATTATCAGGAAAAAGAACTAAATCCTTCTTGTCTTACATGGCAAGTGTTATGGCTATTTGATTTTCTATCAACTATGAAAGCCCAACACTCTGTTACAATGTAACCTGATATCTTCACTCACAGTTCTGAGACACACAGAGACCAAGTGATGAAAGCAATGTAGAGTGAAACAACCTAAGAACGGTTGAGAACCAGGATCTGAGGTGGCATTTACTTCAAGTTGGTAGACCCCTTTGTTGCCATCTGTAAAAAGGGGACATGGTGGATATTGCATCAAGGAAATTCTGGGAAGAAAAAAGGCAGTATGTGATAGAATTCCAGAATTCATGGGAGACGAAGATAGTTCAGGAAGGAGGTACATGAAAGTCTGTACTGCACTGTGATTGAGATTGGGTATGCATGAACCAAATGGACTTGTATTTAAAAAAATGTGCATTCATAGGACTGGAGTGACAGATCAGTAGTTAAAAGTACTTACCACTCAGGCTGGGGGCTCATGGAGGCTCACCAGCTAGAACTCTTGTTCCAGGTGATCCATTACCCCACCCTCTTCTGGACTCCTCAAACACCAGGCACCCATGTGGTGCATATATGTAGACAAAAAAGTCATACACATAAAAATAAACAAATCTTTAAAAGATGAAGAAAGAGAGATCAGTTCTTTGGGGGCCATCCTCTTGAAAAAAAAATCAAGTGATGAAAGGTTTGGTCTAGTGGTCCTCAACCTTCCTAATGCTGTGACCCTTTGATACAGATCCTCATGTTGTGGCGACCCCCCAACCATAAAATTATTTTGTTGTACTTCATAGCTGTAATTTTGCCACTGTTATGAATAGTAATGTAAGTATCTGTAAATATCAGATATGCAGGATACCTCCTATGTGAGGCCAAGAGGGATGTGACCCATAGGTTAAGAACGAATGGTTTCGTCTAGCTCATCTTATCTGCAAAGTGAGCATGGTGATATGTACAGGTTCTCTGCTGGAATGTCAGGAGGTCTTGATGAGATCTCATACATGAAGCCTACTCGTGGCACACAAAGGGCATAGTACTATCAGACGGCGAAGCATCCTGTTATCTTTTACCTGAATGAGCTGCTGTATGGCCAATGCACATCTTATCTGCCACCTCAGCATCCTCACCATCTGACACCCTCTGACTCCCCCCAGCAGTCATCTCCCCTTCCTCTGCCACATGGATGGGTCTCTGTTTCTTAGGTTTTCATGTCTCTGCCTAATCTCTTCAGCTGGAGACTACAGTGTGTTAAGTATTACATGAATACTTTAGTAATTATTAAATAGAACACTCTTGTTGCTAGCAGACCATCTGCCACTTCACACACATCTGGAGTGTACTCACAGGTGTGCATGAGTCCCCAAACCACAGCATCAGCATTATTTACTTCCCAATCGCACTACATTTTAAATAAGCACCACTCTCTCACCTCCCACACTATGATAAGCTGAGGGACTCTAAACTAAGGTCAACATGACAGGCCCTGTGCTTTCAGAGTCAGCTGCTGACTATCATTTCTGAGCAGCTAAAGAAGAGAAGCTGACATTTCTAAAATTTGGATCCATAGCCCACTTTCTCCAGCACAAGCAAAGGTCTGTTAACCTATATTTCCTAGCTGTTAAATGTCCCTAGTTGCTTTTCAGCCTAAAAGGTTACCTTCCACACATAGGACCTAAGAATAAAGCAGGAACATAGAAGTATGGCAAAAGGCAGTCTTTTTATTGATGTGGTCAAAAGTCAAACTTAAGATCTGTTGTAGATCGTAAGTTGGATTACAAGAAAATCTTAGAGTTGAAAGCCCCAGTTTACAGAATGGGACTTGTTTCATCTCTCTCTCTCTCTCTCTCTCTCTCTCTCTCAACATATAAAATGGTTGTGATCATGATGTTCAATACTTCATTTGCATTTTCCTCTTTTTCTACCAGATGAGCTCTGGAGGAAATTAATATGCCCTCTGTCTTTTTGTGCCATCTAGATAATTAGATGTAAAAATCAACATTTATTTAGGTTCTATTCTCTGAAATTTCTGATACATAAGGACCTCAAAGAGCTACCAGCCAGGAAGAGGCACAGCTTAAGTGAGACTAAGAAATTTATTGGGTCAAAGAGAAGAAAAGGTAAATTTTTGTAGATCAAAACTACATTAATCCCATGCTATGGGTACATACAATGTATGATCCACAGAGCAAGTTCATTATTCATGATCCTCATAAAGATCACACAAGGGGCCTTGACTATTTCCTTATTCTTCTCCTCCAACTCTGTTCTCCTCAAGCATCTGAAGAAATGTGTGGTACAAAGAGGAAATTACTTTTTCAATTATGTTGGTAATTAGAGCCCAGGCAAACCTGATTCTAGATATGATCATTGCCCTTTGCGGAGCTCAGGTGCTGATCAAAATCCTAATACTGAATTAGTGACCAAATCTTTTAATATCTGCTTTCCAAGACAGAGCTGACCTGCACTCCTTTCCATTCACCAAGAATGTACTGTTCACAAGAGGCTGATTGATTGGCTCATGGGGCAAAAGTATTGCTGTAAGTCCCATCACCTTGAAATTCCCTGGAAGAGGAAAAGAAACAGCCTTTAAAACATGGCCATATATTCATGGAAATGATTTGCTTATGGCTACACATTTCTAGTTTTAGGAACCAGGTTGTGATTCCGGAACAGAACCACTGCAATTAGACGGTATGGAACTTTCATGGTGGTGAGGTGAGAAGACTCTTCATAGATGAAGTCCTAGACATGGGAGACCTTCCATCATACCCTGCTCCTTTCTTCTTTTCCTTATATTGACATTGCAGCAGTCACAGCAGGGAATGCTTGGAACTAACTTGGTCCAAATATTTAAATAGGAGGAGGATGTTTAAAGTGTGCACAACATTCAGAGACTTTACAAGGCTGTCAACCATTGAGAGGTTTATATCTGTTCCTTCTAGAAACATCCAAGAACTAGATTGTTGCCCTTTGTTTATGATTGCAATTGATCTTTACCTCTGGTGAAGCTTAGAAGATTGACATAGATGATAGATAGATAGATAGATAGATAGATAGATAGATAGATAGATAGATAGATAATGATAGATTTATGGATAGATGATAAAAATAGATTATATATATTATATATATAATTGTACATTTCTATCGCTTTCTCTGGCTTTCTTTTGTTGTTGTGGCACACTCAATTCTCTGGAGGCAGAAGCAGTTGGATCTCTGTGAGTTCAAGGCCAACCTGGTTTATTTTATTAATTTTTTATTTATTTTTTGTGACTTTTTTTATGTGAAAATAGATTCTTTTTTCATAGCCTACATCCCAACCACAGTTTCCCCTCCCTCCATTCCTCCTAACTTCCCCAACCTCCCCTTCCCCCGGACCCTCACATCTACTCTCCCTCCATTTCCTCTTCAGAAAAGAGCAGGCCTCCAAAAGATAACGGCCAGAAAGAATATATATTTCTCTTCAGAAATTCCTCTGCAACAGAAAATGAGATTGGCCAATCAGTGCAAGGATGAGAAGTACTGTCTAATGAACAGATACCAGGTCCATGTCCACAGCACAGCTCTGACTCACATTCCTTTGACGTGTTAGGGCATTTATCTTTACCACATACCAAAAACAGAGTCACCAGGTGGCGGAGCAGCAATTCCCAAGCAGCATTTCCCAGCAGTTCTTTTCTCCAAAGAACATACTCTTCCATCGTGACCACGTTCCCATCAGCAAAATTTTACTATCCACTTTTGTCTACCCTAAATTTTTACTGAGATTGTAGAAGTGTGAGCAGGTGGAAAAGAATACCCAAGAGTGTAGCAGTAGTAACTCCTTCCTTCAAAGCCTCTATACCAAAGGCTAAGAAATTGAGCAGATGACATAGGGACCAGCTGAGAATAGGTGACATCAAGACGGTGAGTCTTGGTGAAGGAATGGAAACAAGAGCCAACAGAATCTGTCCTACTCTTTTCATATGTATTCTTATTTTATAAGATGCAGACAGGGATGCTTCAGCTTCCTGTAATATGCAAAGCTTTGTTGTACATCCTACAAGGCCTCTTCACTCATCTCCTCTTCATTGTCAATGCAAATGCTGCATTCCTTGTAGGAAGGCTGCAATTGCAGTCTGCAGCTAGTATTTTTGCAAAGTTATTTTGCAACACAAGTACATCAGAGTCATTAATTCACATTTCACTATGCTATGAACCTGAAAATTCTCATTAAAAATAGCATCCCCTCAAGCGCCACCAGGATATATTGACTGTCAAAGAGGCACTTCCTAATTGTCTACCGAAGCCCAAGAAAATTATTTATTACACTGTTGCATTCAAGTCTTCTTTCTTCATGGTGTAATGAAAATGCATTTGTTTTCAGCAGCAGTCTTGGCTTTCCCATTATACTTGTTCAGATAATCACTAATCTGCCAAATGTAATAGTTTTCTAGTCACTACAAAAATGTATCCTGAATTTAAGTTGGAATATGGATAAATCAACTCCCTATGCTTCAGGAAAATCAACAGGAATATGCACAACTTTCCAAGAGTTTGTAGCAGTTCTATGCCTTTGTACCTGGATTTTAAAATTTGCTGTTTCTAGTATAACTTGATTTAAACGAGTGTCCAGCCTACCGAGCATTCTCCCTGTGCTTAGCCTTATTGAAGTGTTGTGTACACATTAACTTTTGAGTCTCACACTGTCTTTGTGTAACTGGTACCATTGCCACGACCCTCTTATAGTCACAGCTGAAAACTACCCCGTGAATAAATGCAATGTCTAATATTCAAACAATCTAAATCCAAAATGGCATCTCTCAGTCAGAGTACTATAGAAAATTTAGACCAGAACATTTTTTAATATTAAAAATGATTTTTCTCATTACTTTAATTCATTGTACATAGCACTGGGTTGCATAAAGATATTTTCACACAGGACTATAATGTACTTTGACCTTGGAACCTGATGTGCCCCCCACCTTCCCTTTTATCTCTTATTATAATTCTTTTTTGTCCCCCTAGGCAGTTTTGTCTCTACCACTGTGTCATATGTGCATATATGATTTCATATATCTACATAAAGCCTAGGAACAATAAGTGAGAGAAGGCATGCGCTATTTGTCATTTTGAATCTGACTTACTGACTATGGCTATTCACAACTGTACTCATTTTCTTAAAAACAACATAGCTTTCTTTTTGCTTCTGGCCAGAAGACCATCTTCACTTGAGGCTGTCTAGTACCATGTGGGGTGCTTAGCAGACTCCCGGGTCTCTACCCTCTAACCACCACTTCAGTCAAATTGCCCTGAGACTTTGCCAGACAGATTTCCTCTGGAGCATAAAATGCCCATGTTGAGAGCAATAGCTCCAGGGCAAGCATTTGCAGCAGGTGATGTCATCCTCAAGAGGGCAACATTTGGTTCTGGGCGCTGGACACAAAAACTGCTTCTTAATCAGCAGATAAGTGTGTGTAAATAAATATACCATCTATTTCTGATAATGAAATTTCATGGAGAGGGAACAGAACAGCAAAACCATTTACAATGGCTCCTTAGGAGAAAAAAAAATAATGAAAACAGTTGAGAACCACTGGGCCTCAATCTTGTACATATCACAGCCAAGCTGCACTGCAGAAACCAAGCCAGATGGGAAAGTTTGAACTCTAGAGTAAACCCTTATTTTAATGACTCCCCCAAATGGTCAAGGAGACTCCCCAAGACCTCCTACATTACCTTCACCTTTCAGAAGGTTCCCTGTCCTTACGTCGGCCTCAGAGATTGGAAACTGCTCTGAGGTTTTGGTTCAACAAAACACTTCAGACTATTTTTCAAACATTTCCATTCCAGCAAAAACTACAAAATTATATTTGCCAAGAGCAATGTTTCTTAAACTTTTTAATCCTGGGTGTATTTCAAAGGAAATTTATCCATATGGTTCTCATTCATTTACTCTTAATTCATCAAGATGGCGTTTTGTAAATGCCAGTTGACAACCAAGGAGCTGCATGCATGTTTTTCTAACTTGAACCAGGAAGTCGGGTTTTTCTAGGGCTAAACAGAATGTAAAAATCTTTACTTGTTGTAATTTTCTCACTCTACTGATCATTAAATTGGAGCTTACCTTTTTGAAAGGAAAAGTTTTACAGTAGAAACAAGCATGTGGAAAAAAAATACTAATATATCATCTTTAGAAATGAGACCACAAGGACAAAGAGATGCATCTGTAGGGCGTGTAGCTTCTGTAATCTGCCTGGTCCTCAGCAGTGCTTCACAGTATGAGAACTGTGAACCTCTTTGAGAAGGTAGAGTGGTAATTGTCAAGTCTTTCCTGTTTGGTATAACACTGTGTATTTATAGAAGGCTTGCTAGAATCTTCTCCCACTTTCTCCTCTATCCTTACTTCACTCCCAATAATGCTTTACCATTACAGCCCTCCTCTCCAAACACAGCCCCACTGGCATCACTGAAAATAATCTGTGGACCTCATTATGGACATGTGTGTATGAAAGAGAAAAATACCAAATATGTACTGTAGAAAGGTTCTTTTATGGGTCACAGTGAACAAACTGTTCAGTATTCTGACTTAAAAGATAATTTTTAAATTTTTGGTTATGTTATTAAATCAAAATAAAAGTTTTTAAAAACACTAAATAACCAAGCTTTCACTGACCCTTTGAGGGGGCGGGATATTTGCCTATGACAGGAAGCCATTGCCTCACTCTCCCTTGAGCATTTCGATCCCTACTCTAGAGTCTCTCTACTAAGCGAATATAGTAACATTAAAATAAACAGCAAATTCTAGAAACCAGTCATGGTGCCCTGATATTTAAAATGCAATAGAAAATGTAGGGCTATACTAATATAAGACTCATTTTCATAGTCTGAATCATTTTGTCACAGCCTCATATCTAAGAAATAGATCTTCCATCCCACTCCAAATCTGCCGAATCTAAGTATCTGTGAGAGAGAGGTCCACAAATGTGCTTTTTATAGACTTTCCATTTAATGTTTATGCATAGCAGTATTCGACAACCACTAACTTAGATCATAGTAATTTCTGATTAACATGAGGCAGAAATCTTACCCAGTATCAAACTGCCTGACCACAGAGAAGCTCACCAGACTGCCGTAGATTTCCAGTTCCTTCCTTCCCATGTTAGACATGCCTCTTGATCTGGAACATGTGAAGTCCCTAAGTTATATTAGAGGATTCCTCACATAATGAAAGCACCACTGCTATAAAGTGTATCTACTCCCGGAGAGCTGTAGAATGATGTAACGTTTTCCAGGAGCTTCCATACCTGGCTCATATTACTCTTGGAAATCTTTAGCCAGAATAATTTATAAGGCCAATTGGACATGGTCTTATTCTAGTAGGAAACACTATGGAACTGCTTGCCCAGAGTCCAGTCAAGAAGGACCAGAGGCACCCCCGGAAAAAGCAGAGGGCAAATACAAGGTGTAACCTAAGTCTTCCAGTATAGGAGTGTATAATCAAGCTTTTTCAATACAGGGCATGGGAAGAGGCTCATAGCAGTGACACATGGGATTGTCCTGTAGGGTGTGTTCTTGGGTCTTAGAAGCAAATCTTCTCTATCTTTCCTGGTCTAGTTTGTATTTCCAATGCTCACCCACAGTCTGGAAGAACTAAAATTCAGGAAGTATGTGAGTTCTTTCTTGGATGGCAATTCCAGTAGTTCTGGAGTAGGGTTTTCTTCTCTGAAGTCATTGATTCTGGTTGATCCATGACTGCTCTCATTTATTAATATAGCATCCAAGCTGATAGAAATATATATGAATTAAATTAAGCACTGTTTTATGATTTGCTGGTAAAAGACAAATATTATAGCACTTTTTAGGAATTTAAATTAACTCTAGCCATGATAAAGGCATTGGCACATTTGTAAGCTGCTAAAATGCAAATAAAATTCAAATTAATGTATTTACCCTTTCTGTTTGAAATGAAAGAACTACTCTTTCTTTCTTTTCACTGAATACATAAAATCCAGCTAATATGATATAATTCTAATTTGTTCACTGTAAAATGTTTTATCTCAAGTTATGAACAGTTATGCTTCAAAATTTATTATATTCTTAAAAGTTCAAAGTGGTGAAAATTACTAGTTTTACAGTTGATAAAATATGTCTGCAGCTCAAGGGCTTGCAGAAGGTTGGTGAAAACCATATTGGTAGTTCAAATCCAGTTTTTAGTAGCAATACTAATTCTGTGCCTTTACTATGTAGGAAACCATTTGAGCATCTTGTTGATCCAGGTAGCAGGTGCTCAGTGTTTACAGCAGCATTAGTAACCACTGACCACTTAGAAAACTGTCCTAGCTATAAATTAGAGTGGTTCCCCAATGAGTGTTTCCTTAGGGCAGTTGGGTGAACCCTTGAATGGCCTTGTAATCAGTGTCATATATGAAGCTCACAGCTACATTTCCTTTAATTTAACATGACCCAACACCTCAGATGAGCATTCGAGTACCATTGACAAAAAATTTAAAGCAATTAGTGGTAGGTGTTTGCTATAGAAGGTGGGTTTCTTAATTTCGTATTGCCACAACAAAAACCAGGCAACTTATAAAAGAAAGCATGTAATTGGGGGCCTTCTTACAGTCTCAAAGGATGAGTTCATGACCATCATGGAGGAGAGAATGACAACAGGCAGATGGGCAGACATGGTCCTGCAACAGTAGTTGAGCACTTACAAATGATCTACAAGAGGGGGAGAGAAAGATCATTGAACATGGCCTAAGTTTCTGAAACCTCAAAGCCCAACCCTAGTAATACACCTCCGTCAACAAGGCTGTATCTCCTAATCTTTCCCAAACAGTTCCACCAACTGGAGATCAAGCATTCTAATATATGAGCGTATGGGGGCCATTCTCATTCAAACCACCACAGTAGAAAATGGGTAGATCAGGAGACATGGTAAAGAAAAATTAGGGATGGTTTTTGAAGAGCAGTCAAGCTTCACCTGATGATGCAGGTCTGCTATCTCATCTCCGTAAGAGGGGGAGGCAGGAGGATCATGTTCAGTTTGGACAATTTAGTGAGCTATTTCCTCAAATTAAAAATAAAATAAAAAATAGGGGGGAAGGGGCTTGGACTATGGCTCACTGGTGGAGCACTTGAAAAGCATGTACAGGTTCTAGGTTCAATTTCCAGGGTTAGGGACAAAAAAGGTAAGTCAGTGTTGAATGTAATCCTTTGCTTTTAGACTCTCTGCCACTGATAAAGAAATGGTGAAGTATTGAGCTTCTTGTAGACATTTTAAAAAAAGAAAATGTAGACAAATAAAGTGAGAATGAAGAATAAGTTGATTGTGATGAACTAAATCATCCAAACATCACACACACACACACACACACACACACACACAGGGGGGGGGTTGGTGGGGGCATGAAGATGGGTGAATACATGTCAATACATTTCACATGAGATCTGAGGGTATGATATAAAACTATTTTTCATACCTAATCAGTTTTCTTTTGAGATTTCTACTTAAATGTCCCCACTCAGAATCTGATCTACAGATCAGTTTTCTGAGGTCCACAAATCAAATAACCTTAGATTTTCTATGAGAGAAGCCAGTATTTGAAAAAAAAAAAAAAAGGTTTTATGAGCCGTAGGAAAAGAAGGATGTTTTAAAGCTGTTGAGAAAAGATTTTTTTTTCAGATTTGATCTAAAATACACTGATGGAGAAACATGATCATGAGACAGAAATCAGAGGTATTTTCTATTCTTATTGTAATCATAACTGAAATGCATAAAAGTTGTAAAACTGGAATCTGAAAACTATCAGTCTATATTTTCTTTCTGTCTAATAAAGAGGGGGACTTGGGTACAAACCATCACTACATCTATAAAGGAAACCACAGAAAAGACTTTCACTCCAGAGGTGAGTTTTGAGTAAATCAGAACATTTTTGAGCTTGAACTAAATAGAGAAGATGAATGCCTTTTCTCTTTACCAATGCTCAGGCATGGAAGAGGAAAATAAAGACAATTTGAAGCATGCAGAAAATACTATTTTTCAAGGTCTTTTTCTTCAACCCTATCTTGTGTGTGCATATATGTAAATGTACATGAAATAATATTTTTATAGCCTGTTTGAAATAAGAAGGTGAAGAAGGCAGAAAATATTGGTCAGGGTCAGTACATCAAATAAATCGGTACCTAGAGCAAGGCAAAGTGCTTGGAATGTTCTTCAGTAACACAAGTGAGAACTGAGAACAGTCTGAAAGCGAGGGAGTCTGTGAGAAGGCTGGTTATTTTGCCTTGACTTCCGGTCCCTGTGGTCTCTTCACAAAAGCAGTTCAAGTGTTTCTAGTAAAATCTAAATCTTATCATGCTAGCCTTATGTCATTTCTGTTTTGTCTGAGAAAACTTGTCTTTTTTCTTTACTGAGAGATTACTGCGTAATGCAAACCAAAGCTGCTGAGTGTGAAATTGCATCAGGACAATGTACTCAAAAGTGGGCTGGCTCAGGCAAAATAAGTGCCTTAGTATCTTGGTCCCTCAATACCTCTCTGAACTCACTCACTGTTTTGTGCCCTGATAATCAGAGATAATCACTCTGTCCATACAGACTCAAGTGTCTCTCCACTTATGCCCTAACTTTCCTCACATCACCACAGTGAATACTTTCCTGATCAGTCTAATACATTGACCCATACTAGTATTCTCTGCCTCTTTAATATCTTATTTCTAATATGCTATAAGTGCATGCTATTTCATTTATATGCATTCATAATTAATAGGGGCTCTCTTTGCAAGAGGCTCCTCTTATTCTTGCAGAATAGATTTCAAGATCTCAGTGCATTCTTAAAACCTTAGATGTCATCAAACACTGTATAAGTACTGCAGCCTAGTGACAGTATGCATGAAGCCTGAGACAATCACTATGTAATTAGTGGATTTGTAGTCAATATAGTATTGATGCACTGCACAGGATCAAACATAGTATAGATATACTGCACAGGATGATTCACATTCTAAAGTACATCAAGAGAGGTGTCATGAGGGACTGAAGAGCTGACTCAGTTGTTAAGAGCACTTGCTGCTTTCCCAGAGGACCTGAGTTCAGTTCTCAGCATCCACATTGAGTGGCTCCCAACTCCACCTGTAACTTCAGTTCCAGGGAATCTGATGTTGTCTTCTGGCATCTACAGGCACCTATGCATATATCATAAGGAGAGAGAGAGGGAGAGAGAGAGAGAGAGAGAGAGAGAGAGAGAGAGAGAAGGAGAGAGGGAGAGGTGAATAACTGATAGCAGATGTAGAGACCCACAGCCAAGCATTGGGGGGAGCTTGGGGAACCCTGAAAAAAAGAAGGAGGGGAACTGTGGGAGCCAGGAGGTCGAGGACACCGTAGGAACATGGCCCACAGAATCTACTAAGCAGAGCTCATAGGGTCTCACAGAAAATGAAGCGGCAATCAGGGAGCCCGTATGGCCCTGAGCTAGGTCCCCTGCATATAAATTATGGCTGTGAGCCGTGATGTTCTTAACAGTAGGAAGGAGGTTGTCTCTGACTCTTTTGCCTACACTTGGGGCCCTTTTCCTCCTACTGGGTTGCCTCTTCCAGCCTTGGTATATGCCTAGTCTTATTGTTGCTCGTTATACTGTGTTTGGTTGACATCCCTGGGAGGCCTGCTCTTTTTTAAAGGAAAATGGAGAGGAGTGAATCTGGGGAAGAGGAGAGGTCGGGGCAGGAGCTAGGAGGAATGAAGGGAGGGGAAACTGCAGTTGGGATGTAATATATGAGAGGTGATTTTTAAAAAAAGAATGGTAAAGCAATGTAACAGTAGGACAAATATTGAGGGCATAAAGTATACCTCTAATGTTCATATTTAAGAGTACAGGTATCTATAGTAAGTATTATGATACTTTTTTCTGGCATTTTTAAATCAGCTATTAAATATGTTTGATAATACTAAAAAATAAATAAAATAAAACTCAGTTTATTTCTCTTTCTCAAATGTTTTGTTTAACCTTTTTGTACCATGATTTATCACAGGCAACTGTAACTTAAATAAATAAAGATGCCAATAAGGGGAAGATTTATACATTTTGTTCATAGATTGTTAATAGATTTCTATTGGTGAAACTACATACATACATATACATATATATATGCATATACATTCACACACACACACACACACATATATATATATATATAAATTCTAGAGGAAACTTATATATTGGTAGCATGAATGAATGGAATAATGAAGTTATTTTCCAGTTAGGTCCACATTTCTTTGAATGTCGACCAATATTGGTAACATAAGGATTATTTTTCTATACTTTAGTGGGCTTGGAGTGTAGCTCAGTTGTGGACTGCTAGCCAAGCGTGCATAAACACTGTGTTCAAACCTCAGCGCCTCATAAACCAGTGATGCTTATGCATGCCTGAAATTCTAGCCCTTGGGAGACAGAGGCAGGAGCATCAGAAGGTGCAGCCTCCACTGTAGAATGACTTCAAAGTGAGCCAGGGAGAGAGAAAAAAAATCAAAGTTTCTGCGTGTAAGCAGAAAATACCATTTATCAACATGCTCCATTCTGATTGACATTGGTAACTGACTACAAGATAAATGACTTGACGAAATGAAAACAATGTAGCAAAAATAAATAAAGGAAAGAAAGAGATGACGAAAACCCAGAAAAACAAAAGACTAGTTTTATTTTTAAATAAGTGGGCACCTTACTCTTCCTGGTAGAGGCTTCTGTGCACCAGAGTCGTCCCCTCCACGGATTCCAACAGAGAACACAGATGAAAATTTCTTGTGACTTTAGCTCTAATGATGATAGAATCTTTGTCCTTTGTTTGCAGTGACTGAATTGGATCAAAACATTCTCCTTTTATGAGATGCCCACAATTAAGTTTCTAATTTAAAAAAAAAATAAGCTGGAATCTACAAATTTGAGAAAGTATCCCTTTAATTATTGTTCAGTGTTTATTTATTGATGCTTGTATTGTTATTTATTTTCATTTTTAAAAATTTTCAGACATTTATTTCAATTGTATTCTGTTGTTTTTTTACCTTCATGGCTTTCTATATTATAAAATATACTTATATTGATTGTATAACTTTGAGAAATCTTATGGCCAATTTAAAACAAAAGAGCCCATGTGAGTGAAAGAACTGTGTTTTGTGTTTCTTTTTATTGCAGTATATTTGTAAATTTCATTGCTCATTATTCTACATAAATTTGATTTTTGTTTGCACTTATAAGTTTATAACAATTTCATAAAAACAAAACTTTATAGGGCTGGAAAGGTGGTTCTGCAGTGAGGAGCACTTCTTGGCATTCCAGAGGACCCAAGTTCAGTTCCCAGCACCCACATCAGGTGGCTCATAACCCTCTGTAACTCCAGCAGAGGATCATATGCTTCCTTCTGCCATCCCGAGGGACACACCCACATGACATACACACATACACACAGACACAAACATATGAATAAAATGAATCTTTATATATGTAAATGTATACATATATATAAATATATATGTATATATATAAATATATATATCTTCTTACATGATTGTCAATATTTGCTTGAATTTTTCTGGATTATTTAATAAAAAACTTTGTGGATACTTTAATAAAAGAAAATGATGGATTTTTAAAAATACATAAATAGAAGAGCCAGTCAGTATATTTGGTACAACAGGAGAAGACCAAATCTACAAATTAAGAATATAAAAAGGGGAGATGATTCTCAGGTCAAAGGAATAGAAAATATCTTCATTAAAATTATAGAAGAAAAGTTTCCAATCTAGAGAAAGAGTACAAAGCTCACCCAAATATAAGAGACCTACAGCATCTTGAAGAGACAGGACCAGAAAAGAAGCTCCTCATGATGCATTACAATTAAAACCACAGACTAAAGAAATGAATGGCAGCAGTCCCATCAGAAATACAGTACAAATTATAGCAATATGTTACTGCAAACTAGTTAAGACAATCATAAAAGAAGAATAAAAATAAGTCTTAGTGAAGGTGTAGAGAAACTGGAAACTTTGTGTGGCTGTAAGCACTACATCCACTTAGAAAATGGTATGAAGGTCTAAATAAGTTTTAAAATATCATTTGACCCAGTATTCCCACTTCTGAGTATATATTTGGAGGAATTAAAAACAAGTTCTCAAGGATACATCTGAATGCCTATGTTATTTACACTATCCAGAGTCAGAAGAAACCAATCTTTGCTTCCAACAATAAAAATGAGATGCATTCAGACAATGCAGTATTAGTCTGCTTGTGTACAGAAAGGAAATCCCCTTGTATGTTCCTACATGGATGGGCTTTGAGGATGTTATGCTAATGAAATAATTGAGTCACACAAAAGCTAACGTGAAGCATCTGAAATGCTCACCCCCTCCGACAGCAGGATGGTGGTTGCAGAGAGCTGCTGGAAGAAGACAAGGGAGATTGTTCAGAGGAGACAGAATCGTAATTTGGCACGGTAGAGAAGTTCTAACGTCTGAGAGAGTTATACAAGAACAGTGTGCATGTAGCTAATTATACTTTAGCAAATATTTCCAAATGATGAAGATGGTCAATTTATGGTATATGGAATTGATCAAAATATTGATCAAAATCTACATGTAATGCTCACTATATGTATACAATTTTGTAAAGAATGCATCTTTTAAAAAAAAGAAGAAAAGGGGAAGTGCTGTGGATATCACTCTATATAAATAAAACACTGATGGCCAGTGACCAGACAGGAAGTATAGGCGGGACAAGGAGAAAGGAGAATTAGGGAAACAGGAAGAAGGGGGGAGAGACACTGCAGCCACCGCCAGGACGAGCAGCATGTAAAGATGCCGGTAAGCCACCAGCCACGTGACAAGGTATAGAGTTATAAATTGGGTTAATTTAAGATAAAAGAACTGTTAGCAAGAAGCCTGCCATGGCCATACAGTTTATAAGAAATATAAGCGTCTGAGTGATTATTTTATACGTGGATTGTGGGACTGTGGGGCTTGGTGGAACCTGGAGAGAAGCCCTCCAGCAACAGGCCTCATCTGAAGACTATGACTTTTTTGGCACATAAACAATTCCTAGCTATTATCCCTTCAAATATAGCTTCCTCCAAATCTCTTTCACCACTCTTTCTGAACTTCCTTTTGAAAAGCATGGTTTTTCACTCCCTGCCATTATCAGGCTTCATTTGTATTTTCATGACCTTCCTGTGCCCTGTTTTAGGTGATTCTCTCCTGTGCATATTTTTCAATTTGGCAATATTTTAAACTATACTTAATCTGCCCTTAAGTTAAACCAGTATGCCTGAAAGTTTACTGTGCTTGCCTCTTTTTTTTTCTTTCCAAATGCTTTATTTGTTTTCTTATTTAAATGCAGTCCAATTCTGCAGTTCTATTTTCAGGCCCCCATGTAATCTCATCAATCACTGGAGTATTCATTTTATACTGTATCTAAATCTGTTTCCTTATCTTAGGTTATGGGATCCTATCTGCCGACTCTCTCTTATGTGTGATTCATTCCCACATGTCAGGATGGAGAATTCTTTCCTGTGTGTTTATATTGGACAGTGTTTTTATGTTTTTTAAAGGAAGGGAGCTGTTTGTTTGTTTCATTTTATTTTGATTTTACTGTTGAAGTGTCTTGTGCTACAGGGTTCACACACATTGCTTCTTTTCTCTGATGTTTTTAAAAGCCATGAATGAGCTTGTATTTTTTGTTTGTTTGTTTGTTGTTTCACCAATGTCCCATAATTAAGGAACAGGAGAACCGAGAGTTGTGAGCATGTGGGTGGGTTTCTGAGACTGCTTTTTTTTTCTCACAATCTCTCCTCCTGCCTCAGGTTTAAAATGGTTCCCTAGCTGCTCCAAGAGAAAAGAGAACATTTCTTGCATCCCTTTTCGATGATCTTGCTTCCAATGTTGCACAGTGGTGCCAGTTACAAATTGCTACCAGCGTAGCTTCAGAGCCCTGCCTCCTGCTCAGCTCTCAGCCCAGAGCCAGCATCCCATCCTCTCACATCCATGGCTATTACTACAGTGTCAGCTTCTACTCACTGCCACTCTAACTTGAAGTTGCAGCCAATGAGAAATTCTCTTTCTGCTAAATATACTTACTGTCTATACTATATGACTGAGATATGCATCCTACCTCATGCTCTTTATCTTAATTTGTGCTCCACAGACTCAAGAACGTACATGAAACAAGACAGGAGATGCTTTCCTGATGACACAAAGATTTGCGGAGGTCTCATTTGTTGTTTGACTTTGTGAGTATATGTGGTGATAAGGGGTATATGTGTGTGTGTGTGGTGATATTGTATCTCCCAATATATTGTGCACTCTAATAAACTTATCTGGGGTCAGAGAACAGAACAGCCACTAGACAGACATAGAGGCCAGAAAATGGTGGCACACACACCTTTAATCCTAGCATTCTGGAGGCAGAGATACATCCAGATCTCTGTGAGCTCAAAGCCACACTGGAAACAGCCAGGCATGACACACACCTTTAATCCCAGGAAGTGATGGCAGGAAGCAGAAAGGTATATAAGGAATGAGGACCAGGAACTAGAGCCCCATTAAGTTTTTAGGCTTTTAGCAGCAGTTCAGCTAAGACCCATTTGAATGAGGACACAGAGGCTTTCAGTTTGAGGAAACAAGATCAGCTGAGGAACTGGCAAGGTGAGGTTAGCTGTGGCTTGTTCTGTCTCTCTGATCGTTCAGCATTCACACCAATATCTGGCTTCTGGGTTTATTTTTATTAATAAGACCTTCTAACAATCCATGCTACATGTGTCTGCGGTACATACATATGAGTATACAGGTCATATGCCCACATCTATGTCTAGATTTCCTTGTGGATGCTGGCAATGTAAATTCAGGTCATCGTGCTTACACATCAAGCACTTTTACCCATTGAGACATGTGTCCAACCACAATTCATTTGTTTTTAATGCTTAAAATATCTTTACCCATGGGTATGTCTTTTCACACGAAGAGTATATATGTATGGACATACAAACACATGATTGTAGATGACTGAAATTTAGTTGTAACCACACATCTGAGACTTTCTAGTGGTTTGGTCTATATAACGTAATACAGTTCCTAGTGTTTTTGATAACTTCTTCTACACGAGTTGAAAGTAAAACAGTATAGTTGTGTAATGACATGGAACCAACCTATCTCCCACTCTAGGGTTTGTCAATACATTAAAATGACCTTATATCATTATCAAATGTTAAGCAAGACAATAAGACCACATGAAGAAACCAGCCTTTTCAATGACCATACTGCTGTGGCCTTTGTTAGAAAAGCTAGCAATGTTTGCTCTGACTTCTGTGTGCTCATGGCTTCTTTTCATCAGGCCAAAACAAAGAACCTTTAACATTTCTCATTAATACATATTTCCTCAGAACTACGAGTTTTCTTAAAGCTTAAATTTTCTTAAAAATAACTCTGTGTATCTAAACAGTGATGCTCATGTTCTCTCAGTCCCTGCTAACATTTATACCACTTTTTAAAAATCACTTAAATGTTTATCTAGCAGGATAACATGGTCTCTCATGTTACTTTCATTAAACCTAAATCTTAGGGTTATGTACTATAACATTTGGTGTTAATAAAAAGCTTTGGGAAGCAACCTAAATTTTATGGCTGTGCATATGCAATGGAAGAATGCTTCTTGTTATACAGCACATAGAGAGATAATAACTTTAAAATATTAACACTACCATTACTTTTCTTAGGTATCCAAACTGTAATCAGGTACCAATGCTTTGGGTCTGGGTTCTGGAGAGATGGTTCAGTAGTTAAGACATTTGCTGCTCTTTCAGAGAACCTGGGTTCAGTCTACAGCACCCACATCTTAGTTTACAACCAGCAATAATTTACTTCTAGGGGATTTGACACCCTTTTCTGGTCTCTGTGGGGACCAAACATGCATAAGATATAAATTAATACATACATACAAAGCATTCACGTATATGAACTAAAAATAAAATGTTGAAATCACTTTAAAAAGCTTAAGATCTGAAATATTATACAAGAATGACAGTAGAAGGTTATGTATTAGTTACATATTAAGCACATAAAAAACTGACAATTTTCAATAAAAGATTCAAAAACAACAGTCACCTTTATAACCACTTACTATATTTTTATTTCCCAGAAGTTTTAACTTCTTACCATATGCCAGGTATTTTTAAAAAATATGTGCTTTTATTTATTTTTTGAGAATTTCGTAAATATACTTTGATCACATTCTTCCCTACTCCCGAGTTCTCCCAGATCTCCCCACCTCCCTACCTATCCTACTTTGTGATCTTTCTCTCTTTAAAAATAAAAGAAAGAAAAGGAAAGCACACAATAAATGTGGAATTTGATTGGTGTTGGCCAACGTTCCTGAGCAGGACACCCTCCTTGAAGTATGTTCGATGTGCTCAAGGTCACTCCATTGAAGAAAACTGACTTTTCCCTCCCCGAGAAGCTAATAATTGTAAACACCTTCTTAGATAGGGGTAAGACTTTGATGATAATTAAAATAGAGACTTTGGAACACTCCATCATCAACAGGATGACTTTATGAAACCCCTCTCCCCAAGAATTTCTGCAGAAGAGAGGATGGAAAGATTGTAAGAGCAGAGGTCGCAGACAACTTCAGGGAAATAACATTTTCCAGATGTAACTGGCAGGACTGATGCACCTATGAATTCATAGAGACTGTGACAGCATGCACAAACTCCCAGCACAAAGGAGGGGGAGTGGGTCAAATGTTGGATACTTTAAAAATGCTCTCCAACTCTATAAAGCTGGATAATCATGTTTTCTACATTACAAATGAGCAAATAATTATCCCCAAATTAAAAATTTAGAATCTCATACCAGGCCACCCAAGATGGAATCTAGGTTTGAACCTAATCATTTTGACTTTGAAGTCTCATAATGATATACAACATTAACCAGATAAATTAATTACATACATTTTAATATTTCATCAAGATATTTGCCATAATACTTTGAAAATCCTATAAGCTCATGATCTCAATAGCACAAGATTCTACACAGTCAGAACCTTATAGACACTAGTGCCCAAGGTCCTGATCATCTATTTTATATTCAGTATATGCCTTTCAACAGCTCTGGCCTATATACCAGAGATGTGTTTATCAGTGGACACCCCCCCCCCCGAGTTACTTAAATTTAATTCTAAAACCCTGCCACACTGAATTCAGAAGTATTTAACTTTGATACACATAAGAATATGGAGTTTGGAGGAAAACGATAAATAATACCATGCTATAGCACTGATGAACATTTATACAAGCTTGCTGCTCCCTACTTCACCAAGATGACAGAGCTAAATGTGGTCACCACAGCATCCCCTGGAAGAAGAGTAAGCATCAAAGTCTCCCACTGAGAATGTGAGCAAGTCTTCATGCTACTCTGCTACCTTCAGCTTACTATTTACTATTGTAAATGACAAAGTAAGCTAAAAAAATAAAATTAAGGTGATAATTAAAATGAAAGTATAATAAAATTTAACAGAGTACTCTAAACCCTATTTTGCTCATGTACTCTTAGTCCGTGAATCTACCTTTCTATCTCCATTTCCTAATCTTCACAAAGAAAATGCTAGTTATGCCTACTCTAGAGGGCTACTCTAAGGACTTATAAGATAATCCATCAGATGTGCTAAAACTAATAACTTGAAAAGAGAAAACAATCAATAAATAGCAATAGTTGTTTCCACTGTGAAAGACTAAAGTGGGGTTGGGGGAATATCTCAGTCATCACAATGCTTCCCTTGAAACATAAGGACCTGAGTTCAACCCCAAGAACCCACATAAACACCCAAACACTGTGATATGCATCTGGTATTCCAGTACTGGGGAGACAGAGACATAGAAGTTCCTGGTGATTCTTGGTCAGCCAACCTAGCCAAATCAGTGAACTCCAAGTTCACTGAGAAATCTTTGCTCAAAAACGAAGGTGGGGATTCATTGAAGAAGATATCTGCCATTGATCTCTAGTCTCCATGCACATGTGTGCATGTGCTCCCATACAAACATGTACACACACACACACACACACACACACACACACACAGGAGAAAGAGACATACACATAAACATGCACACACAAATTAAAAATATTTTAAACCCCATATCATTGGAAAAACAAACCTGAAATATCATGACTAGATAAATAAATAAATCAAATAAGAGGTAAAAAAAAATATCAAAAATGTAGAAAACAAAAAACAAATAGCCTTTATCTTTTATTTACTTTTATAATAAAACTGAATTACTCTGGTAGGGTGGCCACTGCATAACAGATCTGTGCTTCACTGGCCCAGAGCTCTAGAAATGCTTCAACTGAAGAGGCTAAGAAATATTAATAGAGAAACAAGAACACTTAGAGTTAAGTTAAATTATGGAAAACACTTGTTGAAGAGTTATTTATTTTCATTTTATCTACATATTTTGTCTGCATGTATGTGTGTGCACCACATGTGTGCATAGTGCCCACAGAAACCAGAAGAGGGCATCGGATCCTTTAGAATGAGAGTGACAAACAGTTTCGAGCTGCCTTGTCGGCACTGGGAACAAAACTTGGGTCTTCTACATGTGCAGCAAGTGTTCTTAACTACTGAGCCATCTCTTCAGCCCTTGTAGGATATAAATAGTGATGAGCTAAAAGGAGCTTGCATTAAACAAATGTAGGTGTCCCATAGTTGAAGCACTTTTTTTTTTTCAGAATTCTTTAAGCTGAAATGGCTCCCATTGGCTGAAGTTTTTAATTGTAACTGATAGCAGTGACTAACCAGTGTGTTTAAAAATCCCTCATATAATTAACAATAGCAGCAGTTGGCACTTAGAAAATTCTTACCAAGTGATAGATAGATCAGATTTGTTCAGCACTATAAAGCATAGCGCATTATTTCTATCAGATACAGAAACTGAGCAAGCTAAAGAATTTTCCCTAGGATAGACCATGAAGAACCAGCATTTCAGAAGTTGAAGTTAAATGGGGAAAATGATATAGAGAATATGGGGATACTGAAAACTAGAAAGTTGGAGGAGAATAGGATTAAAAAGAAATTATGACATCCTTGTGACTTGTCTCAAAAAAAAAAAAAAACCTGACTATGACTCTAAAAAAACTATCATAAAGATCAACATCACTTCCAAGAGCTTAGCAAAAATGTTTGATTTTATGCACTTAGGATAAATAAGAAGGTTCTTAAGCAGTCCTTAAATAACAGTAGAAGTCCACAGACAAATCCCGTGAACTCACTCAGGATTAACAAACATTGTCAAAGCATAGCGACTCATTAAAACTAAGATCTGTTCACATGCTTCCTGACTGCTCTTTTTAATTTGTCTCCACCTTGGATTACTTAAATAATACAAGTGAACATTTGTTCTATGATGGAACAATGTACAGTGGAACATTTTGCCACATGCTACTCTCTGACACAGAAAGAAGGAAGGCCAAAAAGAGGAGTTAGAGAATTTATTTCATTCATTTTGCCCCATTTATTGAAAATAGATTTTTTTCCTCATGTAATATATCCTGATTATGGATTCCCCATCTTCTACTCCTCCCAGTTCCTCCCCACCCATCCAGATCCACCCACTTTCTGTCTCTCTTTAGTAACAAACAGGCTTCTAAGGGAGAATAACAAAATAAAACATAATATGATAAAAAAAAAACTAACACATTGAGTCAGGACAAAACAAACAAGAAATTATCATAGACGCAGAGACTGATTCGTTCACAGGCTTGGGAATCCCATAAAAACACTGAACTGGAAGCCATAAAATATACACAAATGACCTGTAGGGTTGAGAGAGAGAGAGAGAGAGAGAGAGAGAGAGAGAGAGAGAGAGAGAGACAGAGACAGAGACAGAGACAGAGACAGAGACAGAGACAGAGAGAGAGAAATATATATAAATTAAATTTTAAAAAGATAAAATTTAAAAAAGAAAAAGCCCTGACACAGTATTAGGAGACAAGGAACCTTCAAAGATGTCACTGAGTGTATCTCCTGTTGGCCATCTACTGCTGGGCATGCAGTCAACACTTAAGAGTGATTTATTTACCTGGTGAGGCTCCCTCAGAGAAAACTAAATTTTCATTTTCAACTGGTCATCAACTAAAGATAGCTTCTAGGTTAGGGATCCGGATATGTGTCAGTTTCTCCTTCAGCTCTAGGTGCAGACTCATGCAGGCCCTGTGCATGCTGCCTCGGTCTCTGTGACGTCACATGTGCATCCATCCTGCTGAGTTAGAGGGTCGTATTCCCTTGGTTTCTTGAGTGAATTATAGTCAGAACTTGCAAAGACAGGTGAAAAGAGTCTGCTGACACTGTTGTTATGGCTTCAGCTTCCTGTCACACCTGATGGAACTGTGAGGAGTAATGATAACAGCAATTGTTTTCACAGTTGATGAGGAAGTGTGAAGCCTCACTTTCCCATTTCAAAACATGCCCTTCTAAGAGCAAGTTGGACATCTGGAAGCTACATGCATTCTGTATCTTCATGAAATCTGAATGATTTTATAGGAAATTGTGCTCTCAGCCAAAATGATATGTCTGTAACAGTCAGGGAGTTAAACTTTAGGAGTATGATTTGCCTTAATCAATATGCAGCATGCAATTGTTAATAAAATTATAACAGTGTTTTCTCTCCCTGTTCATCTTCTTAATTGCTTATTTCTTTTTTGAAGTCAATACTTAAAGTGAGAAAGAAAGATGGAAAAAAACATTTGATTCTTGGATCTGGCATGGAAATGAGCCTTATCCAAATTTGCAAAGGAATGTCTATTGTTGTAATTAGGGCTTGGAAAGCTAATTCAGAGAATAAAATCAAACTTGACCTTTTCTTGAACTGAACTGAACTTTGGAGGTTCAGAGGAATTCAGTTCACTTCTTAGAGGCTTGAAATAATTCACTGTTTTTAATTATAATGACTGTCATAAATAGTTCATTGTCATAACATTATATTAACCAGGCGTGTGTCAGCTTTGCACAGCTCAGCGCAGTATTTCAGGCTTCTTGCCTTTTAACCTCCTTTCCTTCCCTCATACTTAGTGTCCTTAAGTGGTTCAGCCATTCAACAACAGGACCAGTAACTATAAATAGCAACAATAAGATACAAAGGGTTAGGAACTTGACTGGAAAAAAAATCTAACTTTAGGAAAAAATAGTGTAGACAACGAAAGAGAGGTCAAGAATCCTCAAAATATTTGACATGCTCCTTCCCCATGGTATAACCAAGTAGGTAGAGGAAAGCTCATCCATGGGCATTCATTTTTTTTTTATTCTGTGATTCTCTATGCTTCTATTTGTAGTTTGAGAATTAATCCTATAGCTATATTCTAAATTCTTTTTTTTATTTTTCCCCATGATACCATCTTTCATTTATTTATTTATTTATTTTTTAAATTTTACAATACAATTCAGTTCTACATATCAGCCATGGATTCCCTTGTTCTCCCCCTCCCACTCCCTCCCCTTCCCCCCAGCCCACCCCCCATTCCCACCTCCTCCAGGGCAAAGCCTCCCCCAAGGACTGAGAACAACCTGGTAGACTCAGTCCAGGCAGGTCCAGTCCCCTCCTCCCAGGCCGAGCCTAGCGACCCTGCATAAGCCCCAGGTTTCAAACAGCCAACTCATGCAATGAGCACAGGACCCGGTCCCACTGCCTGGAGGCCTCCCAAACAGATCAAGCCAATCAACTAGCTCACCCATTCAGAGGGCCTGATCCAGTGGGGGGCCCCTCAGCCTTTGGTTCATAGTTCATGTGTTTCCATTCGTTTGGCTATTTGTCCCTGTGCTTTATCCAACCTTGGTCTCAACAATTCTCGCTCATATAAACCCTCCTCTTTCTCGCTAATTAGACTCCCGGAGCTCCATCTGGGGCCTAGCCGTGGATCTCTGCATCCAGATCCCTCAGTCGTTGGATGGGGTTCCTAGCATGACAATTAGGGTGTTTGGCCATCCCATCACCAGAGTAGGTCAGTTCGGGCTGTCTCTCAATCATTGCCAGCAGTCTATTGTGGCGGTATCTTTGTGGATTTCTGTGGGCCTCTCTAGCACTAGAAGGCTTCTTTTTATTCTCATGTGGTCTTCATTTACCATAGTCTCCTATTCCTTGATCTCCCTCTGTTCTTGATCCAGCTGGGATCTCCCGCTCCCCCAAGCTCTCTTTCCCTCGACCCTCGCCATTCATTACCCCCACTCATGTCCAGGCTGTTCATATAGATCTCATCCATTTCTCTGTCATTGGGCGATCCCTGTGTCTTTCTTGGGGTCCTGTTTTCCAGGTAGCCTCCCTGGTGATGTGAGTAGCAGTCCAGTCATCCTTGTTCCATATCTAGTATCCTCTTATGAGTGAGTACATACGATGTTTGTCTTTCTGAGTCTGGGTTACCTCACTCAGGATGATTTTTTCTAGATCCATCCATTTGCCTGCAAACCTCATGATGTCATTGTTTTTCTCTGCTGAGTAGTATTCCATTGTGCATATGTACCACATTTTATTTATCCATTCTTCAGTTGAAGGGCATCTAGGTTGTTTCCAGGTTTTGGCTATTACAAACAATGCTGATATGAACATAGTTGAGCAAGCGCTCTTGTGGTATGATTGAGCATTCCTTGGGTATATGCCCAAGAGTGGTATAGCTGGATCTTGGGGAAGATTGATTCCCAATTTTCTAAGAAAGCGCCATATTGATTTCCAAAGTGGTTGTACAAGCTTGCATTCCTACCAGCAGTGGAGGAGAGTTCCCCTAGCTCCACATCCTCTCCAGCATAAGCTGTCTTCAGTGTTTTTGATCTTAGCCATTCTGACAGGCGTAAGGTGGTATCTCAGAGTTGTTTTGATTTGCATTACCTGATGATTAGGGATGTTGAGCAATTCAAACAACCTCTGGAGGCATCACGATCCCTGACTTCAAGCTCTACTATAGAGCTACAGTAATAAAAACAGCTTGGTATTGGCATAAAAACCAACATGTGGACCAATGGAATCGAATTGAAGACCCTGACACTAATCCGCACACCTACGAACATATAATTTTTGACAAAGAAGCCAAAAGTGTACAATGGAAAAAAGAAAGCATCTTCAACAAATGGTGCCGGCATAACTGGATATCAACATGTAGAAGGCTGCAAATAGATCCATATCTGTCACCGTGCACAAAACTTAAGTCCAAGTGGATCAAGGACCTCAACATAAATCCAGCTACTCTGAACCTGCTAGAAGAGAAAGTAGGAAGTAGTCTTGAACCCATTGGCATAGGAAATCACTTTCTAAATATAACACCAGTAGCACAGACACTGAGAGAAATAATCAATCAATGGGACCTCTTGAAACTGAGAAGCTTTTGTAGAGCAAAGGATGTGGTCAACAAGGCAAAGTGACAGCCTACAGAATGGGAAAAGGTCTTCACCAACCCCACATCTGACAGAGGACTGATATCCAGAATATATAAGGAACTCAAGAAATTAGACATCAAAATGCCCAACAGTCCAATTAAGAAATGGGCTATAGTACTAAACAGAGAATTCTCAACAGAGGAAACTCAAATGGCTGAAAGACATTTAAGGAATTGCTCAACATATTCTAAATTCTTAAAATTTTAAAATAGTACACATGACATTTGCCCAATAACTTTAACTTTGTCTTTTCAACATCTCTCATAGTCTGTCTTATATACTTTGTCTCCAATCCTACTGAATTTATAGTTTTGCAACTTATTCCATTTGTTTATAATGACTTTGATTATGAATTAAGTATCTAGTTCCCCTTGAATATTCATAGATATTTTCCCCACTGAGAAATGAGGTGACTTAGACTCAGACAAGGAAATGATCATCAACCCTCTTCAGATGAATTAGGTTTGCCTAAGTATAAAGTTTTGTATGTATCTAATTACCACTAAGCCTGTCCTCCATCTTTTTTTTTACTTTATTTCTTATTGTTTCCCATCACAATTAATCAGTTTAGCACAACAATCCCTAATGTTTTCCAAGATTTTCTTTCTCTTGATAGTTTAGACACCCAGTATTGTGCTACTTTGAAATTTATATCAGTTCATGTGCTTTCTTTTCTATGACCTCCACCAAAGAAATACTAGATAAAATTAATTTTATATGATGAAAAGCTATATTAAAAAGCATTACTTCCAGCTTCAGTTGAAGCATTATGTATGCTAAGCAATATTTTCATGAATTTGATGGTACCTCTTATTCATTTTTACTTTTATTATATGTATGTGTGTGGGTTTGTGCATGTAAGTATAGTGCCCAGAGACCAGAGGAAAGCATCAGGACATCTGGAGCTGGAATAAGGGATGGTTTTCAGCAATACAATGTGAGTACTGTAAGAGCAGTATGTGCTCTTAACTACTGAGCCATCTCTCTAGTCCCAGAAAGCCTTAATTGTATGAGAACTTTTCTCTTATTTTTGATAAAAAGGAGGAGGAGGAGGAGGAGGAGGAGGAGGAGGAGGAGGAGGAGGAGGAGGAGGAGGAGGAGAAGGAGAAGGAGAAGGAGAAGGAGAAGGAGAAGGAGAAGAAGAAGAAGAAGAAGAAGAAGAAGAAGAAGAAGAAGAAGAAGAAGAAGAAGAAGAAGAAGAAGAAGAAGAAGAAGAAGAAGAAGAAGAAGAAACAGAAACACATGTATATCCAGGCTTCAGAGCCAAGACAACCCACAAGGACTTACATGATAGTCCTGTCTAATAACAGGATAGCTCCTATAGAATTGGGCTCCAGGTGCCTACTTGCAGGTTTGGACTCCAGACCTACCCCAGTGGACTCCAGTGCCAGATGGCCCCCATCTTCCCAGATGGCAAGCTCACGATAATATCAGGTAAGCCTTTAGGAACTCAGGCTCCAGGCATACTTATGTGGATTCCAATATTTACACACAAACACAGAGAGGAGGCCCACTGCTACCAGAATCCAATGGTGGCTGCACACCCTGGACCCAGCTTCCAGGCTTGCAGAGTCTGTGCAGAAAGCCTGTCTGAAATTAGCTTATTGTGCTCTATTACCTTCACATCCTTAGGCAGACGTGGGTGGGGTGGAGGGAGCTTCCCTGGTTATCAAGCAAGAATTACAGTTATAATATCTAATCTATTTAGATTTGGCAAAATTAAAGAAATTATTTTATCTATCCTATGTTTGTGAGTCTAAAGTTTCATATCTAATTTATCTCTTATCATACCCAGGGAAAATCATAATTATAACTATCTAGTCTTCAACTACATCAAAGACCTCAGAAGGATATAATATTACCTAAGTAAACAGGAAGAGCATTGTAAGCAACTTCCAAAAAATCTAGAATGACAGAGATATCGGACTGCCTGGACAGTCTCCCAAAGTTCCTCTGTAACCTTGGGGCATCCATCTTCAGCATATAGGCCTAAAGTCTCTCAGTCACTTTTCTCTGTGTCCTGTGGAATATCTGGCAGTCTTCTCTGAGAAGCAGGAACCTGAAGGAACGTTTCGCCTTGTAAAGTTCAGTGGTCACCTTACCATGGGTCCTGCATGTCCAGTCGATACAACATTTTGTCAAGCAGTCCAAATAAGAACAATTTCTTGCTCAAATGGCTAGTTTTTTCCATGAAGAAGATGAACTCCATATGGAGTGTTTTCAATGCCCATCCTCCTCTCTGAAGTAAATCGGTCCTGCCAGGAGCAGACATGTCTCGCTGTCCAGAAAGTCTAGATTTTTAAAACATTTTAAATGCCATATTCTGTAGGTCTTTGAAGTGTTTGAAGATTGCCTACCTAATTGAATTTTATCTATATATACCTAATTGAATTATATCTACATATAAAGAAAACTTGACATGACTATAAGTTTGATTATCATAGATAACTAATTATTAATCTGTATTTCTCAACTATACACTACAATTTTAAATGAGTTGTATAAAATACTTTAAACAAGAGTAGAAATATACATACAGTATAACAAAATTAACTTTAAATTTATATCAAACTAAAATCTATACCACTGTAAAACATTTTAAACAAGTTGCTCTTTAAAAGTAGGCTCAACAATCTGCCTTTTTATTTTATCATATCTATATCCTGTATTTCCATATCACACTAAGATCAACAATTAACAAATGGAACATCATGAAACTGAAAAGCTTCTGTAAGGCAAAGGACACCATCAATAGGACAAAAAGGTAGCCCACAGCATGGGAAAATATTTTCACCAACTCCACATCTGACAGAGGGCTAATATCCAAAACATATAAAGACTCAAGAAACTATGTATCAACAAACTAAAGAATTCAATTTTTAAAAGGGATATAAATCTAAACAGAATTCTCAACAGAGGAAACCCAAATGACTGAGAAACACTTAAAGAAATGTTCAGCATCCTTAGCCATCAGAGAACTGCAAATCAAAATTACACTGAAGTTATATTTTACACCTGTCAGAATGGCTAAGATCAAAAACACAAGTAACAGCTAATGCTGATGATGTGGAGCAAGGGGAACACTCCTCCATTGTTGGTGGAAGTGCCAACTTGTACAGCAATTTTGGAAATCAAGATGGTTGTTTCTCAGAAAATTGAGAATTTATCTACCTCAAGACCCAGCTATATGATTCCTGGGCACATACCCAAAGGACACTCTATCCTATCACAAGGACACATGCTCAACTGTGTTCATAGAAGCTTTATTCATAATAGCCAGAAACTGGAAATAACCTAGATGTCCCTCAACCAAAGAATGGGTTTTAAAAATGTACATTTACACAATGGAATATTACTCAGCTGTTAAAAACAATGACATTACAAACTTTGCAGGCAAGTGGATGGAACTTGAAAAAATCATCCTTAGGGAAGTAACCCAGACCCAGAAAGAAAAACATGCTATGTACTCACTCATAAATAGAGATGAGTTATAAAGTAAAAGAAAATCATGCTATAGTCCACAGATTGAGAGAGGCTAAGTAACAAGGAGGGCTTAAAGGGGGGTGCAATGATCTCCCTAGGAAGGGGAAATAGAATAGATTTTGTGGATTGACTGGATGCAGGTGTTGTTGGGAACAGGAGGGATCAAGTGAGGAGGAGGGAGAAATTACTGGAAGAACTAACTGGAAGTGGGAGCCATTCCAGGGGTGAGGTGGAAACCGAGTGCAAGAGAATCTCCATGGAATCTATGAGAATAACCTTAGCATAGACTCCTAATCATGGGGGACACAGAGCCTGAACCAGCCATCTTCCATAACTAGGCAAGACCTTAAGTGGAAGGATTGGAACACCAACCCAGGCACAAAGCCTTCACCCTATAGCTTGTCTTTCCTGTAGAGGAAATGTTGATGTGGAGCATTCTGGGACCAGAGCCTAGCAGAATCTTCATCAAAGACACCAGGGAGACTGCATCTAGTAACTGACAGAAGCAAATGCAGAGTCCCACAGCCAAACACTAAGCAGAGCTCAGGGAATCCTAAAGGGGTCAGGGACACCAGGAGAACAAGGCCCACAGAATCAATTGACTGGGACTCATGGGGGCTCACAGAGATCAGGGAGCCTGTAGGGCTCTGACTTAGATCTTCTGAGTATATGTTATGGCTGAGTAGCTTTGTGTTCTTGTGGAAGTTCTAACAGGCAGTCACTGAGTCTTTTGCCTACTTATGGAACCCTTTTCCTTCTACTGGGTTGCTTTATCTAGCCTTGATGTGATGGTATGTGCTTGGCCTTGTAGTAGCATGTTATTCCATGATTGGTTGATGTCCCATGGAGGCCTGCTCTTTTCTGAGGAGAGACAGAGGGAGGGTGTATCTGGGGGAATAGGGAGGTGGGAGTGGGTACTACAGTCAGGATGTAATATATGAGAAAGGAATTAAAAAGTTTAAAAGGAAAGAAGTTAAAAAGACAAAATAAATATTGAGAATATTGAATTCATGGATTAGAATAATTAACAGTGATAAGTGAATATAAAAGCCATATAAAAATTAAACATAATCTCCATATAAAGTTTAATGTTACTTCAAACCAATTATAAAAGTCAAATGGAATTGTAAAAACATTGACTAGATAAACTAGACAAAGCTATTTTGAGTGACAGTAGAGGCAACCCACTCCTTGGTTAAAATTAAACTACAAATCTCCAATGACACAACAAAACAGTGTAATGATGTCACTTTTAAAAAAAGCTCCTCTAGAACAAAAATAGCAAATGAG
Organism: Peromyscus maniculatus bairdii; assembly: GCF_049852395.1. Classification (NCBI taxonomy): domain Eukaryota; kingdom Metazoa; phylum Chordata; class Mammalia; order Rodentia; family Cricetidae; genus Peromyscus; species Peromyscus maniculatus. Next base: position 47,254,278 of record NC_134862.1, on the reverse strand, counting down.
AAAATCAATCAAAAGATGTCGTGTGCTCCGAGCAAGGTTCAACGTGGGCAACTGAAACAAAGGAGCCTAGGAGTGCTGATAAGGAAGGCTGATAAGCGTTGTCTAGTGCTCAGTGTCCTGGTTGAAGCAGGGGGTTCAAATGCATGCATTTATAATATGAATAAGTATTTATACAAAGATAGACATCATACACATACATCAAGTAAGGCTCCATGGTACAAGTAGTCCGTGGGCCTATAACAATGGATCTAGTTATAGAATTTATAACCATAAGGGGAGTCAACAGGTTTTACCTTTAGGAAATTTCCAACTGTAGTAAAAAGTAGCAACAAGCCCATACATAGCAAACAGCATTGGCTTTGAAGCAGGAAAGGAATAGCGTGGTTAGAGAAGCCTTCCCAGTAAATGTACCACTTATTTTTCTGTTGCTGTGATAAATGATCACCACCCAAACTGACATATGGGAGAGAGCTTATTTTTGCTTCTATTTCAAAAAAGATAAGAGTATATCGTGGTGGGAGGCGTGGCAGTAGATGGCAGGCATAAAGGCAGGAACAGGACGCTCACATCTTCAACTGCAAACTCAACGCAAAGAGAGTGAACTAGAATGAGGCTAGAAATTCTCAAAGTCCCCCCCCAAGACCTGCTTCCTCCAAGAAAGGTGCATCTGCCCATAACCTCCCCAAACAGCACCCACCGACAGGGGAGCAGGTGTTTAGACACTTGGGTCTATGTGGGATATATTTCATCTAAACAATCATAGCATGTTATCTTCCCATTTTACTGATGAAGAAGTGTGCTTTAGAAATAGGGATGTGTTCCATTCCAAGTAAAGGAGAAAGGCTTCACAAGACACAAGACAAAATAAGAATTCTAGGAGAATTCTAACCATATGCTTTCTTGTAGTTCACAATATTTCCCTAGAGTGAAAGTCACTTGAACGTATTAAAAACTGCAAACAAATGGGAGTGGAGCAATGACCAATGTATGGACAGTGAGAATCACTCTCACATCTGTTTTCCAATACCTTCCCACAGTTTGAGAAGACAGGGGAAGTCATGACATCAACATCCTAAAAACATGCTAAACAGAAAATGGGCCACTAAGAGTAAGACAGGTTCTACCAGAGACTCCAAGTACTACAGCAAAAGTAACTCTATGATTAACACTGACAGTAGAAATAGATGCAGTATGAAGTTATTGTTTAACAGTACCAATGATGATGTTGGTACTGACAGTATTTGCCACGGAGGAGTCCAGATGCCAATGTTAGTAACAATACTATCCTCAGATTCTACTAGCAGCAACCATATTCTTAACTCCTGCCTTGTGTAGCTGGAGAGTGTGCAGTCCATGCAGATGCAGAAGGTGAGGGCAGCATCTCACAGGCCTTTCAAGTCCGTTCTTCATCCAAGGCTCATTCAGAAGAAAGTCTCTCCCAACCCAACCAGTAAGCTCTCTTCAGCCATCTTTACATGCGGTGGAAATGATACTGTGCTTATAGCTACCACTTGATTTAAAATTCTAGCCTTAATATTTATTTAAAAATAATTTACTTTAAAAGTTTCAACAGAAGAAAAGAGCAAACAAACCTTCAGATTTCGTTTGGAATATAAAATCTACTTCTGGTTTCACTTCTCAGTTCTGTCTGCAAACTTCATTCACCAAGGTCATGCTAAATTTGAATTCTAAGTCAAGCTAATATAATCACTTAGCTAATAAATGAAATAATGGAACAGGACTTTATTTCCTTTAGTCCATGATCAAATTTTTTAATGTTTTTTTATTTCAATGTAGTCTCTCTCTCTCTCTCTCTCTCTCTCTCTCTCTCTGTGTGTGTGTGTGTGTGTGTGTCTGTGTGTGGTGTGTGTCTGTGTGTGTGTGTGTGTGTGTGTGTGTGTGCGCGCATATGCCAGAGCACACACATGTGGAGGTAAGAGGACAATTTCTCTCAATCAAACTCAGATGGCCATGTTTTTCCAGGATGCAGCTTTACCTGTTAAGCCATCTCAATGGCCCCATCTTAACAATTTTTAAAAGATTTACTTGTTTGTTTGTTTGTTTGTTTGTTTGTTTATGTGTATGTATCTGTGTGAGTATATACCTCACATCCATGGGAATCAAAGAGGATGATGAATCCTCTTGGAGCTAGAGTTACAGGTGGAGGTGAATCCCCCAACATGGGTGCTGGGAATTAAACTCTGGTCCTCTGCAAGATCAGAAAGTGCTTTTTAAAAGCTGAGCTATCTCTCCAGCACAATTTTTCCAATTTTATTATACTTTGAGAATGTAGTAAAAAATAGCTTCAGCTCAAATAATGTTTGAGAACACCAACTTTAACTGTCCACACATTCGTATCTTATTAGAAATAAGGTATTTCTCTTTGAAAACTACACAAAATAAATACTATGAGATGAAAGCACACAACTTCCAGTGGCTTCTCCTGAAGCACCTAGTGTATCTGTTGCTGTGATCCATACATTTAGAGTAAGTTTATGCCATCTTAAACTGCACTGAGAATCTGCTTAGTCCCCCAACTGCTCATAAATTGCATATTATACCAAAGTTGTGGATCAAAAACTTCAGCTAATAGATAAAGAACAGGATTTTGTGCCACTACAGAATGTAAGATACTACAAATTATTAAACATGTCAAACATACATAAAGAGAGCCAAGAAGTTAGGCTTTTCTCACCAAAGATTCTCAGGCCCCCAAAAAAACCCTTCTGTTTTTAAGTTGGGCACCATAATGAGAGACAAGTGGATCCATTTTGAGGATGTATCAAGATTTCAGCTTGGTGAGAGAAGCCAAAGCTAGACTCACTTGATCCAAGAAAGATTTAAAATAGCAACTTCTGGATAATACTGTATACCATGTTTAATGTATACAATATTTTAATTTTTAAATAGTGTAAATTGGCTAGAGATATACTGCATATTTTGGCAAGAGAAAATAAAACAAGAGAGTTTTAGACTTGATTTTAGCTGCTACTACAAGGAATAAATGTTGTTATTGTTTTGGCCTTAGTAATAAGGAACACGTGAGGTTTTATTTTGCCTACTCCTGCCCCCTGTGGTATTTCCAAAGCTATGTATTTAGCTCTGTTTAAACTCATCAGTCGGGACACGAGGCTAGAACACTGCCCGCCTTTATGTTACCAACGTTCTTGACTCAGAATTGTGTCAGATTTTCTTTTCCTCAAGATCTAACGGGAATTTAGTATACAAAATTCAAAACGAATCCAACAAAAATAAGCTGAAAACAGATGAGCTGTCCTCATATGTCCTTCTGTCCTCTTCCCGGGCTATTTTTTTCCTAGTGCTAAAGCTGTTGCTCTGAGGTTTCTGAAATGCCTTCCCTCACTGCTATTTACATTCTGAATACCTTGCCATTCGGAAGCTCTGAGTCTCCATTGACGCAGCTTTGAATGATATGTCTTGGAGAACCACTCAAGCAGGACGTTCTGGATTCACACGTAGATGATGCAATCCCTTGTGTCCACAATGGAAAGGAGAAACAGCCCCCACTGTAACCAGTCACTCTGTTGCTGCCAGAATAATGAGTACAACCCAAGTACTGATGTTAGAATGCTTTGCTGCCTAGGAGATGTCCAACAGTAGGACAATTTTGTCGTTGTGAATGGAAAGAAGGCCAGCGAGATGGCTCAGCAGGTGAAGGTTCTTGCACAAGTTCAATACCCTGGAACCCACAAAGGGGGAAGAAAAGAACTGACTCAGTAAAATTGCCCTTTAATCCCCACACAGGCTCCACGAGTCCTCACACATTCACATTACGCATGCGGTAACACGCACACACTAATTTTAAAGAGGGTAGTGACGAATCACCTGACAGTCCCACAGGGGAGCTTTTCCTGGGAGGGGGGGAGTGTACCTTTGGTCAATAGAAGACTTTTTAGTTCTAGGAGTAAAGGTAAGATTAAAAGATCTACCCGAAAAGCGAAATGCCACTTGGAATGCAAGGGTTCCCAGGGCGCTCACGGCCCGTTCTCATTATGGGGAGTGTATGTGGAAACATAAGAAATGGCATCGCTGCTTCCCAAAACAGCTAGAGACACAAATTGATGGAGCTCAATCCTTTTGTAAGCAAGAGACCGAAGGGTTCACTTGCTGTGAGAGGGATGAGGATATGGTCTGCCCCCCTCCCTGAGGCTAACCCCCGCCATAGGGAAGTCGTGCATCTGCTTTGCCTTCTCTGGAACAGGCTGATCGTAATGTTCTACCCATAGTTGCTCCAGCTTCCTTCGGGGAGATTCAGAGAACCACTCTCCTTTTTGTTTTAACTGAATTTTAAATTTGTTCAGTAACGTAAAAATTTTAATCATTTTGGGTAAATACCAATAGTAAGAATTCTTGTATGTTTGAACCAGTAACATTTGAGTATTGAAAAATGATCTCAGAACACCTAATGCAAATTTGATTTTCCCCAGAGTGCCTCTGAATGGGATCCTTTCCATGTGGAAGGATGGCTCCCAGCCCTCTGGGGCCACCTCAAGGAGACATCCTTGGTAATTAAGTGCCTTCATGCTCACTATCACTCCTCAGTAATTCTCATCCTACTCCAGGTACATCCCGAGTCCTTTCACTCTGAAATGTCTAAAGAGTCGAGCCAGTCAGTGCAGACAGACATAGTCAAGTCTCCTCTGGCACCTTTGCTTCTTCTAGGACCCGTTCACCCTGCAGCATTCAGAATGGTGCTCAGGAGATATTAATCATGTGCTCACCCTTGTTGGCTTAGGGATAATCTCCATGCTCTTGGGGTGAATGTAATAGTTCCCATAGCCTCCAAATCTACACACAAATCTTCTCCTGATTCCCCTCTCCTCTCCATTTTGTACAATATTCCTTGTCATTCATTTGGTTGGATGGAGTGATGGACATGTTACTTTTTCAGTATGCCAAGCTCCTTGCTTCCTTTCAGCCCATTTATTTGCAAGAATTGGAAACAACCATGGGACCAATCTCCCCCTACATCCAGCTAGCGGGCTTTTTTTCTTCTTACTTTGAGCACAGTTTTCTCAAGTGGTCTAATGTCATAGCTAGTGCATATATTATCAGCAAAGCCAAGGACTTCTTGTCCATCTTTGGTCTTCTCCGGCGTAGCAGACACAGTGGGCATTCTTGCACAGTTCCACCATGGGTTTTAGAGGAATCTGATGGTTGCGGGAGAGATTGGAAACCACGCTCCTGGCAGTGCTTGGGCTTATTTCTAGTTCTGTCGCTTACTCAGTGTGCAACCTTGAGGAAGTACTCACACCCTCTAAGACTCAGTCCAAAAGGAACCATCAGTATGGTAGTCTACTGTGCATAGACTGCTCTGCATGGTGCCTGGGCATATATCAAAGGAATACAGCCTATACTTATTATTTGGCCCAACAGGCCACATTTTAAAAAGCACGATTGTATATAATGACAGAAAATTGAAATTATTATTTGGAAAAAATAAAAACAAGCCTTCCAATGCACTCAAACCATTTTTAAGCGATTTTTATTTGATTATTCTCTGTGCTTGAACTCCGGGTTGAACACAACTTGATCTCAAAATAATGATTTTAAACTAGTGGAGGCCAAAACAGGCAAATTGTCCCCAGGCTGTAATTGTGATAAATTTAAAATGTGTTCTGAGTGATACATTGACCCATATTCACTCAAGTCGTTTTAATTATGCTGCTGTTTATTACTATGACAAATGTTTTGACCACAGGATTGACACTAAAAACAAGTGGAGGTTTTGTTAACTTGCAGTAAATTTAAAAAGTGTGTGGGTTGTGTTTTGAGCAGCTCTAATAATAGTAGGATCATTTTTTTAAGCCCTAAGACATGCACGGGTAGACGGTTATTTTTGTTTAAAAATGTATCATGTAATTGGATAAAGATATTTTAGGTTTTTGTTTCCCATAATGAATAGAGACAGTGTGGGAAGCAACATGCATCTACAGGGTTCCAGTGACCTTCAGGGAATGGAGACCAGCCTTCTGAAAGTAGATAGCAGAATATTGACGCATGGAAAAGATGGGAAGGGGCCTCAGGAGAGGAAGCACAAATGGCCTGCTGATGCTTTTTCGGGCCAGCTGCTATTTTGAATACAAGGCAGGCATCTCTCAGACATTTGGCCCCATAACTAATAACCAAAACAAACAAAAAATGATATTTTAAAATAAATCTCCTTGAGACTCTTAAGGTGGGAAGGAGAAAATGTTGGTAGTCTATTTGCTGTCCACCTTGGGGTGGAGAGTGCCAGCGGAGGCTTGTAAGAACTAAAATGCACCATTTTCAGAGCTTTCCCTAAAACAGCAAGCAGAGTCCCCCAGAGTAGCCAAGCAGAGTCCATAGTGACCGACAGGACACACGCCCCCGTTCTGTCCTGGGTACAGACTTGTCCTTTAGGTTCTAAGTTCAGGAAATGCATTTAGCAATAACCTACCCAACTGTAAGGTAATAACTGCCTTCTGATTGTCCTCCCACAAGCACTTGCTCTCAAAGTCTTTCATAAGTACTAGACAGGGGTTTTCTAGGCTAGGTTTTCTGGGTCTCTTGATGGAAGGCTAAAGCATTTCTATCCTAGGACCCAACCCACACTTCCTGATCCTGTTAAGTCTCTTCTCCAATTTATGAACCACTGGGTTTTCGATCTGTTGTGAACTTGTTTATAAAGGTGCCTACACTTGAAATCTCAGGACAGAAAAATATAACAGGTATATGTCTATTCATTTTTTACACCCTAGAAATGCTAAGCGGAGTTGAGAGCATGTAAAAGTTGACCAGCAACATCTGCTAAAGAGAAGGAATGAATGAACAGATGGGAAAATTCAGACACAGCACCAAGCAAGCCGTGCTCAGCCTCCCACACTCCACAGCCAACCTTTCTAGATAAAAAGTGTTAGCGACACAGAGAGGTGACTGCAGACAACTACTTTGCAGCAATGTTTCGGGGTCCCAGTTGGCTGCAGAGGAGGAAGCCCTACTTTCTTTGGAGTTAGAACAATGTGAAGGGCACAGCAATCCCCTTAAGCATAGTCCTGTGGAAAGGAGAGTGCTGTTCGCAAGGGCAGGGCATTCAGTTCCAGACTTGACCGGTTGGCTGGGGAGTTTTTATTTGACCCCAGAGGGGTCAGCCAACTTTTTATTAACCCTTTTCCACCAACCCTTGCATCCTAGGGAAGGACATCTATATAGCCTGCTTTTTAAATTTTTTAACTAAGAACTTTTATCAGTAACCTTTAGTGCCCACACATATGCAGTTTAAGTAAGTGGGACAGGCTTACTTAATTGGAACATGTTTCTTTTTGCACCTGGCTTAGTCCTTAAAATGCTAAAACAAATCAGTGACTAATCTTAAATGTGTGTGGTTCCTGGTGGATATTTTTAAGAATGTGCATTAGCTACCATCTTAAAGTAGAGCTGTGGAAAATCAGTCAGTGCACCTGAGCACAAACACAGTACTGGTCCTCTTCTGTTATCCTTCCCATTGCCCAGTCCCTGTCCACTTTCCCTCAGCCATTCCCACTGGCTTACCTGGTGGTAAGAAAAAAAAATCCCCATTCTGTTCTCTGCCCAAAGAGACCTACCTACCCAAATACTGCAACGTCTTTTCTTCAGTGACAAATGCAAGGCATAAATACCTTCCCCACTTAGTGCCATCCTCTGACTTCTGAATTTTTAAAACTGACTATCCCAGTCATCTCCAGGATGTTCATTAGTTTTCTATCTACTCTGTGGAGCATGTGTAACTCACTAAGACCTCCAATATACTCCTTTCTTCCTGCCATAACATCAGGATACCATTGACTTCATGGGTCAAGGAGACTTTCTCTGGGAGATACAGGTGGTTCAAATGTATGAGGCTACAGGGCAGAAACAAGGAATGAATAATTTATATCACTGTCTGTGCAGTGGTGTTAGCTCCATCTATCTGATCCTCTTTGCTAAGTCAGAGAAAAAGCTCAATGTCTAGTCACTATAAGCCCACCTAGGTAGTTGAGGATAAATTAAACTGCTCTGGCAAACATACACCTTTTTGCATGGTAGAATTCTTCTACCAAAATCTACCACTTCCCAGAATTTGTGATCACGTGTGCTTTCCCTGAGCATTATCAACACAATCTTTAGTAACCATTTCTTGGCTCCACTTGGTTCATAGCCAAGCTCTGTCCTCAAAAGAATGAATCTAGCCATTGCTTCCCTTTCATTCCTGCACCAGCATTTTTTGATCCTCACCATTTGTACCACTAACATATAGAACACAGATCTATGCTCTTCTTGATTGCTAAATATATATATATATATATATATATATATATATATATATATATATATATATTGACCAAACTTTCTCTGCCAGCTCCTGAGACATTTCTCTTTTCCTGTTTGCACCAACACTCCCTACTTTGCTATGCTTTATTTCTTTCCAGCGGCCCTCTCCCAAACTCATTGTAAACAGTCTTCTACTGCCCCGCTCTGATAAACAGCTCTGCAAAGTGACCAGTCTCTAGACTGGGTCTAACAATCAGATTTCAACTCTTGTCCTGGCTGCCCTAATGAAACATCTGATGCAAATGACTCCTCTGTCCTTCCTAATAAATTTTATTTGTTTTTGTTTTATTCTCATATGTGGGCTTAGAGTCGGTGTTTTGTGTAAATTTTTTCCCTTCTCCATGGTCTCTGGGCTTCTTTTTCTCTGCATATGCTTTCTCTATCTTGTTCATAAATGCAGTCTTATGGCTTCAATACTGTCTATATGTTGATTTCCATCTGCAGACCAGTACTCTCCTTTAAATTCCAGATCTGAGGCTGGGTGGTGGTGGCACACACCTTTAATCCCAGCACTTGGGAGGCACAACCAGGCAGATGTCTGTGAGTTCGAGACCAGCCTGGTCTCCAAAGCGAGTTCCAGGAAAAGCACAAAGCTACACAGAGAAACCCTGCTCAAAAAAAAATTCCAGATCTGTGTATCAAATCCTTATGAGCTATATCTAAGGGGATGTTGGATATTCATCTAAAATTCAACAACAACAACAAAAACTGATTCTTCTACAAGATCATTGAATCTCAGTTGCAACATTCCACACATACACATTAAATAAGTAAATACTTTAAAATTTTTCATCTAAAAATATTGACAAATGTCAGTATTTAAAAAGTATTTTTAAGCATATGTATCTACAAAAGGAGAAAGCCACACAGAAAAACATGAATATAGATACCACAGAACAAATGGCCCATTCAACTATGAAAAGACAAAAATTATAGTGAAATAGTTTTATAATGATAGATTAGATAAAAATTAAGAAGTCAGACAACATTGCAAGATAGTAAGAATAGTCGTTGCTTCTATTTTGGAGAAACAATCTGCAATGCCTGATGAAAGTATAACGTGAACAGCTCATGGCTCTGCAGCCCAACTAGGCACAGCTACTTGAGAAGCTACTGCCTTTTTGCTCTAAAAAATGAAGAAAGTGGAACTGCCACAAATAGCAGTTGATGACAGAACGAGAATTTTGAGCTGAAGAAGATAAATTAATAATCTGAGAGGCCTAAGCGGAGACGTTCTGAGATGTAATAGAAAATGTGCAGAAAATGTGGAATATATTTTATTAAGATAATCAAGGACTTGAAAAAGCAGCATGCTAGGAGCATCATTAATTATTGAGGAAAAGGACGATATTGTCTGTGGAAAAAAAAATCTCGGAGGATGATATGTGTGCCTCAGAAGAAGACGGTTATCCACAAAACAATGCCACGGAAGTTGCCTTTGTGAGTCACGGGAGGATGGAGGAGAACATCTGCTGGAGATTTCAACAACAATATGCAGCGTGACATGGAGAAAGCCTCCTTTAAACCGAAGGAAGAAGGGATGGATCCCATGTCACTCACATGCAGCTCCTTGGCTCATGTGTTTTAAATTTTTGGTTATAAAGATGAAGATTTCATAATTTAGTACAGAGAATCATGCTGTCAATCTTTACCCACTCCTGTATTAGCAATCTCAAAGTCATCAGGAATAATTCACCGGGAAAACATATAGCCAGACAGGCAGACTGGCCTGTGGCTTCTCCATCCCTTCTGACAGTCAGGCGGGTATGTGGTCTCCACATCACTCACACATGATAATCTGAAGAGGAAGGTGTGATTTTTTTCTTGCTCTCTTTTTGTTGAATTTGAGGGTGCTGTAAAATAAACTAAAGGCCAGGTTGGGAAGAAGTGATAAAAAAATTCATCTGTCTTCTTCGGTTTTAAATTTGTTGTCTTTATTGCATATTAGCCTGGAAAAACTCCAGCAAGCTGGAAGGGAAGGACAGAAGGAAGGCAGATGAACTTCAAGAAGCACATTGAATGTGTTTGGGCTGAGATCACACTGAGCAGGGCTCCAACCTTTGAAATGAACTGAGCGCAAAGCAGCAGCATCCATTGCTGAAGGGTCATGTGAACATGGAAACCTGACATTCAGTAGCAGAACTGGTGATTGCTGCTCTGTAGGGCACCTGCTGACTCAACCATGCTGTACTAACAAGGACACTTTTATGCTGCTTCTAGCACTTACAATTCATGGTCAGAAATATTGTCTAATGAGCAAATACTGAGCCATATTCATGTGCATGGTTTTAAATGTTGATGAAAATACCTTAACTATAAAGCTTCTTGAGATGCTCTCAAGAATGTATTTGACTTGCATTTTTTGACATGCGGAAAAAAACGTGTTTTTGAGCTAAGGTGAATGACAGACAAGGCTGTTGTGCACCCCATAGTCATCTTCTCTGTAATCTGTCTTACTCTTCTGGGAGCATCTGCAGATCACAGAGCAGGCATGTCTTCATCACATTGTAGCAAATCTGTACAGCAAAAGTGTAGATCTGGAAGATAGGCTAGTGATTAATTATAGCTTTGGTTTGAAAAGGAATCATCTATAGTTATCACAAGGGATATTATTAAAACATAAAGTGTTCTCAAATTTATCTTGACAGTTGTAGCCCTTGGTTACTAAAGAGGCAAACATTACACATTGGAAAGGTGGCATCTTTTTAAACAAATGGTGCTGATCAACTACATGAAGAATGCACCTAGATCCTTATCTTTGACCCTACATGAAACTCCAGTCCAGGTGCATCAAGGGTCTCAACAAAGGCCCTATACCCTGAATCTGATAAAGAATGAAGTGGAGAATGCACTTGAACTTTCTATACAGAACAGCCATAGCCTAGGCATTAATACCAACAATTAACAAATGGGACCTCACAAAATTAAAAGGCTTTGATACAGCAAAGGACACCATCATTAAGTGAAGAGGCAGCCAACAGAATGAAAATTAAACCTTTACCAGCTATACCTCTGACAAAGGTTAATATCTAGAATACACAAAGATTTAAAAAAAAAAAAAACGTTAAAAAAAACAGTCAAAAATTACGGCATGGAATTAAAGAGATAATCCTCCAGAGAAGAAGCACAAGTAGCCAAGAAATATTTTTTAAATGTTCATTATCCTTATCTATTCTGGAATCCAAGCTGGAACAACTTTAAAACTTGACCTTATCCCAGATAGAAGGGCTAAGGGGGAAAAAAAAAAAAGGATGACAATTGCTGGCATAGATGCGGGGGAGGAACACTTATGCACTGCTGCTGGGAATGAAAACTGATACATGGAAATCTGTGTGTAGTTTCCCCACAAAGCTAGAAAGAGAATTATCCTATACCACTCTTGGGAATATACCCAAGGGACCCTGTATCTTATTATAAAGGCACCAGTCCATCCATGTTTGTTAGCGTTCCTTTTACAATAGCCAGTAAGTGGAAACAACCTAAATTTCCATCACAGATTAATGGATAATAAAAAATGTGATGCCTTTAGACAATGGAATATTGTTCACCTGTTAATAAAAATGTAATTATGAAATTTGCAGGTACATAGATGGAGTTAGAAATAATCATTTTAAGAGAGGTAACCCAGACCCAGAGAAACACAAAGTAGCTTTCTATCATCTGTAGATGTTGTCTTTGTATCTTCAGATATATCAGTTCCATTTGGAGCATTCACTGAGGTCAGGAAATTAAAAAATGGCTTTGAGGATGGAGGTTTCAAAAAAGAGGAGGTAGAGCACAGTAATTTAAAGGGTTAAGGGGGGGCAACGGAACAAGAAGGAATACATAGGACAGAAGATGGAAGGGCAGGGCAGAAGAGGACATATTAGAAGAGATAACTAACATCAAAGACCTTTCAAAAAAAGCCCTATGTGGAGCTGGAGAGATGGCTCCGCAGTTAAGAGTACTAACTGCTTTTCCAAGGACATAGGTTCAATTCCCATCCCCTCCATGGTAGCTTACAACAGTCTATAACTTCAGCTCCAGGGAACCCAATGCCCTCTTTTTGACCTCCATGGGCACCAGGCATGGTACACAGATGTCATGCAGGTGCCACACACAAAAAGTAAAACAACAAAAAAATTGTTTAAAAAAATTGTCTAGAAAGCTACTATTGTAGAAGTTTCCTAAAATATATACACACAAAAAATATATAAAATAGAGTAGAAATAGAGTTATCCTATAACAGGGCAAAAATGCCCTTACTAGACACCATGTGCTAACAAATAAAAAAAAAAAAAAAAAAAAAAAAAACAGTGTCCTGAATGGGTTACCTCTTTTGGAGCTGTTGACCAATGAGGTCACACATGTCAGGCTATTGCCAGGGCTCTTGATTACTCTCCAGGGCTTGATGATTAAGACCCTATTGTTGAAGCAACATGTAATAGAACTATAGAACATGGAGGAATCCAGTGAATGCTGCCCAGAGAGTTTCATCCCTACTGGCTAGCTTTTACAGCGCTGGAAGAAGCTGGATGAGGAAAAGAATCCTCAACGTTACCCATCTGTGAACCCGCAATCAATAAGGACTGCTCCACAAGTTGAGACCCATACTTAGCATTGTCATCGGAGCCTAGAACCTGTGGCTAGACAAGTCATAGTCCTGACATTCACTAATGTTACTCTGCTAAATGGACACAGTATTAAACCATCTCCTGATGGCTTATCATTATACCCACAGATCAGTGAATCTCTCAACCTATGTCAGAGAAGCTTCTTTGTGACGTAGATGGTGATTAACAAAGAGACCCACAACTAATCAAAGTGCAAAGAATCTCAGACTTCCAGACTGAATCCCAGCATGGAAAATGGGGATAGGCATGAAATCCCAACACGAACTAAGGTGCTGTAGGTAGACAGAGTTGGAAAGGGAGAGTCAGTTTGCTTTAAGGGGATAGTCTCCAGTAAGGTCACACATCCAAGAATATGTGGGCAGCAGAGAATAGCTTGATGGGATTAAAAAATAAAAGAGAACACAAAGTTGAGTGGGTAGAGAGTGAGGGGGATGAATCTGGGGAAATTTGAGGAAGGGTTTGTTAACTGTTATTTAACTAACAAATTTATGAACAAAATAAATACATTGCAAAATATTCTCAAACAACTCATAAAATAATTTAAAATAATAAAATCGATAGACATGGTGATATGTTACACACACACACACACACACACACACACACACACACACTGAATAAATAAATAAATATCTTAAAAATAGCTAACTTCCAGGAAGCCAAAAAGAAACAAAGAAGTGGAAGATATAGAAAGCAAACAGTGAATTGAATGGTTAACCATAACTGTAGCAATAATCACACTAAGTTTAAATGGTCTAAATAGTTAAATTTATGGACAGAGATTGTTAAATGTTTAAAATAGCAATCCAACTATATACTGCCCATAAAAAAAATCTACTCAAAATGGGAACACCCAAATACATTAAAAGAAAATGATGGACAATTTAACATTAAATCACTAAATCAAAGAAACCTGGAGTGTCTATGTTAACATGAAAGAAAGGTAACTCACAGCAGAGAACATTGCCAGGAATAAATGGTATCATTTCAATAAAGAGGTTAATTTAAGAATAAGACATAACTCTTTTAACTGTCATTTAACTAATTTTATATTATGAATATATGATAGAACAATTATACTAAAAAAATTTCAATACCCCTTTCTTGAGAATTAATAGGGCAAAGAGATGGAAGGCTAGTTAAGGTGTGGAACATTTCAGCAACTGCATCCACCAGGTTGACATTTACAGAGTACTATACCCAAAAAATGTTTAAAATGCAGATTGATTTCCAGTGTATACAAAGTATTTAATGAGGAAGACTACATTCTGGTCCTAAACAAACAATAAATGTAGGAGAATCTAAATCAAGCAAATTTACTATCTGACTGCTATAAAATAAGGTGAGAAGTCAGCTATAAAGAGATATCTACAAATCTCTAAATATTTGGAGAATAGTACAATTCTAAGTAAGCAGCAAGTCAAAAAATTGAAGCAAAAGGAAAAAGTAAAATGAATTCGGGAGTTTAAATTAGTAGTTGGGTGGGAATTTGTGGCAGTAAACATAAAAATATATCTAAAATCAATGACCTAAGCTACCACCTACACACATGCAAATCAAACCCATATAAAAGAAATAAGGAAATAATTAAGACAATTTTAATAATTATATTATAATTATTTATTAAATTATATATAATTATGCACAGTGTAATTAATTTAATTATATGTTTCACATATGAGTATACAATCATAATGTAGTATAATTGTATCAATTTAATATACTTAAGTTAATTATATATACTTGGTAATTATGGATTCAGGGTAAAAAAAATAATGTTATAATAAACATAATGCTCTTCATAGAGAAAAATCAGTGAATTTTTTAAATTGTTTCTTTAAGAGCAATAATATTGATAAGCAAGCTAGTGGTGCCAGAAAACAGAAGTTATAAACTATCAGATCAGGAATGGAAAAGGGATTCCTAGAACCCAAGTTACAACTTCCAAAGTTATTAAAATTTATATTTCAAAACTCTTCCATGGACTGGGGAGATGGTCCATGTGTGAGAGCACTTGCCACACAAACACAAGGACTTGAGTCTGGATCCCCAGTGTCTATGTAAAAGCCAGGCATGACCATAGGAACATGTGACCCTGGTGCTGGGGCAATGGATTTGTAGAGGAGGATGTTAGGGCTTGCTAACCAGCCTCCTAACCAAAAAGGCAAGCTACAGATTCATCTAGAGACCTCATCTCCAGGGCATGAGGGAGAGGATGATAGTATAGGATGCCCAATGTCCTCCTACTGGGAGCCATCCCTGGCAGTAGATGGGTCCTGCAGAGGATGTAAGGAGTCAGAAAAGGAATGAAGTGAGCCAGGCCATGGTGGTCAGGATAATCTTGCAGCCTCACTGACTAGCAGCCAGAGCTTCTTTATTTATACAGAATTTAGTAAGTAGGGATACATCCATGATGTTCCAAAACATAGATCAATTCATTTTTGGTTTTGGACATGTGTTTCACTTCCTTTTATTCATCTTTTAGTCATCATTAATAAATTATGATAGAACAGAGTTATCTTTTCCAATCATTTTCCCTCAAGTTTTAACATCATTAATAAACAGAGTTATAATTCTTACTCATTAACCCATAATCCAATTTTCAAGAATCTAGAGACATATAATAGCCTGTTCTCAGGCTAGTAGCTTTGGTTACTTCAAGAACACTAGACCAAAACAAAATCTTCAAGCCACGCTAGGCATTTTTCCATGTCCCAAGCAGTGTATTATTAACTCTTAGTGTCAGAGTACCCCAGGAAAATTCCTCAGGCCAAAGCTTCTGCAGTTATTATTCAAATTTTGGCATAATACAATCAATGTTCACATTTATATCTTTAAAGAATTTGTCGATATGTCTAATCCTGGCATTCTGTTGTTCCTTGGTCATATGACATTATAGTGGCTCTGCATGAGTTAACTTTTCTAAGAGAGGGAGGTCTTGTCACCTCATACTTTTATTATCTTTCCACTCCATACTTTGCTCTTCTGTATGTCTCTGTGTAGGGTAGAGTTGTATGCCTCGTAATTGAGTGTACAGTGGAAAGAAGCTTGTAATCTGAACTGTGGCCAACTCCTCTAGCCCATCGAATCTTGTTGACATTTTTGAGTTTACTTTGTTTTGAATATCTTGTTCCTGTGTAAGTATAGGGACAGGTGTTTCAAGAATGTCTCATAGCCTCATGAAGAGACCTGGCTTATTTATGTGTCACAACCTCCAAAATGTAAGGAAGACCTTTAAGTAGATAAGGATATCTCCCTAAAAGCAGGGGAATAGTATGTTCAGGACTGTCCTGGGGAAGCTTAGAAGCAGCATTCCTGGGAGAAGGCATAAATAATTCATAAGAAATTTTCCATCAACCCAATATCCTCAAATTGTACAAATATTAAAAGTCCCTCAAGTATGTAACAGGTGGAGATGAAAACCAAAGGTAGCATGGCATCCATCATGTGGCTCAGCTTTGCTGGATCTTTGTCAAGCAGCTGTGTTGGCTTGATGACTTCTGCCATTCCATTCAGATATGGCTGTGCCATCCTCCACTGGCATACATCTCATACACACATGGGTGCATAGACCTGTGAACACTACACCACACACACAAAAAAAAAAATTCTAAAAATAATACTAACTCCATGCAGACTCCTATAACCTTCACAAACCAGATATATTTTTTGAGTCAGTCACAAAGGACAAAATTAACTGGGTAACTGAATTTTTCAGCTTCCTATTAATATATCAAAATACTTGAGATTATCCACTTATAAAGAGAAAATGTTTATTTGGGCTCATGATTTTGCAAGTTTCAGTCCAAGATTGAACAACTCCATTTCTCTGGGCCTCTGGCAAGGGCAACAAGCCATGATGGAAATGCACAGCAGGTGAAACCACTTAGATCATCCACCAGGAAACAGTAAAAGGAAGAGTCTGGGATCCCACAATTCAAGGCATATTCTCAGTGACTGAAGGGTCTCATGTTAGCATCCATCTTCTAAAGGTCCCACTGCTTCCCAGTGGGTGTCATTTTTGGAACCACACCTTTAACATATGGTCCTTTGGGAAACATTCAACATTAAACCAAAGCATTCTGCTCCTTGCTTGCAAAGGTTCATGTCTTCTCACAATGAAAAGGTAACTGATTTTCTTCTCCAACTGTCCTCTGAAATCTTTATTTCAGCATAGCTCAAAAGTTGGAGTCCAATGTACGCTTTGAAACTCAAGGCAAATTCGACTGTGAATCCCTGTAAAAACAAAAAAGAAAGTTACATTTTTCCAAGGTGTGGTTCTATATATAGAACAGATATAGAGCCAAAATTCTTGCTCCAAAGAGGAAGAATTTAGTAAAATAGTAAAATCAGCCCAAAGTAACATAAAAGCCCTGCAGGATAAACACTAAATCCTGCAGCTCCATAGCTGGTACTGTGGTGGGAAGGAGTCTCCCAAGGGCACCAGCAGGCCTCGGTTAATGGGACATCCTGGTAGTCTCAGCCCAGGCAGCCCCTCTCTTGAGTTGGCTTTGCACACTGCCTCTTGTTTTCCCTAATTAGTGTTACAGATTTTGATCAACTCTATCTTTTGAAAGTCTCCACTGATGCTTCAGCTTCAAGTCCAGAGATCTTTTCCCTACCAGGACTTACTCCCTGTGTTCCAACCCACCGGCACACTGCCTTGGCCGCCCAGGTTTTTCCTGACATCTTGGTGGAAGCTGGGAAGCTCTTGTGACTCCTTAACACATACATCCTTCATGCTTGCAAAATTAATATCACATATACGATATCAAATATGCCACTTCTGAAACTGTATGTCAGCCTTCTTGAACCACAGCTGTAGCCTTTGAACACTTCACTGGCTGAATGGAAGAGAAAGAATATTATAATCGGCAGTTCTACCTGCACACAGGATCACTTCCCAGATGTGACACAGATAACATCAAATCACAACTACTGATTGTTGCTTTCTGTGAAGGTAGGTACAAAATTCCAAAAGAAAATTTAACTCCAGAAATCCAGAAATCCATGAAAACAATAAGAAGTCATAATCAAGTAGGACTTAGCCTAAGGATAGAAAACCTGTCCAACATTTCAAACTCAAGAAATATTAATTTGATGGTTGTACTTGTGACTGTACTTAGCTTTCTGATTTTACATATCTTTCTAGTTCTTTGTGTGGTTTGAAGATATACTGATGTGTACATAGCATTAAAATAATTTTTCAATACCAATAAAAGCAGTTTTTTTCATTTTAAAAATGTAATTTACCTCATCAGTTTTTGAAAAACAAAACACTAAAATATCAAATAGAATAAAAATCATTCACAAAGTCCAAAATCATTCATCAAAAATAAGTTCCCAAAGAAGAAATACGGAGTCTTCCTCAACTTGATAAAGAGAATCCATAAACACATGTGAATAATACATGGAATGATGAAATCTTGGATTATTTCCCACATATCAGGAAAATATTATTTCTTTAATCACTCTTTCAGAATTCTAGTAGAGGTCGTTAGCAATTCACTATGGCAACAAACAAATCAAGATACACAGATAGGAAAGAATTGATGTCTCCTGACCAAGGAATGTTGTTTATGCATAGATTTTGAAAAATATAATCTTTTATGAGAATTAAAGAAATTGAATTTTAAGTCTGTACATCTCATTTGTAAAGAGCAAAATAGGCCAGAAAAAAGGAAATTAAGGTATTTGTAATAATTGTATAACTGCATAGTAATTATTTTATGAATAAATGTGAGAAACTGCATAAAATCTATGAAGTAAAAAAATACTATGACACATTCAAAACAAAGTCAGAGAAGTTGAAATATGTTTGGGGATATACAGTATTCACAATCACATAACCCAATAAATAACATCAGTAGCATACAATTCCCCGAAGAATCAACTGATTAAATATGTATTAAATAAATGGGTCCTGTGTATTCCATGCTGGCTTCAAAGTTGTTGTGTATCTAAGGAAGAGCTTGACCATCTCACTCTCCTGCCTCTGTGCTGAGTTTATTCATATGCCATTATGCCTAATTTATATAGCCCTGGCCATCAAACTCAGGGCTTTGTACACACCAAGCAAGGGTATTACCAACTGAGGTACAGCAATCAACCCACAATTAAATTATTTTTTCTCTCTCTTTAAACTTTTTAAAACTTAATTTCTTTTATTTTTATTGATTGATAATTTCATATGTGCATATAATGTTTTGGTCAAGTCCAACTCCTATTCTTTCGTCTCCAATTTCTCCCCTATTTTTCTCACCACTATCGCCTCCCAGTATTTTATGCTTTTTTTATCCCACTCAGTCCACTTAGTACTGCCAGTATACACATGGGTGTAGGGTCCTCTAATAGATCATGAGTAACATCTCAGGGACCACATCCCTTAAGGACCTGATTCTAACTTCCAGAAGCCATCAAATGCCAATAGATCACCCAACACACACCATTGTGCTGGGATTTTGTTTTGCTTGGTCTTGTGTGAGTCACAGCTGCTGTGAGTTCATATGGACAGCTCCCCTGTTATGTCCAAAAAATACTATTTTTTTTATCATCATCCACTGCCTTTGATTTTTCTAGTCTTTCCACCCCTATTCCACAATGACCCCCAAGCCTTGGAAAGGATTGTCTTAGTTATGTTTCTACTACTTGTAGAGGGAAGCTTCTCCAGTCCCACTCGACCCTGTGGTCCGTGTTTCTCCAGTCTGGCCTGACCCTATGGTCCTGCAGCCACTTATAAAATAATTACTCAGAGACTTAATATTAATTGCAAATTATATGGTCTATGGCTCAGGCCCTCTTACTAGCTAGCTCTTATAACTTAACTCAACCCATAACTATTAATCTGTGTTTTCTGTGGCTTTACCTGCATCCCATTACATGTTGCTCCTTGGACAGCAGGCTTCTCTCTCTCTTTCTCTCTCTCTCTCTCTCTCTCTCTCTCTCTCTCTCTCTCTCTCTCTGCCTCTACCTTTCTTCTTCCTCTCCCTGTCTTGAATTTTCTGCCTGCCTCTAAGCTGCCTTGTCATAGGCCAAAACAGCTTTATTTTTAGCCAATGGGAGCAACACATATTCACAGCATACAGAAAGATATTCTACAGTGACTGCTGTGATAAAAATCATGAGCAAAATTAACTTGTGGAGGAAAGGGTTTGCTTCAGCTTGCAAGTCCAAGGTCACATTTCATCACTGAGGGTAGTTAGAACAGGAACTGAAGGCAGGAACCTGAAGACAGGAACTGAAGCAGAAGCCATGGAAGAATACTGCTTACTGGGTTTGCAACTGGACTCTTTAAGCATTGCTGGAGGGATTACAATGTCACAGTGTATATTATTTGGAAAACAATTTTCTAGGCCTGATAAAATTGGCATGTATTCATCATATTTCCCAACAATCCTACTCGAGAGTAATACTGCCGGAAAATGAAAACATATACAGCATCTACACTAATATCCATATGGAATTAGCCACAATTACTAACAACTGAAAAAAAACATCTAAAATTTCATCCACATGGTGAGTAAATAAGCAAATTGTGGCCATTAAGAGATGAGTGCTACTCAGCACAAAGAATAATCAAGTTACCGTTACACATAACAGGGCTGAAAAATAAAGGAACAGAGCTGAGTGAAAAGAGGGTTCACCAAGCAGACTCAAAGGTTCGCTTCACAGTGTATGATTTCTTGCGGAGAAAGAGCAAAATTAAAGAAACAAAATCAGCTGCCAGAGAGCCAGCTTGTGGCAAAGGGCACATATAAATGATTTTGCTGTGGTTAAATGAATAGAAGTCAAGAAGGCAAATATTGTATTTTGATAAAATAAAAGCCAACAGAAAGCCATTTTCCTTTCATTTTTATAGAAAGCCATTTTAAAATTTTAATTAATGTGTTCGTTATTATATTTGTGTGTGCATGTATATTTATGGTGTATATGTGAGTGCAGGCACACATGTGCAATGGCATGTATATGGAGGCCAGGGGAAACATTTCAGGAATGAGTCCTTTCCTCCCAGAGGGTTCTGCTTGTCAGTTCTGCATTGATGCACACTTCAGGCTGGCTGACCCATGAGCCTCAGGGTGGTTTGCCTATCTCTACCTTCCATCTTACTATAGGAGTGTTGGAGTTCCAAATGTGTGCCATTGCCTCTGGGTTTTGTGTGTGGGTTATTGGGGTGGGATTCAGGTTGTTAGGGCTTAACAACCCTAAAATGATAAATCTCTTTTTTTCTACTCACTGAGCCACCACCCTGGCCCTATTTAAGCCATTTTTACAATATATTAAGATGATTAGTCTAAAGAAATATAAATATACCATTGAAATAACAATGGAGAAAAGCACTAGATAAAATTAATACCACTTGCAGGTTCACCATTTGTAAACTCGTATTTGTCTGTAATCAAAGTCAACATCCACAGCATTTTTTGTGGTCATCTAGGATCATGTGCAGAGTGGCAAAAATTAACCTTCTAATATTTACAAACCAACCAAGGTTGAAGAACTAGTACTTTTTGGTCTGTGGTGGTTTGAATGAAAATGGCCTCCATGGGTTCGTAGTTGAATACTTAATATCCAGTTTGTGGAATTATTTGAAAAAAAATTAGGAGATGTGGCCTTGGTGGAGGAGGTGTGTCACTAAGGGTGAGCTTTGAGGTTTCAGAAGACTCCTGCCATTACTAATGCTCCCTCTGCCTCCTACTTGTGGTTTTGAGATATGAGCCCTCAACTACTCCTGCCAATATGCCTTATATTCACCATCATGGATACTAGTCCATTGAACCCATAAACCCAATTAAACACTTTATTTTATAAGTAATTATGTTCACGATGTTTGGAAAAGTAACTAATACTAATTCCGACCATCACAATGAAAACAAGCTGTTGCAGCCCCTTCTTTTTCCTCTTCTTCCTCCTTCTCCTCCTCCTCCTCCTCCTCTTCCTCCTTCTCCTCCTCCTTCTTCCTCTTTTTTTAGCTTTCAAATTCAGGAAGTCTTCCCTCCTCATTTAAGCCTGTCTGGAAATAGTCACACAGACACTCTTGGGGTTTGTGTGTGTGTATGTGTGTGTGAGAGAGAGGCGGGGGAGCAATGTACTGAGTTAAGTTCCCATCACCCAAGTCTGGTGATTCACAGCAGCCTGAAACCTATGTTTCAAGGCAATGATTTTCAACCTTCCTAATACTGTGACCCTTTAATACAGTTCCTCATGTTGTGGTGACCCCCAAGCATATAATTATTTCATTGCTATTTTATAACTGTAATTCTGAGTCTGTTGTGAATCATAATGCAAACATCTATTATTCAGTATAGAGGAGAGTAAGACTACACCCTCTTCTTTCTGTGTGGCTTCCTGTCACACCATGAGTTCTCTAAGTGTCCCATTCATGAGGTCATTTGCTATGACATGACAATAACAGTTTGTCATGACCAAAGGACAAAATGATGACACTAGTGTCCTTTGAACTTTTGAAACAGTGAGCAACAGAAAACAGTTCAGTATTGTTAGAGAATATTATTTTAAGGTGTGTTACTTTTGTTTATGCTGCATTTGTTTAACTTTGTGAAGTTGTGTTACTGTGCTTGTCTAAACACCTGATGGTCTAATAAAGAGTTGAACAATAGAGAGTCAGGAGAAATAATAAGCAGGACTGGCAAACAGAGAGCATAAATAGAAGGAGAAATCTGGAAGAAAAAAGAAGTAGCCAGAGAAGGGAGAGGACCCAGGGGCCAGCCACCCAGCTACACAGCAAGCCACAGAGTAAGAAACAAAGAGATGTATATAGGAATAGAGTGAAGAAAGCCTAGAGGCAAAAGGTAGATCAGATAATTTAAAGTTAAGAAAAGCTGACAAGAAACAAGCCAATTTGAGGTCAGGCATTCATAATTATAAATAAGCCTTTGTGTGTGGTTTGGGAGCTGGGCCCCCAAAGAGACAACGATTAAGAAAACAACTAACATCACAGTATGTCTGGTTATGTTAGTTTACTAGAGTTTGGAGAGGCTTGTGACTATTGGGTTGAATCAATATACATAAATATCTGTTATCTCGTATACATACATATATATGTATATATGTATCTATATATGGATATGTTATTCCTTACAATTACTTGTGATTTTAAAATTGCTCAAAAATTATTTTTCAAAGCAAAACTGTATTAAGAAATGAAATACATGTGTCACACTGTCAGTTATTACATGAGTCTTAGAATGTTGACATCACAGTGGTCTGTTGTAGATGTATCCAATCGTATTATTAAAATAAGAAACACAGAGCCAATGTAAAAGAGAAAGCCGAGAGGTCAGAGCTCAGAGATAAAATCTTACCTCCTGCAGTGCTCCTAACTTCCCCGCAAGAGAGCTACTTCCTGTTTGTCCGTGTTTAAATATTCTTTCTGTTCTGCCTTCTCATTGGTTGTAAACCCAACCACATGACTGCCTCATCACTGCCTGTAAGTACCGCCCTCCAGGTCTTAAAGGCGTATGTCTCCAATACTGGCTGTATCCCTGAACACACAGAAATCTACCTAGCTCTTCTAACCATCACGCTCTTGCTATGGCTCTAATAGCTCTGACCCCAGGGCAACTTTATTTATTAACATAAAATTAAAATAACATTTCAGTACAAATAAAATATCACCATAGTCTGTTACCCTGACTATTTCAGAATCCTCAGCCTTCAATGGTTAGTGTACCATCTTCTGTAAGCCATCTTTGGTGTTTATTGCCAGGGAAGAAAAAGAGAAATTCATGTTCACTGAAAGACTTTCCATCCAAGCTCCTCTACAAAGATGTGTTTTAATATCTAATTTTGATTCTTAGGATGGTCTAATGGTATCAGGAAGGATTCTATCTCGATTCCTCCAGACCACGTTAACTCAGCAATAGCTCATGAGAAACTACTCAATGTTAGTAATATTTAGTACCAATCTCCTAAAGTGACAGGGTTATAGTGTCAAGGGAGATATGTTCTGGGCTACAAAGGAGAATGGTATCTGTAAGTCTATGAAAATGTCTGTCCAGGTTATGAGAGAGGGTTATTCTCCATTCCATCTAAATGTTTTACCCACTATGACCACAAAATTGTGTTAGAAATAGGTTAGACTTCAACACAAATCTGAGAACTCTCAGGTTTTTGGCAAATTGTTAAATTTTCAACCATGTATTATGATTTTTAGAGCCTATTTTCCAAAAATTATCATAGCTTCAGACTGGACGAGACTGACTTCCCAAATGTCCTCATTTACCTTCATATTTGTGTATTATGAAACTGAATAGGTACTAAGGTTGACTTATCTTCACATCATTGCTTGACATGTGTGAGGGCAACCATTGGCTGTTGTCTCTCTTTGCCTCTTTAGTTCACAGAGATCTTAAGTGCTTGCTAAGTAAAGGCTAGAGTGTCTCTGTGCATTGTCTTTAAAAGATGTAGCGTATGTCTTAGGCAGAATAATATTCATTTAAGGAAATATATATACTGTATGCACAGAGCACAATAAAGAAACTACTGAAGTGGTAGTACCATACTTATGGGGATGGTTTTTATTGGGGATAAGAGAAAGAAAATATCTAGAGGCATCCAGAAGAGTTCAGAGCAGAGAGAAAATGATGCAGACTGGACATGTACAGGAGTATCTCTAAGAGAAATGGGAATAGCAGGAGAGAATAATGGAGTTAGTGGGAGCAGGGGGAAAATATTTGCTTTCATAAAGAGAGTGAGGTTGGTTTTGGAGCATTCTGGGGGCTAGCATGGTGTAGGGGAAGATCAAGGTTAGAAAGGACAGAGGTTAGATGGGGATTGGAGATGTATAACAAGTACCTGTGAATAGAGACTGACGAGCCTAGAGGCCAGAACGTGTCACAGGTATGTGTCAATGGAGAGCATTCTGTCTCCTCTGTCAAAGGCAAGAGAAATGATTAATTTTGCCAGACATGAACCATTTCACAAGTTCTTCACTAATGATGACTTTTATTTTGGTTTGTTTGTTGTTTATTTTTTGTTTTTGTTTTTGTTTTGGGAGTTTTGTTTATTTGTTGTTTTTGTTTTTTAATTTATAAATTCATTATTTTTACACCTCGACTGCAGTTCTCACCCCTGCCTCTGCCACGTCTCCTCTGCCCTCCCTCCCCATCCACTCTCCCTCCTTTTCTGTTCAGAGAAGGGAAGGTCTTCTCTAGATATCAACAAAACATGGCATATCAAGTTGCAGTAAGACCAAGCACCTCCCCTTGTATTAATAATGCAGACTTTTATCTAGTCACCAGAAATCATTTTATAGTCAAATTTAAGCTGGGCCAAGCCTGGCATTTCTGAACACGTGTACTTCCTGAGACCTAACAAATCTAATATATATCATCAGGAAAACTTTATTTTTATTTTCCTCATGTCAAGTTATGTTGGCCTACAAAGTGATGAGTTTCATTATGATGTTTCAATACGTAGACTGACTGAAAAAAAACAAAACTAACAAACAAGTATCTTCTATTGTTCTCTCTTTTCTTTTTAATTTTGACAATAGCAGTCCTCTCTGCAGGGAATATGACCCTGAGTAACCTTTGGAGATCTTGATGTAAACCTCCTTGCTCCCCCATGTGCATTTTTCACACCCACGAAAATCTGCATCATGAACTGGATACTGCTGAGTTCTGCTGCTTCCTACAACAGCTGTAGACCTTAGCCACTAAATCCGGAAATACCCTTCCCTAAGTGGTTGTTTTCCAGCAAGGATGCCTCAAACTGAATTCTCAGTTTAATCTCTCTTCTGTCAAATGAATTTTCACTTTCTAAAGCTGTCGCCTTGCATGGGTAGAGTTTTGCCCCCAACTTGTCTCTCCTATTGTCCTGGAAAAATGTGAGGCATACCTTCAATGAAAGACTCTCCTCAATATTTATGTCTGCACCTCCATTAACCACAGCTTTAAACTCATTTATGCTCATTTCTTTCCCAACTTGAATATTTTTAAATATCTTTTTGTGCTTTGAATTCTCATTATGAATTTCACCAAACGCAGTGATAAATGGCCATGCCACTGGCTCCCAAACATCAGTCTCTCTTAAGATTTCCTCTACCAAAAAATCACTCTAGTATTTTTTTTCATTCATTCTCACTGAAGTTTTTGAGACATTTGTCAAAATACAGTCATATTCTTTGTAGGAACATAACATGAATGACCTCTTTCCCAGCTCCCATCAGAGTTCTTACTGCCTCTGAAACCTCATGACCTGGACCTCTTCTGTCC
This sequence comes from Peromyscus maniculatus bairdii, assembly GCF_049852395.1. Lineage (NCBI taxonomy): Eukaryota > Metazoa > Chordata > Mammalia > Rodentia > Cricetidae > Peromyscus > Peromyscus maniculatus. The sequence goes on along the minus strand of NC_134862.1, from coordinate 47,228,099 downwards.
ACATGTCTCCTAGCAGTCAAATTTTCCCAACTCTCACCAGAATGCTCTATTAAACCCTCATTACAGCATTCTGCCAGTTCTCTAGCCCACGGGTCCAAGCATTTTCAAACTCCTACTACAAGGAGTTTGTCAAGGTTGTACAAAACAGGCAATCAAGCCACCACAGCTAGTACCTCAGTTCTCAGTATCAATTCCTGCGTTAGTTACTTTTCTCATTATTCTCACATAACTGACACGAACACAACTTAACAAAGAAAAGGTATGTTTTGGGTCACAGCTGATGGATGTAGTCCAAGACCTCCGAAGAGAGCATGACACTGAGTGTGAGCCAGCTGGCTATGCTCTGTCTGAAACCAGGAAGCAGAGAGAGAAATGAATCGTGGCACTCTTTTTATTATTTTACTCAATACACAGATATTTATGACAAAAAACAAACCCAGAATTTCAGAATTAAAGGCAATTTATGGAAGTTCGGTTAGTACTAAATTATCTGAAAATTGGTATTCTGAGCCTGCTCTCTATGACCACATGGAGTTTTAAACTCACAAATTGGGAAGCGGGGGTGGCATCTTCCTTTAATTTCTTATAATGGGTTTTCTGCTCCCAGATAATAGGTTTTTCCGCTGACTCAGTAAGCCAGAGCAAGCCGAACTGAAAAGTATAACAGCAGGTTTATTTGAGCAAAGCAACTCCCAGGAGAGTTCTCCAGCCCCAGAGATCAAGGCAGGAGAAGCGCTGCCCCCAAACTAAAGCCAGGGAGACTTCATAGGTTGTAGGGGAAAAGTGATGGCATGTCCACCATGAGCGGGGGCTGTGCCCAAGTGCGGTCAGACTGAGCATTTAGGCGGGAACTTGGGTGGAGGCAACTTCAGAGGAGGAAGGCCCAGCAGCACCAAGAGTGCAGAACTGGAGCCGGGCGGTGGTGACACACACCTTTAATCCCAGCACTCGGGGAGGCAGAGCCACAAGGAGCTCAGTGAGTTCGAGGCCAGCCTGGTATACCAAGCGAGTTCCAGGACAGGCACCAAAACTACACAGAGAAACCCTGTCTCGAAAAACCAAAAAAGAAAAGAAAAAAAGGAATGCAGAACTGGGTTTTTTGGTGCCTTTTCTTTTTTCAGAGACTCTCTGAGAGGGTGGGGTATGGAGAGAGAGACAGGAATAGGGCTTTCTAGATCATGCAGGGTCAAGCTGGAGGTTCCAACTGAACACATTCTCCATGTGCATCTACATATGAATTTATCAGTTTAAGCGTAAAATTGTGTCATAATTGTCAAGTAGGAAAGGATAAACATTGCTCAATAAATGTAAGTTTTAAAAAGGAAGAGAAGATTAAAAATTAACTCACAGAGCTCAGGGAAGAGCACTGAAGTCCTACAAGGAATTCTGGGTACAGCCCACTTTATTTACCTCCTTCTCTCAAGTGGAGTACTGTCATGTCGCTAACCAAGCCAGTCTGTGTATTGGTCAATGAAGAATCTTGGCAAATTGGGAAGGAGGGGCATTCACTTCATAAAAGAAGACATCACATTGAACATGCTTTCTTGTTTTTCTTTTCTAATCGCAGAAGACATGTAACAGCTGTGTTCCTAATGACAGTAAAATGGACTCTTACGTGGCAGGGATATGAATTGCAGATGCATAGTCTCATTCAGACATTGGCTGTTTGTAGCCCATTTCTAAAAAAGCATACTATTTACTATTTCCTTCTTTGCCATTAATCACATTTCAAGATGCATTTCTACACCCATCTTGTCCTCCCAAATTGCTTTATCTTGAAGTCCAATTAACCACTTGGCAATCCACTTCAAAAGGAGAATTGTGATCAGATAAGGACTCTTTTTTTTCCCTGAAGAGTACAAATTATAGTAATACATAAAACTGAAATCTGTAACAGAAGAGCAATTAACTTGTTTGAATCCAAAATATATTTGGCTAATACCATGATATTTTGAAGTAAATGTTTTATTAAAAGACAAAAAGGAGTCAACTAGAAGCAATTCACTTAGTGGATATACTATTCACACGTTTCATAGAATATTTTATTATTTTCTTATGGACTATTGCCATCTACACTAACCCTGTCCCATCCTCTGTAATGATGCATAAAGTGACATAACCTCAAGGATGCTGACATTGTCAATGACTTTCTTCTTTGGTTCTTACATAATGAGAACAGGCATAGTGTATTTTTTTTTTTTGACAGCCTAGAAATTCTTAAAGTAAGAGCAATGAGTAAATGTGATTTTTTTAAAACTTGCCACACTTCTCGCTGGTATTTATAGACACAGAGGTTAACTTGCAATAAATTGAAAGCACAGTTCCATCTTCAGAGGCATGAACCAAATATAAACTGCTAGCGCTACTCTTTCTGTTCAGCAATAACTCTTCAGTATTTAATAATTTGTTCTCATGATTTGCTAGAAATTATTCCAAATCAAATCAATTGAAATATCACACTATCATCTTTTAATAATTTTATCAAGACAGAATTCAAATAATATACAATTTATTCATTGAAAGTGTATAATTCAAGGCTAGGGAAGGAGCTCAGTTGGTAGAATGCTTATCTGACATGCATGAAGTCATAGATTCCTGGCACCACATAGAACAAGTGTGGTGGCTTGCACCTGTCACCCCAGGTTTTAGAAGATGGAGATGGATGATTAGAAGTTCAAGGTGACCCTTGCCTCCATAATGAGTTTGAGATCAGACTGGACTACATAAACCCTTATATGAAAAAAAAATCTTGTCCAATTCATTATTTTGAGTATGTGCAGAGTTGTATAACTACCACCATAGTCTACTTACAGGACACTTTTAATCAGTTATCCCCAGTACACTTTAGACCCGTCACTCCCACCTTTAGACAACTATAATCCGCTTCTAAATATAGATTATTCTAACCACTTTACATAGTGGACTCATATAAATCTAATCATTAGTTATGGTCTTCATTTACTCAGCATGATAGTTTTAAGGTACATCCATCTTGCAGCATAAATCATCATTTTGCTTCTTTTTAATGGCCAAATAAAATTCAGCTTAATAGATACATTTTATTTATCCACATGTAAATTGATGAGTATTTAAACTGTTCCCACTTCGGGATAGCTATGAGTAATGGTGTTACATGCATACACTCACAAAATTTTACATGAATGGAGGTGTGCTGCAGGGTGTCTTTCTATATGCTGTGAGTATGAGTTGCTTTGACTGGTTGATAAATAAAGCTGTTTGGCCAATGGTGAGTTAGAATAAAGTTAGGCAGGTGCATTCCAACTGAAGAGAGAACAAGAAGGGAGAATGGAGGAAACACCAGCCTGCCGCCAAACGAGCAGCAAGATGCCAGCAAGGTGCCAGCAGACAACACAGCCATGTGGCAATATATAGGTGTATAGGAAGAGGTTAATTTAAGATGAAAGAGTTAGCTAGCCAGAAGCTGAAGCCATAGGCCATACAGTTCATAATTAATATAAGCCTCAGAGTGATTATTTTATAAGCGTTTGTGGGACCACGGGGCCTGGCAGAACTGAGAAACATTCAAGCTACTTTTGGCACTCACCATTGGGCATTGATGCCAGCAGCAGAGCAGAGACTTGTCTCTCGACAGCTGCCTTGAGAGATGGAGCTTAACACCAGTCGCCATGAGCTAAGCAACATGGTGGATTCCCACAGCGGTACACAGAGATGTCTCCAAGCCATGCAGCACACTGCATGGTAGATTTAGCTTGTGCTAGTACAGACAAAAAAAAAAAAAAAAAAAAAAAAAAAAAAAAAAAAAAAAAAAAAAAAAAAAACGGTTTCTGGGCAACTCATTCCCAGATGGAGGCATAGACCCCCCACTGTTACCCAGAGTTGGCAGTGAGCATGGCTCATGGTAAACATACCTCTACCATGTTGGGAAGCTAAAATAAGCAGAGCCAGCAGCCAGGGCTGCTGCTTAGGTCCTAGCCACACTGCAATTTAAATCAATGGTCAAAACATAATTACAGATTCATAATAAGACAGATTCAGATGGAATAAAACTCTAAACGGTTTACAGTGTTTGTAAAAATATACATAGGCTTGGAAGAGAGGGGAAAAGGAATCTAGACAGTTATATAAAGAAATAAATACTTTTAAAGATAAGCTCTTTAAAGAGACAATAAGAATAATATGAAAGTTAAGCCATGTAAAGATGGAAATTAGACAATAATCTGGATATTACATTTTATTGTATTGTCTTTTGGGATTTTTAACTGGAGAGAGACATTTGATTATAAAGGCTGCTGAGTTAAACCAATATGTATAATTTAAAGGTATCTTGACTTCAAAATTTATGTCTAAGGATCATTGCTTTGGAAGAGAGGTTCTGCTTTTGTTTCCACAGAAGATGGGAACCTGTGGATTGCTTCCAGGCTAATATGGTTTGATCAACCAAGACTCCCTGAAAAGTTGTTATAGCCTGTAATTTAACTATAATTCTTTATTTTCTCAGAATCAAACACTTCAGAGATCTGCACAATATGGCATTTAAGATGTTTTAACAACATAGATTTTTTTTTCTTCTTTTATGACTGTGAGACCTATCTGCTCCTGGCGGCACCAATCTACTTCAGAGAGGTGACAGGCATTGAAGAAACTCCATATGGAGTTTATTTTCATTGTGGTAAAAGTTAGCCACTGGGCAAGAAAGTGCCCTCACATCAACTGCTGACAGTATGCTGTCCAAAATGGACAAACAGGACATACAATAAAGGATTGCCGATCCTTGCCAAGACAAGGTAGGAAGGCTCTGTAGAAAAATCCTGCTTCACAGAGGAGTCTGTCAGATATGCTAAACCTGTAGGCCAAAGATTGCAGAGAAACCTCGAGTGACTGTCCAGGCAGCCAGCAGTTTCTGTCATTTCTCAATTTTTTTGGAAGCTGCTTGTTTGCACTTTCTTTTTTTACTAGGTAATATTATTTCCTTCTCAGGTCTCTGAGGGAGTTCAATATTAATTAGTTATAGTTATAATTTTTTTTTGTTAGGGAAGAAATTCAGAAAAGAAACTCACTAAGAGGTTTAAAGTGTATAAGTTTGAAAGATATCAAAAAGATAGTTTGGGTAATGGAATTAGGATAGAAGGTAAAGATTAGAGACAATCTTTTGGATTCACAAAAATAGGATAGATAATGGAATATTTTCTCTGAATTTGTCAACTGCAAATGAACTAGACATTGTTTATGTATTTATTGCTTGTATATATGGTATATAGTTATTGTACTTATTGTATATAGTTTTTCTTATAACTTTTAAAAAATTTATATAAGACAAAAAAGGGGAAATGTGGTGATATTTTATCTGTGTCCCCCCGTAAAGTTTATCTGAGGGTCAGAGGAAAAAGCCAATCATTACAATAAACATAGAGGTCATGCAATGGTAGCACATGCCTTTAATCCTATCTCTCAGAAAGCAGAGATCCGTCTGGATCTCTGTGAGTTCAAGGCAACATTGGGAACAGAGCCAAGCATGATGGTACACACCTTTAATCCCAGCACTAACCATAAAGGTCTGGAGGTCTGTACAGACAGACAGGAAGTGACAGAGCTGGGTAGAAAGAGGAACTGATGTAGCTGGGTGGAGAGAGGAAATGAGATGGCAGAGCAGACAGGCATATAGGTATGGGTAGACAGGAAGTACCTCTCTTTGGAAGCTGCAGAGTTGGTGATGTGAGCTTAGCTGTGGCTTTTCCTATTCCTCTGATCTCTCAGGTTTTAACCCCGATATCTGGCTCTGGGTCTGGGTCTATTTTTATTAATAAGACCTTTTAGCACTTCGTTATACAGTAATTATTTTTTAAAAAAGAAAATATATTTCTGGCATTTTGGAGGCCTGTCAAGTTCCCAAAACAATTTTACACTCCCATTTATACATGTTTACAGCCCTCCATACTTTCTCCAGCACTTAGTATTATCTACCTATTTAATTATAACTGTCTTAGTGAGTGTAAAACAGCATATCCTTGTGTTTTTGCTTTGAATTCTTTAAGCTAAGGGTGTTAAACACCTATTGGGGGGCTTATTTTAGATTTGTACATATTCTATATAGAAATGTCTATTCATATAAGCAAGGATTTTTAGATTATACTATTTAGGAATATATGTGTGTATATGTACACACACACACACACACACACACACACACACACACACATATTTAGGCTTACTGGTTGTGCTTTAGCTAGTTCAACAATGGCTGTCTCTCAAAGGAAAAGCCAAGAATTTTGTAGTTCTACAAATCAGTCTACAATTCTGGATGCCTCAACTGATTTTAAGTCTACATTGGAATCTCAAAGAGATAGTTCTAATACTGTGGAAGGAATGCCCCCAGCAGAAGGTTAGGTGAACTTTCCAGTGAGAGTGGGAGCAAGCAGGCAAAAACCCAAAGCTTCCTTTTTCCATGTCCTTTTAATAGACCTACACCAGAAAGTATGGCCTAGATTGGTTTAGGGTGAGTCTTCTCATCTTTAATAATCCAGTCCATTAAAAACAATCCTTCATAGGTATGCCCAGATGCTTGGGTTTCAGTTGATTTCACTTGTGTCGAGTTAACACCCCCGAGTGGCCATCAAAATCCCAAAGTCTATTCTGGATCTAGTACCATTTTCACTTATTTTCCCAATGTAGAACATTTTGAAATTATGAAGTCCTACAACTCTGTTCTTCTTTTAAAGTTCTTTAGGATATTCTGGGACATTTCCATTTCCATATGAATTTTCGGAACAGTTTTAAAATTTAAATGAAAAAAGAAACCTCAGTGTTGTTAGGGATTACATTACAAGCCATATACAGGGTACCCACCACACCTTGAATCACAAGCCTTCTAATCTATGAGTACAGATTTTTCCATTCCCTTACATCCACTACCATTCCTTCCCATAGTGGCTCTGTGGTTTCTAAGTACAAATAATTACTATACCTCATACATCAAATGTTTTCCTGTGTGTCTTATTCATCATGATAATGTGAGAAGTTGCATTGTGTTCTCACTATCATTTTTCAGGTTGTTCACTGATAGTCTGTAGAAATACAATATATTTTTTATGACTCAATCTGGTGTTCTATAATTGTGCATAACTTGCTTGTTAGATCTAATAGTTTATTAAATGGATTCCTTAGGATCTGCTATCAACTAGATCATGCTACTATAAGTAAAGATTATTTCTTTTTTTTTCCTTTCCAGCTGAGTCCTTTGCTTCTAATATTAGCCTAACTGCCCTGATAGAACATCCATGCTAAATCAGCACAGAATAAATCTCATTTGACCATTAAGTATAGTTTTCTTTTTTTTACTTAAATATTTTTTCATTTACATACCAACCCCAGTTCCCTCTCCCTCCCATTCTCCTGCCCCCCACCTTCCCTATCCCATCCCCCATCTATTCCTCAGAGGGCATAAGGCCTCCCTTGGTTAGTTAACAAAGTCTGTCATACCAAGTTGAGGCAGGTCCTAGCCCCATCCCTGTGTATCAAGGCTCAGCAAGGTATCCCACCATAGGGAATGGGCTCCATTCCCTATGCTAGTTCGTGCATCTGGGATAAGTCCTGGTTCCACTGCCAGGGACCCCACAAACATATCAAGCCACACAAATGTCATCCACCTTCAGAGGACCTAGTTCAGTCCCATGCAGGTTCTCCAGTTGTCCGTCCAGATTCCTTGATCTCCCACTAGCTCGGGTCAGCTGTCTTTGTGATTTTTCCCCATCATGATCTTGACACACACACCCCTTTGCTCATATGATCCCCTCTGTCTCTCTTCAACTGAACTCCAGGAGCTCAGCCCAGTGCTTGGCTGTGGGTGACTGCATCTGCTTCCATCAGTTACTGAATGAAGGTTCTATGATGACACTTAGGGTCGTCACCGATCTTATTACAGGGGAAGGCCAGTTCAGGTGCTCACTCCATTGTTGCTAGGAGTCTTAGCTGGGGTCATCTTTGTGGGTTCCTGGGCATTTCCCTAGCTCCAGGTTTCTCCCTTACCCATAATGGCTCCCTCTGTCAAGATAGCTCTTTCTTCGCTCTCCTTCTCCACCCCTCCCCCAACTCAGCCATCCCCATCCCTCATGTTTCCCTATCCCACTCCCTTTCTCCTATCCACCCCCCCCCCCCGCCCCAGTTTACCCAGGAGATCTTAATTATTTCCCCTTCCTGGGGCCTTCCATGTATATCCCTCTTAGGGTCCTCCTTTTTACCTAGCTTCTCTGGGGTTGTAGATTGTATCCTGTTTATCCTTTGCTTGGCATTTAATATACACTTCTTAGTGAATACATACTGTGTTTATCTTTCTGGGCCTGGGTTACCTCACTCAGGATGATTTTTTTCTAGTTCCATCCATTTGCCTACAAATGTCATGATGTCTTTTTTTTTTTTTTTTTTTTTTTTTTGGCCACCAAGTATACTCCATTGTGTAAATGTACCACACTTATCCATTCTTCAGTTTGGGGGCATCTAGGTTGTTTCCAGGTTCTGTTTATTATGAATAATGTTGCTATGAACATAGGTTGAGCAAGTGTCCTTGTGTGTGATTGAGCATCTCTTCAGTATATACCCAAAAGTGATACTGCTGGGTCTTGAGGTAGGTTGACTCCCAATTTTCTGAGATACTGCCATACTCATTTCCATAGTGGCTGTACAAGTTTGTACTCCCACCAGCAGTGAAGGAGTGTTCCCCTTACTCCACAACCTTTCCAATATAAGCTGTCATCAGTGTTTTTGATCTTGGCCATTCTGACAGGTGTAAGATGGTATCTCAGGGTTGTTTTTATTTTCATTTCCCTGATGGCTAAGGATGTTGAGCAATTTCTTAAATGATTACAAGTATTTGATTAGGGATTTTTGTGCCAATAGTTACAAAAGCTATGGCTTGTGTACTTATCTTTCCTTATTATGCTATTTCTTAATTTTCACATCAAAAAGTATTCTGCCCTCATGAGTCCATGAGTACTCCTCCTTCCTATTTTTCTGAGGGATTAAGGAAAGATTGATATTAACTTTTTAAATGTTTGGGAAAATGCCGGTGAAGCCACCAAAGACTGAGAAATAAAAGAGACTTCAAGACACTGTTAGATTACAGAAAAGCAGGAATATTGTACCCAGTAATTCTGTCCTTTAGAAAGCATAAAAAACATGTGATAATAGAAATGGAATGACTTAAAACAAAATTGAAACAAGATAAATTAGCAACAAAAGATGTGGAAATGTGGGCCAAACTAATAGGCCTGCTCTCTTCTCTCTGCTGTTCTCCATTCCATTTGATGTAAGTCACAAATTATAATGGTTCTCACTGTATACAGAGGAAATATGCAAGATATATTTTATTATAATCAAAGAAAAATTTAAAAGACATGGAGTAAAGATTAAAATTGAGAGGCAAAAATATAAGAAAATAAAAAATAATAAATAATAATAAAAATAAAATAAAATGTCAGATTTAGGTCCTAACTGATATTCATGCCAACTGTAAACTTTCTTACACACCAACAAAAGACACAGCAGCAAGATGGTCACTATGAGGTTAAGAGCACCGGCTGCTCTTCCAGAGACCTTGAGTTCAATTCCCAGCAACCACATGGTGGCTCACAACCATTTATAATGAGATCTGTTGCCCTCTTCTGGCATGCAGACAGACATGTGGGCAAAACACTGTATACATAATAAAAAAAAGTCTTAACAACAACAACAAAAAGATGGTCACTATAAAAGAAAGGACACTTTAGCTGGACCTTAAGGACATGATGCACTCAAAGGAAACATCATTAGGTACAGCTATCACAGTGCCTGGATCTCCTGCTCAAGCAAAGAGCAGCCTTAATGGTGCTATGATCATCAGTGCAGCCAGGTACAGAGGTCAGGGGGCATAATAAGTGACAGACACCGGCAGAGGGGGTGGAAGGATGACAACAAAGAGGAAGCATACCAAAGACTATTTGGGCTTTGTGTATAGTAACTGGAGATAGTGGGCAGAGGACACTGCAATGTGGTAACACTGGACATTTTGTCAGTATTGGTGTTTTGCCTTCTTCCATCAAATTTTTACCAGAGGGGAGAAAAGAAAAATGACAGCATACTCACAATAGACCCTAAATGAATTCTCTTTTTCAAAAAGTTGCATATTATAAGGCTGGAGAGATGGCTCAGTGGTTAAGAGCACTCGCTATTCTTAAAGAGGAACTGGGTTTGGTTCCCAGCACTCACAAGGTGACTCATTTGATAAAGTTTGAAATAGGTGCAAACTATAAACCAGCATTGTCTATGGCCAATACCCACACTGTGAATAGTAATCCATTGGTAATACTAATAAGCAATGGATTAAACAAGGTACAGGTATAAACCATAGGATTCACTGTGGCTTGGTGTGTTGAACACTTCTGATTGACATACACTGGCCAGAGCATAACCTAACTATAGCAGGAGCTCATGATAAGTGAAACCTTACCACATCACTGCTAAGAAAGCGACAATGATGAGACCCACCCATCTCAGTGTGAATGTACTGTGCAAGAATTTACAAGGAAAGGAAGTATGGCTTAGGGGTAATACATTTCGAGCAATAATGAACAGATGCCTCTTTGGGGAAAAAAAACAGAAAATAATATTTTAAAAATTCCTTCCTGGTGATGATAAAAATTTTGTCTCCCATGAATTTCATTTCAGTGGAAAATAAAGGCAATAAACAAGTAAACAAATAAGAAAAACATGGTTAATGGTTAACTTCAGGGAAGAAAATAAAGGCCTATTAAAGGCCTAGTGAGACAGTAACAAAAAGATATTCATGTAAAATGCAGCTGGCTGTTCATCACTGATAAGGAACCACACAAAGAAACACTGAGCTGTTTAATATTTTGCTTCTCACTTCTCTGTCAGCTACAGTGACTTTCATATGACAAAGAATGAGAAAACCTTGATAGAATGAATATAAATCCATGTTGGGTAAGATGCTAAATAAATCTGCATTTTGATTTCCTCATTTAAATCTCTGAAATGCATTATATATGGGATGGGCTGTGTTACAAATCAGATGAAGTATCATCAGTCTAGACCAGCAATGAGTCAAGTGTAACAAGAAGAAACATGATAACAATAAATGTAAAAACCCTCACTTGTAGTCCCCCCAAATGTAACTGTACAAGATAGAGAAGGCACACTTCTTCTATTTCCTGTTATCAGAGGCATAGTCATTATAAAATGTGAGTGATGAAAGGCTAAGAGCAAAGATGGAAATAGTAACTGCTGTGTTCGAGGCTAGGATGAGAAGAGGTAGACTGCTAGGAAACCAAACCCTTGTCAGTGACAAAGTAGAAAATGCCTTGGTCAGATATTGGGTTTACTTTCTAAAATCCATCAAACTGAACTAAGGAAACATAAAAGTCAGAACCCCTAGAGAAGTTGATAATCAATTGTAAGAAAGACAAAACACAGGTTTTTCATGGAACTCGTGAATAATCTATACAAACCTGTGAACTGCATTTCTGTTAAATACATGCCTTCTGGAAAACAGCTTTGCCTCTGCACCTAAAATGTAGGATGACATCATGTATCTCAGCATCACCATATGGAAACTTAAGTGGTTTGATTTAGAAGGACTCCCATCTGAGCTAACAGTGGGATGCAGATACTAACCAAGTAATGATGGTGATATAATAATAATGTGATTTGATAGTATGAATTAGGAGAAACACGCTGTGAAGAATTAGAGTGTGTTGTTGATATGTTACTTATGTGCACTAGTTCAGAGAGAAATGCAGAATATAAAACACTAATCATAATAGCTGTGCTCAACCATGGTGGTTGTATAAAAATAATTGAAATATTATCACAAGTAAGGATGCATTGATCTGTCCTGTAGAATATTAAGGAGTAAAACTGTCACTAATGATTAATATAAAAGAAATACTTTTATACTGAGACAGGGTCTCAGTCTGTAGTCCTGACTAGCCTGAAACTCACTGTGTAGACTAGGCTAGCCTCAAATTCACAGAGACCTACCTGCTTCTGACTCCTTAGTGCTGGGATTAAAGGAGTTCACCACTATGCTCAACCCTCATATATATATATATGTGTGTGTGTGTGTGTGTGTGTGTGTGTGTTCATATGTATATATATATGATTTTATTTTTATTTTACTCATGTGCATGTGTGTCTGTGTGAAAATATGCTTATATATGTGTAGGTGTTGATAGAGACCAGAAAAGGAGTTGGATCCTTTGGAGCTAGAGTTAGAGGTATTTGTGAGTCACCCAATGTGGGAAATGGGATATGAACTCTTGTGCTTATGGTTGAGTAGTAATTGTTCTTAACTACAGAGCCATCCCTCCAGTCCCAAGAAATACATATTTAAAATAAATTAAATGGCTGCTCTGATCAAAATATTTTGTATGTTGTCAAAAATTCAAGGTTCTTATACTGTACATCTGCCTACAAATAGTTTATTTTTATGACATGAAGCCTTAGTCTTTAAGCTATTTAGGGTGGTAAGAATTACAGGTGAGTAGCAACCCATGCTTATCATAATTACAGCCATGTTAATTAGGTTTTCGAGATATGCAAGATATCTATATCATATGGATAGGTAGTCTTCAAACACTTCACAGACCTTGATAATAAGGCATTTAAATGTTTTAGTAACTTAGAACTCTGTTGATGTGAGACATGATTGCTCCTAGCAGCACTGTTCTACTCCCAAGAAGATGTTTGGCATTGAAGAGACTCCTTATGGAAATTGTCTTCTTGGCATAAGCGGTCTGTTGGTCAAAGAACTGCCCTTGCCTCAACTGCTAACAGTAAGCACACTGTCCAATCCAGACAAGCAGGACAAAGGGGAAAGTGACTGCTGAACCTTGCCAAGACAGGGTAGGAAAGTCTTCCAAATTTTCCCTGCTTCTGGAAATGGTTTGTCAAATATTAGACCTGTAGCCAAAAATGGGTGCCCCAACATTGCAGAGAAACTTTGGATGATTGTCTAGGCAGCCAGTTCTCTCTGTCATTTCTCGCATTTTTTGGAAGTTGCTTGCTTGTACTTCCTGTTCACTCAGGTAATATTATTTTCCTTCTCAGGTCTTTGATGGGGTTGAAGGCTAGATAGCTACAGTTACAATACTCTCATATCTTACTAAGAGCATATCAGGTACAAGATTTAGATCCTTCAGGATAGGTTTTGTTATTACCCTTTCTTTCTCCTGGATAATACCTGATAATTGTTCTTATTGTAATTTTGTATTGGGAATAGAACCATCTTATTCAAAAAAAAGGGAGAATGTTGTGGGAATTTGTTCTGCCAATAGCTTTTGGGGTACAAACCTTAGGACATGGTTTTCTGTCTGCATACATGACCCCTTAAGAGCAGAGGGAGTCTAGTTGTGAAGTTTCTCTTGGGGTGATCAGAGACCAGATAGCCAGATTCATTTACTCCTGGGCAGAATGGAGGTGAATGACTACTGTTTACTTGGTTCTGAATCCTTGAGTGTATTTTCTCCATTTTATATCTTAATAAATCCTTGATACCCTTTTAACAGACTCTCATTGCTTCACTTATAGCAGTCTTTCTCTCAAAATAGGAAATATCCAGATCAGAATACAGTAAATTGGAAACATAGATTATAGAAAACTCAAATCAGGACTGAATAAGATATTAGATGGGATTAATACAATCATTGTGTCCCAAAGATTTCAGTTTTGTCATTGAGTATAAAGGTGACCAAGCTGACTGTATTAGTTCATGCCTTGGATTCAGTACTTGGAGAAATATAGAATGGGAATCTATATAAAAATGAAGCGTGGAGAGTGAGATTTCTTCCAAAACAATAAATCTTGCTATTGATTGTTCTTGACCATCATTATCACTACTCAAGTCATTCTCCTTAAGCTATTTGGTGGTTTTAGCTTTTCATTCAGTTTAATATCAGCCACTGTTGAAATGTTTCAAATAATGAATTCATCAGTAGCAGGGGTAAAGTCTAATCCATGCTCACTGGCCATCCTTTCTTCTTTTATTGGGCATCATTCATTATCAAATGTGCTTCTCCAAAGTTATGCATCAAAGGAGAGGAGCTTTAGCAAATGATTGATGAGTCGGTCAATAGTTAATCGTTTTCTAGAGCCCAGAATGACAATTTAGAGTCCAACTCCCCAGAAGTTCTTTTTCAGTCTTGGGTAAAAATGGTTCATTTCCATTGGGACTTACTGATGAAGGTGCTCTTTTTTTTTCCCTACCCATGGATGTTTCAGTTGCAGAAACAAATGCCTAAAAGCCATGGTTACAGCATCACCTGCCATCAAGGGATGCATCATCAGGAGGAAGAGGGTGGTGAGAGTGTAAGAGGTTGCATCCTAACAAACCCTTCTGCCAGGGGCACTGCAGTGTGGTGCTCATCTTCCTGTGGAAACCAATCACCCACTTGTCAAAAGAAATAAATCTATGTCGGTGTACAGGGGAAGACTTAACCAGGACATAAACATGACGGAAGAGCCTAGAAGCAAAAGCAACCATATGTACAAAGGGCCAGAAGAAGGAGAAAGAAATGTTCAACAAACCCCAAACATTTCAAGTTAAGGGCAGAGAGATGATGATTGCAGCTGAAAAGTCAAAAGGTTATAAAAGACCATTGAAGCCACGCTAAAGAGTTATTTTTTCTTATCTGTAACTAATATTTATCTGTAATTATTTTTCTAATCTGTAACTCTTCATCCGTAATAAGGGAAGAAGGTTAGGATCACCAGCAAAGGATGGTCTTACTGTCTCACTATTAAGATCTGTGTCTCTAGCTCTTCAAACTTAAGTTCGGCTGTTCATGTCACTGGTATCAGTGGTCTGAGACAGTGCTAGCACTGTATTAGCCAACAAATGAAGAGTTAGCTAGTAACAAATAAGGCCATATGGGAATCCAAATCAAAGTGTCCCTTGAAGTAAGACATGGCTTCTTTTAGAGCAGTTTAATTAGAAAGTGTTAGGATCTATCCCAGGTAAGATGTATCTTAGTTGCCTTTGCTATTGCTGTGAAGAGATACCATGACCATAGCAACTCTTATAAAGGAAAACATTTAATTGGGGCTGACTTTTAGATTCAAAGGTTCACCTCAAAGGTTCAGCTTATTGTCATGGAGGGAAGTATGGTAGCACTCAGGCAGACGTGATGCTGGGGAGGTAGCTGAGAGTTCTACATCCAGATCAGCAGGCAGCAGGCAGAGAGAAGGACACTGGTCCTGGATTGATCTTCTGAAACCTCAAAGCCCACTCCAGTGATATACTTCCTCCAAAATCCCACACCTTTAGTAATGTCACTCCCTATGAGTGTATGGAGGCCAGTTTCATTCAAACCACCACAGATGGCATCAGTACACACTCCATTCAAACACAGAAGGGACTTTGTTTTTGTTGGCTGATGATGGAAGATATGAAGCATTCTCACAATGGTAGTTATAACCTCTGAAGAGTATCTTTGATCACAGGATGTCTCTGGCTTAGGGTATTGTATTTTCTGTGCAGATAGGGAGAAAGAGAGACCAAAGACATGAAAGAAACATAAGGCACACTCAAATATATGGGATCTGCTTCCTGTGTGGTTCTCTGGGCACCTTCCTCTTCATGTGCTCTTCACAATCTATCATTTCCCACTCAAGCCTACATCAACCACAGTAGCCAGTAGCATCTGTGCCTCTGTGTATGCATCCTAAATGTTCAGTTATTGTTAGATTGCTATTCAGGCCTCAAGGAAGGAGAACACTGACAGTCTAAGCCAAAGAAGATCCACTCTGTCCTGCTCCAAGAGTAATAACCAAAAGAGGAAGTCATGTGGCCATTGGGTTCTGTGTTAGTTGGGATTTCTATCACTGTGACAAAACACCATGACCAAAAAGCAAGCTGGAGAGGAAAGGGTTTATTTGGCTTACACTTCAGCATTGCTGTTCATCACTGAAGGGAGTCAAGGCAAAAACTCAAACAGGACAGGGTCCTGGAGGCAGGAGCTGATGCAGAGGTCATGGAGGAGTGATGCTTACTAGCTTGCTTCCCCTGCCTTGCTCAACCTGCTTTCTTATAAAACCCAGGACTTACCAGCCCAGGAATAGCACCACCCGCCATGAGCTGGGCCCTCCCCCGTTGATTAATTGAGAAAATGTCTTACAGCTGGATCTCATGGAGGCATTTCCTCAACTGAGGCGCCTTCCTCTCTGATGACTCTAGCTTGTGTGAAGTTGACACACAAAACCAGCCAGTCCAGGTTCTGAGGATGAAAGCAGAGGATAGATGAATGTGAGAATCCAACCAGGGTCTCCCTTCCTCAGTCACCCCTTTCCCTTCTATCCAGTCCACTGCCCCAGTCCTCATCTGAGGGCAAAAACAGAAACTGGAATTGTATTCCTATGGAAGGCAAAATGAAAGTTCAGGATTGCATGTCTGTAGAGTGGAAAATAGACAATCTTGCTCCTTTTGGGGGGATGGGGCCCGGAATTTTATTTTTCTCCTTTTATTGACAATAGATTTTCTTCTCACATAATATATCTGGATTACAGTTTCCCCTCCCTCTAATCCTCCGAGTTCCTCCTCCCCTCCCCTCCCATCTGGATGCACTCCCTGTCTGTCTCTCATTAAAAACAAACAGGCTCCTAAGGAATCATCATAATATATAAAAATAAAAAAAAAATAAGGGAACGCTACTCTTAAGCACAAACAAAGAACTAAAAACAATATTAAATGGGTGATAGATTTTTAATATAATTATTTGAAAACTTCTAAGTTCAAAGTCATTCTGATTTAAAACCAACCGTGGTGTAAATATAAAACTCAAGAAAATGAAATGTTTATGATAAACAAAAGATGTAAATTATTTTCCTTATAAAGCTATTTTATAGTTTTGGCCAACTTTTACTAACTGGAACATAAGCTATTATTTTTAGCTACATGTCCTTAATAGAAAAAAAACTTTTCTGAGTGGAGAAAAGTATCCTCTCGCCTGAGAAATGAACAGTGCATGAAATATTAAAGACTTCAAAGTAGCAAAGTGGTTATGTCCCCAAGAGGACTTCTTCGTGTCAATGGCACAGCTCAGACCACACAGGTGTGCCTGTTCTCAGGAGCCCAAGCTGAGTTTTAGTCCCTTGACCTTCACCAACTCGTGAAACAGCTAAAACTTACTTAAATAATGTTGTCAAGAGCAACCACACAAATGACACACAAAGTCCGACCCCAGCTCTGATAAATAAGATGCAATTCAATGTTCAACAATTAAACAGTCTTACAAAAACCACATGAATTCAAAAGGAAATTCTCTTCATCAAAACATCATTAGTGTAAATTAACTAAGTCTTCCCAGGGGAGGATAATCCCTTTAAAGTATATTTTAATAAGAGACATTTTAATAAGTAATGTGAAACATTTTGAAGATAAAAGACATTTAAAAAAATATGTAATTGATCTTAAATGTAAGCTATCAAAGTGGTGTTGAGTGATACTGAATGCTTTAAATAACAAATTCCTTCCATTTAGAATCTGGCATTGTAAAACTGAATGTTTAAGAAGTGAATTGATATTCATTAAATTTTTAGATAAACATGAAAAAGATGTTAATATTGTTATCTTTAATTTCTTGTATACAATGGTGAGGGATTGTCTCACTTTTTCTCCTAATTTTTGTCCAGTTATGTAGACGAATTTCTAGATGGTCTTATTAAATAAAATATACAGAGCCAAATATAGGGGTGAAAGCCTTAGAGAAAGATCAGGAAAAGAGGGAAAGCCATAGCTAACCTTACCTCACTACCTTGCTTCCAAATGCGAGTTACTTCCTGTCTACCCAGACCTTTATTGTCTTGTTGGTCTGCCCTCTCATTGGCTCTCTTAGCCCAGCTACCTCACTTCCTCTTCCTACACAGCTCTGTCACTTTCTGTCTGTCTGTACAGACCTCCAGGCCTCTATGATTGGTACTGGGATTAAAGGCATGTGTCACCATGCTTGGCTCTGTTCCCTAGTGTGGCCTTGAACACATAGAGAGCCTGCCTGCTAAGTGATAGGATTAAGGGTGTGTGCTACCACTGCCTGACTTCTTTGTTTACTTAAAATGGTTTGCTATTTCCTCTGATCTCCAGGCAAACTCTATTTACTAAAGCACAAATAAAATATCACATTTCAGCACAAATAAAATTATCACCACATTTCCCCTTTTTTATCTAATAAATTTTTTTTAAAAAAAGTTGTAACATAAGAAAAACTATATACAATAAGTACAATAACTATATACAATACATACAAGCAATAATTGGGAGCACAATATATCAACCACATGGTTAATTTTTTTCCCTGAAGACAAATGTGAATTAAGACCCAAGAAATGCTGGGCAGTGGTGGCATACACCTTTGATCCCAGCACTCTGGAGACAGAGGTAGCTGGATCTCTGAGTTCAAAGCTAGCGGTCTTCAGAGTGAGTTCCAGGGCAATCAGGACTGTTACATAGAGAAACCTCGTCTCAAAACAACAACAACAACAACAAAAAAGACCCAAGAAGCTGAGAATGATGGTCTATAAGGCAAGAGGTTTGCCTGAAGTTCAAGGTTAGCCTGGGGTAAGGAAAAACCAAAGCAAATATGGAATAGAGCATTTACATGCCTACTTTTTCTCACAGACAGGTAATAGTCAAGAACCATTCATTGTCCCTGGCTCTTTATTTTCTTGAAATCTAGACTATGTTATCTCTGTTTGTGACTCATATTAAATATTTTATACCTTGATGTTGATTCCCCGTCATCCTTTGTGAATTCAAGGATTCAGCAAGTCTGTCACAATCTCAGTTGCCCATTCCAGTGTTAGGGCCCAAGTTTATTAATCACTCAGTTTCTATACCTGAGAGGTCTAAGGTCATACTGCAGACAGGGCATGGTATCCTTGTTAGGTTCGTGGCATTGAATAAGAATGTTTTCCTGAAATTGATTGAATCTGTTAGGACTCTGACTTTCATATTTTCTGGAATACAGTCTCACCTGTAGCTGAATTCTTCTGTGGATGAAAAGAGTCCATCTGGCAGTGGTAACAGTTCCAGCACAGCACAAAGACACCTTTAGTTCACTACCTGGTGTGTTGGAAGAACTGAATGATGTGAGTGTGTAGGACCCTGCCAACAATTATGTCCATTCGTTCTTTCTCAATGCCTGGCACTCACAGATGAAGAAAGCCCCCTTTCTTCCCCACAGGGAGCTTGCAATCTGATTCTGAAAATAATATTCATTCAACTGGGAGTAATTTGTTCATGCTGTGAATTCCACAGGTCGGGGCAATTAGTTTGAGAAGACTAGAAAAACAGAGTCCTTGCACAATGCCTGAGTTGGAGGAGACATGTTCAAGTAGCATTTGTTTAGCTCAAGCACTTGCATGTGTAGTATTTCATTGAAACTTCCTATTTTCTCTGCAGTAATTGCACTTAATCCCCTTTGAAAAGCTAACTGCTACGGAATGCAAACAATTTTTCTTGGACCACCCAGTTGGGGGAGATAGGGTATAAATAAACTCTCCAAACTAAATCCCATCATCTGTTTGTTGTATCAACTTTTCCTGTACTCTACCTTGGCTTTGCAATACTCAGGGCAGTGCACAGCATATTACAAATAAAACAAAGGTTGAATTCACAAACTGTGTGCAGTAATATAAAAGGCATCTTTGTAACAACGTTTTCAAATGTTACAGCACATCAGTCTCCCAGTAAAAGACTCAAGGCTAGATAATGCTAGTGAGTCACCATTATCTCTCTGGGAAGGTGAAAAGGGATGATAGATAGGGAGGTATTGCTGGTGTCTGCACAGCCTCAGCTTAGCTAGAGCACTGCCGGTGTCTCAGAACAGTCACCCCAGCCCAACAGAAACTACTCCTCCCTGAAGCATCCTTCTTAAAAGAGTTAAAATAAAAATCAGAAGCACTTTCAATTTATCTTGAAACCATCAGAAATGCCTTGAAGAAATGGAAAGAGACCAGCACAGTCTTCAACTGAGTACTGTTGAAATCTTCCCTTAAAAGGCCTCTATCCTAGTATACCACACAGCGTGTTCAAAATAGTCACAGGAGAACAGCTGGACTGATCAGGCACAGATTTTGAAAGTAGATGAAGCAGCAGTATTGTGTCATCAAATCTCCCAGCCCTGGAGCAAATGATAAGACATGTTCTCTTTCTTATTTCTCATTTGCAGGTGCAATCATTTACAACTAAATGGCAGGACTCTCTCTCTAACACACAAGCAGTTAATATGCTCTAGAATTTTCCCAGGAACCAGATGGCATGCATCTCATACCAAGCTTGTTGAAATAAGAACTGAAATCATCTGCCAATAAGTTGCATGGAAGTTTTCCACAGTCTCCTTAGGTGACCCCATGTAAGATTTTGAAGTTTTTGAGGTCAGGAAGCTTATAAATATTCAGTTCTTGGTGACTCATTTCCAGGGCTGTGGTGGAGTAATTATAGAATAATTCTAGTTAGCCATCAATGAAAATATTCTGACTTCAGCTCATGTTAGAACGTCTTTTTTTCCGTAGTATCGCTGCTTTGTTTTCGTATGTCTTCCTAACTCAGAGTGCCATCTAATGAGAAGCAGATGCACAAAAAGACCCAGAGGCAGCACTAGTTTCTTTCTCTATGGACACTATCAAGGTGAGTCCAAAACTTTAGAGGACATGTAGAAATTATACTTTAAAATTTCAGTACTTGGGCCCAAACAACATCTGCAACTAATATTATAATTTGCCTTGGAGTTCTATCCTAAACCCTACACGCATCTCTAGTGGGTAGAGTCATGTGATGTATGCTTGCCCTATCCAGATACCTCACAGGATTGTATATCAATGTTCACATGTCCCACTCAGCCCAGCCAGTCAAAGCCAATGAAACACAACTGTGGGATTCTTGTTGGAAGTCTTAAGGATAAATGTCCTTTTCCCGAGATCATGTGAGCATGCAGATGCTGGTGAACATCTTGTTACCATTAAGGGGGCTTTTTGAGGATAAAAGCAGGAGTGGAAGATCTTAGAAGTGGGAAAAGAAAATGGGTGAGGTAGGTGAGGGAGAATGATCTTTGAACCTCTCTTACTATAAGAATCTCTTTCTGGACTCAAGATTTTGCTGTTGTTGATGTTATTGTTATTATACAGAGCAATAGATCCCTAATGGCTTAAGTTACTATGAGCTGGGGTTTTGCTATTGCAAGATTAAAAATATATATTATAAATTATATATTATAAAAGAGTGTTATATCTTATGTAGGAATGTTATATATTATATAAAATTTGTGCTAGCCCTGATTATGGACAAAACAATATTGTGCTCCCAGGCATTAATGAAGCATCTCTGTTAATTTTATACTCAACTTCTAGAATAGTATTCACTTCTTATTCTAAACACACCGAGGCATGGAGGGATGGCTTTTCCAGCCTCACACAAGGAGACAGTGTGATGAAATGGGTGGAGCTGTGGATGAGCTGTTCATTTGAAAACAGTCATACTTGTGGACAGCAAGAGCATGTGTGGCAGGGTAGTGTTTTCTCCCATAGGTGAAGGAAACTACGTAATTTATTTTTTCGCTAAGAGAAGAAAGAGAGTGAAACATTATTTCAGATGCCATGTAGACTTATGATTTCTTTTGTCATTCTGAGTTCAGCTTTCAACTTCATTTGTTCAAAATGGCATTGGATGGATTTATGAGGCATAACTGGGCCTCTATAGTCCATTTTTCACAGTGGCCAAGGCAGGCATCCTCACTACACCACTGTTCTCCCTGCCTCTACACACACACACACACACACACACACACACACACACACACCTCTGAGGATTTGTCTGGTCTTTATTTTAGTACGTATCGGTGAGTCTCAGCACAATCAAAAGAGTTTGTTGTCATGTACACATGTGTTTAGGTGTTAAAACACTTTCTTGTCTAACTATGTTTTCCCTTCTTCCTCCGTGTGTGTGTGTGTGTGTGTGTGTGTGTGTGTGTGTGTGTGTGTGTGATTTATGAATGTATGATATTCTGTATGCACAGATGTCTATAATTAAGCATTTCCTTGTGAGGAGGTACTCTTCCACTTCTTTCCAATCTCATTACTTCTACCTGTCTGTCTCTGGTTGCATCTCCTTGAGATCTGAATTGAGAAAAGCTCTGACCTGAGAGCTGTGGGTGGAGGCGACTCGACACAAGTCCTAGAGCACTTACTTTCCAAACTAGACGGTCTCCCAGGCCTCCTCTAACTGATGTCACAGCCAACGCTGGAGGTGGTGGTGGGCATTCTTTCAGCCTGACGGCAGAGGCAACCAAAGGATGCCTAAGTGAATGTGTTATGCTAAGCCATGAAAGCTCCCATGGTTATGACTATCATTTAAATTGTATTTGATGATCCTATTTGCTGGGTCAGTCTTGGTTTATTTAATCCCCAGGCTCAGAAAAGAAGGCTTTTTTTCCCTGTGTTATCACTGCTTCTTCCCTTGTGAGAGGAAAATATTGCTCATACCGTGCTGCAACGGCAAACAGACAGCGCTGGCTCCCTGGACGGACTCAGTGCCATCTTCCCTTGCTGTGGCATCCTCCACCCAGTCCTGGTGGTGTCCTTCACCCACATCCTCTGCTCCCCACCTTCTCCGATACCTCTAATTCTGTTGTCCAAGGGCAGGCCCTAGAAGGAAATTTTGATAAAAAAAACATAATAAATTAATATATTAATATTAATAATAATAATAATAACCCAAGCATGCAGTGAAGTGGCCTGGGTTTAAATTCCAGCTTAATCACTCTTCCACTATGTGAACTTAGAGCAAGACAGATATTTAACTTCTCAGAGTCTCAATTTCCAATTCAGTAAAATGGGGATGATAAGATAAAATTGTAGCCCTAAGTTTTCTCAGGTCCCGCCTGGCCCCACCCACAATCCCCTGGCCACTTATAAAATAATCATTCAGAGGCTTATATTAATTACTAGTTATAAGGCTTCTTGCTAGACAGCCCATTTCTATTCATCTGTAAGTTGCCACGTGGTCGTGGTATCACCTGTCTGCTGGTATCTTGCTGCTCCTTCGGTAGTGGCTGATGTCTCTCTCACTCCAGCTTTCTCTTTCCTGTCTCTCATTGGATTTCCCACCTGCCTTGCCATAGGACAAAGCAGCTTATTTATGAACCAGTGGGAACAACATATATTCACAGTGTACAGAAAGACATCCCACAGCACTTCCCATTTTCTGTATAATCAAAAAGGAAGGTTTTAACTTTAACATAGTAAAACAACATATAATAGAAAAGTTATCAAGCAGGAATTAGTTATAATATCTAGTCTACTTGTATTTGGCAAAATTAAAGAAAATATTCTATCTATCCTATATTGGTAAGTCTAAGTTTTCATATATAATTTATCTTTTATCATAACCAAGGAAAATTATAACTATTTAGTCTTCAACTACATCAAAGACCCCTAAGGATATAATAATACCTAAGTAAACAGGAAGTGCTTTGTATGCAGCTTCCAAAAATCTAGAATGACAGAGACAGCTGGCTGCTTGTACAGTCACCCAAAGTTCCTCTGCAATGTTGGGGCTTCCATCTTCAGCCTATAGGCCTACAGTTTCTCAGTTCCTTCTCCCTGTGTCCTGTAGAATGTCTGGTACTCTCCTCTGTGAAGTAGGAACCTGAAGGACCATCTCACCTTGTTTTGGCATGCGTCCTGCATGTCCAGTTTATACAAGACACTCTTAAGTAGTCCAGGCAAGAGCAGTTTCTTGCCCAAATGGCTAACTTTTGCCATAAAGAAAGCAAACTCCATATGGAGTTTCTTCAGTGTCCATCATCTTCTCTGAAGTAGATTGGTGCTGCCAGGAGTAGACATGTCTCAATGTCAGAAAAGTCAAAGTTCTTAAAACATTTTAAATGCCATATTCTGTAGGTCTTTGAAGTGTTTGAAGATTACCTACCGAATCAAAATATATCTATGAATACCCAAAAAACTTAAATAACATAACTAGAAGTTTGATTATGATAAATGACTAATTATTCTGTAGTTTAATTGTATATTATAATTTTAAATGACTTGCATAAACATAATACCTTAAATAAGAATATAAATATATATAATATAACAAAATTAACTTTAAATTTATATCAGTAAACCAAAATCCATAGCAATGTAAAATATTTCAAACAAGTTGTTGTTCTTGAAAAGTAGATTCAATAATCTCCCCCTTTCATCCTATCATATCTATATCATATCCCCCTTTTTTCTTTTAGAAAGAGATTGACTATGACCAATAACAATTTGTAACCACCCCCTAAACAAAGACAAACATCCATAATCCATTTTTTGGTAATGTGGGCATAGTTTTCTAGGCTACTTCATGCTGACTGGGGGCATAAAGAATAAAGAAAATTTTAGGATTATGGTCAAATTCTGAATGGAGTATTCTGTGAGGCTGTATTCTCTGAGTCAGTTGCCTTGAAGCTGTTCTGGATGCTGGATCATCTGGAGACCTCTCAGGGGGTCTTCCTTGATGGAACCATATTAACCTGGAAGAAATCCACAGCTTCTCATCTTCGGTGGAAAGAGAAGCAGAACCTCTTTTACAAAGCAACGTATCCTTAGACATAAATTTTGAAGTCAAAATACCATATATATATATATGTTTATCTCAGCAGCCTTTACAATCAAATGTCTATCTCCAGGTAAAAATCCCAAAGACAACATAATTCACACTCTCTGTGTGATTTCCATCTTTACATGGCTATTTTTTATATTACTTTTACTGTCTCTTTAAAGACTTTATTTTTCAAAACTACCTGTTTCTTTATATAACTCTCTATCCTGCTTTCCCTCTTTCTTCTAAGCCTACATACATTTTTACATACAGTGTAAACCATTTAGAGGTTTATTCCATCTCAATCTGTCTTTTGTGTATCTATAATCCTTTTATGATCATTGTAAACTGCAGCATGGCTAAGATTGAAGTGGCAGCCATGGCTGCTGACTCCACCCAATTCAGCTTTTTAACATGGTGGAGGTACCCAGGAGAGTTACACTTACAGCCAGCTTTGGGAAGCACTGGGTCTATGCCTCCAACAAGCAGCGTGTAGCCCAAAAACCTGTTTTTGTTGTTGTTGTCTGTACTAGGAAAAGCTAAATCCATCATGCAGTCTGTTGCATGGCTTGGAGAAACTTCTGTGTACTGTGGCAGGAATCCACCATGCTGTAGGTCAAGCCTGCAGGCTGCAGCTTGCCTGAGAGACACAACTAAGAAGCTTTTTTAGCTCCATTTTAGAATCTTCTTTTAAGTTCTCTCAACTTTTAGGTGGAAAGTTGAGCCAACACATTGAGCAACCAAATGTAGCCATAAGTTTTCTCTGGTCCCTCCCTGTACCACGGTCCCATAGCCACTTATAAAATAATCATTCAGAGGCTTATATTAATTACCAACCTCTGGCAGGCTTCTTGCCAGCGAGCTCTTATAACTTAACCCATTTCTATTCATCTATAAGTTGCCACGTGGTCGTGGCATTACCAGTCTCCTGGCATCCTGCTGTTTCTTTGGCTGTAGCCATTATCTCTTTCACTCAGCTTTCTCTTTCCTGTCTCTCTCCTTGGATTTCCTGCCTGCCTCTAAGCTGTCTTGCCATAGGCCAAAGCAGCTTATTTAATAACCAATAGGAACAACATATATTCACAGTGTGCAGAAAGACATCCCACAGCACAGAATGGTTGACTAGGGTTATTGTGGAGCATTGTAATGGTGATAATCAATATAAATCCAGGCTTTTAATAAGGATTGAGGAACAATGATGCTGACTGTGTTCCAACCAAGCACCCCTAGCTCCCTCATGTACAGTATGCAGGATTTGTCTTCAAACAACTTCTCTGTGTCGTGAAATTTGCCTGTGTTGCTCTCTAAGTATTGTCTCCAAATACAAATCCAATGTGCCTGTTGCCTTTATGGTGATAATACCGAGGAATACCACTTTGAGAGTGAAAATAATGACCCTAAACACATGCCTCAGCTCCATCCTGTGCATGGCAGGACATCTAACCCTCTGCTGTATTCCCCCCTCTTCCACTTCTGGGTGTTCTTGCTACGCAAATACAGTGTTACACAAGTCCGCCATAGCAGTTGCTTAGACTGCCTGAAGAATTACTGCTACGGAGTTCTGCAGAGTCTACCTCAGAGTAATGTCAGTTATGGGACAGATGTTACTGTCCCGTCAAAATTCATGCTGAGGTTGAATGTGGTGCTGTTAATCACAGACATATTTGGGGGGAAGTTGCTGGATTGTTGTGGGAACCCACAGTGATTCCAGTTTGTGGCTTGATTCCATCTTGACTCAAGGTCAGAGAGTTCAAGCTTGTCTTTGCTCTTTAAAGTTGGATAACAGGATGTATGGCCAAAGGCGTGGTTGCCAGATGTCTTGAGAACTAAGGAGGTGTTTATGCTTGTTTGTTCTTTGAACCATGGTGTCCTTGAGAAGGGGAGGTCTTTTGCCCCCCTTGCTTTGGGTATAAAAAGGCTGTGAGAAAAAAACTCGGGGCTGCTGTGGTATTGTCGGAGAGGCCTCCTGAACCTATTCTGTGTCTCTGTCTTTTCTTTTATGTCTTTGCTTCCCTAGCTGTTTTTCTTCAATCCACTCCCCTATTTAGGACTGTTCAGCAAGTTGGTCAGGGCCTGGCAGATTCTGAACATAAGGCCTTCATAAATGGGATAACAGAAGATGCCACAAGGCACTTGTTTGTCCTCTCTATTGTGTGAAGACACATAGAAGATGTCAGCAGTGAGAAAATGGGCTCTCACCAGACACTGAACCTGATAGTACCTTGACCTTGGATGTTCCAGATTCTAGAACTATATGCCATAAGTGTCTGACTAATAACCAAGTGAAGGCATTTTGCTATAGCAACAGGAATAGACTAAGAGACCATTTAATTAACCAGCTGGCTCAGGAACATTGCTTGATGTATACCAATATTATTCTCTAAGACAAACAGACTTTTACCTAGTCTTCCAGAAGCCTTGGGAATGCAATATATCAGGAAGAAACTGATAAAATGGCCTCCGTGAAGAAGAGACTCCTGAGGCCCACTGGTATAAACATAGCATGTGGAACACTGCCAAATATCTCAACATCTAGCTAAGAGAAGCCCACTTCAGAATCTAGAACAAACTCCCTTAGGATCTAAGAAAAACAGACCATTCTCCAAAAACTCTTTCTTGAAGGAGGTTTGCCCCATTTTCTCTGTTGACAGCATCAATTATACCAGCAGCAAACACAGGAGGTGATGAAGCCGAACCATCATATCCACAGCCAGAAAGTCAAAACTGTAGAAGCAGAATCCTCCAGAAGGAGCAAGGGAATGGAGGAAGACAGAGCTGACCTGCTTCTGGTATCAGTTAGTGTGGGCTAAACCCCAAGTCTGTCACCTGTTAAGTATTCAATTAGCTTCTTCTCAACTAAGATCAGGATGATTACACCGTCTGCTTCTGAGGGTGGCTACAGATGTTGAATGTCACAGCTCACATGAAGGACCAAGTATAGTGTCTGCCATCATTATCAATAGGGAACCCTTGGCATATGGAGAATTTATATCCTCTTCTGGGTACCGTTTTAAGAGTTTTGCCTGTCACCCTATCAGACAAATACCATCGTTTTATATTGTATGTCCTGAGAGGTTTAAGTAACTTTTACAAAGTCAGAGCTGACATTAGAACTCAAAGTTGACCCCTTTTCTTTTCTCCATTGTCCTGAGAATGTGTCCACAAAACCCCTAACTTCCATACAGTTTATTGAAAATGACAGTACACTCAGTGAACAAGCTACTCATTACAGGAAGATTTATGTTTCTTCAGCCTGTTCCCATCAGAAGGAGGGTAAAATGTGCCTGTCACAGGTTTTTTCTTCCTTTATGTGTGTGGTCCACAAACTTGGTATCTTGTAGCCTCCTGTTAACACACACACACACACACACACACACACACACACCACCCTCCTCCATTTCGAAAATCACCTTATAGTTAGCTCAGAGATATTTAAATGAAGCATTCCTAAGAGGCCTTTCCCAAAGGAAGACAGCACAAATCTTCCACCTGAAAATGTAGTTACCAGGTGCGTGTCCTAAAATGTCAAAATTTTTAATTCTTTTCAAATCCTAGTTCCACTATTTGGTTGAACCAAGTATTTGAAAATAGATTCCATACTTTTACATTGAGTATTACCAATGTGTGACTGATGCCTAAGAAAAGTCACCTGACAAAGCTCCGTAGCTGGGCTCTACTTCCATGGTTCTACTTCTTTCAGAACATCTACACTTGGATGCCCAACTTCTAAACGATGAACAAAGGGCAGCCTTCAGATTCAATGTGTGGCTTTAGGAGCTAGAGATATAGATAGAGCAGTAACTAAGAGGACTTGTTGATCTTGCAGAGGACCCAGGCTCTGTTCCTAGCACTCATATGGAGGCTCATAATCATATGTAACTCCAGTCCCAGCAGATTTGATGTCCCCTTCTGACCTCTCAAGGCAACAGGAATGAACGTGGTACACAGTCAAATGCAAGCAAGACATGAAATACATCTAGAAAATAAAATCATACACATATCTAGAAAATTAAAAAGGGGGTGGCTTTATGTTTTTCCAGCCTTATTTGAATCCCAGTTCTACAGTTCTTCAGCTCTGTGATTTTGAACATCTTGAATACTCTTTGAGACTCAGATACTATACCTGTAAAACGGGACAAATAACAGAGCTCATACCAATGTGAGAAGGGCTGTGGGTGGTACTTAATACTGCTAGCTTGACAGGGTCTGGTCCACTAGCCTAAGCCTCAGGATGTGTCTGTGAGCTAGTTTCCAGACTGGGTTAACTGAGGTGGGAAGACTCACCCTAAATGAAGACAATGTCATCTCATGGTCTGTGGTCCTGGATTGAGTGAAAGGGAGAAAGCAAGCTGAACGGAAGCCTTCATCTCTCCCTGTTTCCTGACTGTGTCTACAATGTGAGCAGATGCTCAAGCTCCTGTCTCATGACTTCCTACTTTGATGGACTCATCGTACTCTCTCAACTGTATGCCAAAGTCATTCTTCCCTTCTTTAAGTTGCTTTTCTCGGGTATTTTGTCCCAACAACAAGAAAAGTAGTTTCATACTTGTGAAGCACTGTGGAATGACTCTCATCCCTTCGGCCTGATAAATATTTTCTACCCCTTTTCATATAATGATCATTATGTGCATATTAATTGTATCACTCCTCATGATTCATATGTAAATTTCTATTCTACACAATGTACTTTTTCTTCAAGTGATTGAAATCCTGTAGCTTCCTTTTATTTATTTACCATTTTTGTCATGCCCTACTTAAATTCTTCATAAAATAATGCAGAATATCAATTAACAAATAAATTATTCATTACCGAGTCGATGTTGATCACCATATACTTATTTCTTTAAAAAACTAGTTTTGTTTTGTTTTTATTACATCAAGACTCTAGATGGAACATCTACCTCCTGCTGCCTCATCCCCTCCACGCAGCCTTTAGATGGAATACTCTTCATCATCCAGGGATTTGCCTCATTGTTTCCTCAGATTTCAGAGACACAGCTTTTAATCTGACATTCTACAACAATATGCTCCAATTAGCACTGAGAACATCCAGAGGGCCCTCCCCAGTCCCATCCCTCCTGCTCCTGGGTTGACTGTTCAGTCCCACACCCCAGAGTCTTCACCTTGACCACGCACCAAATGTGCTGAATATTGTCCTGCCTTGGTGTCAGTCACCTGCAGTTCCTCAGGCTCTAAAATACAAACCTGGCTAAGCCACTTCTTGATATTTCACCCATGGTAGCTTTGCCTTTACAATAGAACATAATGTCTCTGCAGGCATCTTTATTGAGTCAGCTATATTTTAAGCATCATGCTAAGAAAAGATAATCCTGCCTCTAAAGTGCTCCAAATTTACAGGACATAAAGATGCCCCATGAACTTAGCCCTGGCCTATCTCTAGCTCTCTCCACTTCTTACTTGGATTCTACTCCTCAGTCTTAATTAATTGCCAGCAATTGTCCAAATGTGCTCTGCTCCCACATCATCCCTAGAAGACTTCCCTAAGTCTTGGATGCCCATCTCCTATGTTTCAGTTGCTCCAGCCAATCAGCAGTTAACTCTTGTGGTAGCCATGACACACCATAAACCAATGACTTACCAGTCTGTTCAGATTATTGACATTTATTTGTCTTCTTCAGAAAGTAAGAAACATGGAATTGAGTCAACTTATCATTCCTTAAGAGAATTTACCTCTC
The DNA here is from genome assembly GCF_049852395.1 of Peromyscus maniculatus bairdii. NCBI lineage: Eukaryota > Metazoa > Chordata > Mammalia > Rodentia > Cricetidae > Peromyscus > Peromyscus maniculatus. The sequence goes on along the minus strand of NC_134862.1, from coordinate 47,197,802 downwards.
CTTGAAAGGACTTCAACCCTTTCCCCAGAACATGTGTTCAGCATGTACCCTTTTTTTCTTGAGACAGAGCTCCTACTATGGAGTCCAGGCTAGTAGGAAGCTAGCAATCTCCCTATCTCATTCTTCCAAGTAACTGGAATTGCAGGCTGCGGCAACATACCTAGTGTCTTTGTTTTCTTCCTTGCTCCCTCTGGGCTCCGTTCTCTTTACTACTAACATTTGCCAGCCGAGATTTTGTTTTCTCAGAATGGAACTGAGTTGTAGTTCAATAATCTTGAAAGTAAACATAACTTGTTTCAATATTCTTGTTCTCCAGTGGTGAGGTCTGAAAACACCATTTCTAAACCTCAGTGCCTTCCCTCTTAGAGTGAGCTCAGAAAAGACTTAGGACTATCAAATATGGCAAAACCCCAAAGTAGTCAGAACACCCTAGGGAATCTACATCTGTTTCTCTAATCACACACACACACACACACACACACACACACACACACACACACACACACACACATGCATGCACACATACAGACAGACAGACATCTATCCACCCATCCGTATATCTTCCTACCTATTTTCTATCTAAAACACTTTGTTGATTAATTTGTAGCTTTATGAAGCATTATTAAAACAAACAAACAAAAGAAAACCTCAGGGCCTGATTTTTATTGCCTTGTTAGGAAGATAAAACTAACAGCGATGGCCACACAAAGGCTTGTGCTCAGAGATTTTCCAATCACTGAACACATGAATAAATTATCAGCACACTCAGCAGAGGCCTCCCCTCCTGCTTCCTAGAGAAAGTAATGTCATTAGACAGGCACTCCCTCCACTGATCACTTCCACATCTGTCTCCAGGTCCACAGTGGGAGAGCGCGCCTCCAGATCAGCACCGGACCTAACCTATTTCTGCCCTTGCAGAGCTGTCTGCTCGCAGCTAACACTCATTGTATGTCTTTATTAACTTCAACTGCTCGCCCTGCTGAATTATCCACATCAGGGGGAGATGTCACTTAACCTTGTGCCCTGGGTCTGCTGTATCTCATACAGATGGAGGCAGCTTGGTGGATATTTGTGGAATAAGCATACAAACTGGAATCCCTGTTGGCTGGTGATCTACCTTTTTGAAGATATTGGAATACTACTGATCTTCCATGAACATGAGGTTTTTCTAGACCCGAGTGACTCAGACTTTAGATTGTACAGCCTTCCTGTTTTAGTCACAGTGATTTCTTTACCGTACATAGCCTCTGAAGGCTCAAAGCAAGCTTTTTCCTCAGATCATACCTGTATCACCCTTCTTCAGGATGAGCTTCCCCAAGATTTCTCCTCAGCTGCTCCCTCACTGCCTCGCCCTCTTGCTCTGATTTGGTGTCATTTAAGTGAGGTCAGTACCCACACCCTCCACTCTCCCCAGCCCTGGTCCTTGTTTTATTTTATAGGTTAATTTACACACCATTCTTTTAATGATTTATTTATTGTTTGCCTCTCATACTCACATGCATATAAGCATGAGTTTTATAGATTTTTTTATCCATTTCATGTCTTTACTTCTCACTCTTAGAATGGTGCTTGCAACATAGCTGTGCTGTATTTTTCTCTCAACTAATTTCACAAATATTTATTTTAAAAAAAGCTGTGTGGCACAAAATATTGGAAGCTCAGTTAATGTAATGAGTATGAGAGATGGCATCTTCCACCTACAAAAACTATACTTTGTTTAATTGTATGCTGATTTTTACAGTATAAATTGTAAGGATCTGAAAGAAGTGGGTTCCACCTTCTATTTATTTTTTGTGTGTTTCCAGATCCGATTGGGGTTCCTTTGTTTCAGATGACTCCAGGTTGTGTCAAGTTGACATAAAATAAGCCAGCACATATACATTTACACAAAAAAAAATAATTTCCAAAATAGACACAGTGTTAAATTAACAATGATGATAAAATAGAATGTAATAATATGTTCTAGTAAAAGTTATAGAAGAAGTTCTCTCTTGAAAGAGTCAAGAACAGTATCAACATTCTGGGCCATGGCTAACCTTAGGGACTGAAAAGGGAGCTTGGAAAGCTGTTGAGTAGAAAGGACAACTGTACCAAGAGTGAAAAGAAAGATAGTAAGACCATATTGTAAAAAAAAAATCATATCAATAATTTCAACAGCATGGAGAATGAAGAAATTTCTTTGACAAAATAAAAATTCAGAATTCAGTCAAGAAAAACACGATAATCTATTATAGAAGTCAAAGTCACAATTTAAAATTTTCTAATAAAGAAAAGTAAGACTTCGCTGGTGAATTTTACCAAGTGTTTAAAGAAGAAATAACACCAATTTTCTTTTTCTCCTTAAACTTTAGTTTTATTTATTCTTTGTATCTTTCACAACATGCATCCCAATCCCATTCATCTCCCTCCTGTCCCTTCATATCTGCCCTCTGCCCTTGCAACCTCCACGCCAAAATAAAATGAAATAAAATTTAAGGGAAGAAAAAAAAGAAAGAAAAATCTCATCATGAAAGCTGTAGGGTGACATAGTGAGTCACACAATATATCCTTTTATCTTCACTTGTGTTTATGACAGCTCTTCCAACTGCCACGGATGGTAAAGGGTGTGTGGGAGTGGGGACATCTCTCTCTAGCCCACATCATTATACCGCAGGTGAGGGGTATGTCCAGGTATTCTAAGCTCATGTCCTAGGGCGGGTTCACCCAGACCTCTATCAATAGAGTCAGCTCTACTGTGATGCTCAGGCGAGGTACAGGGCTCACTTTTCCTGAGTGCTGCAGTTGGTAAGGGGGAAGATCAGTTCCTTCACCTGCCACAGGTGGTAGGGTCAAGAAGGGGAGGGCATCTTTCCCTCACCCACGTCACCACATGGCAAACAAGGGGGTCATGGCCAGCTATCCCACTCTCATGCCCACCATTTTCACATAAGTGCTTCCTAGAAATTCACAAAGGCCAACATGGCACAAACACATAAACTAGATGATAAAAGTTCCAAGGATACAGGTTACAGACCAATGTTTCTTGTGATCACAGATGCAAGCTTTCGCCACATTTTAACAATAAAATCTAGTATTATCTAAAAGTCTGAACACTTAATGACTGTGATGTATAATTTTATATTTCATTTTTGACTAGGCTGAGTTATGGCCAGATATCTAGTTAAATGATCCAGTGTATCTTAAAGGTTAGGGAGCAGTCCCAGAAGGGCATATGAAGTGGGGAGCTAAGGGGCAGATGGCCCTTCCCCAGCATAGGTGGATATCACCCTTCTCTTTGAAAGTCTAAATACACTAAAGTAGGGTGTAATACTTTACCTTTTACTGCTTAAAATGAAAGGTCAGTCTCTCCTGCTCTTATGCCATTAGCCCTCCACCTTCTAGAGTTACAGCATCATTGTTTTAGGTTATAGACATCAAGTCTAAGATGTCTAAGTCTGTATGTTAGCCAATTATGTATGGTATATGGATATGTGTGTGTGTGTGTGTGTGTGTGTGTGTGTGTGTGTATGTGTGTACTTAGTATGGATCTCTGTGTGTATGTGTCTCTTGTTGGTTCTTTTTCTTTTAAAAATCCTAACATGATGACTAAATGAAATATAATACAGGAATTTAATTTGACATTTAAAAACAAAATTTAGTATTTCAACAGAATAAAAATGAAATCAGTATAATTACTTAAATGATGTAAACAAAACCCTTTGACAAAATTTTGCATACATTCACAATTAAAACACGCAAAGAGACACATACTAAAAAATATTCAGGCATAGTGTTAAACTTACTTGACATTTAAAAAAACATTTAGAAAAGCCTGCAATAAAACCTTATTAAATATTGAAAAATTATGGTTTTTCTCCCTGATTCCAGGCAATCTGCTCTAATGCCTTTCATTTAGTATTATGTAGGACAACCTAACCATTGAAATAAAGCATAACAAAATTTTCTATTTGAAAATAAAACTATATTTTTTCATGGATAACATTTTAATTCACTTTTAAAAATCATCAAAATATTAAAATTTGCTTTTTATATATAGTAATTCCATTGAACAGGGTCTCAGAGTACATGGTTAATATACAAAATCAAGTGTGTTCATAAATTAGTAGAAATAAAATTTAAGCCAAAATACCACTTAAAATAACACCAAAATCATCAAACACTTACATATGTATGTATATATATATATATATATATATATATATATATATATATATAATAGTTTGCAAAATTGGCTCCACATTGAAAACTCTGAAATATCATAGAGTTTGAAGCTTTAATTAATGGTAGTATATTATCATGGTCATGAATTAAAAGAATCAAACATTTTAGGATGTAAGTTTTCCTCTTTTTATTGTATTTATTCAATATAATCAGTGTCAAAGTAAAATTTCTTATACACCTCAGGCCCTCCTTCCCAGAACGACACTGCCCACAGTGAGCTGGGCCCTCCCACATCATCAGCAATAGTGAAAATGTCCCATAGATATGCCCACAGGTCAAGATGGAGGCAATTCCTCAGTTGAGATTCCTTCTTCCCAGCTGTCAAACTGAGACTTAAGCTAACTAAGCTATGATATTTTCCTTTTGTATTCAAATGGACTTTTTTTCATACAATATATTCTGATCGCCAGATCCTCCCCACTCCTACACACACCTTTTTTTTCTCTCATTAGCAAACAGGCATCTAAAAATAATAATAAAATAAAAACCAAAATAGGACAAAACAAACAGAAGAAAAGAGCCAAATAGAAAGCACAAGAAACACATACAGACACAGATATAAACACATTCACACAGAGAAGTCCCAAAATAATACAGAATTGGAAACCATAATATGCCTGAAAGAAAGAAAAAAAAAAAACGTCCAAAGTACTTTGAGGGGAAAAAAAACTCCAAAAATATTATTGATTTCATTTTGTGTTGGCCATTTACTATGATATTTTCCACCCTTTGTCAACTTTGATACACAAGCTTATCAGTTTACACCATAACCTTTCCTTTCTTGTTTGTCCCCAAGATCTTCTGTTAAATGTCATAATATTAAATGTCCTGCTGCCTTTAAATTTTTCAACACTTTTAAAGACCAATGTCTCTTTAAATATTCAGTCTTTTAACTGAAGGCTCCTATAAAATCAAAAGCAAGTTATATATTTGCTTACTCCGAATGGAATAGTCAGAGCATAAAAGCAGTCATACTTAAGCAAAACCAAACTCCAACAGTGTAAAATAGTTCTGTGTATGCTACCTGGGACTCCTCACCTTCTGGGCTCCAGAGGGTTAGGCAGCTTCACTTCTGTAGCTCCACTATCCTTAGACCACAGCTCCTCTCATAGGTATGGACTAGTTTCACTCTACACCTTCCACTGTCCTTTTGGATATCCTGTGGTCCTGGTCTCTCCAATACCCTTGATCTTTACTGTAACTGAGGCCGCACCTTTACCAGTGACTTTTCCTGGCTTCTCATGGCACCAAGCCATAGCTCCTCAGCTTCTCTCCATGACTGTTTCAATCCCGGAGACTCTGCGGAAACTAAGGCTGCAGCTGACCCCAAGGACATACTTCCCAGAAGAGTTTCCCTCGGCAGTGCTGGTTTTTATTAGTCATAGCTGACTTTCCAGCACTCACTGATTGTCCCAGGAAAGAAAAGGTTTGTCTTCAGTGAGGCAGGTCTCTTGTTACAGCTGATTCTTCAGGCCCAGCTAAGCAAAAACCACAGATACTAAATTCAAAGTATCACTTAAATATCTCTGATTGAATCTTTGAGAGGCTTTCAAACTTGCTGCTGAAAATGGGAGCTAAATTTCCATCATCCACACTGCTCTCAGCTATGTCTTCCAGGTTCCTATATGAACTCATTAAGCTCTAAGCACTTCAGTTTTCCAGCCCAAAGTTCAAAATGTCACTTTCATTCTCCCCTAATGCATCACAGTCAGGTCTACCACAGCAACACACCAAGGTATTGGGATCATAAAAAAAAAAAATAAAAAACCTGAACAGGTCCCTAAAAAAGAGATTAAATCAGAAAGAAAGAAAGAAAGAAAGAAAGAAAGAAAGAAAGAAAGAAAGAAAGAAAGAAAGAAAGAAAGAAGGAAGGAAGGAAGGAAGGAAGGAAGGAAGGAAGGAAGGAAGGAAGGAAGGAAGGAAGGAAGAAAAGGAAAGAAGGAAGAATGGGAAAGAAAGAGCAAAAGAAAAAAGAAAGACAGAAAGATAGGAAAGGAAGGAAGGGAAGAAGAGAAAGAAAGAAAAAAGACAAAGAGAAAGAAAGAAGAGGGAAAACGGTAGAAAAAAGAAAAAGAGAAAGAAAAAAGAAAAGCTGTAACCCAATAATTTTGTGGGAATATTCTTCCAAATATTTTTAAAATAATCAATTATCTATCTTCTTGAAGTTTTATTATTCTCCTCTCAGAATAGAATAAATATTTTTAAACTCATTTCATAAGGCTGTAATCACTCTGCTACTGAAGCCATATAAAGACATCACAGGAAAGCTGGAATCCGGTAACTCGAAAAATAAATGCAAACTTTCTCAGTAAAATACTAGCAAGCCAGATTTAGCAACATATCAAAAGGATTACTTATTCTGACAAAATTAAATTAATCTTTAGAAACATGTAGACTTAACATATACAAATTAATCAATATGATACACCACCACTAACAGAACAAAAATAGAAAGTACATCAACATCTCAGTACTGGAACAAAAGTATTTGATGAATTCCAGCACCATTTCATGATAAAATTTTCAGTAGTCAGTGTGGAAGGATATTTGCTGGACATATCTAAGGACCACTTATGAAAAGACCAAGTGATATGATAATCAATGTGAAAATTATAAAAGCTTTTTCCTTAAGATACGATGCAAAGCAGAGTTGCTCACCCTTACCATATTTGTCAACAAAGTACTCTGAGCTTTAGCAATCACACAAAGAATCACATGGAAAAAATTTATGATATACAAATAAGAAAGAAAGAAAATTACTTGTTTGGGGTTAACATAAACTTATGTTTCTAAAGATTCCATACTGAAAAAAAAATGTTTTGGAATAAGCATTTGCAACTAATATTAAAGTTACAGTGTACAAAATATATATAGAACATTTAGTTGCCTCATATAGTAATGCTAACTTATCTTAAAGGGACATAAGCAATCGCATGTATGATATTAAAAATACTTACAAATAAATTTAATTGGAAAGGTAAAAGATCTGCAAACTAGAAACATAAAACATCCCTAAATTTTAATAATCTATAAAATTGGAGACAACATCCTATATTCTTGGAGAACTAATATTGTTAAGATTCTCATATTACCCCAAATGAGGTACAGAGTCAATGTAATTTGACCTGAAAAATTGAAGAGTGAGGCTCAGTTGCAGAATGGTTGTTCAGCATGAAGGAGCTATTATATACAATCACTGCAACTAAATAAATTAATTAAGTTTTAAAACATAAAATCCCAATGTTATTTTTACAGATATGAGGAGACACTTTAAAAATTCATACAGAACCAAAAAAGACTGAGTAGCTTTATACTCTTGACAAAGAAGAGCCAAGTTGGAAACATCACACTTCTTGATTCCCTGCAGAGTTGCAGTAATCCAAATAGTTTGTTACCAGAGGAAAGACAGAGCACACCATGCAGAAAGTCTGAAATAAACTCACATTTATTTATCTACAATCAATTGTGAGTAACAAAGTGTATGTGGTCAATAAACAAGAGCACCAAGAGAACACAAAGGAGAATGGGCAATCTCTTCAGCTAATACTTCTGGGGAAACTGGATATCCACATGCAAAATAATGAAATTGGACACATTTATGCATAAAAATCAACACAAAATGGATTAAATATTTAAATATTAGGCCAGAAAAAGCAAAACTCTTGCAAGGAAATAGGAGAAAGGTTTCTTGACATTGGCCTTGCTCGTGGTTGATTTGGATATGACCCCATATGCTAAAAGGAAAAAAGTGAAAACAGACCAGTGATACTGAATCAAACTAATAACTATCTGCCCTGAAATGTCATTAACAGGTTAAAAAAGCAATCTAAGGAATGGAAGAAAATACTTGTAAAACATCTGTTAACAAAGAGTTAATGTCCAAAATATATAAGGAATGCTTACAATTCAACAGAAATAAAAACAACAACAACCCAATGTTTAAACAAGTAAAGGACCAAACTGACATTCATTTCACAGAAGCAATATGTAAGAAGATGCTTCATGCCATTAATCACCAGGGACAGCAAATTAAAACCAAAGAGATATCCTTCAATACCTGTTAGAATGGTTATGATCAAAAGATGAGATAGTCAATTTAATGAGTATAGAGAATCGATGGAGAATCATGTTCTTGGCGGGAATGTAAAATAGAGCAGCCATTGTGAAAAACAGCACAAAGCTTCAATAAAAATAATGAAAAAGAAAGAATATTTAGAACATGGAATTTACACAAAGACTGTAGCTGAAGGCCTCTATGAAAGCATAGATGAAGAGAACAGATAAGGTGGAGTCTTGGATAGGTCCAGGAAGTTTGGGGCCAGATCCCATATCCAAGCAAGAAATGTGACCTCAGACATTGGTCAGTCCTGCTCTCACCTTGAGGTTGCAGCAGGCATTAATCCAAACAAATTATTTCTGTCATTCCCAGATACTACTGAGGCAGCAAGTTCCAGACCAAACTCTCCATGGGGCAGGAAAAGGAGCTGCAGACTCTTGGGGCTAACCATGTCTTGAAGGCTTGTCTAACAGCATGTTCATCTCATTTGTGAAACTCATTGTGAGAAGTTTCTGAAAGAGTCTCCATGCATATTGAAGAACACAATGAGAAGATCCATGTCCCCCAGGCTTCATCCAGAAAGAACTCAGTGAGAGAGGACTTCCAGTTACTAACATTATGTGAACAGCGCAAGATAAACCCCAGGGTTAAAGACCCACATCTCCACCTACCGCTCTCATCTACCTCTGACACAGAGTGCTGACCTCCTCTCCAAACGCCACTCCATTTTATCTCCAGTCAGAGCCATAGTGCCGTTCAATACAGGGGCTTTCTAAAAACCCCACAGCTGAGTCATCCTCTAGTCACACATCATCCACTTTGCACCTTCAAATTGCACCAGATCCTATAATAATCTGATCTGATCTGAGAAAACACAATAAAGTGTTTCTTTGCTATCCACTTATTTATTCATATTTACTACATAAAATATGCAGTTGGTCAGCCCAGTGGAAAGTTTATTTCTTAGCTGCTGCCAGGGCCGTTGATTGCCTTTATTCCTTGGACCACTTCCCTAAGTGGCTTTATACTTCAACAAGTCATGTCTTAGACCAATATTCAATCTTATTTCCCCAATTAATAAAAGGCTTCTCTCTAGTTGAAGGGTATAATATAGCTGTGGTTTTGCCAACTCATCTCCTAGATGTCTAAGAATTACCAGTTGTGCTGAGATTCAAATCTTAGATCTAATTCTTATGTTCAGTTTCTCAAATTGCAGCTCATTGTAAAAATATTCTAAAATGTTGTCTATTCTATAATAGCCATTATTAGTAACTAAAGCATTTCTTAATGCAGCAAATAAAATTGTACTGAGTGATCCACTAATCACCATTCTGTGTACACACGTAAAGGAAGTAAATCCATACCTCAAAGGATTATCTATACTCCCAGATTCACTGCACCATTTTTTAGGAGTCATAGTATAGAAACACCAAAATATGGATAAAGAAATCACTATATATATATATTACATATGTGTATGCTGTTTATATAATAAAATGCTACCATTTTTTAAAAGGCCAAATCAAATATGGCATTTGCAGGAAAAGTGAAAGCAATAAGAAATGACTATGTTAACTGAAATAAGCCATGCCCAGAGAGACAAATACTATATGTTTTCTCTTTCTTCAAGGGAGCTTAAGCATGGTGTAAGTGGTAACAAGCTACAGATAAAGAAAACTGAATGCTATAAATACAGACATTAGTTTGGAGGAGTCATAATATAAAGGAAAAGATAAAAATTAAACAGAATCTGGATGGGAGTAGATTATCAAGGAATTTTCTCTTAATAGAACATTTTATGAGATTATATTCCAATTCATTGAAAAGAGAATTATTTAGCTGAGTGAGAGAGAGAAAGGACAACATCAGGAGGGCCATCCACTATTGCTAGAAAGCACGAAGTTCTCAGCTGATAGCTGTTTCCCCCACTGGAAAGGACCCCCTAGTTACACCCCTCTGTAGTCACAAGTCCGTAAGATGCCTGAAGCTGTTGACTCAGTCTTGAAATTTCAACCACACACCTATCTCTGAACGTTTAGCTGATGGATTCTTCCCAACATACTGTCAGTTCAAAGGCTCAGCTGTCTTCTAGGTAAGAATGGTGTGTCTGCCACTCTACAAACATGGTAGGATACAAGAAGCCCTAGAGAGCAGCCGAGCTTCCAAGTGGAGAAATGCAGTGTGCCTTCAGAAGTCAGGATTTCTCACACAAAAGAATGCAGTGAGAGTTTTCTCTTGTTTTCAGAACAAATAAATGTAACTACATAGTAAGTTGATATTTTTAGTTAAATCACAGCATAATAGAGTTCTTAATTTTAAAAAAAAAACCTAAGCATTTTTATGTCTATAACAACATAAACACCGACTATAATGGTTAAAATACAAAATGCAGCTTTTACTCGTTTTTAATCCAACAAGAGAAGTAATGCAACATTTCAGTCTTCTGTAGTTTTCTGTCTCCACTAGGTTCTCTTTTCCTTTTGTTAGGGTGTTAATTCTACCACATCCAACATACATAATATGTGTTTACAGTTCTCTCACCATGATAACTTCTGAAGTAAGAAGCTGTGAAGAGTCTGCTCAGTTTAACTCAGCATAAAATGACACTATCTTTCATGTTTCCCAAATGCATTCACAGAATGCAGAACTTCTGCACTGAAGATCTACTGTGCTCATATTTACTCCTTAAGGGTATGTATATGTGAAGCTCCAACGCTTCCTGCGGTCAGTAGTTGGAGAATTCACGGTGTTTTTCAAGTCTCATTCCCCTAGAAGTCGATTTACCTTTGGGAGTGGTGTTGATTGAGTCTGTGTACTGAGTAACTTGAACATATATTTATTGCTTTGCTCTTGAAGGTAATTTTTAGAAGAAATTTTCATGCTCAATTTTCTCACAATATTAAGATAAGGACCAGCCCAGTTGGAGCATGCTCCTTTTGGACATTTCTTTCTGCTGTGTGCTGTCTTATGTGCTGGTCTCTGTGGATAGGGCATCTTCACATTGAGGGGTGTGTGTGTGTGTGTGTGTGTGTGTGTGTGTGTGTGTGTGTTGTGACAATTTGATGGTTTGTGTCTTTAGCTTGTGTGAAGGTGACAAAACACAAGGTGGCTCTGACTTTTAAGTCGTGACCTCATATTAGCTTTGCCGTGTAATAATTTGATAGCCAATTTATATTTACAGATCTTGTATATATCATATCTTACAGAAAATCACATGTTCCATATTATAACTCAGTAATTTATATTCAGCAGATGCATTTTCAAAATGCATATATTTCAGTAAAGCCCAATGTAGTCAATACTCACATTTAGTTGTATGAACACAAACAACTAATAGGACTTGTTTGTATTGGAAGACACCTATCTCACTATTTCTATTTTTCTCACGTTCATATTTGTATATCAAAGAAAAATATACTCCAAAGATATATTATCTTCAAATTGAATTTAAAATGATACATAATTTGAATAACATTTTCCTTATAAGCCAGTTACCATCTTGGCAATAGGAACCAGGGTGTTGGCTTGTGAAAGAAAAATAAATTCTCCCTTCCTTTGTTTTGTCCTAATTCCTTCCTTCCTTTGTCAAAAATCACAATGCAGAACATCACAAAAGGACAATCCATGAGTCAGAGAGATCCTGCCTCTCCAGCTTTCATTCTGCAGGCACTGGCATTGGCAAATGACACGGTTTGGTGCCAGAGCCCTGCCCGACTGTCTATTAACCTAATTGACAGTGCTCATGACATGCATTGGGATGATTCCTCTCGGAACAGCTAACCGATTTGAGCACATCAGAAAGGGCAGGGAGGAAAAACCTAATCCCTCCTCCTCTTTCATTTCGAGAATAAATCAGCAGTGTGACTGTTGAGGATCATGTCAAAACTCAAGAAGAAATGATTCACAGGAAACATACATGCAGAGAGAGGAGGAAGCTTTCTGGGACACAATGGAAGCCTGTTACTAATGTGGTCGCATAATCAGGAGACAGTGTGTGATAACCAACAAAGGAATTTCCAAGGGGTTCCTAGAAAGTGATGACTAAAATTATTCATCTCAAGACAGGTGCTTTATATGTAAAGGTCCAAGACAAGAAGAACAAGAGAATTAAAGAAAGCAAGTGGGGATGTGCATTGTGATACTGATAAATTAGTAATAGAGCCTCAGGCTTTTTGCCAAAATAAAAAAAAAAAATCTCCAATACCATGGCTCATGTCATGAGGCGTGTTTAACAGTATGTCAAAAAGTCAAATTCACTTCCCTAATCTAGTGGAAGACAAAAAGACAGATATTTAAAATGCCCCAATTCAATCTCATGCACAGGATCATGTGAAACTCGCTATTTTCATAGTGTATTTCCTAGCATCCTCTCAAGTCCTTTCTATCTCATCAAATTAAGGAATTTAATTAATGAAACAAATGAAAGCTATTCATTCATCCCTCTTTGAAGGGGGGTATGAGATGTCCCACAGTCAAAACCGAGGAGCCCAGACTGTTGTCACTTCTGTCTTCTTTTATGCACACATTTAACCATGGCAGATTTTGCCTTGTGCCAACCAGCCTGACTGGAATTCCAGAGTATCACACCTCACACACTGTGGGCATTAATGGTTCTCATCTGTTTAATACTGTGAGAAAATACCATGCCTGCTTCTTAAAGACAATGATTTGATTTCTGTGTCTCTAATTTTTCTTACAGGCATCTTAAAAACTCTCCATCTATTTATTCAACTAATACTTATCAAGTGCACCATACCACCTGAGATATCCCTGTTACTTCACAATGGTGTGAATTCTGCAGGAAGCAAACAGCAATCGAGGGAAATCTTTGCACTGCTTTGAATATGTAGAAGCTGCGGTTTAGTATCACCATTAGGCTAAAGCTCTGAGGGGTGACTTTATTTTCATCCCTTGGAGACTGCTTCTTCTACATTAAATTGTAAGCTTCTAGAAGGACGTTAGTGAATTTTGTTCGTTTTCATTTTTATTTTTCTATTATGTATCTCCCCCACATAAAAGTCCATCTACATTTTTTACAAATAACACAGATACCAACAAAAAAGTATACAAAATATTGTCAGTTGTTGGAACAAAATAAAAATGTAATAAAATTGGGACTTTAGGAGATCCGTTGTTTATATTCCACTTTCATCCATTTACTCATCCATTCATTTGGTCTTATATGAACTGTACCAAGATTCTACCATACATAGAGAACAATGTCATACAATGAGGGTAAAACCATAAATAAAACAGTAAACACAGGGAGATTATATTCTTATGAAATAAAAGAAAGAAAGAAAGAAAGAAAGAAAGAAAGAAAGAAAGAAAGAAAGAAAGAAGGAAGGAAGGAAGGAAGGAAGGAAGGAAGGAAGGAAGGAAGGAAGGAAGGAAGGAAGGAAGGAAGGAAGGAAGAAAGAAAGGCCGGGTAGTGATAGCACACGCCTTTAATTCCAGCACTCCGGAGGCAGAGCCAGCCAGATCTCTGTGATTTCAAGACCAGCCTGGTCCACAGAGCGAGATCCAAGATAGGTACCAAAACAACACAGAGAAAATCTGTCTCAAAAAAAAAAAAGGAAACAAATAATTGTGTTATGCTGTCCACACAGAAGGCAGTCCACTACTCTAGAGACTGAGAGATGCCCCAGATGAGAAGACTTTTCTGAGCAGGTGAAATTTAACCTGAAAACTGGAGAATTTTAGCTATTTTGGAAAGTACAAGTTTCTAAGACAGAAAAAAAATTAGTGATGTGTAATATACTGAGAACAGCATTTGCCTGAAATTCATTATCTATTCAGAACCACAGAATGTGACTTTATTTCTAGACAAAATATTTGTATATATTATAAAATGAAATCATTCTGGAAGATAACAGACCCTAGAAGAGGGAAATGAGAACATTGATACACAGGGGAAAAGACATTTGATGACAGGAAGAGATGAAATGATGCTGCCACAGCCACTGACTAGGAGCCACAAACATCTGGAACAAGCAAGGCAGGATTTCCTCTGGATCCTCCTGAAAGTCGGGTGTGAGCCAGCTTTCTACACTGCACTTCTAGCCTCCTAGTGTGTGGGAGACTGAATCTCTGTTGTCTTAAGATATGCAGAAGCGCATGATAAATTGTGGCAAGGACCATGGGAAACTGAATGTGCTTATGAAACGTCAGAGGTGGTGGGACAGAGAATTGATTTATTGCTGAGGCTGATGATCTAGCAAACCAGGGTGTTACTGCACCCTGCTTACTGGAGACTTTGCCAAGTAGCAAAGTCATCTCAGACAAGTGGACTCAATAGCTGGAGAAGGGAGAAAGTTCTTCATAAACATCTATGTTCAAACTCAAGTCTTCTGGGATAAGACATTTGGGGTAGGATTTGTGCTCTTCATGGCTTTAAAACCTGAAACAATACAGAAACTATTGTCACATATGATGGATGCTAAAGTAGGTGCTTATCTATGGCAAAAAAAAAAAAAAAAAAAAGGACTTTGGAGCCATGGGATGTCTCAGTCTTGAGCTGAAATTAGAATTTCCTGAATACAGTTGGAAGGCAACTAATTGAGCTGATGCCTGTCATTTATGAAGACACAAAACACTACTTCAGTGAACCTGGAGTCTGATAACTTCAGAAGTTTCATATCCATGATTGTCATTTTATTAATCTTTTAGTATAATTTTATTAAAAGAGAGAGCTTAAGTTGAAGAACACAAAAATGTAAGATATGTTTTCAGAAAGAGCCACAGTGGATAATTGCATAAAAGAGGATGAAAATGTTTTGGAGTTGTTAATATTAAAAGAATAACAAACTTATATAAATAACTAAGATCCAAGAGTCAGGTCATGTTAGCCAAGCATTAATTTTTTTTTTTTTTGCCTTGTCAACTTCCATCATCAAAACTCTCGTTTTTATTATGAAACCATTCATTCTATATTTTCCCTTTTGTAATATTGGAGAATTCCATACGTGAGTACTGTGTTTACATCATCTCTACCCCTCTTACTCCCCCAGCACTCCCCAACTCCCTCTCATATTCAAAGACTTTTTTCTTCTTTAATTATCATTGTCACATACATATGTGTGTATGTGCACACACAGCCTTACTGGGGGATTTTCATTTAATGCTGATGATATGTACATGTGTCTAGAAAGACCACCTGGCATTGGATAGTCTATCATAGTCTCTGTATCCAGGGAAAAAGAGAGCTGATTTTTCCTCTCTCAGCAGGATCGATTGTCTGTAGTTCTTCCTATGGGGTGAGACCTTGTGGAACTGTCGAGTTATGTTGGTATGTCAACTCCTGCTATCTTTATGCAAGTCTTGTCTCAACCATATTGTTGAGACTCCTTGTCATCTCCTGAAGACAGTAACTCGCCGTAGTCATCACGGTCCTCTGACTCTGACAGTCCTTCTCCCCCAACCCCTTCCGTGATGATTCCCTCAGCCTGGGGAGCAGAGATTGTGTCGTAAATGTACTCACTGGAGCAAGATACAATGTGGTCACTCATTTCCTGCACTTTGACTACTTATAAATCTCTGGAGTCTTGATATTCTATCTTCTACTTGATCCATTCTTCTGGCAAGGATTTCCCCTGAGTTTTCTAATTAAGTCATTGATTTTCAATTCCATCTATGTTTCAGTTAGGATTTTCTTCAATATGGTATTTCTTTATTGAATTCAGTTTTTCTTCACTGTCTTTGTCATTCCACACAATCACACATTTGTGTCTTCTTTGACTTAAGAATTTATCCATATCCACCTTAATTTCAATGAGGCATCTGTTCAAGTCCTCTTTAAAATCCTTGGATTTTTTGATCATGTTCACTATCATTCTCTTAAATTTTGTTTCCTGGGGTTCGTGTAGGTGATTCTCAATAGAGAACATTTTTTTAGAGACTGGTGGATTTTTGTGGAGAATACCTTGTCTTTACCTTTCATATTGTTTGTATTTTTGCAGTGTGACCTGGGTATGTGGGCTTTCCTCTTTGACTACATATCTAACAGAAGATTCTAGACTACCTGTGGTGAGTGGAGTTTGGTTCTGTTTTTGCTGTTGCCATGGTTTATTTCAGACTGAGTATGAAGAGTTGGTGGGTCAGTTTTTGATCAGAGGTATGCAGGTGATTCCAATTTGGTGTTATCCAAGAAAGCATAGAAATGTAACTCCTGGTTAGGTCTCCTGGACTGCTCTCACACTCCTGGGCCTCTACTACCTGAGCCAGGAAGTATGAGGACAGTGTATGTAGACCCAGGGCATTCACCGGAGTGAGCTTGTGTAAGCCCTGTGAGCAAAGCTAGGTCTAGGAGTGTGAAGACAGAAGAGTAACAAGGTTCCGGGGCCTGCACCAGGTTGGCTTGCTGTCCAGAACGTATAGCCAGAGCTAGGTCTAGGAGCATGAGCAGTGCACAGAGGTTTATATCTGTTAGCTTAGCAACTGCCTCCCCTGCCTTGCTGTTCTGGAAAATGCCTAATTTTTCAAGCCAAATTTAGATAGTGCCTTTTCTTTGGATATTACCTCCTCTATTTCCTTCTCCCAGTATTGATCACTCTCGCCTGGCTTAATTTATTCTCTTGTTTAACTTGCTTTTATTTGTTAAGCACTTAGAGTGTTTACACATTGAAAATATATTAGCCACTGTTTCAGGGATTTTATACAAAATCGGGGAGAGAGAAAATAAATATGTACTCACAATGTACCATTAATACAGGTATTTTCAAAAACATATACTTGGCTAAATTCATTGGCAGCAGGAACCATAATTTTTGACACAGATATAAACCTTCATGAATTAAATGTGTATGTCATGAGACACATATAATTGCAAAACCCCAGAGAAGTTGAATGAAGATTTCTCTGCTAAGGTGAATGCTCAGAGCTCAGAGAGAAAAAAATCATAATCACATTTATTTGTTTTTCTTTTGTGCTTTGAAAAATAAAACAGCCACAGAAAGGAAAATCATGCAACTAAATCAAAAACAAAACAAAACAGAGAGAGAGAAACTGTCAAAACACATCAATGGATGAAAAGGGTTTTTTCAAGTACAATGTTTGTGAATACATTTAAATGGAGTAAGGATACTAATAATATACAGAGAATATAGATAAAGTAAATTCAGTGTTCGCAAAATAGCTACTGGGAGGAAGAAAAATATTATAGAGATAGCAAAAACTGAAAATAAACATTGAATACATATAATAAACTTGTTAGACTACAAAATAAAGGAAGGAAAACCAAGAAGGTCACAAAGAAGGGAAGGGGAAGAAGGGGGAGGGAGAGAAGGAGGGAGGGAGGGAGGCAGGGAGGGAGGGAGAGCTTGTTCCCTGCCCATCACCACTCCCCTGTAAGAGGTTCTTATTGAGAACACCTACCTCAGAGGAGAACAGTAGCAAGTCAGAGTGCTAAGCTGATATGGACAATGGACGTGCAAGCTTAGAACCTGAGTTCTCAGGGCAGTTGCAATATACAGCAATGAACTACTGACAGCATTCACGTATCAACAACTATTTTATAGTATTGTTCTGGGGAGTCTTTCATGAAAACTGCTATATTCCAAGGAAGTAAGCCCCCACAAAAATGTCTACCTGCATCTTGATCGTCATTAATGTTACAGATTCTTCTTGAGGCTTTGAAAATAAGTCTTTTGTTTTAATTCCTTGACCAGCAAAACTAAAATGGCTGTAATGACTTCTAAGTACAAATCTATTACTCACCAATCTCATTACTCATTGGAATACATGCTAATAGTTGCTCCTGAACATTGTAGATACTAAAGGAGATGGTTAGATCAAGTTTGGTGAGGTACTTTGAAACTATGACCCACGTTGTGGGGCTGCTTTCTGAAAACTATCCACAGGATCCCCTCAAAGAAATATTGTTTCCAGAAGTTTTTCATATAAAAGCTACTAGGGCCTTTGACATCAGTAAAAACAAAAATCAGCCTACGTTCTGTGAAAACACACTGCCAGGTAGAAATTCATTATGCATGGTTATTACTATGTGAAAAATAACAAACATAGCAAAATCCATTTCATTTTTCCTATAACCCATCTCAAAAGTCTCCAGAGAAAAATGTATGGCTCTAGCAGAATAACTTGATTCCAAAGAGAGGTGTGGGTGCATTCAATTAAGCAAGTAATTACTACAAATGTTTGTCTGCTGGGTCATTGGAGACAATCACTAAAGTTAAGCAATAATGGAAAGTTTGTGCTTCAGGTTGCCCTGGAATTTTGAAACTCAATGTCCAGGGAACTCAGCACAGCATTCTTGCTGGACTATTGACTAAATCAATGTCACTAGGTTAATATTTTCATTAGTAAGAAGAAATTTAATACAGAAAAATCTCTCATGAGGCTTTAATTGAAATAAGGAGGGTAAAATTAGATCACAATCCACAGAAACAAGAAGAGGGCTCTCCAAGTCAGCCTGGAAACGTTCCTGGGTGGGACAGTTTCTCACAAACTTCTTCAGGACACACCAATAAGATGTGGCCTGGGAGAAGGACTATTTCATAAAAATAGCAAGTAATGGTGACATAAATAGCCTGGTATTTTTTTTTAATAAAACCACAAGCTATTTGGAAAGAAGATAGCCAAAGCCTAAGTAAAAGTGGGTGAGGGAAAACATGGAGGGGACGGGTATTTTGGGCAGAGAAAACAGTGTGTGGGAAGACCCTGGGGAAAGGAGGAGCTAAGCACATTTGAACATGTGAAAGAAAGCCATTATGGATGGAGCACACTGGGGTAAAG
Organism: Peromyscus maniculatus bairdii; assembly: GCF_049852395.1. Lineage (NCBI taxonomy): Eukaryota > Metazoa > Chordata > Mammalia > Rodentia > Cricetidae > Peromyscus > Peromyscus maniculatus. Next base: position 47,178,775 of record NC_134862.1, on the reverse strand, counting down.
GAGAGGGAGGTGGGTTGGGTTGGGTAGCTGGGAGAGGCTAGCCATGAAGTGTCTGCTGAACATAGCAAAGACAGGATTCATTCTTGACTCACGAAATAAAATGCCAAGGGGATTTATAGAAGGGTAGTTAAATATAAGTTATGTCACTGTATCATGATAGTCAGGATAGATTCTGAATTAGTAAGAAGACCACATGTGGAAATATAGCAAGATTTTTCAAGGAGTGGGACAAGATGTCAGCTATTGGGGTGAGGTTTGCAACCATGGTTTTGACAAAAGAAAAATTAGTATAATCATTAAAAATAGAGAACTATATGTTAGCTGGCTTAGGAAAGACTAGCTTGTTGTACCACTGTAGGCGATTACTGGTGAATTTTACGATTTGATACAACTTTATGCCACTATGGCAACAATGCAAAGAATAGAAGAAAGGAAGCCTGGGGTTTTTTTTAATTAATTCATTTAAAAGAAGAGGATATGGTGACACAAAATGCCTAGGAAAACATCCAGCATTTGAGTGGCGATTTTAAGGAGAGACAGTGGAGAAAAGAACCGAAGAGGAAGAGCTCCTTGTTTGAACTAGGTAATGAGTTGGGATTTCCATGGAGGTAGGAATTCAGGGAGAGCATGGGCTATTTGGACAGTAAGTGAATACATCCACTTTGGTGAACACATGTGGAGCATGGGCGTGAGTAGACGTGCCAACGAGAATCAGTCACCTGATTCAGGGGATATCTGGTGTCATGGATCTAGATAACTACCCAGGAAGAATGCCTTGGGCAAGTTGAACTAGAATCTTCCTTTCTTCAGGGACTAACACGGTAGAGACATAAGTCTCCATTTATCTTCAGCTCTTCCTTCCTGCAGTGAATTTGACCCCAGCAGCATGCTCACCTAGGTAAATTCAGAGGGACAGTAACAACCAGGATAGAACGAATCTAAATCGTTTTCCAGTCTCTGTCTCATTCCAAAATTGCTGAAATCCACCAATTCAGAGGAGTAAGCACAGGCATCCTTGGGAGATACTAAAATTTTCTCAAAAAGGGACCCTCCACCTCGTATGTCCCCAGTGTGTGCTAAACGCTGAAAATCAACCATAGCAATAAAGACAGCAATCAAGACCAGTGTGAAAATAGTTGAAGAGAAAGAGAAAAACTAGAAGGATGAAAACCCCAACAGAGAGAGGAGAAGCCTACGGCAAACATTGTCTTTTCAAGTGAGCCTACATTTGTCACAGTCTATTTCAAGTATCTCTCAGTCCTATGAGCTACCACCTACACATCCTCCATGACCATGTCCACCCATTATCTCCAGAAGTCTTCCTTCAGATGGTCACTGTGCCTCTGCACTTCCACCACAACCACCACCATCGGGGCTGAGATAGGTGATCCCTGTTGAAGCAGCGGTGACTCGGGGAGGAGAGGCTGCCCACCCCTCCTTCCTTCTTGGTGCTTATATATATTTTGGTTGTAACAACATGGAGTATTGCCACCTAGTGGGACACACTAGTATGCTGCTAGACAATCATACCACGGACAGGACAGTACCTAAGAAATCATTACCCAACTTAAAACACTAATGTAGGCAAAGCACTTAATGTAAGCAAAGGAGAGAAGCCCTGTGCTAATTAAGGAATTCTTTGTTTGTCTTTCCTTAGACCTTATACATGTTTTCACAATTCTTCTTGTGTCTTTACTGTACATGGAAGGAACTTTCACTTATTGTATTCAAATATTTGGCAATCGCAAGGATTGTACTTAGAGACAAAAAGGATGAAATAATTGGCCAGAGCCTTCTGATTCTATCCAGTAGCATATCTGAAGACTAACACTAATGAAAGAATGAGTTCTTGAGTATTGAAGTATTTCTTCAGCATTCTGGATTTGTCTTTTGTCTCCCAGTTGCCCATTTAGATTATCTTGGAGATATTTGTCAGCTTCTTATTGTCTTTGTGATCAAGATTACAATGTGGTGCTATGTGTAAATGTGGCACATTTATTCCTTAAGTCTATGCATAAAACCTTGAAAGTAAATTTTTTTCCAAGCATGAACTCTTAAGGGTTAAAGTTTCTTCATTATATAAAGCATTCCTTTTTTTTTCCTTTACCAGATCCCTATCTTTGCTCTAGTCCTCTGGGCATGATAAAACAGGCCACAAAATTCCCAGGGATTATATTGACCCATCCCTGTCTCTGGAACAGAATTTTGAACACTAAAGTCCAAAGTTGGTGTGGCCATTGATTCTTCCTTATTTACCTACTGGAAGGATTTATATAGGTTGGTTGGGCTTAAGCCCCCTTTTAAAACTCTGAGAGGTGTATTCCTCCATCAGCTTTAGGTTTAAATGTTGGGTGAATTTGTTCTTGTTTGGCTGCTAACCCCGGGAGGCTGCCTCAGGGTCAATAGAAGTTCCACTGAACAATCAGGGCAAGAGATGTCGATTGGGGTAGAATGGTTGCATTGGTGCTCCTGGGGACTGAACATCTGTCTGACTCCCCAAAGAGCCCCACTAACGGAAAGCCTGAAGGTCCATATTCTCCCCTACCCTTGGCGACACCACTCATAATGTGAGCATCATCTTTACTGTTCCTTGATCTTTAAGAAAGGAAGATCGTGGCAGACCCATATAAGCAGAGACTCGGGAGTTCAGAAGGCTTGCCCATGATGCTTGGGCTGATGCTTTACCTGTGTGACCAGGAACATTTTTAACCCCACCTGCCTTATCTGGAAGGGGTAAAACCTACTTCCAGTGCTTAGGAAGTGAAAACATGCAAAGGGTCATGCAGACACTGTGCACTTAATGAACAAATTCCTCTCATTTTCCAGGAATTTTGTTTTCTGTTGTCCCATAGCAGTAAATTGGAGATTTTAAGCATATGACCTACTTTAAAATCCATTTTTTAAATGAAAGTGTGATAGATGCAATCAATCACAGCAACAAATTGTGTCCTGTGCCTGAGAAAATACAGAATGTAACTGTGAGACTCAGCATGGATCTTTGTGCCCTGGCTTCTTACATGGTAACAACTCAATGGGCCGCTCTGAGAAAGTGCTTCCAGGTAACTCTGTCTTGAATTAGCATCACATTAGCTTCTTATTCTTTCTAGTTTTCATGTGGCTGTCTCCTTTCCCTCAATTACAGGCACCAGAGATTCCAGCTGGTTAATAAGTCACATACTGTGGAATAAATGCTACTTTAAATTTGGGCTTTTTGAAAACACACAAGAAAGCATATAAAACTCATTTGAATTTTTTTTCATTTCCATACTCTTTTGCATAATCACTTAGAGGATCCCTTCCAAATCTCACCAGTGGCCTGTCACAGGTTGTCTCAAGGGAGATACTTAACATAGCAAGACAGTCCCTAGAAATGGACCAGAAGCAAGTGACTCTGAGATCCTGGCTCTAGCCTGCTCATTTACTTTGCACAAACTGGATTTTGTGCCTGGTTGGTCCCTTTTCCTTCAGCAAAAAGCAACTGTGTCTCAGCTGCTGCCCTTGCATATTTGGGGCTCCATAGCATCTTTGATCGCTGAGACGTTACATATTACCACTTTAATGACGTGTTCATGGTAAATTAATCTACCTCATCAGGGACTGACATTCATCAAAACTGCTCTGGGAATGGGCACTGCTGGCTTCCTGAGGTCGGTGTTCAACTACAGCATTATTAGTAATGATAGCAGGCCTAAGTCTGTGCTCTGAAGACCTTCATTTACCCAAACATGCTTCTGAAACCTCAGCGAAGGGTCTGATTTTGACAGTCAGCGCTTTAACCGGCATCTTAGCTGTGGAGATTTTTTTTTTCTTTCTCAGCTTTTGTAATTACATCAAATTAAGACTTCTCTCTCTCTAGTAGATTCAATACTATTTTTGTTCAAAATAAATGCCTAAAATTCATATTAGATTGTCAACACTATGTCTATTCAGGCCATGACTCTGTCAAGAATGTTTACCATTTCTTAAGAATCTCTAGGATCGTGGAGGTTTAGCATATAGTGAGTACAGTGATTCAGTCAGGATGAGGAAATCTCCCTTAGATGCTGTACGTGATCCTAAAGTGTGAAAGACAACAGTACCTCTGAGGTTATAACACACAGACAGATCTTAGAAACTTTTAGACATTTTCTTGTAGCAATGTTCATGTACATAATAAGGAATCCAGCAAGTAGTATTCTGATCCCATCAACCCAGAAATTTAAGGACTAAAGCTTTCTTTCTCTGTCCCTGAACTCGCTTCTTATTTTCGTCACCAGTTGCCTCCTGCCCTCATTGTGGTCCAGGTTCTCTCACACAAGATCCACCTTTCTAAGGGTAGGAGGTCTGATGTGACCTTCACTTTCAAGAGTGTTTATCCAGATGACATTTTCACCCCCTTTAGCATAGCCTCAGGAGTCTGAATTGTCTGTTTCTAACCTTGACACCTTTCAGGTTTTGCCAGGCCTCAGTATCAGTTCATGTCATGCTGCTGTCACAGAATCGCCAAGAGGGGTCATTCAGAATGGACAGAAACACATCAGTTCAGTGTGTGGAGGCAGGAAAACTCAATATCAAGGTTGTTGGCATTGGAAAAGTCCATCTTGCTGTGTTGCGAATATCACAGGGATCACAGTGCAGAAGAGCAAAGAGAGACAAAGACAGCAAAAGTCATCATTTCCTAAGGAACTGATCCCCACAATAATAGACACTCATCTGCCGATAACTGCATTGGCCCACTCATGAGGTGGAGCCTCATGACTTCACACTTCTCACCTGCCAATAGGAACACACAGGCAGTCAAGATTCCTTGTGAGTTTTTGAAGGGCATAAACATTTTGAGGAAGGCCCTAAACAACACCAGCCATAGAAGTAATGTGAAATAAGACCTTTCTGACCTCTAAGTCATCCATGAGCATATGTAGGTCTGACCTTGTTCTGTCTCTTACAGCTCCCTGTGGGCACGAGTTTCTGCAGCAGTTGGCTTGGCCAATCCATTTAGGATTGCTGTGTTTCCTGCTATACCAGGGATTTAAATCAGGGTAGGAGGGTAGCACTCAGGACCTCTTCTCACAGGCCAGCAGGGTTTAAACACTCCAGCTTCCCATCCTAGGATTACCCTACTCCAGACTAGGTAAAGTGATATTTTTCACTATGTAAGAAGTACTAGCTTCCCTTCAAAGACCTCCTCACTCACATTTGGGGGAAGTACAGCATTTCTCTATTGAGGAAGCCCTGCTCTGAGTTCTTTGTATGATTTTTCGATCTGTTGCTTGAGCCCTGTATTCCCTTCTGCCCTGTGCCGTCGGAAATCAAAAGCAGAAATACTGGTTTTCTTCTGCTGCTTGCATATGAAATTCCTTTCCGATCACTATAAGCTTCAATGTCTTAGTGTTTGAAGTGCAGAAAGGTTACCCAGCATGAGGAAAAACCAGAATGAAAACCTTGGCTTCTAGTTCAAAATATTGACACACTTCACTAAAATGTACTGAGGCTTAAGTGTGTGTCACACTGAGTGCTAACAGAATCTCAAGGCAGCTCTCTAACCTATTCATAGGAGAGCCTGTTCCCAGCATGTGATTAACGTTTTGATGTATGCAAATAAGGAAGATCCTAAATATCTCTTGGATCAGTATTCTGAAAGCCCTGGAAATTTTATGGCTCTAGAATATCAATTCTTCTAAACCATTTCTCTTGAGACACCAAACTCTGCAACTAAAAAGCAAAAGACAAAGACAAGAAGGAGAAAACATAAATGGACCAGAATCCAAGCTACATTGGCTACTTGGACTTGGGTATTGATTTTGTTTTATGTTCCTAACTACAGTCATGCTACTTAAGGAAGTAAAGTATTTTGAGAATTTTGATGCCGGTCAGTCTTGTCATTGCAAGAACATTACAGAGTAGACCTACACAAACCTGCAAAAAACATGCCAGTCATTCAGCGTGGGTTCTTGATGCACTCAAGAGGCTCAGTAAATATGAGGTTGTCTGAGGCTGCTGCCAATTTGACCCAGAAGAATGCTTTTCAGTAAACTGTCTTCTAAGTGGAAGAGATACACTCTAAGGTAGCAACACTTAGTGTGTTATAAATAAGCATAAGCAAGCCACACAATTGTCTATTACCTAGGGATACACCCACTGCAATGCTGCACTATGACATTAGTGTTTCAGTTTCATTATCACAATGAGATCACCATTGCTCAAAGTGCCATCATGTATCAGATGTGCACAAATTTCTATCATTTACAAGCCAGTAAGATGCTTTATTATATTCTACTACTCATTCTAGTGTCTCTATATGTAATATTCAGCTTCACCAACTCTTGTTTATCCTTCAAATATTAGTTATTAGGTTATTTTAAATACTCCTTTTTCTCAGCCTAAAAAGATGTGAAAGTAGAAGCAAAACAGAGGGAGAAAAGAAAAAACATGGTAAGAAAAATGGTGATAAAGATGTGACTAGGAGAGTATGGAGGGTATACTTAAAGTATATATATATTTGCATGAAAATGGCCTTATGTAACCCAGTATAATAAAGAAGTTGAATCATTATAAAAATCATTATTGAGTATGTACGATATGCCAAGTCATATGCTAAGCATTTTGTTTAATAAAATGAGCAAAATATATAAAAGAGCATGAAATCAGGAGCAAACAATTATCTAGAATGTTAGCGGCCTAAAGAAATAAGGCCACGTAGAGAATCAACGTGAGCCCCACACTGTGAGGCATCTCTTTTATGCAAGCTGTTCCACAACAATTAAACACCTCAGCTAAGGTTACATTTGAGCTGAGACCCAAAGAAGTAGGGATTAATAATGTTGGTATCAGGAATTCAGGAAATGGTGGACATTCTAAGCGGAGGGCGCAGTGAATACAAGCGTTCAGCATATCGAGGAAGAGTAGGTCGAGACAGCACAGGTCAAACAAGGATGGGGAGAGAGGAGGTCTGAGCAATCATTTCTGCAAGTGCTTTGAATTTGTGACTTTGGGGAATGGTGAATTTTTGGAATTTATTGAGTGGGATGGGAATTCATCAAGAAGATTTAGAACCTAGATTGATGTGATCTGACTTAAGTTGTTAAACTGTCATTCTAAGTGTTATGGTGGAAAATCCTGCATAGGATCCGGGTAAAAAACAAGAATGCCAAGAAGGAGATTACTGCAATGCTTCAGGTGAGGCCTGGTGGAGGCTTAGTCCAGGGGATGTAGAATGATTCTGGATCTACTTAGAATTCAGTGACAGTAGAATATCCCACTGCAGTGATAAAGATTGATAAGTATCCAAATTAAAGCCCGTTCAAGATATGGGACTTAGCCCACTTGATGAACAGCCCTACTCTATATATTCTGGGGTAAGAGGAAGCACTAAGAAAAGAGGGAAGAGAGTGCAATGGCAACAGAGGCAACAAGAGCTTCCACTGTCTCAGGATTTGTCTACTTTGTGATGTCTGTTCGATGTGCAGTTGTAAACAGCAGAGGAACGTGAGACTGATGACATGTACTTTAAAATTATTGGCTTGTCAAAGGTCTCTAAGACCATAGAAACAAGTGAGATTATACAATGGTCTGCAGAGAGGTTGGAGTAGGGAGGCCTTGTGTTTGATGATGAGTACAAAGAGTTGATTCCTTTTCTGTCTTTCGCATCCATGGCAGGGAGAAGCTCCTCCACTTTTGCTCAAGCATCTGGTGTCACCTGCACTCTGACGTCTAGGTAGTCTAAGAGGGTAGTGATGGAGATGAAATGATGCAGAATGCAAGACTGAGATAAGGACTTAGAACTATAGATTGAATTTGTTGAGGAAAGAGGATGGAGGCATTGAAGACACTGACATATTCTGTCTCCACAGTATGGGAGGGACTGGACTCGAAAGGAATGTTGGAAACAGTAAATATACATAAATCTTTATAGAAGTTTTTCTGCAGAAAGAGCAGAAAAGAGAAAATATAGCTAGAAATAGCTGTGAACAAAGAGGAAAATTGGTTTTCAACTTTTGGTTTTTAAGTGACTGTAAACTTGCAACATGTTGAAAATTTATTATAGTGATCCCATATGCCCTTCCTCCATGTTCTTGGTTTTAAAAAGAGAGAAGATAAAACCTTTGAATTAGATGTGGTGTTAATACAGCCAGCAACCTCAGTACTTGGAAGTGCTCATAAGATAAGGGATTTGAAGCAAGCCTGGGCTACATAGGCTGTCTGTAAGAGAAGGGGAGAGAATCATCATAACAGAACCAAAAACAGTGAAGATGACAGGTTTTAATGTTATTGTAAGAACCAGTCAATGTTTAGGAGAAAATGGAAGAAGCCAAGTACACATGGGTAGCTACAACAATGAAGGCATTTGTGGGCAAATGGATTGCTTCCATTTTATACTCCAAGATTCACAAGTGAGGGAAGAAGAGTCTGAAGTGAAGTCATGTGCTGTGCTCAGGTAGAATCAATCTGACCTGTGGCTGTTTGAATGTAATTGGCCCCCATAATTTCATAGAGAGTGACACTGTTGGGAAGAGTGGTTTGTTAGAATGTATATGGCCTTGTTGGAGGAAGTATGTCACTGTGAGGGTGGGCTTTGAGGTTTCCTATGCTCAGGATACTGCCCAGTGTCTCAACATGCTGATGCCTGTAAGATGTAGGCATCTCAGCTACTTCTTCAGCACCATGGAGCACTTCTCGTTACTTCTTCCTGTACGCCACCATGTTCCCCATCATGATGGCAATGGACTAACCCTCTGAAATCGTAAATGAGCCACCCCAATTAAATGTTTTAACTTGTAACAGTTGCATGGCATGGTGTCTCTTAACAACAATAAAAACCCTAAGACAATACCCCTCGGGCTGGACAGGGTCATACAAGTGACCTGTGTCCCTGCATGATCTGTTGTAAAAGTTTAGAATGGAAAGAGCTGGAAAATGTGTGGAAAGGAAGATGCAACTTAGAAGAAGGATAACAGAAGAGAAGAGCTCAGGGAATGTCTCCCCAATGCAGGTTCATCTGAATGGATGTGAAAGGAAAGGAATCACTTAACTGAAATTTAGTAAGAAAATGAAGATACTTTCACAGAAAAGAGGTTATATAGGCTTTTTTTCCTGATAGCCAACAGGTATATGGACACAGTGGATGATTTGATAGATTCAAGAAGGTTAAAACTGCATCAGAGTAGAGGGCATACAGAGCCTTGGGAAGGAAGACCCTGGGTCAGAAATATGGGACTCATGCTTTTTGTGGATAATGGGATAATTTGGGATGAAGATAAAGAATTAATCCTGATTGTACATTGGGGAAAACAAGTCCAATTAAAGTCTCCTTCTGACGAACTAGATTCTTTGGCACCCTGAGTGATAAAGAAGGGATGGTGGAGGGAAAACATGGCCAGCAGAGGTGGACCACCCTGACCAGCCTTGTGAAGGTGAATGGGGAAGCCTCATGAGTGACTTACAACAAGCATCAAGTGTGTGTCAGAATATGCAACACGGCTGCTTTTAATAAGACCTAGCTTATTTGGAATAAGTTGCTCTGGAATGTGTCTTATTTGGCCCAGAGCCAAGCTAAGGCTTGCAGTTTGTGGGATTTGAGGGCCAGACTTGCTCAGCATGTTATTAGTGCAAATAATATTTCAGATGTTTAACTTACTTTGGAAAATTCTATGGGTGACATTTTCACATAAATATGCTAAGTTGATCCTGGAATAAGTCATTTAGTTTGCGACAAATATGAGAAACGAGAATTTCCACACAGTAAAACCCTGTTCACAATCCATTCAAAGACAGTGCACTCTATGAATAGATAGGTGCCCTGCTTGTTTTAGTAGGAAATGTCTTCTCAGTTTGCTCTCTGCATTAGAAAACTTAATTTTGTTCCAAGTTATATAATCTTCAGCATCTATTCTTGCTTTTATTGTTGCCTTGATTCTATTGAACACCTAAATGTTGAACTTTATAATGGCTCGTTAACCTTAAGGCCACTTGCATATCTCACAAACAAAACACACCATGGTGTGTTTTAAAGAAATCAGTCCTCTGCTGTGGAACAAGCTTTGTACACTATAAATATGTATTACTCTCATTGGTTAATAAAAAGCTGACTGGCCTATAGCTGGGCAGGAAGAGATTGGATGGGAAAGCCAGATAAAAAGGATGCTGAGGAGAGCAGAGTTAGAAGAGTCACAAGCCAGATGCAGAGGAAGCAGGACATGTACAAAATGAGGTAACAAGCCATGAGTCATGTGGTATAACTTAGATGGGTTAATTTAAGTTCTAAAAGCTAGTTAGTAATAAGCCTGAGTTATCTGCTGAACATTTATAATTCTGTGTTGTTGTTTTTTTGGAAACTGGTGGGTAGGAAAGAAAAGTCTGCCTATAGTCCTCATTCAGTCATTAACTACCTATCAGAACTCTATCAAGTCACTTTACCTCATTAAACAACTACATTGACTCAATTAGACAATATTATAAAGTTACTTTCCATTCTAAAATACTTTAAATATTATTGTTTTATATTATCAATTATCCTAATGTTCACATGTGCCATATAGACAAAGCTGCCCTAGAGTCAATAACTGAAATTAAGAAGAATTTCTTTAATTGTATTTCAGCAAGACTTATTAAAAGTGAGTTGGTGCATGAGCTGACTTTCTGGATCCCATTACTAATGATCAGACACCTTGCTCACCCTTGATGCAGCGGGGAGGAGCTTGGTCCTGCTTCAACTAAATGTACCAGGTTTTGCTGCCCCCCCATGGGAGGAGTTACCCTTTTGGAGGGGAAGTGTGGGGAGGGAACAGGAGGAAGGATAAGAGGGGGATCTGTGGTTGATATGCAAAATGAATAAAAAAGTTTAAAGAAAAAAATGCGTTATATACAAACACTGGGAGATAATTCCTACTATACTGTACATTAAGCAAAACTTCTCAAATATCCTCAACTATCCCTATAATTGGAAATTAAGTGAACATTGGTTATTGAACATCTATAAAACAAAGATAATGAAAACAAAAATCTCACCACCAAACCCTATGTAATTTTCCCATTCTTGTCTCTTTCTTATAACTATATATTGACAAATTGTTGTCTAATAGAGTAGTTCTATAGGCTTTGTTACTCCCTGACTGGATATTAAGCATTCCAAAAATCATTAAAAGTGTGCATTTCAGGAAAGATAATTTTTAATTTTCACCTTCTGGTGGTAATGGAGTAACTGTTATAAAATCTGTCTTCTGGGAGATAATTACAAATGAGAAGTAAATATAAAATAATTGTCCATTGAACAAACAGAGTAAGTAAAACTATAGTTACTAAGTGGGGAGAAAAACACAAACCCTAATATTTCCTATGATTTCCAAACTAAATAAAGAAGGTGACTGAAACAAATCAAAACACTCACTCAGATTTCAGTTTAAGGAGGCCAAAGTGGCTGAAATTAAATGACAGAGACCCTGAAACTGAACAGAGACATACATGGGAGGGGCAGAGGATGAGAGAGACAGAGACACAGAGACAGAGACAGAGAGATAGAAGGAGGAAGAAGGAGAGAGAGAAAGCATAACTGCATACTTATGTCCTTGGCAAAATGCTGAGTTGAACATCACAGAGAGAGACTGTGTGATACTGAGCTAAGAACTACAAGAGAAGAGATGACTAAATGGAAATGTGGCTACATGATTCTCATAACTGAAGCAGAACTGGAAAGAATTGTAATTCTCAGTGCCCTAAGTAATGTGTATTTATTCAAATTCCTGTGTGTTCAGGAAAGATGCCAATATGGAAACCTCAGTGGAGATAATCTAGCTATAAGGAAAGTCTGCTGTAAACCCTTCCTAAAAATATGTAAAGTGTGCCTTAAAATTGGCTAATCAGAACTGATCAAGAAGCAATACACACACACACACACACACACACACACAATGGAAGTTTATTCAGCCATACAGAAAAACAAAAAAAGAAACATATACACCAACACAGTCACAAGACCTTTGACCTAGAATGCTGTCCTGTCTTCAAAATATGTTAGTGAAACAGTAACACAAAGCTTGTGGGAGAAAACTATCAATGTTTGTTTTTACTTAAGGCCCACTCCATGCATTGGAACCCATACCTGACACTGCTTTGGTGACCAAGAACCAGAGACTAGATAGCCTGAGACCTAGGGTAAACTCAAATACTACCAATCTTTAAGAATGCAATGATAAAATGACTGACTCCTAATGATATTCTGGTATACTCATAGATCAGTACCTTATTCAACCATCATCAAAGTAGCTTCCTCCTGCAGCAGATGGGAACAAATACAGAGACCCACAGCCAGACATTATACACACACACACACAGAGAGACAGAGACAGAGACAGAGATAGAGACAGAGAGACAGAGATCTTTAGACATTCAGCTCTAAATGGGATATCTCCATCAAATCCCTCCCCTCTGAGCTGAGGGAACCCCATGGAAGAGGAGGCAGAAAGAATTTAAGAGTCAGGTGGGTTGGAGGATATCAGGAGGACAAGGCCCTCTAAATCAACTTGGCAAAGTTCATATGAACTCACAGAGACTGAGGCAGCAAGCAAGGGCCTGCACAGGTCTTCGTCAGATCTATGTATATATTATGGCTCTTAGTTTAGTGTTATGTGGGACTCCTGAGTGTGTGAATGAGTGGGTCCCTGACTCATGTGCCTTCTCTCGGGCTCTTTTCTTTCTGTGGATTTGATTTGTCCAACTTTGATGTGATGTCTTTTGTTTTATTTTGTATTTACTTTGTTATGTTTTGTTGTTGTATCTGTTATATCTTTGTAATCTGTTCTTTTCTAATGAGAGACAGAAAGAGAGTGGATCTGAATGGAATAGGAGGGTAGAGAAGAATTGGGAGGAGTAGAGGAAGGGGAAACTATAATCATGATATATTGTATGAGAAAAGAATCTGTCGCAAATAAGAGAAAGGGACAAAGGAAAAATGAAGTCATAACATTTTCAGAAAAAATGAATGTAACTGAAAATACTTATGTTAAGAAAAAAGGAGATATAGGCAAACATTCTATGATTGCTCTCATATGTGACACCTAGGTTCAGAATTACACACACACACACACACACACACACACACACACACACACACGTACCAATGTATATATAATATACTAAATATGCAGCATTTGGTATATGTAACATAATAAATATAAAAATGATTGTTATAATTGAACAAGTAGTACAAGTTTATTTTTATTGAGAGGGAAAGCACAAACCCTAATATTTCCCATGTTTTCCAAAATAATATATGAATACATGCATACCTGTATGTACATACATATATGTACATAGATATGTCTGTGTAGGCTTTCTATTTATGTAGTAGAGTCATGAAACCAGAAAGGGGATCATGAAAGGAAAAAGTCTTAGGAAGATGGGTGTTGCTGGAGGGCTTTTCTCCAGGTTCCACTAAGCTGCACAGTCCTACAATCCACGTATAAAATAATCATTCAGACGCTTATATTTTTTATAAACTGTATGGCCGTGGCAGGCTTCTTGCTAACTGTTCTTTTATCTTAAATTAACCCATTTCTATAAATCTATACCTTGCCACGTGGCTGGTGGCTTACCGGCTTCTTTACATGCTGCTTGTCCTGGCCGTGGCTGCAGTGTCTCCCCCTCCTTCTTCCTGTTTCCCCAATTCTCCTCCCTCCTTGTCCCGCCTATACTTCCTGCCTGGTCACTGGCCATCAGTGTTTTATTTATATAGAACGATATCCACAGCAGATGGGAAATAAAGGAGGGTGATGAAATAGGTTAGGACTAACTGGGAAAACAATGAGAAATATGTAGAGAAGAAAGGAGGTTTGAGGAAGGCATGAAACAAAAAATGAATGAGAACAAATCACAACCATACACACATCCATAGTCATGTATACATATATGTGTGTATATCTGTATATATATGTGTGTGTGTATATATATATGTATATATATATATATATATATAATTTTTATGCTAGGTTAAAAATTAATTTTTACAGAGCTTATTCCACAAAAAAACAAATACCGAAAAAACAGGCAAACAAAAAATCCAGACCATTAAGAAGATTATCTAGATCTTCAATAATACAACATTTATAGCTCTACTATTTGAACAAAGGCTTCTAGATATATGAAATAAACGTACTTACATTGACCAGGGGAAAATGCCATAACCTCAATATGATGAGACTGAACAACTTTTATAGATTGTTTTAAGGTTTTAAAGGAAATTATGAACACAATGAGAAATGAAAAAATTAAAAAAGAACTTAATGAACCTGAATGAAGTATCTGAAATAGAAAGTACATCAGGAGGTATCTGATGCATATCAGAAGAAATAATAAATTTAAAGTAACTACCTCAACCTCAGAAAGAGCATATATAGCAACTGGTAGGTAACTCATACTTAATAATGAGAATACTGAGTTAGGAGAAACGGAGTTTTTCTTCACTGTTGTTATTCCAGATTGTATGAGATTCCCTAAACCAGATCAAAATGAGAAATAAGTTTAGATCAGAAAAAAAGAAACAGCATTTGAATATAATATCATCAGAAATATAGACAACCCATGTCTTTCTTGGGGTGCTGTTTTCCAGGTAGCCTCACTGGTGATGTGAGTAGCAGTCCAGTCATCCTTGTTCCACATCTAGCATCTTCCTATGAGTGAGTACATACCATATTTGTCTTTCTGAGTCTGGGTTACCTCACTCAGGATGATTTTTTCTAGATCCATCCATTTGCCTGCAAACCTCATGATGTCATTGTTTTTCTCTGCTGAGTAGTATTCCATTGTGTATATGTGCCACAATTTATTTATCCATTCTTCAGTTGAAGGGCATATAGGTTGTTTCCAGATTTTGGCTATTACAAACAATGCTGATATGAACATAGCTGAGCAAGTGCTCTTGTGGTATGATTGAGCATTTCTTGGGTATATGCCCAGGAGTGGTATAGCTGGATCTTAGGGGAGATTGATTCCCAATTTTCTAAGAAAGCGCCATATTGATTTCCAAAGTGGTTGTACAAGCATGCATTCCCACCAGCAGTGGAGGAGAGTTCCCCTAGTTCTACATCCTCTCCAGCATAAAGTGTCTTCAGTGTTTTTGATCTTATCCATTCTGACAGGCGTAAGGTGGTATCTCAGAGTTGTTTTGATTTGCATTTCCCTGATGATTAGGGATGTTGAGCAATTCTTTAAATGTCTTTCAGCCATTTGAGTTTCCTCTGTTGAGAATTCTCTGTTTAGTTCTAAAGCCCATTTCTCAATTGGACTGTTGGTCGTTTTGATGTCTAATTTCTTGAGTTCCTTATATATTCTGGATATCAGTCCTCTGTCAGATGTGGGGTTGGTGAAGATTTTTTCCCATTCTGTAGGCTGTCGCTTTGCCTTGTTGACCGTATCCTTTGCTCTACAAAAGCTTCTCAGTTTCAAGAGGTCCCATTGATTGATTGTTTGTCTCAGTGTCTGTGCTACTGGTGTTATATTTAGGAAGTGATCTCCTATGCCAATGAGTTCAAGACTACTTCCTACTTTCTCTTCTAGCAGGTTCAGAGTAGCTGGATTTATGTTGAGGTCCTTGATGCACTTGGACTTAAGTTTTGTGCACGGTGACAGATATGGATGAGATCTGCATGGACAGCCTGGACATGAGTGGGAGCGGTGAGGGCCGAGGGTCAAGGGAAAGAGAGCAGGAAATCCTAGCTGGATCGGGAAAAGAGAGGGAGAACAAGGAATGGGAGACCATGGTGAATGAAGACCACATGAGAAAAAGAGGAGACAAAAAGCTGGAGAAGCCCACAGAAATCCACGAAGATGCCCCCATGAAGGACTGCTGGCAGTGGTCGGGAGACAGCTGGGACTGGCCTACTCTGGTGATGGGATGGTCAAACACCCTGATAGTAGTGCCATAAGCCCCACCCAAGGACTGAGGAATCTGGATGCAGACATCCACGGCTGGGCCCCTGGTGGAGTGCTGGGAGTCTAATTGGTGAGAAAGAGGAGGGTTTATGTGAGTGAGAATTGTTAAGACCAAGGTTGGATAAAGTGCAGGGACAGATGACCAAATGAATGGAAACACATGAACTATGAACCAAAGGCTAAGTGGCCCCCAACTGGATCAGGCCCTCTGAATGGGTGAGGCAGTCGATTGGCTTGATCTGTTTGGGAGGCATCTAGGCAGTGGTACCAGGTCCTGGGCTCGTTGCATGAGTTGGCTGTTTGAAGCCTGGGACTTATGCAGAGACGCTTGGCTCAATCTGGGAGGAGGGGACTGGACCTGCCTGGACTGGGTCTATCGGGTCCAACCCAGTCCTCGGGGGAGACCTGGATCTAGAGGAGGTGGGAATGGGGGGTGTCCTGGGGGTAAGGGGAGGGGGCGAGAGGGGAGAGAACAAGGGAATCTGTGGCTATTATGTGGAACTGAATAGTATTGTAAAATAAAAAAATGTAAAAAAAAAAAGAAATATAGACAATCATAAGAAATCTGCATAGTACTTTTAACCAATAAGTGAACTTAGTATGGATTGAATATATAACAAAGGCCACATTTTATGTGTTCTCTCAACAAAGAATGGAAAATGAAATTTTATAGTTTTATTCATAATAGAACACAAAATAGAAAATTAATTTTAGATGTTATATTTTGTTTGTTTTCAGTTCTAGGGAGTAAATTTACAGCTTTCTTCATGCTAATATAATATTGTACCACTGAAATACATGCACCCACATACACAGAGGAACACACATATACACATAAGTAATGATTACTGAGATATGTACAGCTTTCATTGTTGATATTCATTGTCAACTTGACTTGTTTTGGAATCACCTAGAAAACATTCATCTGAGTGTGCTTCTGAAAGCATCACCACAGAGTTTGTTTCTGAGGAGAGAGGATCTACCATGAATGTAGGAAGCACCATCTCATTAACCTGGATCCCAGACTGAATAAAAGGAGAGGAGGGAGGAGAGAAGTATTCACACCTTTCTGCTTCTGGACAAGGCAACCAGCTGCCTCATGCTCCCACTGTTATGCTCATTGTATCATAATAGACTGTGTCCTTTCAAACCATGAGCCAAATCAACCTTTTCTTTCTTAGCTGACTTTTGTCAGGTATTTTCTCAGAATACCACTGGAAAAATCTACTGATGCTGAAACAAGATAGATTTCAAGAATGATGTTGAGCAAAGTTAGAATACTTATTGCAGGATTCTTATTTTTTAAAATAAAATTCTGAAACAGACAGAACTTTCTGCTGTGGGATGTCATTCTGTATGGTGTGAATATGTGTTGCTCTCATTGGTGGATAAATAAAGCTACTTTGGCCTATGGCAAGGCAGGACAGAGCGAGGTGGGAAATACAAGAAGAGATAGAGAAGAAGGATAGAGTCTGAGAGACACAAGCCAGCCACTGAGAAGGCAAGACGCCAGAACACCACATGGCAATACAAAGATTAATAGAAATGGCTTAACTTAAATGTAAGAGCAAGTTAGTAATAAGCCTGAGCTACCAACCAAATATTTATAATTAATATAAGCCTCTGAGTGCTTATTTGGAAACAGCTATGGGGTGGGGCGGGACAGAGAAAAGCCTCTCTTTACAACTTTCTATATACTGGCAGGAAGAAGATAAGTAGTTGGGACCAGGGAAAGGAAAGATAAGTTAACTGGGACCAGGGAAAGGAGCAAGAACCCCTTTGTCAAAATTCACTAAAGCTTATGTCTAAAAGATGTGTACACTACTAGTGAGATAGTTCAGTAAATAAAGGTACTTGCTGTCAAGCCTGATGACCTGAGTTCAACCCCAGGACAGGATACAGATGGTGGAAGGAGAGAAGTGAACACTGCAAGTTGTCCTCTGACCTCCATACTCATGACCTAGCATACACATATATGCACTTACAAAGTTGAACCTAAATTTTATATCATAACAATGTGCTTGAGCTAAGTCTAGGTAGATAATAGTAAAAATGGGGCTAAGGGAAAATTAGGCTGTAGACATAGCATGTGTGGTTGGTAAATATTACTGAATTAAATATTGAATTAAAAAACTCAATGGTAACTACCACAACTTATGAGAAAGGGTTTTCTTTTTTATTTATTTAAACTTTTTTTTTCATTTTACATACCAAACACAGTTGCCCCTCCTTCCCCTTCTCTTGCTCTCCCCTGCCTCCACTCCACCTCACCTCCCATCCATTCTTCAGAGGGGCTAAGGCCTCTTGTACAATGGAAAAAAGAAAGCACCTTCAACAAATGGTGTTGGCATAACTGGATGTAGACATGTAGAAGAATGCAAATAGATCCATATCTATCACCATGCACAAAACCCAAGTCCAAATGAACTAAAGACATCAACATAAAGCTAGTTACACTGAACCTAATAGAAGAGAAAGTGGAAAGTAGCCCTTGAATGCATTGGCACAGGAGACCACTTTCTAAATATAACACCAGTAGCACAACACTGAGAGCAACAATTAGTAAATGGGACCTCCTGAAACTGAGAAGCTTCTGTAAGGCAAAGAGTATGGTCAATAAGACAAAACAACAGCCTACAGAATGGGAAAAGATCTTCACTAAACCCACATCTGACAGAGGACTGATCTCCAAAATATATAATGAATTCAAGAAACTAGATATCAAACTATCAAATAATCCAATTTAAAAATGAGATACAGATCTAACCAGAGAATTCTCAACAGAAGAATCTCAGTGGCTGTAAGACATTTAAGGAAATGCAAATCAAAATGACTTGGAGATACCATCTTACACCTGTCAGAATAGCTAAGATTAAAATCACTGAAGACAGCTGATGTTGGCCAGGAAGTGGTGTAAGAGGAACTCTCCTCCACTGCTGGTGAGAGTGCGAACTTGTACAGCCACTCTAGAAATCAGTTTGGGGGTGTCTCAGAATTGAGAAAGGGTTTTCAATGGGAGAGAACCAATGCAGTGTCCAAATAGTTATGAGAAATCTATGAGGGGCTTATTATGGACCAGAATGGCTAATTTTGCATGATTGGAGGCTGGAGAACCCCACAATAGTGTCTGTTGGCTGGAGAGTCAAGGAATGATATACTCAAAAAGCTGAGAACCTCAGGGTAAGGGAGACCAGTGATGCAACCCCAGTCACATGCTGTAGGCCTAGAAGCTTCCCAGAGAGCTGCTGATGTGAGTCCATGCTCAAAAGTGGGACTATCTGGAGTCTAATGTTTGTAGGAAATGTCAACACACCCACTCAAGGAAAAAGGACCTGGTGAGGCCCTGGAGCACCCCATCTTCCATTCCATGTCCTGTTCTAGCCTCCAGGGTGTTAGTCAATGCTGCTAACATTTTGTGTGGGTCTTCCCCCTGGGTTCTCTGTCCCATATGCAAATTGTTTGTGGTCACACCCATACAGACACAACCAGAAGTGTGCACTACCAATTTTCTAGGCATTTCTCCATACAACCAAGTTTACAAATAAGATTAAGCACCATAGATATGTGAGAATAAATTTTATTTTCAAAACAAAGCAAAACCAACCTGTGATTGAATCATAACTAGAAAATGACAAGAGAAGAGTAGAAAACAATGGAAAAGGAAAGGGAAGTATTTGTGTATGACATGTCAGTGATTACACTATTCAAAAGATGCCACTAGGAAGTATTCTACTTCACAATGTTAGGAACCAGACATGTAGCAATAAAAGTTAGAGATAAAGAACAAAAAACACGGCCTGCTGAGGTAGACGGGCCCGGCGGGGCGGCAGCGGCCGATAGGGACATTCAGTCCCATCGGCAGCAGGCAGAGACATTCAGGCCCAGCGGCAGCCCACAGAGGTAGACAGACACGGCAGCGGAGACAAGCAGACGCAGGTAGGCCCGCGGAGGCGGTCCGCAGAGGTAGACGGGCCCGGCAGCGGCGGCTGACAGGGACATACAGGCCGGGTGGCGGTCCCCAGAGGCAGACAGACCCAGCGGCAGTTGACAGGGACATACAGGCCTGGCGGCAGACCGCAGAGGTAGACAGGCCCAGGGACGGAGACAAGCAGACGCAGCTTGGAACAGGGATGCCCCTAACCCCAACACCTAGGGAAGAAGCTATCTCCGTGGGTCGGAACCAGAACAAATCTGAACACTCCGTCTGAGGACAACCCAGGGCCCAGCTGTTCCTGTGAAACCAAACAACTTGGAGGTGTTGGTGAGACTACCCTGCTCAGCTGAAACCCATCTGGGAGAGGATTCAGATGCCTACAGTTTAAAGTCTGAAGAAACAAGATCAGCTGAGGAGTTGACAAATGAACAAAACGTGACCTGGGAACACAGAAGAAGGTGCTACCCAGACACCAAACCAGATCACCAGAATCATAAGTATATAATTCACCGATTGAAATCAGCTGCCCCTGAAGAAATAGCCCAATAGCACCAATTTAACCAAGAACCCCTACTAAACCAAGACTAAAAATTAGAACAAGAGAGGCACTCTCAGACACAGACACCACCTGCATTGCACAGAGGAAGAGATGAGTAGACGCCAGTGCAAAAATACAGGCAACAACATAAAGACCTATATGGCAACATCAGAACCTAGTGATTCTACACCTGCAAGACCTAAACATACCATGACAGAAGAAACAGAAGAAATCAACCCTAAAAATGACTTTAAGAAGATGATAGAGGCCCTTAAAGAAGAAATAAAACATTCCCTCAAAGAGGAAATAAAAACTTTCCTTAAAGAGGAAATGAAAAACTACCTTAAAGAGGAAATAAAAACTTCCCTTAAAGAGGAAATGAAAAACTCCATTAAAGAGGAAATAAAAAACTCCCTTAAAGAAATGGAAGAAAAAACGAACAAAAAATGGGAAGAAATCAAATCAAGCCAAGAAAAAGCAATTAAACAGATGAAAGAAACATTCCAAGATCTGAAAAATGAATTTGAGACAATAAAGAAAACACATGCTGAGGGAATGCTGGAAATAGAAATCCTGACTAAACGAACAGGAACTACAGAAACAAGTATAACCAACCGATTGCAAGAGATGGAACAGAGAATCTCTGATACTGAAGACACGATAGAGAAAATAGATTTGTCAGTCAAAGAAAACACTAAAGACAAAAAAGTCATAACACAAAACGTCCAGGAAATTTGGGACACCATGAAAAGACCAAACCTAAGAATAATAGGGATAGAAGAAGAAGAAGAATACCAACTCAAAGGCACAGAAAATATATTCAACAAAATCATAGAAGAAAACTTTCCTAACCTAAAGAAAGAAATACCTATGAAGATACAAGAAGCTTACAGATCACCGAATAGGCTGGATCCAAAAAAAAAGTCCCCTCGCCACATAATAATCAAAACACTAAACACACAGAACAAAGAAAAAATATTAAGGTCCGCAAAGGAAAAAGACCAAGTAACATATAAAGGCAAACCCATCAGAATAACACCAGACTACTCAATAGAGACTATGAAAGCTAGAAGATCATGGACAAACCTCATGCAGACACTAAGAGACCACGGATGCCAACCCAGACTGTTATACCCAGCAAAACTCTCAATCACCATAGGCGGAGTAAACAAAATATTCCAGGATAAAACCAAATTTAATCAATACCTGTCAACAAACCCAACCCTACAGAAAGCACTAGAAGGGAAAATTCAACCCAAAGGAGCTAAACACATCCATGAAAAATCAAGCAATAGATAATCCCACACCAACATACACCACAGAAGGACAACACAACACAACCACAAAAAATAACAGGAATTAACAATCACTGGTCATTAATATCCATCAATATCAATGGTCTCAACTCACCTATAAAAAGACACAGGCTAACAGAATGGATAAGAAAACAGGACCCATCCATTTGCTGCATACAAGAAACACACCTTAACTCCAAAGACAGGCACTACCTCCGAGTAAAGAGCTGGGAAAAGGTTTTCCAAGCAAATGGACCTAAGAAACAAGCTGGTGTAGCTATCCTAATATCTAATAAAATAGACTTCAAACTAAAATCAATCAAAAGAGACCAGGATGGACATTACATATTCATCACGGGAAAAATCCACCAAGATGAAGTCTCGATTCTAAACATTTATGCTCCAAATACAAAAGCACCCACATTCATAAAAGAAACACTACTAAAGTTTAAAACGCACATCAAACCCCACACATTAGTAGTGGGAGATTTTAACACACCACTCTCACCAAAAGATAGATCTACCAGACTGAAACTTAACAAAGAAATAAAGGACCTAACAGATGTTATGACTCAAATGGACCTAATAGATATCTACAGAATATTCCATCCTAACACAAAAGAATATACCTTCTTCTCAGCACCCCATGGAACCTTCTCAAAAATTGACCACATGCTTGGACACAAAACAAATCTCAACAGATACAAAAAAATTGGAATAACCTCCTGTATCTTATCAGACCACCATGCCTTAAAGTTAGAACTCAATAACAACAAAAATTATAGAAAACCCACAAACTCATGGAAACTGAATAATGCCCACCTGAAACATCAATGGGTCAAGGAAGAAATAAAGACAGAAATTAAAGAGTTCCTAGAATTCAATGAAAATGAAAGTACAACATACCCAAACTTATGGGACACTATGAAAGCAGTGCTAAGAGGAAAATTCATAGCTCTAAATGCACACATAAAGAAGATGGAGCAATCCCATACCAATGAATTAACAGCACAACTGAAAGCTCTAGAACAAAAAGAAACAAACTCACCCAGGAGAAATAGACTCCAGGAAATAATCAAATTGAGGGCTGAAATCAACTAAATAGAAAACAAGAGAACAATACAAAAAAATCAATGAAACAAAGGGTTGGTTGTTTGAAAAAATCAACAAGATAGACAAACCACTAGTCAAATTAACCAAAAGGCAAAGAGAGAGCACCCAAATTCACAAAATCAGAAATGAAAAGGAAGACATAACAACAGACAATGAGGAAATCCAGAGAATCATCAGATCATACTTCAAAAACCTGTACTCCACAAAAATGGAAAACCAGGAAGAAATGGACAATTTTCTGGATAAATACCACATACCAAAATTAAATCAAGACCAGATAAACCATTTAAATAGACCAATGACCCCTAAAGAAATAGAAACAGTCATCAAAAGTCTCCCAACCAAAAAAAGCCCAGGACCAGATGGTTTCAGTGCAGAATTCTACCAAACTTTCAAAGAAGAACTAATACCAATCCTCTTCAAAGTGTTCCACACAATAGAAACAGAAGGAACACTACCAAACTCTTTTTATGAGGCTACAATTACTCTGATACCCAAACCACACAAAGATGCAACAAAGAAAGAGGACTACAGACCAATCTCCCTCATGAACATTGATGCAAAAATACTCAACAAAATATTGGCAAACCGAATCCAAGAATACATCAAAACAATCATCCATCACGACCAAGTAGGATTCATCCCAGGGATGCAAGGATGGTTCAACATACGGAAATCAGTCAATGTAATACACCATATAAACAAACTGAAAAAAAAAACCACATGATCATCTCCTTAGATGCTGAAAAAGCCTTTGACAAAATCCAACACCCCTTCATGATAAAGGTCTTAGAAAGATTAGGAATAAAAGGAACATTTCTAAACATAATAAAAGCAATTTATAGCAAGCCAACAGCAAACATCAAATTAAATGGAGAGAAACTCAAAGCAATACCACTAAATTCAGGAATAAGACAAGGCTGTCCACTCTCCCCATATTTATTCAATATAGTACTAGAAGTTCTAGCTAGAGCAATAAGACAACAAAAGGAGATCAAAGGTATACAAATTGGCAAGGAAGAAGTCAAACTTTCACTATTTGCAGATGATATGATAGTATACATAAGTGACCCCAAAAACTCTACCAGGGAACTCCTACAGCTGATAAACTCCTTCAGTAAAGTGGCAGGATACAAGATCAACTCAAAAAAATCAGTAGCCCTCGTATACACAAATGATAAAAGGGCTCAGAAAGAAGTCAGAGAAACATCACCCTTTACAATAGCCACAAATAATATAAAATACCTTGGGATAACACTAACTAAACAAGTGAAAGACCTTTTTGATAAGAACTTTAAATCTCTAAAGAAAGAAATTGAAGAAGATATCAGAAAATGGAAGGATCTCCCATGCTCATGGATAGGTAGGATTAACATAGTAAAAATGGCAATCTTACCAAAAGCAATCTACAGATTCAATGCAATCCCCATCAAAATCCCAACACAATTCTTCACAGACTTGGAAAGAAAAATACTCAACTTTATATGGAAAAACAAAAGACCCAGGATAGCTAAAAGAATCCTATACGATAAAGCAACCCTTGGAGGCATCACCATCCCGGACCTCAAACTCTACTATAGAGCTATAGTAATAAAAACAGCTTGGTACTGGTATAAAAACCGACATACGGACCAATGGAATCGAACTGAAGACCCTGACATTAATCCATGCACATATGAACACCTGGTTTTTGACAAAGGAGCCAAAACTATACAATGGAAAAAAGAAAGTATCTTCAACAAATGGTGCTGGCATAACTGGATGTCAATATGTAAAAGATTACAAATAGATCCATATCTGTCACCATGCACAAAACTCAAGTCCAAGTGGATCAAAGACCTAAACATAAATCCAGTTACACTAAACTTAATAGAAAAGAAAATAGGAAGCACTCTTGAACGCATTGGCACCGGAGACCATTTCCTAAATAAAACACCGACAGCACAGACCCTGAGCACAACCATTAATAAATGGGACCTCTGGAAACTGAGAAGCTTTTGCAGGGCAAAAGACATAGTCAATAAGACAAAAAGACAGCCAACAGATTGGGAAAAAAATCTTCACCAACCCCACATCTGACAGAGGATTGATCTCCACAATATATAAAGAACTCAAGAAACTAGACATCAAAGCACTGAACAGTCCAATTAAAAAATGGGCTAAAGAGCTAAACAGAGAATTCACAAAACAAGAACTACAAATGGCTGAAAGACATTTAAAGAAATGCTCAACATCCTTAATCATCAGAGAAATGCAAATCAAAACGACTCTGAGATACCACCTTACACCTGTTAGAATGGCTACGATAAAAAACACCAATGACAACCAATGTTGGAGAGGATGTGGAGCAAAGGGAACACTCCTCCACTGTTGGTGGGAATGTAAACTTGTCCAACCACTGTGGAAATCAGTATGGCGTTTCTCAGAAAATTAGGAATCGAACTACCTCAAGACCCAGCCATCCCACTCTTGGGCATAAACCCAAGGAATGCTGATTCATACCATAAAGATACATGCTCAGCTATGTTCATAGCAGCATTATTTGTAATAGCCAGAACCTGGAAACAACCTAGATGCCCATCAACGGAAGAATGGATGAAAAAATGTGGTACATATACACAATGGAGTACTACTCAGCAGAGAAAAACAATGAAAGCATGAAATTTGCAGGCAAATGGATGGAACTAGAAAAAATCATCCTGAGTGAAGTAACCCAAACCCAGAAAGACAGTTATGGTATGTACTCACTCATTGGTGGATTCTAGATATAAAATAAAGAACAATCAGACCACAACCCATAGAACCATAGAGGCTATATATATAGCATGGAGGTCCCTAGGATGACTGTGGCATATAATAAATTTCAGTTTTACTCAATTATTAAAAAAAAATAGCCAAATGAATGGAAACACATGAACTATGAACCAAAGGCTGAGGGGCCCCCAGCTGGATCAGGCCCTCTGAATAGGTGAGACAGTTGATTGGCTTGATCAGTTTGGGAGGCAACTAGGCAGTGGGACCAAGTCCTGTGCTCATTGCATGAGTTGGCTGTTTGAAACCTGGAACTTATGCAGGGACACTTGGCTCAGTCTGGGAGGAAGGGACTGGACCTCCCTGGACTGAGTCTACCAAGTTGATCACAGTCCTCGGGGGAGGACTTGTCCTGGAGGAGGTGGGAATGGAGGGTGGGCTGGGGGTAAGGGGAGGGCGTGGGAAGGGGGAGAATAGGGGAACCCATGGCTGATATGTAGAACTGAATGTTATTGTAAAATAATATATATATATATATATATATATATATATATATATATATATATAAAAGAACAAAAAACATAGGTCAGAACATATTAATTCTAAAAAGTAAGTAGAGCTCCATTAACATGGAAAAAACAATACAGACCACTAGACCTTACCGGGAAACTGTTTTATCAGTAGTGTCACTTATTACAATGGGAATCTTGAATTATTTTTGAATATGTCTTATTTGTTTCCTGTCTACAAAGATAATTCTGTTACCATGAAATGGGGGGGAAAATAGGTGTGGAACAAAGCATAGCAGCAGCATGAGGACATTGCGACACTTCACAGGATGTGTCTTTAAAGCTGAGTCATGGAAGTTTCATGCAGAGAATACCCATATTCGAGTTTTAATGTCTCTATTTAAAGATAACCACAACTCCGGCTCAGGGCCTGGTCTAAACAAAGATGCCCAGTTTCATTGCCAGAAGATCTCTTGGCACTTCAGTCTGTGAGATCTTCTTTTTAAAACTGATTATTTCACAGCTCTCTCTAAGAACAATAGCTGACTAACTGGCTCTGCTGTGCATATCGAACATATGTTCCTGCTAGTGTAACCTATACACTATCTAAAAAGTCAGGTCCTAAAAATAGCTCACATATAAAAATCACAGTGTGTAAGGGAGAACAAGGTTGAAGAGAACCCTCTGAAACATTTTATCCAGCTCACTTACGTAAGCATCATGGAAACACTTAAGTGCAGGGCTACAGAACTGTAACTTAACAGTACAATTATCTAGCATGCACAAGGCCCCAAGTACCACAAATGAGACTGGAGGACAGAAAGATAGTGGAAAAACATGAACTATGAACCAATAGCTGAGGAGCCCCCATGGAACTGGACTAGGCCCTCTGGATAAGTGGAACAGTTGTTTAGCTTGAACTGTCTAGGGGGGCCCCAGGCAGTGAGACTGGGACCTGTCCCTAGTGCATGAGCCAGCTTTTTGGAACCTAGCGCCTATGCTGAGACACTTTGCTCAGCCTTGGTGCAGGGAGGAGAGGATTGGACCTGCCTCTATTGAATGTACCAGGCTCTGCTGACTCCCCAGGGGAGACCTTGCCTTGGAGGAGGTAGGAATGGGGGCTGTGATGGGGGCAAAGTCTGGGGTTGGGAGGAGGGAGGACAGGGGAATCCGTGGTTGATATGTAAAATGAATAGAAGATCACTTAATTAAAAAAAAAAAGTCAAATCAGACCAAAAAAAAAAAAAAACTCTAAGAAATAGTTAAGAAACCAACAAACCATGTTGTATATTGTATATATAAGGTCCTAAATACAATCTCTAGCACATGCGTGCACACACACACACACACACACACACACACACACACACACACACCAAAAAAGCACTTTAAATACGTTAAAATGGTTGTTAAATACAGCACCTAGAGAGGACAGTAGAAGGAATAAACCTCAGATCCACAGAGCTGGGAACCAAAGGGAACCACATGGAAAGGTACCTGGCCTAGTTGAACAATGAGGAAGCATATGGAGGGTCTCCCAGCACCACCACATCTGTGCTGGATGCTAAGCCCCCTCCGCCCAACAGCCTTGTCTCAGAAGTTGTGCCCTGCTAGGACATATGCACTTCCCTGCTGGAGAAAATTGTAAGTGATGAATGTGCATTCTCTGTCATAACGACATCGCTCCCTACTTACTAGTCACAGTAGTCAATCTTTGTTAAAGGACTGCAAAATAGACTGCTATTATTTATTGTTATGGCAAAAAAAAAAAGAGCGTGACACATGATTCTAAAATAAGTGAAACTGACAACTACCTCCAAAGGACAGAATTTCAAAACAATATATATTTTTTTAAATCGGGTGTTTTTCCATCATGCCTCCTGCTAGTCAATACGAAATGTTTCCAGAGAACTATTAGTCTACACAAAAAGGAAACACATAATAATAATCTACCAACCATATTAGCTAAATTAATATTATTAGAAGAATTATCCTTTCTATGTAGAACAACTGTATACAGTTTTCCTGAGACTGTACAAGTTACTCTGTTGGCACTTAATAAATACTCTGCTTTGGGAGGTTGGAATGGTTCAGATGATACAGCACTTGCAACCATGCTGGAAAACTTGAGTTGTTTTCCCTGAGACCCACATGGTGAAAGGAAAAAACCCACCTTCTGTAAGCGGTCTTCTGATCTCCACATGCACACCATGGCGCATACACACACATACACACACACACACACACACACACACACACACACCATCAATAACTAATGATGAAGAGGATGAGGATGGTGAGGATGATGATGATGTTATCAGGGTACTTGGACTTCAGCTTAGGCAAAGTCCTTGCCTAGCATGGCCCAGGTCCTGGGTTTGATCCCCCTTCTAGTAGTTTCCTTCAAAATAGCTATGTATAAGTAGCATGTATAGATATGTACGTGTTTCGAGGTTTCTATTGCTATGAAGAGACACCATGACCACAGAAACTTTTATTTTGTTTTGAGCTGATGATCAATCGAACCCAGGGCCTTGTGCTTGCTAGGCAAGTGCTCTACCACTGAGCTAAATCCCCACCCCGACCACAGAAACTTTTATAAAGGCAAACATTTAATTGGGTGGCTTACATTTCAGAGTTTTAGTCCATTATCATCATGGTGGAACATGGTGGTATGCAGGCGGACATGATGCTAGAGAAGGAGCTGAGAGTTCTACATCTTGATCCAAAGGCAACAGCAAGTGGACTGACACTAAGTATAGTTTGAGCATAAGAGACCTCAGAGCCTACTCTCACAGTGACACACTTCCTCTAACAAGGACACACCTACTCCAACAATGCTACACATCCTAATAGTGCTACTCCCCATGAGTTTATGGGGATCAATTACATTCAATCTACTACATTCTACTCCCTGGTTCCCATAAGCTTGTAACAACGTTAAAATGCAAAAACCATTTAGTCCAGCTTCAAAAGTCCCCATAGTCTATCAGAGACCAACAATGTTTAAAAGTCCAAAAAGTTTCTTCAGAGATTCATGCAATTTCTTAACTATAATTCTCTATAAAATCAAAATCAAAAAGCAGATCACATATTTCCAACATATAATGGTACAGGAAATACATTACCATTCTGAAGTAGAGGAAAGGGAGGGATAGTGAGAAAATATTAGACCAAAGTAAGACCAAAAAACCAGCTGTGCAAACTCCAAACTCTGCATCTCCATGTCTGATGTCAAAATGCTACTCAGATCTCCAACTCTTTTGAGCTTTTTTGACTGCAACATACTTTTCTCTCTTGAGCTGGTTCCACTCTATTAGCAGCTCTCTTTGGCAGGTATCCCACAGCACTGCCATCTCCAACATATTGGGGTCTCCAAGGCAATCCAGCCTTCAGCTTCACAGCTTCACACAATGGCCTCTCTAAACCTCCATTCAAGGACACCCTTGACCCATGCCTGGCTTCAGCAGCTTTACTCAGTCATGGAGGTATATTCCATAACCCCTTTCTTCTATCCTTTAAGCCAGAACCACATGGCCAAAGCTGTTAAGTTCTGCTGTTTACTGTGGCTGAATCATGGCCCCCTCATTCAATTGCATCTTCACCAGCTTTCTATTTTCAATGGTTTCCTTCACTGCCTAAGCTTGGTTGGCTATGTAGACCAGGTTGGCCTCCAACTCATAGAGATCTGCCTGCCTCCGCCTCCCTGGTGGTAAGATTAAAGGCCTGTTCCCCCACCACCTGGCTTTAGGATTTTCTTTCATTCATTTTCACAAATTAGAAACTTAACTGAGTAGGATTTTGCCCTGAGGTCATCACTCCCATTATTTCATTTCTTAACCTATTTTTCTCCTTGAACAAAAGACTTAACTCCATTCCACTTCCTGGTGCTGTCTTTTTCCTCAAATTGTAGATTTTGTATTTTTTTCTTTGCTTTTCTTTTCATTATATATCTCCATTAGAGCTAACACTAATAACCACACAACAGAGTCAATACTAGGCTGTTTTGAGATTTCTTCTGCCAGTGAAACTAACCCAAAACTCTTCACTTTAGCCTCAGGCAGACTTTTATGTCAATTTGAACAACCTCACACCTCTAGAGACCACTGGTCTTGGTTCCTTCCACAGAAGAGAGGATGTAGTTGCATGATTTAAAGATTTCATGGTCCTGCCCACAATATTCTGTTGCTTTTAGCTTAACTTGGAGGAACCTTTCATAGAATATGCCTATGGAAATGCCAGAAAAGCTGGGAAGCAAAGACTACACCCATCTCAAAGAGGCTTTGGAACTGTTTTGTGCCAGTTTGCTAATCAGTGTTTGCATATACAGCAAATGCATCCTGATAATTATGGTTCATTATAGCATCATAACAGGCCATGAGGTTAAAAGCAGTCTTCATGATTCCAATTTCTATAGGCTAAAGCATGCAGCAAGAAGTCCTAATCTGGACAGGTAAAGTTGCTTCCAAATTTCAAAGCAAGTATTTTTAAATAAGATAAATGGAAAAACAGATGATAAAGTTTGTGCCTTTGAGTTTTTTTTTTTATTTTTAAGTGTGTATGTGTATTTAGATAGCATACAAACACACATATATACAAAATACATATATAAATAAGAAGTAACTAAGATTCTATGATTTGTAGTATTTTGTTTGAATTACTCACAGATAGACTGGATTTTATACTTTCAGAAAGATAAACTTGAAGCTACTAATCTAAAATGACCATAAAACTAGAAAGGGTAGGAGATGTTTTAACCCATTTAGACTGCAAAACAAAGTACCATAAATTAAATGAGAAGTGATATATATCTTTCCCACAGTAAAAAAATAAGTTATGGAGCCAAAAGTGTCATAAATGAGTTTTTGCTTCACAGTGAGCTGTGGTGATATATTGTGTACCCTAACAAAATTTGCCTGAAGATCAGAGGACAAAACAAGCCACTAGATCGAATGTAGATGCCAGGCAGTAGTGGCACGCACCTTTAATCCTAGCACTCAGGAAGCAGAGATCCATCTGGATCTCTGTGAGTTCAAAGCCACCTTGGAATACATGAGATTGACTCAGTCTAGGAGAGAAACAGAGACAGGCAGTGGTGGCACACATCTTTAATCCCAGCATTTGAGATCTCACACCTTTAATCCCAATACTTGGGAGTCACATGCCCTTAACCCCAGCATTTAAGATCTCACCCCTTTAATCCCAGTATTTGGGAAGCACACACACCATTAATCGCAGCACTAGAAAGGAAGTGACGACTGGGTGGAGAAAGGTATATAAGGCATGAAGAGACAGGAACTAGGCTGAAGAGTCCTAGAAGTAAGACGTGGCAGTGGCTTGTTCCTTTGTCTCTCTGATCTTTCAGCATTAACCCCAATATCTGGCTCTGGGTATTTTATTGTAAGACCATTTAAAAGTTGTGTTACAGTGAGCTGGTTCAGACAAGTGTCTTCCCACCGAGTCATGTGTGGTAGACGTATTGAGTGAGTCTCTTTCAAAGGCACTGATAGACTCAGGAAGGCTCTGCTCTTATGACCTCCTAAAAACCCCACTTTACAATAGGAGTGTGTTACAATGTATGAATATGGTGAATCCATCATATAAAGAGAACATAGTTAAAAAAGCAATGGGATTTGTGTATGAAAAATATAGATGAAAGCAAAATTTGTATGTGATGAATTAAATATTAATCTTAAATGTTGATCTGTGATATCATCATTGAATAAAATGATAAATGCAGGAATGGAAAGTGTCTAGGGCAATTGTCTTAACTCCTTTTCCCATTCCTGATATATAATAAGCTGATAAATACAACTTATGGGATAAGGGGTTTATTTTACTTATTGTCTGTCTTGAATTTGTGTAGGTCTTGTGCATACTGTCATAGTCTCTCTGAGTTCAGATGAGCATCATTTCTACCCCCACTGTGTCTGGAAGATGTGGTTTCCTTGGAGTCATCTACCACCACTGGCTCTTACAATTTTTCTGCTGCTTTTTCTGCATAGATCACTGAGCCTTGAAAAGGAGGGGTTTTATGAAGAAATCTCATTTTGGGCTAAGTGCTCCAAAGTCTCTCACTGTCTGAACATTGCCTAGTCATGTGCCACTATGTTAATTACTGTCTATTGCAATAAGTTTGTCTGGTGAGGATTTACACTGATCTATGGGTATAACATATTTCATTAGAAATTATTTTTCTCCTGTGTTCATTTAGAAGAATAATAGTAGTAGATTTCCCCTAAGGCTCATTACCTGTCTAGTCTCAGATTCTTGACGACATTAACAGGGTCAGTCATGGTTTCTACCTCATGGAGTAGCCATTAAATCTAATTTTTAAAAGTGATTGGTTATTCCCATAACATTTGTACCACAATTGCACCAGTGAGCAGATCTTGTCGACGGATCATTAGTGTAGTTCACAGGATTCATAACTGGGTGATGTTTGTGATTAATTTTCTCCTTCAGTAATATGTATATATAAAGAACCTTTCAGGACTATGAACACTAGTCAGAAGGGGCAAAGCTTCTAGTCTTGTATCAGCTCAACCTCTCTATATTATATAAGTATGTAGTATATAAAAACAAAAGGGTCTTACTGTAAAGTTCTTAAGGGAAACTAATAACATTGCAATATCCCATAATGTTTGGGTGGTCTGTACAACCTCTTTGGCTATTAACTCAAAAAGTTGTAACCCATTCCTTTCACTGGAGTTTTATTTGGTAGGATACAATGCCTTGCTGGAGCATTGACTCTCCCATTATATGGTAACTCCATTTAAATTTATTTTATGTGTATGTGAATTTTTGGAAGTAGTAGGCTTCCATGTGGCTTTTCAAAAGGCCTTCCATGTCAATTGTCCCTCCCTGTTGCTGGAGGGCTTCTCTCCAGGTTCCCCAAGCCCCGCAGTCCCACAATCCACTTATAAAATAATCACTCAGACGCTTATATCACTTATAAA
The DNA here is from genome assembly GCF_049852395.1 of Peromyscus maniculatus bairdii. Lineage (NCBI taxonomy): Eukaryota > Metazoa > Chordata > Mammalia > Rodentia > Cricetidae > Peromyscus > Peromyscus maniculatus. The sequence continues at coordinate 47,145,776 of NC_134862.1, read as the reverse complement.
CTGTATGGCCGTGGCAGGCTTTCTGCTAACTGTTCTTTTATCTTAAATTAACCCATTTTTATAAATCTATACCTTGCCACGTGGCTGGTGGCTTACCGGTGTCTTTACAGGTTGCCTCTCCTCGCCGTGGCTGCAGTGTCTCTCCCCTCAGCCTTCCGCTTCCCAGAATTCTCCTCTCTCCTTGTCCCACCTACTTCCTGCCTCGTCACTGGCCACCAGTGTTTTATTTATATAGAACAATATCCACAGCACCTCCCCATATTCCTTCTTCCCTAATGACCTCCCATGCCCACCCCCACCCCCTTTCAATCCTCCTGATATAATTTCTCCTTTTCCCTACTTAACACTATATATTTTGCCGGTAGCCATGCCAGAGAAACAGCAGGTGACAACTGACTTCATGGTGTCAGCCCACCAGGAGGCAACTCCCTGATGGATGAATCTCAGATAGGCAAGGGTCCTAAGACCACAGACTCAAGAATGTTTTTTGGTTCTGCTGTGCCTTTACATGTTTGCCGCTGCCATCTTTCCCTGGTATCTAGCGTGGTGTGAATGGATGTGGGGAGATCCCTACTGCCTGTAATGTAGTGTGTTTATCTCATGGAAACATCCCATTCTACTAGGTATTTTTAACTGTGGATTATTATGAAGATGATTTCTTCTTAAGCTGTACTATCTAATTGATAATAACATTACTTTAAATAGAGTTTTGATGATTAAAAAATAAAACAAGGAAGTGTCACACTGCTAGAACACATGAGTTTCTATTGAAGAGCCATATAGACTATGGCTTAGGTTAATGGTTAAGAAAAACAACTGAGTCCCAGTAGCCCAGCTAGTTTAAATTCTTAATGTTGGAAGATGTGTTCACAGGTTTCAGAGTGCATCATAGCTGAAACAAGGCTTTGAAAGTAACTTAAAGTTAAATCAGACATTTTTGTCAAATAGTTTTGAGGTGAAAAACCCAAGAAGACAGTCTAAAGTATTAGAAAGGCACATAGTTGAATGAAGAACTTGTTAAGGTCAGGGAACAAGAACAAAGCAGCCCAATTATCACTAACTGACATGCCTTTCTTGCTAGAATTGGTTGATGACCAAAAGTAATGATTAATTTCTTATACAATTTCTGCTTTCAATCTCCTGACATAATAAACTATTGATGAGTGGGTATGCACCCTAAAGATTTAAAGTAGAGGTGACTGAATCTTTTTCATATATAAAAATTTAGATTTATAATTCTTTTAAGATTTCTTATAAGATTACCTTTCGAGATAAGTAATAAAGTAATTGGTCCTTTAGTTGTAACTGCAAAACATAGCCTGACAGTAAAAGAATATCTTGCTTGCTCACACTCTGTTAGTCTATAATAATGCTTGGGGATGAATGTACATGGGTTCTTGAGATAATTTGTTTCTCACCTGTAATACATAAAATGCTTAATCATGTAAGGGATGTGATGTGGAAAACATGCTGTTTTTCACTTGTATTCATTGTAATCATTCACTTGAAAACTAGAATGTAAATACATTGTAATTTTTGTATTGCTAGAAAGATTTTGCTGGGGTATATAAGCTGTAAGGGAAAGAATAAAGAGACTTATAAGGAGGGGATAGAAAACATCAAGAATGGAAAAATAATGAAGAATAAAGATAGAGTTAGAAGGAAAACATCAAGAAAGACATAAGGGACATTTTTGGATAGAGATAATAATAGAAAATAAACAATGTAAAAGAAAAATAAAGAAAAGGCCTGGAGGAAACCACCAAGAGAGTGTGTGAGTGTCTTTCCCCTTATCCCTTTAGATAAAAAAGTATTAGTATGTACCAACTCTGAAGATTCCCTTTGAGCCCTGAGCTACTGGAGGCTGGTCCCACAGGTAGTGAAAATACTTCATTTCCTCTTCCTTGAAAGAGCCTTCCATCTTTCTATCCTTTCATCTATCTCCATCCCCTAATTCCTTGCTAGCTACCTAATTTCTTTGGTTATTCTAAATAAAACACACATATCTAAAGCTTAAAAGCTAATATCCAACAATGATATCATGAGGTTTGCAGGCAAATGGATGGATCTAGAAAAAATCATCCTGAGTGAGGTAACCCAGACTCAGAAAGACAAACATGGTATGTACTCACTCATAGGAGGATACTAGATATAAAGCAGGGATGACTGGACTGCTACTCACAACTCTGGGGAGGCTATCCAGAGAGCAGGACCCCAGGAAAGACACAGGGATCACCCAATGACAAAGAAATGGATGAGATCTGCATGGGCAACCTGGACATGAGTGGGGCTAATGAAGGGCAATGGTTGAGGGAAAGAGAGATTGGGGAGCAGGAGATCCCAGCTGGACCAAGAACAGAAGGGGAGAACAAGGAATAAGAGACCATGGTAAATGGAGACCACATGAGAATAGGAAGAGGCAGGGTGCTAGAGAGGTCCACAGAAATCCACAAGGATACCGCCACAATAGACTACAGGCAATGGTCGAGAGACAGCCCAAACTGACCTACTCTGGTGATAGGATGGCCAAACACCCTAATTGTCATGCTAGAAACCTCATCCGATGACTGAGGGAACTAGATGCAGAGATCCACAGTCAGGCCCCAGGTGTTGCTCCAGGAGTCCAATAGAGAAAGAGGAGGGTTTGTATGAGCGAGAATTGTTGAGACCAAGGTTGGAAAAAGCACAGGGACAAATAGCCAAACGAATGGAAACACATGAACTATGAACCAATGGCTGAGGAGCCCCCAACTGGATCAGGCTCTCTGGATAAGTGAGACGGTTGATTAGCTTGATCTGTTTGGGAGGCATCCAGGCAGTGGGACCAGGTCCTGTCCTCAGTGCATGTGCTGGCTGTTTGGAACCTGGGGCTTATACAGGGATACTTGGCTCAGCCTGGGAGGAGGGGACTGGACCTGCCTGGACTGAATCTACCAGGTTGAACTCAATCCTCAGGGGAGTCTTTGCCCTGGAGCAGATGGGAATGGGGGGTGGGCTGGTGGGAAGGCAGGGGGGAAGGGGGGAGGGGGGAGAACAAGTGAATCTGTGGCTGATATGTAAAATTAAATTAAATTATAAAATATTTTTTTTTAAAAAAAAAGCTAATATCCATATGTAAAAGAAAATATTTTGGGGGTCTGGATTACCTCGCTCGGGATGAGTGTTTCAAGAGCCATCATTTACCTACAAATTTTGTACTTGTATCTTTCTTAGTAATATTCTATTGTATGAAGGTGCTGTAGTTTCATTAGCTAATCATCTATGCTGCTTCCAATTTCCAGCTATTACTAATAGAGCAGCAGTGACCATGGGTGAACAAGCATCTCTGTAGTAAGATACAGAGTTCATGCCCAACAGTGCTACAACTGGAACTTGTAGATTGATTTTCATCACTTGAGGAGCCTCTACACTAATTTCCACCATGGCTGCACTGGTTCACACTCCCACCAGCACTCTGTAAGTGCTCCCCTTTCCCTGCATCCTCTCCAGCACATGCTGACATTTGCTTTATTGATTTGTCTTGACCACTCTGACTGGAGCAAGACACAGTCTCCAAGTGTTTTTAACAGTTATGGTTTTTAAACATTTCGATGTATTCCTCAGTCATTTGTCCTTCATCTTGAGAACTCTCTGCTTAGTTCTATACCTATTTTTTATTAGGTTGTTTTCTAAAGATTCAGGTTTCTTAGCTCTTTCTATCTTCTAGATACCAATCCTCTATCAGACATGTAATTGGTAAAGATGTTTTTCTACTCTATAGGCTGCAGCTCTAGATGAACAAAGGTGCCTTTTGCTGTATAGAGCTTTTCAGCTTCATGGTGTCCCATTTATTACTTATTGATCTTATTGTCTGTGCTATCAGTGTCCTGTTCAGAAAGTGCTTTCCTGTTCCAATGAGTTCAAGTATATTTCTTACTCTCTCTTCTAATCAGATTTAGACTATTGGTGTCCTTGATCCATCTGGAGTTGAGTTTTGTATAAGGATGCATTATTTTCATCAGTATGTATTTTTGGCTTCTTTATCAAAAATCTGGTATCTGTAGGTGTTTAGAGTTATGTCCTGATCTTCATTTCTGTTCCATTAATCAACATGTCTGTTCTTAATGCCAAAATACTATGCTAATTTTTATTACTCTAGCTTTGTGGTATAACCTGAGACAGTGATATCTCCTGAAGTTCTTTATTTTATTAGACAGGATTGTTTTACGTATCTGCATTTTTTGAGTTTACATATGAAACTTAAGATTTTTTCAATTTCTATAATGAATTGTGAATTTTTTATAGGAATTACATTAAATCTTTAGATTTCTTGTAGGATGGGCATTTTCACAGTATTCATATTCCTAATCCAAGAATATGGGACATCTTTCCAACTTCTGATGTCTTCTTCAATTTCTTTATTCAGTGTTTTAAATGTTTTATTATACAAGTCATTAACTTGTTTGGTTAAGGTTATTTTATGAAGAATTTCTAAGGCCATTGTAAAAGGTATCATTTCCCCAATTTCTTTCTCAGTATATGGGGAAGTTACTAATTTTGTGTGTTAATTTTGTATCCTGCTACTTTGCTGAAAGTATTTATCAGCCTTGTAAGTTCCCTTCTGGAGACTTTAGAGTTTTTTAATGCATAAAAATTGTAACATCTGAAAACAAGTATACTTTGACTTCTTCTTCTTTTCCTATCTGTATCCTTTCGACACCTTAAATTTTCTTACCACTCTAGCTACACTTCAAGCACTGTGTTGGCTAGATATGGAGAGAATGGATGTTCTTGTCTTATTTCTGGGGTTTATTTTTTTTTTACAAATGCTTTTGAGTGTCCCTCTGTTTAGAATACTGTTGGATGTGGGCTTCCTGTATATTGCCTTAAGTTGAGATATGAACCTCATATCCTAGTTCCTCCAGGACTTTTATCAGGAAGGGGCATTGGATTTTGTCAAAGGCCTTTTCTGTATCTAATGAAATGATTATATGGTTTTTATCTTTATGTGGTAGATTAGGTTGATTTATATATGTTGAACCATCCCTGCATCTCTAGGAAGAAGTCAGCTTGATCACAGTGGATGATCTCTGTGCTGTCTTCTTGGATGCAATTTGCATCTATGTTCATAAGGGAAATATAATTTTTTTCTTGTTGAGTCTTTCTGTGGTTTTCCTGTTGGAGTAATAAATAGCTTTATAAAAGGAGTTTGTAAATTTTCCTTCAGTTTCTATTTTACAGAATACTTTGAGGCATATCAAAGTTAATTCTTTTGGAAAGTCTGGTAGAACTCTCTAATGAGAATGCATCTGATGCTATACTTATTTTTAGCTGGGAGATTCTTTATTACACCTTCTATTTTGCTAGGGATTATGGGCATGTTTAAATTTTTTTATTTCATCTTAGTTTAACTTAGGTAGGTCATAGATATTAAGAAAATTCATCCTATATTTTTTCAGTTTGGTGAAATGCAGATTTTTAATGTGCTTGTGATTTTCCAGATTTCATCTGTGTCTGTTGTAATGTCTACCTTTTCATCTCTAATTTTAACTAATTTGTACCCTCTCTTATAATAATGTAAAGGATAAACAAAAAGGGATACAAATTAAATTTTAGTATGTTAACTCTAAGGAAAAGGATGAAGTTGTCAATTAAAGGCATTGAGTTAGAGGCTGGGGGCGTGGCTTGGTTGGTTAAGTGCTTGTCTCACTAACACGAGGACCTAAGTTTGTATCTCCAGCACCCACGGGATAAAGCTGGCTATAGTGGCACACCCCTGAAATCCAAGTGGACAGCTATAGTGGAAGATCTCTGACATGTACTTTCTAGCTTCCAAATGCACACACATACAGGCACATGCATCAGCATATACATGTGTACACATAGAAATACATGGGCACACATAAAACAAACACACAGAAAAGTACAGGATTAGATCACAAGTGAGTGTCAGGACTGAATTAAATCTAGTAATGGTCAAGTAACTGTATGTCCATTAAGAAAAACACAGACATAGCACTCAGCCTTCTGTAGATGAAAATTTGAAATAACAGTGTAGAATAAGCAGCTGCCAATCACATTTGAAGAATGTTCCCATGCTGGGGATGGTGGTGCATGCCTTTAATCCCATACACAGAAAAATAATAAACAAAATGTTCAAAAATATTTTTATAAAGACTGTGTCATATCACAGAAAAGTCAAGGCAAAAATTAGGATAAGAATAGCACAAAAATTGGCACAATGAAGTCTAAATGGCCTTTGAGAAAGTAGTTTTCATCAGAGTAATGGAAATTAGATGGAAGATTACAAATACTTATATAAAATGGGCAAGAACAGCTAAAGTGACATCACTCCTGCCTTCAAAGGTTAGGAGAGCTATTACGAAAGACTTGCTGATGATAATAGCTCTGTTCACTTCAAGAAGAAACAAACAATAACAAATTTTAACTACCTTGTAATGATTCAAATGGTCTGAAAAAGAATGTGTTTTCTAGATATGATGGCTCATGCTAGCAATTGGAGCTGAGGCAGGAGAATCCCTGTGAGTGGTTAGGCATCCTGAACCACATAACACAAACCTATTTCAACAAAGTATTAGCTTTAAATGTTTCCTAACTACATCCTAAATTCTTGCCAGTATACCCGCAGGTTAGTGTAGCTGTCGCCTTTGATCAAAGAAACTTCTCTCTGCAGCAAATAAAGGCCATTGTGGAAAACCGCAACTAGTCAAAATGCAGAGGACAACTGATCATGTTACCCAGCCACAGCGGATACATTTACAACGCACCTCCTGCATCTAATGCTCAGAGAACATTGCTGCTGAACAGGGGGCAGAGGAAGTCCGCTTTGAGAAATGACAGGGAACTTACACCTGTGGTGCCTTAATAAGATGGCTGTCTACGCAAGACCTGACCATGACAGCAGACGTGCTAACATGGAAAAAGGGTTTCCTACAGGCCCTTGCCCTAGACAAAGGACTATAGACAACTAAGACCTGCTGAAGGAGGACAATCTGTCTTACCCAGGGGTGGGCCTCTTAATTGGTTATCAAACACCAAGTGGTTAGCTCTGAATTCATATATATACAAGCATTAATAAAAGGACTTATCAGGTTGTAATATACATATATATCATATAATACATCTGTACATAATATATGTACAGATATCATATAATAAATGTACAGATATCATATAATAAATTGCCTATGTTATATAATAAGTGTACATATATTCTATGTGTATGGTATATATAAAATATATATTACAACTTGTAATATATTTTTATATAATATATACTATGTGTATAACAACAGTTTTTTAAATGGCAGGCAGTGCATTTGAGGAAGAACGAGGTGGAACATGGGAAAGGTTGGGGAAACAACAGCGGAAGGGCAGAAATGATGTGATGACATTTGACCTAAAATCATTTTCAGTTGTAAAATGTAGAACCCCTCCCCTTGAAATCTGAAACAGCAGAACAGAAAATTGTCTTAAAATGTGATTTAAAAAATGCCAGTCACGACCCTCGATCTTACACCCTCTAAGCGTCTTAACTAGCTTGTGAACCTAAGTACATGGAAAGAATGATGAAGCCAAATTCAAGATTTTTGAATTGGAGGACAAGGTTCACTCCAAGATGGAAAACACGGAAGGGTGAGTGGAGAGGGAGGAGGGAGAGGAGGGCGGAAGGGGAGGAGGGCGGTGGGGGCTGGAGGTGGGTGAGGTGGGCTGAGGTGCAGTTGGACTGCTGAGTGCCCCGCTGCACGGCCTCTGCTTCCTGAGCAGCAAGGCTTCTCTTTGCTCTTCTTGCTCTGTGATCTCACAAAGCTTTGCTGAATTTTATTTTGGAATTGTCTTAGAATCACTAACCTTTCCCTAATTTGGCATTTACTAAACTCAACCTATTGTGTTTTTTGAAAGACGCACGTAACTGACCCCGTTCCAGTCTCCTGGAAAGTGCGCAGCTGCCCACATGTCCTCGGAGACAGATGTAAGTCTAGTACTTTCTCCTAGTTCCTCCAGGATGCTGCCGTGTGACCTGAGCGGACCTGGAGGCTTGAACTCACGCGAGGCAACTGTGACTCATTTAATCTTCCAGCTTGAACTTTCATTCTCCCTTAATGATTACTTCCTTAAAGGGTTTGCAAGTTCAGACAAATCCAGTTTGGCCTCTGCCCTCTTGTCATTTAGTTCAAATTAGGAACACAGCAATGTTTCATGTTGGCCTGTTTTCATTTGGTCTCATGGATTATCAGATAGTGTTCTGAATGGCCTTGTCCCAGAAGGCTTGCTGGAAAAGTCTTTCTCTGCAAATTGAAACTTCCTACCACTCCATCACGATTTTAGCTAATAGTCTGTCAGGGGAGTGTTTTCACAGCCAGGGGTCACCCAATAAATGACCCAACCTGTGGCCTTGGTGGGTGGGGACAGTCCAGTCTGATAGCGTCATCATTGCTTTATATAATTAAAAGAATAAAGGAGTCCCACTGTAAGAAAACACATGATGTCTAACTTCTGATACTTCTAGAAATTCAATCTTCTGAAAATTCTTCCAAACTAAAGAAAATAGAACTCCTTTCTGGCAAGAGCTTTTATGTTTTAAGTTCTAGTGGAGGTTTTTACCGCAAACTTCTGAATATCTAAAAGTGAGCAGCCGCATAGATGGGCTGGCACAGTTTCTTTCTGACATGCATCAGCAGCCAGGAGACACTCCTCTGAGATCCTGAAGTCAGGGGAGATACTCCTCCAAGATCCTGAAGCCAGGGGAGATACTTCTCCAAGATCCTGAAGCCAGGGGAGACACTCCTCCAAGATCCTGAAGTCAAAGAACATGGGCTTAAAAATTCAAGGAAGAAATGAACCTTTCTCCATTTATTTGTCAGTGGATTGGCACCCCTAACATCACTTCTGAGCATCCAAGTGACTTCACAGTACCAACTTTTAGGGTCCAGACAAAAGTATTCAGGTGATTCTGACATTTGACACCAGGAGATGAAACAAAATCATTGAAGAAATCCATCGTTACCTGCTTTGTTTAGAAACAGAATAGTGCAGAAATATACAGTATGTCTCAATACTTTTTAGTGCTAGCACTGCATTTTCTTTCTTCTCGATTGCTGAGAAAGTGGGCAAATTTGTCCTAAAAACAGAAAACTAAAATTAGCATTATGAGAAGTCACAAAAGCTTTGATCTCACAATTTTTCATTTGACCAAAAAATGCAATATTAAAAAAATATAAAATTGGGAATTTAAACATCTATAACAAGTGTATCAAACCACAGGATGCATGAACTCTTAACTGTAAAACCTATAAATCAGACACCTGGATATATCTTACACAAAATTAGGTTGCTTCCTGGAGAATACTATATGGTTTATAAAATGTGTGTCTTTCCTCATAATCACATACTTCATTATAGACGTCTATTTGAAACTATACTAAATTTCATTTGAAACATTGTGCATTGTGTTAGTTTTCCATGGTCACAGAAAAAAAAAAACTATCAGAAAATTAGTATCTTAAGAAGCAATGCCATGGGTAATTACGTCCACTTGCTTTCTAACTATTGCCATCCGAAACATCATGATGGGTAGTCTAAGCCCTTTGACAAGTGGCATTCACAGGTTTGGGGCTAGAGAGATGGATCAGTGATTAAGAGCACAGAGTGCTCTTGCAAAGGACACATTCCTAATGCACACATCAATAGACTCATAACCAACTCTAATTCCAGCTCCAGAGGACTCAGGGCCCTCTCCCAGCCCCTGTGTGCACATCCTGTCCTCCACTTGCTCCATATATGCACATACTTATATACATAATTAAAAGTAAAATAAAGTGCTTTAATGTACATTTTTTAAAAAATCTTAAAGTCTAGATGTCTGTGTCCAAAGTAGGTTCTACTTGGGGCAAAATAAAGGAGTAACTCCACTGCACTCTATTCTGAGACTGAAGAGGGTGCATTGCTTATATTTTTCATGATATTTTTTATTGATTATTTGAGTATTTCACATCATGAACCCCAAGCACACTCACTTTGCAGTCCTCCTAGGTCTGCCCTCTCACCATGTGGCACTTCCTCCCACACACGCACACAAAAAAAAGAAGAAGAAGAAAAAGGGGGGAAAGAGAAAAAGAAAGTCAAATTTGTGTTGTCCATATACTTACTGGAACATGGTCAAATTCCCAGTAATCAGCCCCTTAAAAATAACTGAGTCCCTCCACACCCGACCTCACCCCCAGAAGCTATCACCTACACTTCAGTATCCTTAGGACAATTTTTAAGAGTTCTCTTTGATGGATTTCTATCTAGGCTGTTACTTTGGGGGAGGGGGATAAGGGTAGGGATTGTTACAGAAGCCTTCTATGTCTCTCTTTCTCAACTGTGTCTGTAGTCATCAATATCATGGCAAAAGTAGCTTCCTTGCCCTTTACAGTCAGTAAGAGCATGGAGCATGGACTTCCATGTGGTTTCTGGAGACAGCACAGACCATGGACATCCACATGGTCTCCAGCGTCAGTAGATGTCATGGACCTCAGCATGACCTCCAATGGCAGTACAGACCACAGACATCAACACACCCCTCTGCTGTTGCACTAGCCACTCACTCTACTAGTCTTTCTTGTTGGATTTTCTCTCGGGGACCGCCAACTTCCAAATAACAACATGGAGACTTATTATTATTTATGAAAGGTTGGCCTTAGCTTTTCCCCAACTGGCTCTTATAACCTAAATTAACCTGTTTTTAATCATCTGCATTCTGCCATGTGGCTCAGTTACCTCTCCTCTGTACCACATGTCCAACTTCTTCAGTGTCTCACTGGCATCTCTTGCACACCTAGATTCATCCTGCTGCGTTTCTCTCCGGGAAGTCCCACTTAACCTCTTCTTGCCCAGCTATTGACCATTCAGCTCATTATTACATCAATCAGAAGGCGGCTTGGCAAAGACACATCTTCACAGCCACAGTGTACAGAAAGATTTTATGGGACCTCTGCCACTGCATGAGCCACAGATACCATCATAGCCCTGGGCAGCAGCACAGGCTAAGGACGTCAACATGGTCTCAGGTGCATTGCTTACTTTTGATAGTATTGAGAAACTGCCCGTACTGCTTTGTTCTTGGCTTTTGCCTCCACTTTCAAAACCAACAATGAGTCTAATTTTTCTCATCAACCCTAACCCGGCCCACTTCCTCTGCCTCCTTCATATTTAAAAGGTACTGATAACATGGGGTCAGTATAACTTACCTATGTTAAATTCATCTGATTAACAGTCCTTTTTCAAATTTTTTCTTTATTCATTTTTATTGTATGAATGTTTTGCTTGCATGTATGTCTGTTCAACAGGCGTGTGCCTGTTCCCTGTGGAGGTCAGAAGGCATCAGATCCCCTGAAACAGGAGTTAGGGGCAGCTGTGTGCTACTACATGGGTGCTGAGAATCAAACCCAGGTCCTCTGGAAGAGCAACCAGTGCTCTTAACCTCTGGGCCATCTCTCCAGCCCCCTGATTAGCAATCTTTATTCCACCTGTTGCCTTGGTTCCACTTTGCTAAGGAAAATACATTCTCATTTCTGGGAATTAGGATAGGTTGAATGTCCTTTCTATCAAATACAGATATTTTTATTCCATGAACCAAAGTAAAATCATATTCATTGGATTTCCAGGTACTAAAGGTGACTTTCCACATACACTTTTTTTTTAATTATTTCTTTTCTTTTCTTTTCTTTTTTTGTTGCTGTTGTTTTTGGTTTTGCAAAACAGGGTCTTTCTTTGTAGCACTAGCTGTCCCAGAATTTATTCTGTAGACCAACCTGGCCTCAAACTGACAGAGATCTGCCTGTTTCTGCCTCTCAAGTGCTGGGATCAAGGGCATGCACCACCAATGCCCAGCATATTTTTTTAAGATTACAATTACATCATTTTTCCCTTCCCTTTCCTCCCTCCAAAGCCTCTCATTCCTCTCCTTGTTCTATTTCAATTCCGTGCCCTCTTTTTCACTAATTGTTGTTATATACATGTAAATATATGTGTATGTATATATATTACATATTATATATATATGTATGTATATATATATATATATTACAACATTTATATATTTTATATCTGTTGAGTCCTGCTCGACTTGTCAAATGGTTCTGAAGTGGGGAGTATGGAGTTCAGAAGTGATAGCCATAAGACATAGACGTAGACGAAGAAAAAGACAAAGATACAGGATAGCTTCAGGAGGGCTCTGGGTCAATACTACATACGTCTGAGTTTATTACTCACAGTCTTTATATACCCCCTTGAAAACCTCCCCCTTTCAAGGACATCACAGTTCAAGATACAAAGTACAGTTAACTGTAAACATTTCCTTAGTACTCAAGGCGTCTGGTGATCACAACTTATGGCAAAGCATCCTGTAATAGGCCTTAAAGTGTAAGACACCTGGTAACCACACCTTTGGCCAAAGCATCCTATTATGCAGCCTTGCAGGGGAAAACAAGCTCAGAGTCTCTGACCTTGAGTCAAGATGAAAACAAGCCACAAGCTGGGGTCTCTGTGGGCCCCTACATATATCCATATATATGAATATCTACTTCTAAACATATAACTACTACCTGATCAGTCTGTATAATGTTACTTGTATGTATGTTTTTAGTGGTGAACATTTCATATTGGATAACCAATTGGTATGTTCTTCCCAGAATCAATCTCTCTCTCTCTCTCTCTCTCTCTCTCTCTCTCTCTCTCTCTCTCTCTCTCTCTCTCTCTCTCTCTCTCAGCATTCTGTATTTGCCTGTAGTTCTTTGTGTAGGAATTAGGCCTCATGGGATAGACTTTCTCCTATCCTTGCATAAGTTTTTTATCAGATATTTTTTGTGTAAGGAACAATTTTAAAAACCTTCACCCAGAGGATTGCTTGGTAACTTTTCATAAGTAACATTGAAACTGGCTGAGAAAACGCTGCTGTGGGTGCTGTTATTTCTCTTACTGACATCAGTGGTTTAATCATAAATTTCAAAAAAGAAGATGTATCTGTATTAATATCCTTTCTGTACTGTGTACTATTTTTGATTCCACAGATTCAAAGCATGTATGAATTTCACTCATTTGCTCCACAGATATCAAACATCTTTCATTCAAAGACTGTATATATAAATAAAATTTAAATGTTAACATTCAACATTATACCAAAATATAATAGAAAACAGTTCAGTAGCTCTATGCCACACTACTCTTCTATTGGGTAGATATATATAATATATATATTTTATACATATAATATATATATATATGATTTTATAGTTTAAGAGAGAATCCAAGGCCAAATGAATTCTTGCTTTTTATTTCACTTTCAACACAACTTCAGTTTCATGACACTTTGTATTTGTACTGACACTTTGTATTTCCCAGGATCCTAGAATGACAGCACAGATGATCACCTTGGTACCAGAACACAGATGTTCACTGAGCTGCAGGAGCAGAGAGAGATGCTCACCTTTACAGGGGAGCACAGATGTTCACTGAGCTGCAGGAGCAGAGAGAGATGCTCACCTTTATGAGGGAGCACAGATGTTCCCTGAGCGGCAGGAACTCTTCAGCATCACCTCCCATACTCTGCAGCCCAGAAACACTGCTCTCATACCTCCCAGGACTCTTCTCCCTAAAACATCTTCCCTTTCCTCAATGATATGGTACCTTGCAGTCCCAGCATATATATGACCCACAGTAAGAATAAAGTAAAGGAGGGAAGCTGTCTAATTGAGGAGTCATGGTTATCTTTGCCTGTTTATTTCAAGCAGATGTTTAACACTGGCTCTTGTTTCATGAGTGTTGAGAACTCCACCGCAGCAGAATGCATTAAATTACTCAGCCCAATGCTCATTTACCTAAGTCAGCTAATGATATACTGACTGCTTTGACCTGACTTAGTCTACTAATCTCTCTGTTCCCTAACTTCTTTAGTTGCAAATGGGAATTTTTTGTGCATTGACTGTGTGTGTTCTTAGGGACTATTACTCATAAATTTTCCTGTATTGTCCTTATTTTCTGTACTGGTAAATATGTCCTTTCCTTGAATTATGTTGATAATCAGAATGAGGGGGTGCTAAACAAATCACCCAGTAGGACAAAAGCTAGAAAATTATAATAAGATTCCATCAATATCTCATAGGGAAGACACTGGATCAAGCCTGATCCTTAAAAGGTAGTAAAACCTTCTCTTCTATATCAAATTTAAAGGCAGAAAGGGAAGGTATTAGGAGACAGGTGGAGTGTGACACTAGAGCCCTACTATAGCTTGTGTGTTTAATGCCCCCAGACTCCCCAGGTATTAATAACTTGATCTCAAGATGACGTTTCTGGGATGCAGTAGAAACTTTAGGAGATGGTACCGGGAGGGACAACCTTAGGTCACAGAGAAATGATAATATTCTTGTCTCTCTTCCTGTTCTTCTTTTTAGGCCCTGGATCATGGAGTAAATAGTTTTTCCCCATCATGGTGTTCCACATTTAGTGCATTTATCAGCTCATGGGCTTACTTTATCTTGAACTAGGAAAACACCATTTTTCCCTATAAATTAACAGTTCTGGTTGTTTTGTTGTAGTAGTAGAAAGCTGACTAACATGAAAAACTGGTGCTGAGAAATGGGACTGTTCTTGTAATTGCCCCAATGGTGCTAATGGATTCTTAGGAATAGTTTATAAGAAGATTGTGGGGGAATTTGTAAGAATGAGCTAGAGAAAGCCTAACAGTTGTGTCGAGGTTTCAGAAGACTTGGAACAGCAATGGTAACATGACCAGCAGGGTCTATGCTGATGACATTTCACATGAACTGGAAACTCTATTGGTAATTGTGAGAATAACTATCATGTTACCCCATGAGAAAGAAATTGTTTTTCTCTGCCCTCACACTTTGAGGGATAATGAGCTTAATGATGGAACTAGAGCTTTCAAGGCAGATAATGGACATAAGGATTCCAGAGCAGATGATGGACATGGATTTCAAGGCAGATGATGGACATAGATTTCAAGACAGATGATGGACAGGGATTTTAAGGTAGATGATGAACATGGAGATTCCAGTGCAGGTGATAGACCTGGAGATTCCAAGGCAGATGATGGGCATGGATTTCAAGGCAGACGATAGACAGGGATTTCAAGGCAGATGATGGACATAGATTTCAAGGCAGAAAATAATTGACATGGATTTCAAGGCAATAAAGTATTCAGGCTGTTGATGAGAATTTCTGTTAACCAAATCTCAATTAACAAACAGTTATCCAGGAAGATGTGGGTCTTAACTTCAGAACTCCTGAGGCATATATACTGATATATATGCCTTCACATTATATGTGTGCAAACACATACACAAACTGAGAAATTTGGGCAGTTTAGTTAGACATAAAAGTATGCATAAAAGTTCAGCCATGGAGGGTGAAGTCATTAGTGCTGTTTAAAAGGCCAACTGCTTTACACCAGTTCACTAGGAAAGATGTGAGAGGCATCTATGAACTCAGCAAGGCCATGGCTATCACAAACCAAAGATACAGAGCTTCTAATTTAAAGACTTGCCAAGCCATACATTTCAAGAGAAGAAATGCAGAGTGCAGTGAACATGCAGAGCAGGCTCAGCATCCACCTCCCCATTGTCTGCTGACAAAGCACCCCACTACTCAAGCTGTGGTCAAGAAGCCCAGGCACAGCCTGCAAGCACAGGCCTTAGTGTGAGCCACTGTGGTTCTTGTTTGACACACAGAATGTGAGCATTCCAGGGTCCTAGAGGCTCCCACTGAGCTTTCAAAGGAGCATGAGGAGTCACACAATCAATGGAGCTCGGGAGTGAAGCAGAGGCCAATAACAAAAATCACTCACTGAAGAAAGGTCCAGGCAGAGAGAGGCCAGGGCCATGGTGAGTGACCACAATCAGTCAATTCACAGGAGTAGGGAAGCTACAGCCCTTGGGAGCCTGCATGCTACCACACTGCTCCCTGGATGACAGATCTGAAGTGTAGATCAGGGTAAACATTCGTCTTGATAGATTTGGGCTTTGGATTCCTAACTCTCCCTGTTTGAATAAGAATGTCTGTCCCTTGTCTGTCCATCATTATATTTTATAAATACATAGCCTTAATTTTTTAAAGAGAGACCACAGCTGAGTTTTCCTGCAGTCTCAGAAGAGACTTTGGACCTGGAGCTTAGTACAATGTTGAATCAGTTAAGAACGAGTGTTATTGGAGATGGAATAAATTCATTCTGCACTGTGAGAGGAACCACGGGAAGAATGCTATAATTTGGTTGATGAATGTCCCTTAAGGGACCATGTGTCAAAGCTTTGGTCCCCAAGGTAACATCATCGATTCATGCAGGGACGTTTAGGAGGTGAGCTAGTGATACTGTCTTTGGGTCAGTCGGGGAGTGACTAATCCTGGGATGAAAAGTTTGCTGAACTGTTTGGAAACCCAAATCCAGAAGCTCCTTTGATTCTAGATCGAAACTTGTTTATCATTTTGTAATTTTTATTCTGTTTTGATTCACCCCAGATTGGCCTTATGCTTGACAATGACTGAGAGCAACCCCAACCCTGTGATCCTACTGCTTCAGCCTCCCAAGCGTGTACCCCAACATCGGGCATGTCTTTTGTCTTTACAAGTTAACTGTAGTAACAGGAGGCTGACGACACAGTCACATATCACACCACCTCCTATTCCTTGCATTATCCCTTTCTTTATTACTCATTTATTTTCTGTAGACAATCACGGAGATTCAGGTGACGGCCGTTAATTTGAAGTGGAGAAAACAGAATGATCCTTCCTTGACTTATTGCATTTGAAATTCTGGCTGGAATTAGCTGCCATGCACACTCAACAGCCATTCCTCCTTCCTGGAGATTGATGACGCCAGGTGAAAACACTCCGTGCTTCTCTGCTGTGGCAATGCCAGGCTTCTAGCTGGTGCTGCATCCAGGGAGACTGGTGCATGTCAAAAGCAAGCATAAAATCCAGATTGTATTCCCCATGGCGTGAGCCTTGCAAATCAATCTTAGTAGTGGCTGCATGTTAAAACACTCCTGCAGGCAGAGTATTTAGAAGGGTGTGTAGCCCATCACCTCACAGCGAGTCTCTTACCTATTGACCTCACCCTCTTCTGATCCCAGAAAAGGGCCTGTGGACACTTCTGGTTTCTCAAGCAGAAATTCTTGGGCATATTCTCATTTCTGTCATTCAGTGCCAAGTAATGTGCTATGTGACTCTCAAAATATATCCACATATGGTGACACAGGCTTGTCATCCCAGCCACGCCCCAGTGAGACGGGAGGACCATAAGTTTAAGCATGGGTAAAAGAGTAAGTCTGAGTCTGGTATGTACAACCTAGTGAGATGCCATCTCAAAATAAAACATGAAAAAGAAGGCTGGGGGCTGTATCTTAATGGATAGGAAATTGCCCAGCATGCAAGAGGCCCAGAACTCAATCCCAGCTGTGGATATCATTTCCAAAATTTGACTAGTTCTTTGACTTATGACACCACACATTCCCATTTACATAATTTCATATTATCCTAATTGGTCTCCTTGCTTTTACCTTATGATGTGTTTAAATGTAAGTCAAATAATTTCAGTTCAGAACCTCCCAGCCTTGCAGCGGCTTCTAATTTAACAGAGTAGAATGCAAATTATCTATCATAGCCTACATTGTCCTGTGTTGTCTCTATCTTTGATGCATTTCCGATCCCTCCTCTTACAGGGTGAACTCCATTTTGTTTCTTAAATAGGATGGTTATGTTCCTAAGGCACAGTCATGAACATTTTTGTCTCGCCCCTTGAACTCTTCCTTTGGTTGAGTCCTTGTCTTGAAACAGGTTTCCACTTGAATACAATAAAATCAGTGCTACCATCCTAACTAAACTCATTTAAAAAAAAAAATCAGTCTGCACTTCTGTCATACCTCTTCGGTACATGTTACTAACAGCTCTGGTTTGTGGTTATTTGAGAATGTTGTGACAGTACTGAAAGATAAGGCTGTTTAAGAAGGAGCCTCCTGGCACATCAGTTAGGAGGATGTATTCTAGAGGGAGAGTGGGAGGTCATCCTCCCTGGCCTCCTATCCTGTGATTGTATCATCATCCCACATGTGTTCTCGGGAGCATCTGCTATGAGGTCCTCCCCAGAGCTGAACCAGTGATGGTACCACAGCTTGAACCTGCAGAACTGTGAACTCAGTAGATCTTTTTTCTTTATAAAGTTGTCCTGCCTTAGGTATTTCAATATATCAATGAGAAAAATAGACAAATGCATTCTCTATTGTATCTTTAAAGTCTAAATGAGGAAAAACTCAATACATGGTTTTTAAAACTTTTAAAGATATAACTAATTATAAAATTAAAGGAATTGGAACTAGATATGTGAATATATATAATTTTTAAATATATATGTATATTTTTATATATACATACATATTATATACATATATATATATATATATATATATATATATATATATATATATATAGAGAGAGAGAGAGAGAGAGAGAGAGAGAGAGAGAGAGAGATGTAGAAGTACATACCTATAATTCTAGCACTTGGAAGGCTGAGTTCAAGGCCAGCCTGGATTACATACATAGTTACAATCTCAAAAAAGGAGATTTTTGTTTGTTTTTTGTTTTTTAGATAAAGGATAAAAAGGGAAACATTACTCATTTGTTTCCACAGATGCTCTGAGACACAGCATATAATCTCAATGATCCAGGAAAACTAGGAAGAAGACCTGGAGACTCAGAATAGTCACAGCTTAGTCTCTTCTCTCTTTCAGGTTGAATCCAGTTCACTGCAGAACGCTGGTCTGGCTTCAGGCAAGCCATTGGTTTATTACACTTGAGGCTGATTTTCCTCCTATTAATTGTCTATCGTGCTCCAGAGAAGCAGGGAGAGGTGCCCTGAAGAATAAACGCTGTCACATGAATTTGCTAAGGCTGTGTGACAAGGGAGAGAAGCAGGGGTTTTGAATGTAAGCCGCAAGGGGAAATTAAACTTGAGACTTCCTTCTTTCCTAAGATTGGAGCTTATGAATCCTAAAGCATGTGGAAAAGCGTTATGAAGTAGGAGTGTGTGTTTGTATGTGTTTCATGTCAAGGGGCATACACAAATATAATTTTATGTAGTTGAGTGTTTAAATTTAGAAGAAAACATTTGAAGCAGGGGGCCATATTTATTAACCTACAGGATGTCTCTTGGGCAGAAACCAACCTTCCTTAGTATCTTTCCTAGCTCAAGTGCATACTAAACCCCTGGAGTTCAATTCCAAAACTCTGTGTTTTCTGTTACTAATTTTAATGATCACTAAAAGCTTGTATGCATTTTCTGCTTAAATGCCACACTGTTTTTGGAGTCTGAAAATTCAGACTTCTGGAGACATCGGTGCCAAGGAATGTTCCCATAACTACTTCTTTCTAGCAGAAATATTTGCTCTTTCCTTTGTTTTTGCACACATAAAACCATCGCACACAAAACCTAACCTGGAGCACTGCTGAGCCTAAGGCAAGAGAAAAAGTCAAAAATCAGGAATGATCCTAACTTCAGCATTTCAAAAAAACATATAAACATACAGTAAGTTATTTGATTTTTAGTAAAGAAAACATTCTAAAAAATAACTTGGCTATTCTTAGATTTATGGACCAAATGGCTTGATCTTAAAATGCATTTTTTATGGCAGAAAGCAAGAATAATGTTTGGGAAAGTAACATTTTGAAAACTTTCAAATCCAAATCCATCTGTGAATCAAAGGGCTGAGATTTCTTCTTGGTGTCTCTCATCTAACCAGTCCCTGACTCCCACAACACAGCACTTTGGGTTTATAACAGGGAACTATTATTCTTCCTGGGTCACAACACTGTACAACCAAACGAAAATGAATGCAAACCATTCCTCAAATGGTAAAGCTCTATGCACATACATTGTTGCTGCTCTGCTAGGTCACTACCCAGAAGAAGACACATCTGAGCAGAGGCGGTGAAATGTTTCATGCAACTATCACTTACCTAAGCTTCAAGCCATTAGAGCCATTCCCTTTGCCCAAACCCTTGACAAAAATCACTTGACTACAGCCTAAATAATTCTAATGATGGAAAATTTCATGGTTTTATACATGATGTCCTATTCCATTGCCAGAAATTTCCTCCTTTTCATTTCATAGTTTCTCTCTCAACCAGACACAAAACTCAAAGACCCTTATCTATCCTCTCCTGACTGTTGGTAATTCAAAGTCTTCATGAAATTTGTTGCTGCTTACTTTTGGCATTAATTCAGCAATGCTATTGTATTGTTTACTTTTTCAATTGTTGTGACAAATTATGTGATGAAAAACATGTTAAGGAAGGAAGGTTTTGCTTTGGTTCCTAGTTCTAGGGTAGAATCCATCAGCAAGAACTCAAGGCAGCTGGTCATTTTGCATCCATAACTGAGAAGCAATGGATGCTGGTGCTCAAATAGCTTGCTCCTTTTAGTTCATTCTGAGACCCCAGCCCTTGAATTGTGCTGCCCATATTTAGAGAGGGTCCTCATACTTCAGTTAACCCAATCTAGACGCTTACTCACTAGTATGCCCAGAAGTTTGTTTCCATGACGATTCTAAATCTCATATAAATAACAATCAAGATTAGCCATTACAGTTGTGATACATGCCAAAAACAAGGGCAGAATTAGAGCTAATACCTGTCCTAAGGTAGGGTAACAGTCAGGGCAGGGAGAAAAAGAGAGATAAAGAGAAAGTAGTCATTTCAAGTTGATGGCATTCGACACAGACAATTGGTTACTAAGAACACAAGGGTTGAGGCAACCAGATGTTGTCTACAGGCTATAACTATGGATCCTACAGCTGAGCCATCTCTGATATTGGGAATTATAGGAAGCTACCACCTCCATATGAGAAGGTGCAATAGGCTAGTACTCTGGGGCACCCGCCTGTCTCTCCCTGACAGAACTGTGATTTCAGTACTTAGATGCTAGGGATCCAAATGCAGGTCACCATGCTATACAGGAAAAACTTTACCCATTGAGCCATGCCCCCAGCTCCAAAGGTGTGTGTGTGTGTGTGTGTGTGTGTGTGTGTGTGTGTGTGTGGTGTGCTTGCATATGTGTATGTATGGTTGCATGTGGCAGGGTGTATATGCAAGTGGGTGCATGTGCATGAAGAAACCTAAGATTGACCTCAGGTGTCTTCCCCAAATGTTCTGTACCTTATATATTGAGACCAGATCTCTCACTGAACCCAGAGCTCACCATTTTACCTAGTTAAGCTAATAAGCCAGCTTGGCCCTCCGCCCCTTTCTCTATATCCTGCATGAGGGATGCAGTCTGGCTGATACACCCACTGGGTTTTTACATCACCTCTGGGGATATGAACTCCTGTCCTTCTAGTTGTGTGGCAATTTCTCTACCAGTGGAGCCATCTTCCCAACCATCCCAAGGAGTGTGTGTCTGTGTGTATGTGTGTTTGCATGTGTGTGTTCGTGTATGTGTGTTTGTGTGTGTTCATGTGTCTGTGTGTTCATGTGTCTCTGTGTATGTGCGTGCGTGCATGCGTGCGTGTGTGTGTGTGTGTGTGTGTGTGCGTGCGCGCTCGTGCGTGCGTGCGTGCCTGTGTGTGTGTGTGTGTGTGTGTGTGTTCGTGTATGTGTGTTTGTGTGTGTTCATGTGTCTGTGTGTTCATGTGTCTCTGTGTATGTGCGTGCGTGCATGCGTGCGTGTGTGTGTGTGTGTGTGTGTGCGTGCGCGCTCGTGCGTGCGTGCGTGCCTGTGTGTGTGTGTGTGTGTGTGTGTGTGTGTGTGTGTGTATGAGGACAGTTATCAGTCTTGGGTGTGATTTCTCAGGAACTGTCCACCTTGTTTTGAGACAGGGTCTCTTAATAGCCTGGTGGTCGCCAACTGAGCTTGACTGGTTGGCCAGTGAGTCCTGTGTATTTTCTTGTTTCCATCCCTCCGGTGCTAATATTACAAGTACACACCCTCATATCTGTCTCTTTACGTAAGTGGTGGGGATAAAACTCAGGTCCACATGATTATATGGCAGCACTTGAGCAATCTCCCAGCCATTTATGAGATTCTTTCATAAAAAATTAAAATGGAGTTATATCACCATCCTTCTTTTCCTCTCTTTAACCAATCCATGTCCTCACTACTCTCAAGTTGATAGCCTTTTTTTCCTTTCATTATTATTGTTACATATGTATGGGGGCATGTGTGTGTCCACAAATACATAAATATAATCTGTGGAGTCCTTTTTTGTTGGTGACATGTTTATGGTTTTAAGGCTGGCCATGCTGCTTTGGATGACAAATGAGAAGCTCATCCTGAGAGAGGCTGTTTCTCCTCCCACCAGTCATTAGATGCTTGTAGTTCTTTGAATAGGGATGGGACTCCAACCCACAAATTTTCCCACTTCCATGTTAATATGTCCATTGAGAGTGCCATTGTCTCGGTCTTGTTTATGCATTCATTTCTAGGAAACACTGTCCTATGGATTCTCAAGTCCTATTAAGAAGATACATACAGAAGGTGTTATCGTTAGGCAGTCTGAATAAATACAGGAGAATGCATATGCAAGCTGAGTGGCTTTTGCTGATTTTCTGCCCATCGCAATTTAGCATGGAATTTACTGTAATACAATCCATGCTGGGATTGGAATTCTGTAAATTATCTTTGCCAAACCAGTTTTTAAACCTTTTTTTCCTAAGTGTCCTGGGAATGGGAATCACTGATGACCCCAGAAACTCGAGAAACTAGATACCAATAAAACAAATAATACAGTTTTTAAATGGGGTACAGGTCTAAACATAGAATTCTCAACAGAGGAATCTAAAATGTCCAGGAAACACTTAAAGAATTGTTCAACATCCTTAGCCATCAGGAAATTCAAATCAAAATTTGAAACTTTGAGATTCCATTTTACACCTGTCAGAATGACTAAGATCAATAACACAAGTGACAGCTCATGCTGGCGAGGATATGGAGCAAGGAAATTCTCCTCCATTGCTGATGGAGATGTAAATTTATACAGCCACTATGGAAATTAATATGGTGGTTCCTCAGAAAGTCAATCTACCTCAAGAGCATAACATTCCTCGGCATATACCCAAAGGACACTCCATCCTACCACAAGGACACTTGCTCAATCATGTTCATTGTAGCTTTATTCATAAAATCCAGAAACTAGAAGCAACCTAGATATCCCTAACAGAAGAATGGATAAAGAAAATGTGGTATATTTACACAATGGAGTATTATTCAGCTGTTTAAAAAAAATGACATTATGAAATTCACAGGCAAATGGAAGGAGCTAGAAAAAAATCATCCTGAGCAATGTAACCCAGACTCAAAAAAGATAAATATAATACGTATGCACTTAGAATGGCATATTAGCCATTAAATAAATGATAAGCAAGCAATACTCCATAGACCCAGAGAGGCTAGGTAAGAGAAGGAGTCTAGGGGGGACTCAAGGATCTCCCTGGAAGGAAATAGAATAGATTTTATGGGTGAATTAGAAGGAGGTAGGGACAGGAGCAGGTGGGATCAGGTAGGGGGAAATAGGGTGGAGGGAGAGAGTATGAGGAGAGATGGCTGAAACGGGGGCATTTGGGAGGTTGGTGTGGAAATTTAGTGCAATGGAAACTTCCTGGACTCTATGAAGATGATCCTAATGAGGATTCCTAATAATGAGGGATATGGAGTCTGAACTGGCCACCTCTTGTAGCCAGGTGAGGCTTCCAATGATGGGACCAAGGTGCATTCAATTGAGTTGTTGGCCAAGGGAGCCCCATAGAAATCCCCAAACAACCCAGGCTGCTGCTATGATAAAAGATTGCTCTCTGAAAAAAACGACAGCAGGGCTCCATTACTGAGGACAACACCCACACAACTCACTGAACCTGGAGAAGTCGAGTTGGTGCCTACAGGGAGCCTTCTCCCATATGTTCTAGTCACTTTCGAGCAGAAAGGTACTCTGCAGCCTACTGAAAGAGAAGTACGGACAACAACCCATACACAAATACTTTGATCTATAATCTGTCCTGCCTGCAAAATATGCTGTGGCAATAGCAACACAGAACATGTGGGAGTAACCACCCAATGTCTGATGTGACTTAAGGCCCACTCCATAAGAAGGAACTCACACCCTACAATGCTTGGGTAACCAAGAACAAGAGACTAGATAAGCCAGAAATTTAGGGTAAAACAAATCACTACTGGTCTTTACAAAATGAAACAAAACAAAACAAAAATCCAATAGAATGATTATTAATAATATTCTGCTATATCCATAGATCAGTTCATTGTCCAGTTATAATCAAAGAGGCTTCCTCCAGCAGCTGATAGGAACAGATGCCGTGACCCACCGCCAGACATTATGCAAAGGAAGAGTCTAAATTGGAGGTCTCCTTCCAATCCCTTCTCTTAGAGCTCAGGGAATCCCTCAGAATAAGAAGCAGAAAGATTGTAAGAGTCAGAGGGGATGGAAGACACCATGAGAACATCGCCCCTTGACTCAACTAAGCAAAGTGCATATAAGCACACAGAGACTAATGCAGCAAGCCCAGGGCCTACACAGGTCTGCACCAGGTCCTCTGCATATATAATACAGATATTAGCTTAATGTTTTTAAGGGACTCTTGAGTGTGACATGGAGTGGGACTCTGATTTTTTTTTTTTTTTTTTTTGGTTTTTCGAGACAGGGTTTCTCTGTGTAGCTTTGCACCTTTCCTGGAACTCACTTGGTAGCCCAGGCTGGCCTCGAACTCAAAGAGATCCACCTGGCTCTGCCTCCCGAGTGCTGGGATTAAAGGCGTGCGCCACCACCGCCAGGCTGGGACTCTGATTCTTATGCCTGCTTTCTGGACTCTTTTCCTCCTGTTGTGTTGCTGTGTCCAGCTTCAATATGGTAGTTTTTCTTTGTTGTATTATACTTTGTTATGTTTGGTTATTATCTCTTATAAGCCTGTTCTTTTCTAATAAGAGACAGAAAGGGAGTGGATCTCGAAGAGAGGGAACAAACAAGTCATAAGAAATTTTCCATCAATCCAATCTCCCTAAACTGTACAAATATTAAAAGCCCCCAAATATGTAATACACTGAAATCAAAACCGAAAGTGGCCAGGCAGCCATCATGCAGTTCAGCTCTGCTGGATCTTTGTCAAGCAGCTCTGCTGGCTTTATGACTTCTGCCATTCCATTCAGATATGGCTGCACCAAGAAAGATCCATAGAGTGACTGTATTAGAACCTATATATAAAAATATACCACAGCATTCTGAAGCCTGGGAATGCCTTCTGTTCTACCATGTTTCTGTTGTCAGCATTTATGATTTAAACAGGACGCTTTAGTTATTCATTATCTTTTCCTCAGACAGAAATAATCTTAACCAGGCACTGGCAAAGTGCAACCTATGGGCCAAACATAGCCTATGACCTAGTCATCATGCCACAGAACGTAGAGCTGATCTTTAGTTTCCATTTTATCTATAACACTTTTTGTACTGCTATTAGAGTTAAAAACCCACATTTCACAGACAGAGATGATTGGTAAATAGAAATATAGATAAATAGCTAATATTGATTGATTGATTGATAGATATGTAGAGATAGATGTAGAGATAGATAAGTATAAATGTAGAAATAGATAGATAAGTATATAGATAATAGATGATAGATGATAAGAGATACATACATACATACATACATACATACATACATACATACATACATAGTCAGGTAGTTGAAATTTAGCCAAAAAAAATGGTTTTAAAGGAAACACTCATTCTAAAGACACATGTTGGCCTATTACTTAGAAGAATCCAAGACTAATTCCTGCTGTATTAAAAGGAAATCATCCCCCTTAGAGACTGATTCATAAGTGCTGAAACAGATACAAAAGACAGGCCCAGACATTGGAATGCTAGATCACTGGTTCACAGTGAGGAATCCCTTCACACACAGAAATATGCAATGACCATATGCTATGCGCCTGCTCTCCTGCGTCAAGCTAGAGGGGAAGCCGCAGCTGAATCAGAAGCCATTTTCTTGATTTTCTAGGAAAAGGTTTATTTATTGTCAATCAGGGGAAAAAATAACAAGTACATTATTAGTGCTTTCTCGTGTGTAGATGAGAAAACTGGAAATTTAGTGATATCAGGCTAAGGTAGCAGGGTACCCCCATCAGATCACAGTGGTGCAGAAATAGCTGAACGCAGCGTTGAGAGCTCCTTTCCCTGTGCCGCTGAAATGATCCAACTTTCTTTTTGTTGCAATTGTGTCTCTAGATGCATAACTCATGAAGCCCATGTGATCTATTACTTTTAGGTGGCTTTACCAACCTCTGTTCTAGGTTGTCATATGTCTTCTATTTGTACACTCCAACAGAAGTCCATCACGTGATTATTTATTTATGGTTCCTTCCACATAATTGCTGTGGGGATTGAACAATACAGTTTGTGTAAATGTGTCTATTATGGTGCCAAGCAGGTAGGAGGGACTCAAGAGTATACTACGAGAGGCAGACATGAGAGCAGTCAACTAGACTACAATACAAGGGGCACTACGTATATGTGCAAAGCGCTCTCTGTCGTGACCTAGAGATGAACTGTCTCCAGGACTTTTTCAGTGTTCAACACATACAGCTGTAATCATTTCTTCACCATTTTTTGTCACCGTTCCCCGGCTATAATCCACAGCATAAATATCCGTCTACGCATGGGGCCCAGCATTTAACACTGCACCTTAGAATGCGGTCCAGCTCCTGCTGAGTGTAGCATAAACATCACTTCTCTGTTAACTCAGACCAAGCCAAGAGGCTGCTCATGTGGGGCTTACTGCTACCCAACTCCTGCGGTTTTTGTTATGTCGATTATTCTCACATCAAGTTCCTCCAATCCTGGCTCTAGGGAACTGATTTCAGTGGAAACAAAAAGACCCACACAGTACATTTGCTGACACTATTTATTTCTTCTAAATGATAGACACCCTGTTTTCCTTTTTTTTTTTTTTTTTGCATCATAGCATCATAGCCCACATGGTAAGCCAGAAAATTTAAAGTCACAGCTGTATCTGAAGAGTCAACACTATCAGGTCTGAAATTGCTCTCAACTTAGATTGCTCCATCCTTTCACACCTATTGATTCATTGTCTTTAAGCTGGTTTACCAACTATATCGTGGCAGGAATTGTTCTAAAACACTTTAAAGAATATTACCTAGCTACGCTGCAGTGGTGCACACCTTTAATCCCAGCACTGAAGAGACAGAAGCAGGTAGATCTCTGTAAGTTTGAGGCCAGCCTGGTCTACAGAATGAGTTCCAGGACAGCCAGGGTTACACAGAGAAACCCTGTCTTGAAAACCTAAAGACCAAAAAAAAAAAAGTTACCTCATGCTATTCTCCTAATAACCCTCTGAGAGGCAACCCTACAATTATCCTAGAAGCACAGAAAGGCACCAGCACCCTCTCACACATGCATGCTGCCTGTGGATATGTACATGAATGCAGGCAATCTGGCTCCGGAGTGTGAGTCATCTCCATTTTGGTCCTCAGTCTCTTAGTTCAGTGTCTCATTATTGCTATCCTAACCATCGTAATAGCCCAACCGTTAATCTCCCTGTCTCCAGGCTAGTCTCTCCCTGTTTGAACTTGTTATCCACACTTGGATTGTAGAGACCTACTGAGGGTGAAACTAGGAATGAATCAGAAGAGAAATAGCAGAAACTGATATACAACTCAAGTACTATCTTGTTGAAAAGTGGGAGGCTCTTCTGAAAGAGTGCTGTCTGGGCCACTCACTGAGCCTAATGCAACTGGACTTATGTTCAGGCCTTTAGGAGCTTACAGCAAATCCCACCCTTACCCTGAACCCCAGCCAGAGGAAGGGACTTATGAAATAACAAAACAAATGCATGTAAATCTTCACTTTTATTTTATTAGCAATATCTAAAGCATGTAAATTTCAGGATAATGTGACCCAAAGTCAAGGGGAAAATATAGCTACAAGAAAATCAATGGGTAATTCAATTAACAGAATTAGCAGCTCTGTAATAAACATAGGGTTGTGTTTTAAATCTGGAATGGCCACCATAGGCTCATGTTCCCCAGTTGGAGGGACTTTGGGGAATCTGAGTAATCTTTAAGAAGTGGCCCTGGCTGGAGGGTATTGATCATGAAGAGTGGGTCTTAAAAAGGTATATACAGCTTGCCCTGCCGCCACTCCAGTCTGTGTTTCCTGGTCCTCCATGGGACAAGAGGGACAAGAAGCTTCTACCAAAAGGTCCCGTCAAGCCATTCTACCATGGCTTCCCCACTATGATTAACTGGACTCTTAGACATTTGAGCCAAATAAACTGTTCCTCCATTAAGGTAGTTTCTCATGGCAACACAAAAGTAACTAACATACAATGTAACCAATCTGCTGCAAATGTATGTATGTATATATGTAGTATGTGTGTATATATATGTGTGTGTGTGTTGTATGTATAATTATATATATATATATATTGGCTCTTATATTTCTCTTTTCATATATATATATATATATGAAAAGAGAAATATAAGAGCCAAAAATGATAAAAGAGTGAAAATTCTAAGGTTTGAAACCCAACTGTCATTGAATGGTCTTAGAATCTGATTGGATACTAGAAGAAATCATGAGGGCATTTGAATACTTGAACGAAGAAATTCAAACTAAAGGAGCGAGAAAAAGAAAAGAGTAAAAAAAAAAAAAACCTAAGAACACAGATGGTATGCTGGTATGTGAAAGTCAAGTTATCTAGTACATATGCAAATGCAATCTCAGAAGGAGAAAATGGAGGCATGAAAATGGACGAAAGGAATTGAAGAAAAATTAGTCAAAAGTTTCCCAAATTTAGTTTAAAAATAAACCCACCCATTCAAAAAATTTAATAAACTCTGAACTGTTAAAATTAGAAACGTTTCATCTAGGCACACTACAATCAAGGTTCTAAATATAACACATAGAAAGTAACTCTTGAGAGAATTTAGACAAAGATAGCATATTACCCTCAAATAAATCATGATAAGGTGACTTCTGAGGTCTCATTAGACAAATGTAAGCTAGAAACCAATGAGACATCAGTTCACAAGAAGGAAGGAGAAAGACAGAGAAAGGAAGGAAAACTGATTAGAGAGGAGGTAAGGGAAGTACGAGAAGGAGTCAGCTACTGTAACAAACACCCTAGACCAAGTGACCTTAACAACTGGTTTCCCATAGTTCTGGAAGCTGAAGATAAGGGATTAAGGTGCTGGCATAGTTGAGGCATGGTGAAGTCTCCTCCACATTGCAGGCCAATGTTCCTTGTGTTCTTACATGGAGAAAAGAGGGTAAATTAGTTCCCCACCCGTCCATATGGCTACTGATCTCACTAGGGTTCCACTACCTTGATCCGGTAACTCCTAAAGGTCATCTCCAAATGCTTTCCTAATCCCTTTCACGCCAGGAATTAAATTTCAACACATTAATTTTAAAGAAATACAAACATTCATAGTATAGAGACCATATTCAACTGAAAAAAATCTTTAAAAGTAAAAATGAAGCCAGTTATGATGATACATATTCTAATCCCAAAAGGATCTCAAACATTTAAGTAAGAAATGCAAAACAAAGACATATTTTAATTAATGAAACCTCGAATTCATCATCAGAAAAACAAAACACACACATAATAAAAATACCTTCAAAGGAATTAACTACAAAAATAAATATCCCATGAGGAATCAAAAGATCTAGAAGCATATTTGAAAAGAGATTGCTAGGCTGCTAAGTGTCTGATAGCTGTTACAATATTAGTTACAAGGAAAGCAAATTAAAACCACATTGAGGGAAACTTCACACCCATTAGGATAGCTAAATTTAAAGCAACTGGCCATAAATATTAGCTCTGGGCATGTTCACACATATCCTATCTTCTAAGATTTGCCTGACATGCACAAAACTTTGGTTTGATCTCCAGAATAATTAAGAAAATGTAAATAAATAGAAAACAGTATTGGTATTTGTGGAGCAACTGAAAATTCATATATTTTTAGTGGGAGACCAATCACTTTGAAAATATGCAGGGATAATTTTTATAAAATTAAAACTTCACAAGCTCCAACAATCTGTCTTCTGGAAAAATGCATGCATACATGCACAGAAAAACTTATAGAAATGTTTGAAAATCCAAAAATGGAAACAACTTGAGAATCTAGCTGCAGAAAGACACACAAACAGAAACTATAATGGCACACTTGTACGTGCTAAGAATGAGTGAAAGACTGAGACAGGAGACAAAATGAAGACATACTAAAAGCATTGTGTTAAGGGCATGAACACAACATATTTGACTCCATTCATATGAAACCCAAGAAGGAGCAAAGTGTCTTACTCTGCATGGCCCCAGGAACCTGACAGGACAGATACACAGACAAAGAAAATCTGGGATCAGGTGGGCTGGACTCTCTGACTAAGACCCCTCAGAACCCCAGAAACTTAACATGTTTATTATAAACAGTTGGACAGGGAGGCGGGGTTATTGCATACAGCTGAACAAGGAGATAGGGTTAGCTGATCTCTGCAGGGAAGCAGTCTTCAGGGGGAAGAAAACTATGGTGGGCATTTTCTGCATACACTGTCAACATTTGTACTCAGACCTGAGGAAGGTTTTGCCATTCCTATGAGCCTCACTTGGGGAAGGCTTTGACACTTCCATGGGACTCTTCAAAGTATTTGAGTCCTTGACATGACCATGCCCTTGTCAAGAACACATATTCACTCGGGACTTCACTTGATTCCTTCAGCTAATCTATGTTGATGGAAATCACAAACGTAGTTAGCTCTTCTTATTGGAACTGAATAAAACAGAACACGAAGGAAATCCTAGCAAAATTGCTCCATGCCTTCATTTAAATGTGAATTATGTTTGTCCAAACCCATCGACCTCTATTTTAAAGATATGTCCTCAGTAAATAAACATCCACTTGTACTGATTACAACTAACATTTACAAGCAAACTTGCTATATCCCCTTGAAGTGTGTGCCTTCTGCAACTCACAAAAACCTTTTAACCTACACTGCGGTTGATAACATATAGAGCTGGACCCAACCAAGCATTATGAATTTTCATTCATTATTGAGTTAATGTCCAATTGGTTTTGAGCATGGCACAAGTAAATATTTTCATGTACAATTTCATTGTCAGTCTCGAATTTATCATTTTTACTTATTTATCAGAAACTCACACTTGCATCTTGTAACATGAGGAATAACTCTAAACTCCAGTTATGTTCCCAGGTGGGAAAACCCACAAATCCCCAGAACAGGACCATCCATCCAACTCTAAACAAACACTTAATTCCTTTGTCTTAGTGATTGATCTAACATGTGCAGGCAACTCATTCTGGGCCATCAGAATCTTTTCCAAGCATCATAGCTTTTAGAATTGGAGGAAAAGCATTTTTCTTTTTGTAGATGTCCTGGATGGATATAACCCGGGGGTTTCTAGAAGTATTCTGCTATATCTGGCAGGTCTGTGATCTCGGCACAAAAAGTCAAGTAAAAGGGAACCTACCGAAGAAGGAGAATTCTGAATTACAATGAAACTACCCATGGCTGCTTCCTACCTTATTATGTGCAGGTGGAATTGTCAAATAACAAAACCAGAAAAAAGATACAGGAGAGGAAGCAACAGGACAACATCTCTCATGAAAACTGACATCAGAACCCGAAACAAAGCATTACATCTTACTGAACAACAATTAAAAGGAATTATAGAGTATAAGAAAGAAAAACTTATTAATTAATGTCATCCATCACATCACCAAGCTAAAGAAGAAAAAGAATGTGATGATATGCAAAAAAAAAAAAAAAAAAAAAAGAACCTGACACTATCCAACACATACTTATTATAAAACCTACCACATGGGAACTAGGGAGACGGCTCGGCCAGCCAGTGCATATCTTGCAAGCATGAGGACCTGAGTTTGATCTTCAGGACCCACAAAAAAATGCAGATGTTCACACAAGGTCTTAACTCTACATAAAAATCTACAGGCAACTGAGTAAAGTTGGGACCAGGAGAGGTGGTCCTTCCTAGGGAAGAGCACACCAATTGGTTTTCCAGTTTCAAACAATCAGCCCTGAAAACACACACACAAGTAACATTATATGGACTCAATACGTTATACTGCCCTTCCAGAGGATCAGAGCTCAGTTCCCAGCAGGTATCTCACAACTGCCTGCAATTGCAGTCCCAAGGGATCCCCTTCTGGCCTCCATGGGCACTTTTACTCAAGCACACATACTGTATCCCACCCATGTATGTATACATAATTAAAAATTAAAATCTTTTTTTTTTAAATAAAGAGGATGATCTCTTTAGGATGACACCAAAGTTATACTCTAACCTCCACCTTTTAATACACACACACACACACACACACACGCACGCACGCACGCACGCACGCACGCACACGCACACGCACACGCACACAATTAGTTTGTATAGAGAAAGAACTTCCTCAACTTCTAAAAGAAAAGCCACTCCCCCCCCAAAAAAAAAAGTGAAGTGCTTCATGGGGAGGAGTGTGCTACAAACAGATATCCCACTTATAACTGTGCATTCCATACTCTTATTCTCTGCAGTTGTAGGTCTCTCTGTGTTAATCACTATCTACTTCAAAAAGAGATTTGTCTGATGATGTTTAAGACATGGGCTAACCTGTGTGTATAAAGATTAGAACTTAGGGGAATGGTTTATTATTATGTCCATTTAGCAAGATGATAGTATTAGGATCTTGCCTAGGGCCTATGACCTAGCCAGTTACAGATTTTTGTCCTAGTTAACCATACTAAGCATGAGTTCTGTCTAGTGGAATGGGCTTTAAATCCCAACAGAAAATAGTTGGTTACTCCAGTCACATCCATGCCACTATTGCCCCAATGGACAAATCTCGCCAGGTCAGTCATCACTGTAACTCACAGAGTTCTCAACTGTGTCAGGCTGTTGGTTACTTTTTCCCTGATCACATTCATGGAACCCTCTAACACTATGAAAGCTAGCCAGTATGGATGAAACTTCTAGGTCAGCATGAGCTTGAGTCCTCCATGTTCTATGACTAAAGTTGTGTGGTGTTTTCAGCTCTAGGATTTTAACCATCAAGATGTGAGGGATAATCAAGAAAGAGAACAGAAAAATGATAAGATTCAGAGGTAGCATAGGTTTTCAGTATTTGCTGGATGTGACTGGGCTTTTTTGCACATAAACTCACAGCAGCACGCACAGACCTGCCTGAGATCAAGCCAACAAAATCTCATCATGGATGGAGGAGCTCATGGGGCCCACCCCTGGCTGAGGAACTATTAACAACTGATGGCTACTAGAAGAGAAAGATTCAGTTTTCTTTGGATGTGTGGCCCATAGGAGGCTGCCCATGCTCCAGTAGATGGCCCTACAGCCATACACACATAGGCAACACTGAGTACACTGTGTGCCTTTGTTAAACGAGCACATGAATTTGAGAGTAAAACATTAGGGGGGGTGAGTTGGATGAGAAGAATGCCAAGGCCTGGATTTGATTAAAACACATAATTCACACACACACACACACACACACACACACACACACACACACATATACATATATATGTATATATATATACATATATATATTTCTCAAATTATTTTTAAAAGTCATCATGAAGAAGTCTTATAGCTTAACATCATACTTAATGTTAAGAGGCTCATTGCTTTCATCCTGGGTCTAAAAACAAGGTAAGGATATTTCTTACTACTTCTAATAAATATCATAGAAGAAATCAAAAAATAGAACATCAGAAGACAACCTAAACAACATCAGTCCATCCAACAAGTTTGATACGTTGTTTTTTTATTAAAACTGAAAACGTCTGCTCTGTTAAGTGCATTCTTAAAAGAATGAAAAGATAAACACATATTATATGGATATATTTGCAAAACCTTCATGTGTTGAATAATTTATATCTAAAATATTCAAAAAATATTCTAAAACTCAACAATATATAAGCAAGCCACTCAAATTAAACCAAAAAAATCTGAATGGGTGCTTAAAAAACATACACCACTGGTAAGTATGAATATGAAAAACTGTTCCACACAGATGATTTGGGGGCTGCCATAGCAGAGAAACAATGAGGCACTAACTATATACCTGCTAGAAGGGCTACAACCAACAAGAACAACAATTTTTAAAAAACAAAGTGTTGTTGACAACATGGAAAACAGGACTCTCTCACTCAACGCTGATGGACAAACTAAGCTGCCACCGCTTTGGGCATCTCACCACTTCTCCACAAAGCTACAGTTGTATACAAGGCAGCAATTGCATTACTAGATATTTATCTGACTGAAGGTCCACATAAAAGCCCTGAGCATGAGCACTTGTGGTGACTTTACTCATAATTGCCACACACTGGATTCAAGAAAGAGATTCCTTAGGCAAGTGGACATGGAAACTGTAGTATGTCTACATAATGGCCATTATTCAGCAAGAAAACAAATTGAGCTGCCAAGCCATGAGAACATGGGGGAACACTAATAAATGAACAAAGCCTTGTGGAAAATCTGTATGCTGATTCTAATAAGTTCAAAGTAAAAATGATGAGTGGATTCTAACATAGATAGCAACAGCAAAAATAGACTCAGGAATATATGTATATGTGTGTATGTACATATATGTATATGTACATATACATTATATATATTTATTTGTGCATACACATAAGTATGTATTACAATATTAATTAAAAAGAGGCTACCAACTTTAGAGTCAGGGCATAGGGAGGTTTTGATGGAGGGGAGCCTAGTGGGCCAGAAAAGAGAAAAGAGAAACCAGAGGTGAAGTAATTCTATTTTGATTAAAAGCATAATTAAAACACAAAATGAGTGGTTTCCACATGTTGGTAGATAGAATGATGAAAGACTAGGTGAGCACATCCTAGTTTAGAGCACTATGAACACTATGAACACTATGTATGCTATCACAATGAATGAGCATGGACATTGCTTATTTATTAACACTAAATTAACTTATTTATTAAGAATAATTAACTTATTTATTAAAACTAAAGTCTATAGATATTTATTATAACATAGCAGTATTAATTATCATAAATGTGTGACAGTGATCCATAAAAGAAGAAACTTTGTTGGAGGAAGGAGCCTACAAGAATCCTCTGTGTATCTGCCCTACTTTCCTATTAATATAAACTGTTTTTAAAATTCATTCTATTATAATTAAACAAACAAATAAGATGGAGCTAAGCATGATGGCAGGTATCTGTATTCCCAGTGTTTGAAAGGCTGAGGCAGTGCAAGAAATATTTTGTATGTCAAGATAACCTTAAATGAATCCAAAAGTGTTCAATTAGTTTCAAAAGTCCTCAGGAGACAAATTGAAGTGGCTTTCCCTAGCACAAATTCTTTAATTTGCTCATCAACAAAAATAATAGTTGCAGTGCACTGAAACATATTAGCATGTTTGTTTTCATGAAGGTATTACAATGTAAACAAAGAGTGTAATGAGTCCTCCTCACATGCTAATATATGTATAATGCAATTTTATATGTATATATACACATATATATATATAACACAGTATGTGCAATGCTAATGTATATTATGTTACATTGAAAATGAGTGAGTAAAATCAAACCTCTCTTCTGCCTTTCTCATACTAATGTGCTGTTGGTTAGTCTAATGGTAGGTCAGAGAGTTTGGATGAGAAAGGGTGGCTAGAAAAAAAATCACCATTTTACTGAGCAGGTTATATATAGGAATATATGCATATTCTTATACAGCTATGCATGCAATAACAATTAGTAGGGAGATGCTGTTGAATACTACTACTTTTGTACACTGGTTTAATAAAATGCTGATTGGCCAGTAGCCAGGCAGGAAGTATAGGTGGGATAAACAGACAAGGAGAATTCTGGGAAGAGGAAGACTGAGTCAGGAGATGCCAGCCCGCCGTCCAGGGAGCAGCATGTAATGGCACAAGGTAAAGCCATGGAACACGTGGCAACATACAGATTAACAGAAGTGAGCTGAGTTTAAATGTAAGGGCTAGTCAATAGTAATCCTGAGCTAATGGCTGAGCAGTTTTAGTTAATATAAGCCTATGTGTGTTTACTTGGGTCTGAGCGGCTGCAGACCAGGAGGGACACAGGAAACCCTTCAGCTACTGGGAGACAAGGGCCATGAATTTGAAGGAAAGTGGCGAGGGGTATATGGGAGGATTTGGAAGGAAGAAAGGGAAGGGAGAAATGTAATTAATCCTTAAAAAAGAAAACTCACCCTTTTGTCCTTCCAGTAAATGACTTGCTGTAAGCAGTGGGTATCTAAGTCTGCTATTACACAAAGGGAGAGAATCAGGCATGTTTTGCCTTCTGATAGAACACTCCATCTGCAAGATGGTCTTGTAAAAACCAAACTGAACATAAAGCTCATCAAAACTCTTGGCTTAACTGCTAGTCCCCCAAGTACACACTACACAGACGGCAGAGAAAACTGCTCCAATACGTAAAACAACAGGGCTTTCTTTCCAACAAGAATCAGAAGAAGCAGAAAATAAAGGAGAAAAAATATGAAGTGGAAAAGGAAAGAAAAAAAGTAAAAGAAAGTTTTTTTTAATCATTTGCTATAAATGGGTCCATTTGAATATTGATTTAAGCAAAATAGAAAATAAATCCACACGCGACATTAATGAAACACTGATGATCTGCATGGTTCTTGGATCTTCGACAGATGAAGAAATTGTTCTTTGATTCAGGGTTTAATTCTATTTTCTTTATATTAATAAGTGAGTTTTGTGGAGAGATACTGAAATGCAGAGAGATGAATTAAGGTGATTTCTGACACTTGCTTCAAAATTTCAGGCTGAAAGTGGATGTACAATGTGTAGCCGGGAATACAGAATGAAATAACTGAGAAGTACCAGTCATGTACTAGGTCCACGGGATTTTATTACTCTATTCTTGTTCATGCATAAAACTCTTGATAGTGAAATGTTTATTTTTCTCTACTTCTGGATGGCGATTTTGTTCTATTCTCCAAGACTTCTTACAAATGCCCCAAGAGTAATACCATCAAACCCTTCAAAATGTTCTCCTCCTGGAATTGGAGACTTGTTTACCCACAAAGCAGCTCACTGTCCTCTTAGCCAGGCTCACATCTGCCCCAAGGAAACAGGAGACAGCGCTGAGGCAAGAATAGCTGCACCCTGGTCAGGGGTTAAGGGGAAAGAGAATTAGAGGTAGCGGCCCTCCAGGAACCTCACTTTCAAGAGTCCACAGACATGAATCTAAACTAAAGTATTCATGATTGATTTGCTGCATGCGTTCAGGAAGGCCCAACTCCCACCTAGGCCTAGAGCAAGTCCGCAGAGGGACGCAATAAATATGGGGACCTGGAGTTCTCCATCGGAAGTCCGTGCTTAATTACTGCACCGTCTTCATTACTATTCCTTAATATGGAACTTAAAGATCTAGCTACTTTAATTGGTGGAGGGGAAACCTTCCCTCATAATTTAAAACACTAATTTGATGTTTTTCTCTCTACTCTCCTAAGCTCTGTAGATAATACTTACTATGTGACCTTCGTAAAGATAAGAATGCTTAAAATTATTAAAAGTTCTGTTCCACTACCCCAACCTAAGATTCAGAGTTCACTGGGACTTTTTGAATCTCCTTTCTCTCTTCCTGCAGTGGACAGCTGCAGGATAATGTTGGCAACTCTGAACCCGGAGGGGAGGGCGTCTCTCTTCCTCCCTTTCTCCCTTTGGTCTTCCTAGTCTTTTTTTTTTTTTTTTTAAAGTAACTCCCTCCTATATGAGATGTACCACACCATTTGTTCCAGGGTGCTTTGCATGATAATGGGTCCCTTCAGTTTCCAGGCTCACAAAGAATCCAGTTGCTGAGGGAACCAGGCAGTAACATCAACAACAAAAAAGAAAATTGCCCGTTTTGGGTTTTTTTTTTTTTTCCCACTGAAACTGCTCTTATTCTTCATCTAATTTTTCAAGCAATTTTATCTTTTTAAATGTAAATACTGGTAAGGATTCAGAAAAGCCATCCAACTATTAACACTTCAGGTGTAATTAGTACCTCTTCCTAAACTCTACCTTCTCCGTGGAGCAGACTCCTTTAGAAGTATTATTACTACGTTCCTTCTTGTGTGGGCCCCTAGACATCTTCAACTAAATGTCTGTAGGTGGGACTCTCTGATTACAAAGGCTGAGTGAAATTAATGTTATTAATGTACCAAGGTGTGAAGTAGTAACTGCAACTGGCTTCCTGAAGAACTATGTAGATTGCGCCTTGGAAGCTACCAATCTGTCCAAAGTGGCGCTGTGACATCGTTTTTTTTTTTTACCAGCTACGAAGAAAATGGGCAACGTTCATGCATTGTGGAGTCGCAGTGCTGGAGAGCAGCTTAACCGAGCTAATGATAGCTACAGCAGCCAGAATCACGGGGCTCTTACACATCTGC
Source organism: Peromyscus maniculatus bairdii (assembly GCF_049852395.1). Taxonomy (NCBI): domain Eukaryota; kingdom Metazoa; phylum Chordata; class Mammalia; order Rodentia; family Cricetidae; genus Peromyscus; species Peromyscus maniculatus. The sequence continues at coordinate 47,107,259 of NC_134862.1, read as the reverse complement.
ATTTCTTGTTCTTTTCTTTATCCTGCCCTCAACTAAAAAAAAAGAAAAAAGAGAAAAAAATGCCTAGGAGCTTTGCCTCGGAGCCGCTGGCTGCCTTTGTGAATCTTCCTTCGCAAGGGAGGCTTGGAGGAATGTGCAGAATGCTTTCTGTTTCTTCTGTGTTTCCCTTACAGGAAGGACAGTCCTGTAAAGTGCTCTTCACGAGCTCTTAGACACGTCTTCTGAAGCCTTCAAACGATGCAGCCTTTGGGGTGCTGATCTAAAGCTACGAGTGATGTCGACAGGTAGATCCTCCTTGGAGTCAAAATTCCTGGAGCTCTTCTGTGTTCCCCCAGCCTAGATCATTCTTGCCAAATTTAGAAAACTGAACTATGTTCAACCCACATCAGTGATCTCAATCATTAATTTAATCACTCATCCATTCATTCAGTTAAGAGATCAGTCAAGAGGATTTACTGACCATCTGTTATGGGCTACCACTATATTAAGTGATGTTCATATAAAAAAAAAGTAAAATCATCCAAACAAAACTCACAATCTAGGGAGGATTCGAACACAGCAGCTTAGACCCAGAGCTCTGACAGCCAGGGAAAGAGTAGAAGGTATTTTTAGGCCATGGAAGCAGATTGACAAAAGGCTACGCTATCCTGGCCTGTAAAAAAGTACTCAACGAAAAGAAATAGTTTTTATGGTGTGTTCTTTATGGTGCCAATGAGGCCTCTCCCTTACCCCCTGCAAAAAGTCAAATCATAAAATAAAACCACGATTATAGGCTGGTAACAGAGCTTTGATCTTTGGTGTCAAGAAATCCTATCTCCCAAAAGTCCCTGTTAACTGTGAAGGAAGTTTGCTCATTAACTTTTACAGGACTCTTCTGTTACATCCCACAACTGGTGTAAATGAAAGGATCATGTTCCGTGCGGAGGGTACACTCCAAGTGTTGATAATGTGTGCTGTTAGTACTCTGGGCCATAGTAACGACTTCATTGCTTTAAGAAAGATTGTTTTAGCTACTTCAGAACTCAGGTAATAGAGGTTGGAGAAAATTAAAAAGCATGTATAATTTAAAACTCTCTTCAGACAACATCTAAGAAGTGTTCTTATTAGAGATCAGCCTGTAAGATTATCATAAGTCAAAATGTCTTTGGGCTACCAGATAAGCAAAAGTATAAGCCGTCCCGGTTACCCGACAAGAGTTTTGGAATCATAATGACTTCCACTCAGCTGTCGCCTACTGAACTACTGAACTCTGAGGTCCCTTTCTCACAGGTATTGCTCAGAGGAGACTGCCTTCTTCAGCCGCCTGCTCTCTCTAGCCATTGTCAACTACTATTGTGCCATGAGTTCAGAAGTGACTAACCTAAACACATACTTAGAGTGATCAACAGCGAGGGCCCCCAAAACTCTTTCAAGGTTGTCCACTTGTTATTTTAGTTGCAAGTATGAAAGTAATTAATAATTCAAAACAAAACAAAGCAAAACAAAAAAAACCCAAACCATTGGATTACGCTACCTTCCCGTGTAATTTGACACTGGATTTATTTTTGACTCAATGTTGGGAGGAAGACCATATTTTTTTTCAGTGTTTGAGGCACTTTAAATGTAAAAGCATGCCCTTCCTTAAGTTGCCTGCAATTCTAAGTCTTTGACTGGAGCAGCAGAATGATCTCATAAATAAAGAGCACAGCTCTGCATACCTGGCTCTGAGAACCACTTCCTGCACCTGAACAATAGACCTTGGACCAATGGAAAATACATTCTCAGCTAGACTGTTAGAGTATGTGAAAGGAAAAGTATCAGTTCAGGACCAGGTTCTCAGGACAAAGGAGAGTTCTTTGCCCCACAGGGACAGAGGGCATGGTAAGGGACAAAGTCAGGAGACAGGGGACAAGGGAGAAGGGGAAGGGAACAGAGAAAGGAAAAAGGGGGCGGGGATGTTTGTCACCCCCCCCCCAGGGGGTGGGGGGGTCGGCAAAGGACCGCCTCTGGATAGAAAGGAGACAGACATGGCCCAGGAGCAAATGATGGGAAGCCCTGTGTTAGGATGAGGTGTTTAATTTTAATTGGGCATGTTAATTAGGTGAACCAAAGGGGGCTTTTGATTGCTGGACTTCAACACTTTGATTGCTGGACCTTGGTGGTCAGCCTCTGGGGGAGGAAGCCGCAGAATAAGGGAAAAGACCTGGGTGGCTGGCTTTAGAAATGGAATCTAAAGGCTCTTAGCAAAGCAGAGGGAATTGGAGAGAAGGGCAAGGCCCTTCAGGATACAGCCCCTGAGGCAGCCGGAAAGCAATCAGCTTTCCCCACAGCTGTGTGTCTCCTGGTACACCTTCTCATGGTTAAAAAACCTTAGCCCCAAGCCTTCCAGTCGCACCCAGGCTACACACACAGTGTGGAAACCGGTCTCGTGGTTTGTCTAGAAGTACTAGCCATATTGTGTAGTTTCCTTCTGATATGGAAAAACTGCACATCTTATGGTGCATTTAGATAGCATGGCATTTCATCAGCGAGAGTGGGCACAACTACGGGCGAGGTAAGAGGGTGCCAGTCAACAAGCACTTCCTCCACAGAAAGGTTTGTGAGGGTTCAGTTAGCCAGAACTTGCTCAATTGTAAACCCCAGTGAAGAAATGACTGGGATAAACACAATCACACACACACACACACACACACACACACACAGTGGTAAACAGCAGTCACATCCAATAGTCTCAGATTTCAAAACGTTCATCCCTTCCTCATTTGAATCCCTCCTTCCTCTCTCAGTTCTTGCTTGCATCCACAGACGCTCTTTACCTTTGCTTCAAATTTCCCCTCACTCCGGCCCGTCACTCTTGCCTCTCTATAGCCACCTCTCTCTTCTACCTTGGAATCCTCTTCTTGTGCCACCTTGATTTCATTACTGTATCGTGAAAGCAGGAAAGAAAGAGCTTGTGTGAGAACAGTTCACGAGTCCTCAGAGAGGATGAAAGGGAAGCCCCGGGAAGTCTGTCAGTCACCTGGCAAAGCTGAAGGAAAGACCCCAAGAAAGTAGGGCATGACAGGCAACTTTTATTTGAGTGTAGATGACACTGAGAACCTGGGAACCACCGAGGAAAGATGCCCACCGGCTCCTGACAACCATAGGAGCGAGCAGAGGTCCAGAGTGTCCAATGTACCAGGACTTGTACAAGCACCATCTTATCTCGTCCTCAGAGCAGTGTGGCAGGGTGGATTTTATTAGTCTTGTTTTGGGGGAGAAGAAATAGATGGAATAATTTTGAGCTAAGGCAGGTTTTGGGGGGATTCAGGGCAAGACACAGGAAGCAATTCCCTGCTCAATTCTTCCCTTCCTCTGATTCTTCAGGAAAGGCTCCCAGTTTGCTTAGAGGTAAAGGAGGTTAAATCTTCATGGTTCATTCTGACAGCTTTAAAACAAAACAATGAAAAAAAGTCCTCTGCCTGCCCCTACACCTTTTATATATTTTGTAGCTAAAAGAGAAGAAAGAGAATCCTGAGATGCAGGCGCTCACATACCTTCCACGTGGACCTAATACAATGTATTTCCATTCCTGCCCTGCTTTCTCTTTCTTTCTACAGCCTGCCAACAGTATTTCTAATTAGGGGCTCACCCTTTCTTCTTAAAATAAGGAACGGTATAAAGCCTTCCATGTTCTGCTTTTATGGAAGGGACATAGAAACACATTAGTTCAAGGCACGCTGCATTCTGTTTTCCATACCAAAGTGATCCTTATAAACCCCAGCTCACTGTATAATTAATGGCCCTTTCCTCATGCTCTCAGGCAGAAGCTGATTACCAGTCTAGGTCAGAGAAAAACATTTCTCTGGTGTAGGGCTGCACAGTTGAATGTGTTGTGAGGAATGTGTGCTGCCCTTTGATTTCTTCTTCTCTGCTCCAGTGGGGGGCAGCATGCTGGGCTGGGGAGGCAGTCACTGCCTTGCTATGACACATACTCTGGTTCTCCATACACTCTGGGAAATGACCTAAGACCCACTGAAATCCTGATCACAAGGGTCCTTCGGATTCTCCTGCAAGGGGAGCAGATGTCCGCGAGGGAATAGTCTAGATGCAGCCAACCGAAACAATATTTTACACCGTGTGAAAGTTGATATTTCTGGGGAAAAAAAAATAATAGAGGAGCCCTTCCTGACTACACTTGCTTTCACTCACAAATTGCTGAGGTATCGTTTCTTGTGCAGATTAAAACTCGCGTTTGTGTTTTAAACTTCAGCAAAAGGAAATCATGTGTCCTCTGAAGCAGAGAGAAAAATCTACAGAATAAATCTGTCACGTAGGACATTAGAATATTAAAGTGAACACGGCTTTCCATGTCTATAAAGTCAGCCAAATTTTATAGTTCAAAGCAGAGCTGTCAATAAAACTTTCTGGATGGTAGACACGTACTATGGCTCGCTCTCCAACGTGGCATCCACCAGCCCCACATGATTGTTAATCACCTAAACTATGGCAAAAAAAAAAAAAAAAACACTAAAATTTCAGTCTGATAACATTGAACTGATATTTGATTAAATTTTAGTTCAACCTAATTAAATTTAAGTAACCACATCTAGCCAGTGGTCCTCATATTGGACAATACAGTTTTAAACTATAGTATGAGCCTCTTATGTAACGAGCATATTAATAGAATTTTAATAAGTCTAATATGGCTTCCTTAGTATTTATTGAGTATCTTTTGTCTCTCAAAACCCTAAGGTCAATGGCATCTGCTAAGTGTCATCAGCCAAGAGGAGCCACTGGGCCTGCGACTGCCTTAAATCTATGGCCCTGCCTCCACGTGACATAACTGAGCCAACAGCCTGAAGAAACACTGGTACTTGGTTCTTTATTCAACTCCACTTCAGTACCGTTTTATGAAACTAAGAAAGCCAAGCACTCAGGTGCAGGCAGGGCCTAAGGGAGACGAGCCTCACATTGCCTGTTTGTACTATTTCCATTGTCCTTAGAAAGATCTGTGTTATAACAGAGCTGAAAAGAAATAAAACCAAGCAATTTGAACTGGATGTAGCTCAGTACTGGGGTGCCTGTCTACATGCCTAGGCTCTGGGTTCAATTCCCGGTTCTGTAGAGATAAAGAAACAATGCTTTGTGGGGGGGCATCCCCCATAACTCCCACACTTTGGAGAATGAGGCAACAGGAATATTGTGAGTTTAAAACCCACCTTTACTCTGTAATGTATTCCAGGCCAGCTTAGACCAAGGAATAAAACAGCCTCAAACACGAAGAGGAGATGCGTTTTATAGGAAGAAATAACTTGGTGATTTCCCCTTTTGTTTACTCTGTTTTCTCTCAATCCTTTTTCTAGACTATTTTCCTCCTGTCTTGCTTGAGCCAGAAAGTATGCCACACTGTGTGGAGAGAGCAATTGTTCAGCCCACGACAATTACAAACAGTATTGCATTACTGTTTTCAGTAGCGTAGACTGAACCCAGAACATACACTAGGCAAGCTCTCTACTTGGTGTTTTGAGACAGGGTTTTGCTATCTAACTTGGGCTAGCCTTGAACTTACCCTGTAGCCTAGGCTGGCCTGGAATTCAGGATCCTTCTGTCTCTATCTTCCCAGTGATGGAAATGGAATCCATTTCCTAACACAGTATTGGATTTTTTTTAAAGGGTTGTGCCTTTCTAGAATTATATTCAGATGCTTCAACTAGCAATAAAGACCTCTCTCTTTGATCATGATCTTTCTAATTTGCTAGAGGCCATCTACATTAAAAAAAAACAAAAAACAAAAAAAAAAACTTCTAATACATAAAAGTGGACTCTTTTATTCCTTCCAATTCATTAATATGGATTAAAAAGTACTATACATCTGCCAAATGTTTACATATAGTTCATCTTTGTCAATATAAGAAAAAAATAACAGAGAGATGGATACTTTTCATGTTTGTGATCTGTATAATCTTAAAGAATCTTTAGGGAAGGAACAAAATCCCTCCATATGTATCTGCTGTTTCAGTGGTACAGCTTTATTAGGTGTGAGTATCCTTAAAGATGTAAACCATTTTCACCAACCCAGCCAACTACCCTAACAAATGTTTTTAAAGGTGTTTTGACACCATTAACTAATGATTATGAAACATAAGGAAGAGTGAAACTTTTTCCAGCAGGCACACTTGCTATTTATAGTTTGTGAAATAGATATTACAATCCAGGAGTGAATACACATTGTTTTCCCATACAAATAAACAAAGGGTATACAATCACATAAGACAACCTTTAGACTGAGAAGTAGTTTTAGGTTAAAAATTAGGGGGAAGATTAAATTGTCTTTAATAGATATTACTCCATTCATGGATTGAAGTATTCAGCCTTACTCAGTCCTATATTTTAAATGAGTACCTTCATACGAACTCAAGGATATATTGTTTGTTTGTTTGTTTGTTTGTTTGACTAAAACTTACTCTTGGTTTTTAAAACTTGCCATACCATTAACATTCAACTGGTAATCAGATAAATTAACCACGTTCCTACCTTTACGACACTTGAATATTTTTGGTAATGCTTCTGAGGGTTCCTAAGGTCATTTACAGTGGTCCCATCCTATTTGTCGGGATACATTCTTGAAATTCCCAAACTGAATCTGAAATAGACTAAACCCTATTGTGGTGGTACTTTATTTGTGCTTTAATAAATAAAGCTTGCCTGGAGATCAGAAGAAAAAGCCAGCAACAAGACAGAAGTCATGCAATGTTAGCACATGCCTTTAATCCTATCACTTGGCAGGCAGGATCTCCGTGAGTTCAAGGCCACAGTGGAAACAGAGCCAGGTGTGGTGGCACACACCTTAAATTCCAAAACTAGTTAACTATGGAGGTCTGTACAGAGAGACAGGAAGTGACCGATCTGGGCAGGAAGAGGATGTAGCTGAACAGAGAGAGCAAATCAGATGGCAATATAGCAAGGCATATAGGTGTGGGTAGACAGGAAATCTCGCCTTTGGAAGCTGTGGAGTTGGTGAGTTAAGGTTAGCTGTGGTTTTCCCTATTTTTCTGATCTTTCTAAGGCTCTCACCCCTATATCTGACTCTGTGTTTTTTATTTAATGAGACCATTTAGTAATGCATCGACAATTGGCACCCAACATGGGATGAATTCATTAAAAAGCTGCTTGTGGGCTTACAGAGCCCCTGGCTCAGGCCTGGTTACACAGCTCAGGCCAGAGCACGTGGCCAGACTCTCTTTGGCTTTCTTTCTCCTGGTGGGTGGCTTCATCTCGTCATCCCATTCTTCTCTGTATCCCATTCTGGACAATAAATAAACAAATAAATAAATGCCCTTGCGTCAAATGATTAACAGTATGTCATATAAACTGGACATGCAGGACCCATAGGAAGGTGACCACTGAACTTTGCAAGGCAAGATGGTCCTTAAGGTTCCTGCTTCACAGAAAAAACTGCCAGACATTCTACAGGACACACACACACACACACAAAAAAAAAAAAAAAAAAAAACTGACTGAGAGACAAGGCCTATGGGCTGAAGATGGATGCCCCAATGTTACAGAGGAACTTGGAATGACTGTCCGCAGGCAGCTGTCTCTGTCATTCTAGATTTTTGGAAGTTGCTTACAATGCTCTTTTTGTTTACTTAGGTAATATTGTATCCTTCTGAGGTCTTTGTTGTTGTTGAAGACTAGATAGTTATAATTATTATTTTCCCTGGTTACAATAAGAGATAAGTTAGATATGAAACCTTGGAGTCACAAATATAGGATAAATAAAATATTTTCTTTGAATTTGCCAAATATAAGTGAACTGGGTATTGTAACTGTGATCCTTGCTTGATAACTGTTCTATTATATGTAATTTTGCTATGTTAAAGTTAAAACCTTCCTTTTTGAAAAAAGAAAAGAGAAAGTGCTGTGGAAGTCTTTCTGCATGCTGCAAATATGTGTTGCTTTGATTGGTTGATAAATAAAGTCGTTTGGCCTATGGCAAGGTAGCTTAGAGGCAGGCAGGAAATCCAAAAAGATAGACAGGAAGATAAAGGAGAGACAAAGCAGACACTGCTACCTGCCTCCAGAAGAAGCAAGATGTAAAGTACCAGTAAGCCACAAGCCACATGGCAAAGTACATACTTATAGAAATGGGTTAATTTAAGATATAAGAGCTAACTAGCAAGAAGCTTGCCATGGCAATAGTTTAAAAATAATATAAGCCTGTGTGTGTTTATTTGGGACCAAGTTGCTGTGGGATGAGGGTGGGAGAGATTCTGTAGGAGAATTTCCAGAGAAAACTTCTGGCTACACCATATATATATATATATATATATATATATATGTGTGTGTGTGTGTGTGTGTGTGTGTGTGTGTGTGTGTGTTATAATGTAACATTGTGTTATATTTTTCCTGTATATACATGTCTATGATAGATATGGTCACAGCGACAGATAAGCATTACCTAACATTAGATAATTAATAACAGCATACTGTAAAAAGGAAAAAAAATATTCCATAGGTGAACTCTCATACCTCGTCATACTGCCCTCATCCTTCCCATAAGATGATACATCACTGTCTATGTGGTGACATGAGGCTAATGCTACAGGCTGTGTGATGTGGTGCTAGTCTCTGTAGTGTTAGTGTAATGTACTCTACTTAAGGGTCACCCAAGCACAACCACTGCCATCTGAGATAGACATCTGGTCACCTAGGCAGCTATGAGGCCAGCAGGGGTGCGGATGGACAGGCTGCTCAGAGAGATGATGTATATCCCAAACACGCAGGAAGAACAGTGCAAGATGTTATCATGCTGCTCATTACTGCAACGGAAAACAGACTATGGAGTGGCATAAATAAAGATAGAATATCTATATATTCTTGCAGGCCAGTGTGTACCATGTTAAATTTCTGAAAAACTGATGGAACATCAAAATCATCATGTTAAGTGAAATGAGACTCAGAATAATCAAGTTTTCTCTCTTATGCACAAACTAGATTTGTGTGTGTGTGTGTGTGTGTGTGTGTGTGTGTGTGTGTGTGTGTGCATGTGTGTGTATGTGTGTGGGGGGGTGGGGGGTGGATGGGTGCACTTGCACATGATGCTTAGGTCATGAAACCAGAACCTAAGAGGGAAGGAGGAAATTTTAACAGGAGGGGAAAGGGGGAATTGGAATATATTCTGCTCTAAAGCAAGAGGGTTATCTGTTGAGAAGGAAGGAGAAGGAAGTGGGGAAGGATTACAAATGACAGCAAAATATGACATATGTATTAAAATGTCAAAATGAAACTGATTACTTTGTGTGCTAACCAAAACATATTAATCAAATCGACAACAAAATTAAACTGGGAATATATATATATATATATATATATATATATATATATACATACTTGTGTATATGTAAATATACGTATGTATGTACATATACATACATATGTATATAATGTAGATTTTTAATAATACACAAGCCACAGCCTATGGGAAAATAATATCATCAATACAATATTATTTGTCAAAAAAAGAACCTTTTGAAAATTCATAAATAGCACTAAAAAAAAGAACAATTTAAAAATGCTATGGAAAATAGGCAGATTAACCCAGTGTAAGACATTTTATAAGTAAAATAGGCAGAATTGATAACAACATTTCAAAGTGATTAGCACCTTAGGAACACAAAGAACAGCCAGAATATGATGTCACTTCACATGGACCAGAAGGCCAGAGTTTAGACAAGAGCAGCCATGTGCATGGGCGATGGTTCTCATTTCCTCCTGGTGGGAGGCCCACCACTTTAGAGAATTATTTCCCATTTGCATGTTGTCCCAAATACCTACTTATGACCAGGCAATACCATTCCTATATTTACCCACTACTCTCCCAGGCTTCCTCACATCCAGCAGTGCTAGGCCTGGACTCCCCAGTGAGATGGAGTTCCATATTGCAGAATGAACACTACACTCCAACAGGAAATCCTTCCAGGAGCGGCCACTGCAATTCAGGACTCTGGGGATTGGTATGATGAAGACTTTCAGACCAGATTTTTGTTATCTCTATTTAACAGTTGAGTTTAAAAATGGGTGGGATGTTTGCAAAACTAACATTTTTATACAACCACCCACAGCACATAAAAGTTAAACTTTACATCCCTGTGTGTCTCTATTCTAAAGAAAATGGGAATAATGTCAAAAATCTGAATTTTCCTATTCATTTTTTTCAACTAAATTTCACTGAAAAGCACCTTTGTTTAGAGTATCATTGCATTTATTTATATTGTAATTTGCTAGGTGAATGTGGATTGTTACAACAAATGTTTTATAAATTATGTTTAATTATATGTATTTAAAATAATTCCCTGGGAGGTGGAAATGGTTCAGTGCACACACACACACACACACACACGAAGAGACACACACATTTGCACACACAGAAAACCCATAAAAACACAAAATCAGAAACTATAATATGCAAGTAAAAGAACTGTAATGTAAAAACATGTGCAGACAAAACATTAGGAAACAAACAAAAAAAAAAACAGAACTCCAAAATTACTAATGAGTTCATTTTGTTGGTCAGCTACTGCTGGGCATGGGGCCTGCCCTTCAGTGGGCTTTGTATATCCTGTGAGACTCCATAGGAGAAAACTAGTTTTCCCTTTGCCAGGGGTTATCAATTGGAGATAGCTTCTGGATTAGGGTTGGGGTTGTGTCTACTTCTCTTCACGGCACAGGGACCCCATCTGGTTCACACCTGTGCAAGCCCTGTGCATGCTGCCACTATCTGTGAGTCCATGTGTGTGTCAGTCCTGCTGTGTGTAGAAGGCCTTGCTTCCTCAGTGTCTCCACCCCCTCTGGCTCTTCCATTCTTTCCACCTCCTCTTCTGCAGGGTTTCCTGAGCGCTGAGGGGAGGGATTTGATGGAGACATCCCATGTGAGGTCGAGTGTTCCAAGGTCTCTCGTTCTATGTACGTCAGGTACTCTAGTTGTGAGTCTCTATAATTGTTCCCTTCCTAGCTTCCTCATCTATAAAGTGGAGGTGATGATAACTTCTTAAGAACTACTTCAGTCCTATGGGATTAATCAATAGCACCTCAGCTGTAAGTGTGTCTCAGAATTCCCGTGTCTAACACCTTGCCAGTTCTCTCTGTTCTGATTACGGTGGCACAGATGTCCTCCTGGTCATGCTTTCCTCACCACCATGATCTTAGATCTTTACCCGCCATCGGGCCATGAATAAATATTAGACTGATGGGAACCTTAATCTTTACATCATGGGAACACAGTAATAATGCTTGATTTGTTTTGTTGTAATCTTATACATAAAACATTGTACTGTTTTGAATGTATTAAGTCATTTAATCCTTATAAAAAGATATTGGTTGTGTTAGGACCCTCACTTTCTAGATGGAAAAATGTAAGAATTTTTACAAACCCATCTATGAATAGGAAGCCAGATCATAATTTAAAATCTAACCCCAAACAGTTTGGTCCAAGAAGCTAAAAGCTGCATACAATGAGCCTCAACAGGAATAATAGTGTTCTTATATTTTCCAACAAGAGAGTAGGGGTTAGCAAAAGTAAAGGAACAATTTCTGAGAGCTAGTGAGCACCCATCTCCACTGAAGGACAGTCACAATACTTATCTTGAGTCCACCTGATGGCAGCAGGGCTCCTGATCCCCAGTGTCTCAGAGACTTGGTATAAATGATGTGCTCACAGACGAGGGAGTTGACTTGGTGGGTAAGAGGCTTGCCATGCAAGTATGGAGACCTGAGTTCAAGTGACCAGAACTCGGACTAAGCCAGACACCTAGAGCAAGCACATATAATTCCAGCACCCTTTACAGAAATATGGAAACAGAGACTGGAAAATCCCAGAAGCCTATGGGCCAGCTAGCTGGGGAACACAGGAGAAAAGCAACAGTGGTTTTGTCTCAACCAAGATGTGAGGGAAAGACCAGCACTCAAGGTTATCCATGAACTCCACACATGCACACACTCACATATGCACGCATGAATGCAGCATGCATGCACACATATATACACACCATCAGCTACGTGTGCATGTCATGTATGATGAACTAGCTTCCTGCTGAGAACAAAGGTCCTCTGAATTTCCCCATGAGGACTAAACACGCCTAAACACCAGGACATAGTGTCTTTCAGTGAGACTCTTGCAGATATGCATACACCTTAATCAAACAAGTTCACTCTCGCAAGGGAAGAGGGAGCTTTTTTCCTGAAGTGTTGATGAATTCACCTAGTGAATGGAGACTGAATAACTAGCCAGGTCTGACCCACAAAGCCACCCTTTCTGGTGTGCCTGGCAACTTCATAGTAGCAATCTACAGGGACTAAGTGATAACGACCGAAAGCGCGGCAGAGTATTCCAGACTCTTGTGGCTGGGGAGAACACAAAGCATGATTACTACATTCCATTTCTACTGAGGTTTTCTTTTCTATTATCCTTTCCCTGGGAGCTCCTTCTCATTCTGTCTTTTGCATGGGCATATGTTGTTTGTTAGAACCATGTCTCTAATTAGAATACTAAAAACCAAGGAAATATCACCTTAAACTTTTAGACATAGCAATAAAAAATATGAGGGTGAAATTGAAAACTAGAAAGGGAAAAACTATATGCTCATAAATAGTCCCTATCGAATAAGTTCTTCATGGCGGTGACAATTATGCCTAAAGGGCACGAAACATATATGAATTACCAGACATTCCTTTAAGAAAAGCTACCGCTAGCCACAGTTTGTAGACAGCACAGGAAATGTCCCAAGGTCAAAAGGCCATGAAATGATGGGTCCCAGATTCAAGCTCTATCCTTTGGAATCCAAATACCACAACCTCCTCTGGAAGACTGGTGCTGGTGGAATTGTTACTAGAGAGGGGGGTAGCATTTTATCTGCCATTTAACGTTTTCCCAGTGACCACATTTCAATCCAACACCCGATTGTCATCACTAGGTGACAGCTGCATGATTCTTCTGGTTCCAGACCAAGTACAGATCTGCCAATGGTCAAATGCATGCTGTCATCGCTTCCTCCGTTCTGTGTGGGAGTGGCTGCCAGGTCAAAGCATACAGCCATCACACATTTTCTACGCAATCCAGGATTTGTGTCCCTAGAAGACAGTTGCTTCAACTGAGTCAGCCCCAAATCATGAAGAGGTAGAAATTCTTTCAGAGGTTGCAGAGAGAGACAGGATCAGCCACACTGTGGAATTTTTGTCCTTTCAGTTACAGTGATTCATAAGACTTTCAAGAAAGTGTTTTATGAAAGGCTTTTATAAACAGATGCATCCTGGCTTGGTGTATGAATGAACACCTCCCACAGATTCTGGGCAAGAAAATAAATTTCATACAAGATGATCTGCTCGTTTCCAGATACCACTTCTCCTTCCTACTCAACAGTGAAAGCAGAGTCACTAAGTTGCCAAAAGAAGTAGAGGCTAGTCCTTTCAAATGCCAGCCCTAAGTCCAGAGTACTCCAGTGCACACTTTCATGCTCTGACCAGCTGTCTGACTTTAGAAAAGTTACTGCTCTTGCCATGGCCTCCATTTCTTATTAAAATAGTAATAGATCATTTAAAATACTAGAAAACATTTCATAGGTCTTCCGTGAGTGTTCAGTGAGTTCTATGAAAACGACACACAGCAGTGCCAGGAAAAGAAGTGGCATATAATGATTCACCATTACGGTTTCATAGATGAGGCCTGAAGACAAAGAAGAATAAACATCTTGCCTGGAGACCAGGAAGCCAACAAGTGAACAGCAAGTAGGCATCACATGACTCATTTGCTTTCTACATACATCATCTACTGTTTTATATCTTGTCTTTGACACATACAAAAGCGCTAATTAAGAATAAATGTTTAAGATCTTTCTGCTCCATCTTTGGCTATGATCCCTGCATCTTTGGTGCAGGAGCTGTGTTGTCGCTGTCTTAGTCGGGGCTGGGTACCACATGATCGTGTGTTCTTTATCGTTTGATTACATGTAGCTTTCTGTAATGGTCCCCATCTGCTGTTGCAAAGGGATATTTCTTTGATGAGAGATGGGACCTATACTTTAGAAATGTTTAGAATGTAGTTAGAGATTATACTGGTTCAGTAGAGTGGTGGTTATACGGTCTCCTCCAAGATCTATGAGTTCACTAGTCCTGAGAAGTTGGCTAGCTTTCCAGGATCAGGCATGGTTTCCCTCTTGCCGAGTGGGTTTTAAGTTCAATTAGAGAGGTGTGGTTATCACCATGGTATGTGTACCACGTCTGTGCTTTTAGGGTTATTGTGCTGTGCTGGTCATTGTTGTAGTGCATATGCTTCATAGCTAGGTGAGAGTATTGATTGAGTCCCTCATTTGGAAGCTTGCATGGTACTCTTCCGCACCGTGAAACTAATCCTCAGGAAGAAAGCCTTCAGATCCATTCCAGTTCACTGGGCTTCTCGGCCCTATGTCTAAAGTACATGGTGTCTTATACCTCTCAGGAGCAACCAAGGGCAAAAGCCTGTAATGTTTTAGAAGTCTCTTGGACAACCCTGACCAACAACTAAAAAGATGGTTTCTCATATTGGGGTTTTTGTTTGGTGGTCTTTGGCTGTCAACCCAGATGGGAAATTTTCATTTAATCGATATATGTATGTTTATGCACAGAATTATATGTATTATAATAGTTTTTTAATAGATTGTTAATACTATAATTCCTATGACTTTTCCAGATACCCTTATTTCTATCTTAATACATAAAAAAAGAGGGAGAAGGGTTTTTAAAAAGTTATTTGAAAAAAGAATAAATGTTTAGGGGCTGGAGAAATGGCTCAGTAGTTAAGAGCATGGGCTCCCTTTGAGAGACAGGATTCATTTCCCAGAATCCACAGGATGGCTCATAACTATATGTAAATACAGCTCTGGGGGACCTGATGTCCTCTTCCAACCTCTAAGGGTACTACTTGCATGTGGTGCAGTTACATACATGCAGGCAAAGTCATAAAATACATATAAATAAATCTTTTAAAAATGTTTTAGAGAACAAATGTTTTAAAATGTGCATTACATGAGGGGGAAACTTCATCTGCCTTTAATATATAGCATAATTTAGGTCATAAGTATTTCCAGGTATGTAATTGGAGGACTCTGAGAACAGTGCATGAGCCACGTCATATTTCAGAGGCTGTTAGCCTCTTGATGAGTGCAGTGTAGGACATGTGTCTTAGATTTCTGAGATTATGATTTCATTGCTGCGCATGAGTGAAAACTGATTTCTTTCCTATTCAGCTAATTTCCTCTGTAAATGGGCATCAGCAGAGATCCTCTTAATAAAGTATGGAACATAAAAATGGAAAACTGACTATTTGTTTCAGCCAAATAGATGAAAAAGAGTGTAGTCACAAGCACTAGCCACGCATCCATCAAAGGGAAATGTCAAAATCAATGTGTGTAGCCGTGAAGGATGCTGCAGTCGAAGGCTGGCCTTGCTGCATAAAGCAGGACATATGAAAGCCCAGGACACCATCTGTGCTATGAATTACCTTTCCTTTTCCTATTCACTACCTCCTGCCTTTTTATTTTAATGATAATGAAACTCTGAATTAGGTATTACATGTCAACCTGAAGCATGTCTTGAGTGCCCTTGCATTTATCACCAAATACAGGGTCCATCGCCTCAGCACACATTTACAGGCTGGGCTGCATCCCATCTACAACAATGCACAAGGACAGAGCAGGAAGATTGGAAGCTGACAGTAAGCACACTGATGTAATATATATACTGTGTCATGCTGTCAAGTCAGAAAACACTGAAGGGCCCAAACAACACTCTTCACTGAAGCAATGCTTTTTTTTTTTTTTTTTTTTTGAGATTTTCAGAAAGAGATTGATTTTTAGATTGTCTGAAGGTATATTGTTGGTATCACTTCTGGAGAGATGCCAGAAATTGATCCTTCATAAGTATTTTCTCAACCATTTAGTTATGATTCTAACATATCACTTATATTAGAATATTGGATTAGTTCTGTCTTAAAATGTTGTATAAGTTATGTCATTGAATACAAAGAACCATAAATCAAAAATAGTCATTAATTACTCTAAAAGTATCAGAATGTCCCAAAATAATTGCCAGTGACATTCAGTCTCTTCTTCTGCTTATATATTTATACATTCATCTACTCAAGTCTTTAGATCTTGGTAGAAAAACAAAAATCCACTTTTCTCCCCATGGTGCTCAATGACTAAGGAAGGTAGTAAATATATCCAAAAATTTACAATGTATAGTTCCTATAGCATAGTGATCTCAAATCATATCCTTGAATAACTGGTCACTGCAGTCAAAAGATTTCCTGTATCCCGCCCGGCCTATGGTCAGGGCAAATCTCACTCACCCATGGTCCCACAGTCACTTATAAAATAACCACTCAGAGGCTTAATATTAATCACAATTTGTGTGGCCTATGGCTAAGAATTCTTGCTAGCTAGATCTTTCATTTTAAATTAACCCATTTCTATTAATCTATGTATTACCACGTGGTCATGGCGTTACCGGTCTACTGGCATGTTTCTCCTTGGGCAACAGACTGGTGTCTCCTCTACCTCTGTCTTTCTTCTTCCTGTCTCTCTCTCTTGGATTTCCTGCTTGGCTATAACCTGACTCTCCATAAGCCAGAGCAGCTTCTTTATTAACCAATCATAGCAACACATATTCACAGTGAACAGAAAGACATCCCACTGCAGGTCACTCATAAATTATTAATTCAGCTTCATAGTTCATATAATGTAAGCATAAATATAATGTGAAGTGGAGAAAGTGTACCTCCATATCAACAAATGCTGGAAGATGTGAGAAGAAGAGGTACACACAATATGCCCTGAAAGACTTATTAAAAGAGTGCGAAGCAGAAAAGACAGCAAGCAATTCAAACACAGATGCCAACAAAATGATAATAAATGCTGGGGAGAAGGCCAGGACTGCTGGTGATGGAGTAAACTGGTACAACCACTGTGCAAGTCAGTGTGGAAGTGCCTCAAAAAGCTAGAAATCGATACAGTACACCACCCAGCTACACCATGCTTGGGAAGACACCCAAAGGACTCTACTATAGAGACACTTGCTCATCCATGTTTATTGCTGCTTTATTGACAATAGACAAGTAATGGAAACAGCCAAGACATACATCAACCTGTGAATTGATAATAAGTATGTGATATATTTACAGAAAGAAATGCTATTCAATTTTTAAGAAAAACAAAATTATGAAATTCACAAGTAAATGGGAGGGGCTGAAAAGAATCATTCTGGAGAAAAATACCCCAGACCCAGAGAGACAAACATTATATGTCTTCTCTCATTTCTGGACGTTAGCTTTGAAGCTTCAGGTACATGTGTTTCATTTGGAATACACATAGAGGTCAGAAAATTAGTGAGAGCCTGGGTATAGGGGGACGTTCAAGTAGGGTAAGATAGAATTCATGGCCATAAAGGCTTAAATGGGGAATAAAAGATGGGGTTAAATTGGGGTGAAAGCTGGGAGGACAGGGTAGAGGAAGGAATACAAGAGGGGATAAAGAACACTTTTAAAAAGTCATATGGAAATCTATCTAATACTGTAGAAGCTTCCATATGTGTGTATGTGTTTCTGGGGCTGTGTGTTTTAAACATATGTATGTTAAAAATATGGAGCTACCCTATAGCAGGATGACAATGCCCCTAAAAATATCATAATCTAACTAATAAAATACTGAGAATTGGTTACTTCTTTAGGAATTTTTAGCCAGTAAGGCCTCATAAATTCATAAATGCCCAAATATTACAAGCTACTGCCATTGCTCCTGGCTACCCACTAGAACCTGACAGTAAGACCAAATTGCTGAAGACATCACATACTTGACTAACACAATATGGATATTGTGGTACTGACCTGGAAGCTTTGTTCCTACTGGCTAGTTTTCATAGTGCTGGAAGGTATTATATACAGTATTTGAGATAGAAAAGTAATTGATGATACTTACCCAATTATGAACCCTGAGAATTAAAATAACAATTGGTCTGGAAAGACAAGCCCACTGGTACAAGGATGCTATAAACAACATGGGAATGACCAACAACTTTCTGGCTAGAGTTTAGTCTCATTCCACAAGATGATATCTACACCTGGCACCATTGTAGGCCAAGAACTGGTAGCTAGACGGGCCATAGACCATATGGGAGAACTTACTACTATTATTCTGCCAGATGTACAAAGTAGTAAACTGACTCTTAATGAGATATCACTGTACTCTTAGAGTAGCACATATCTCAACCCTCATGAGAGAAGCTTGTATTTTCAGTAGGTGGTGATTAACACAGAGACCCACAAATCCTCACGGTCCAGAGAATCACAGACTGCAGAATTGCTTAGCTATAAATGGAGCATCTATATCACAACCCTCCCCAAATCTCAAGGACCACTGTGGAAGAGAGGGCAGAGTGTAAAAGTCAGAGATGGTAGATAACTATCAGAAAATATTGTCTTCCAGGCATAGCAGGGAACATAGGAACTCACAGCAATTTTGACAGCATGCACAAAGCCTGTGCAAGTTCAAGCCAGATCAAACTCCAGCATGAAGAAGGAAGGTGGTCACAAAGTCACATCCCTAGCTAAGCAACTGATAGTTGCCTAAGAGGATGGTCGTTGGTAAGTTGACTGTGCTCCAGCGGAAGCCACACATCCAAGAATCTATTGGCAGCACAAATTGGACCTGATGGACCTATTGGGGGGGAAAGGGAGAAAAAGACACAAAGTTGGGTGAGTAGGGAAGGGAAGGGGTATAGGTCTGAGAGCAGTTGAGGCAGGGAATGAGTATGGTCAAAACATGTTATACAAAATTCTCAAAGAACTAATAGAAATATTTTTTAACCAGAAGAATGTAGCACAGATTCTAATTGGTCTTATATCAGGGTAAATGCTGAAAGATCAGAGGAAACAGGCCACAGCCACTTCTCGCCTCAACAACTCCTCAGCCGAAGCAGGGAAAGCCTGTCTCCACGAATTCTCAGACTGAATGCTCCTGGGTCCTCAGCCGAAAGGACTGAGTTCCTGTCTCCTCCCACCTTCTACACCTTTCTCTGACCAGCCATATCACTTCCTGTCTCAACCTTTCTCTAGTGCTGGGATATTAATGGTGTGTGTGCTTCCCAAATACTGGGAGCAAAGGCATGAGATCCCAAGTGCTGGATTAAAGGTGTGTGCCACCACTACTACTGCCTGGCCTCTATGTTTAATCTAGTGGCTGGCTCTGTCCTCTGATCTTCAGGCAAATTTTACTTGTTAGAGTATGAACAAACTATCACCATATTTCCAGGTTTTTGTTATGAGACCAATCAGGATTTGTGTCACAGAAGATGGGGGAAAGGGATGTGAAACTCTGTCCTCTCTGCATGGCCGAGCCAACTTAATCATGGCTTTACAATAGCTACAGCTCTCTGCAATGGGCCCACGTAAGACTGAACCTATCAGTAGTCCGTCATGGAGGAGCCCATAGGGCTCTACCCCTCCCTGCTGAAGTATTTGATATTGATGGATTCTGGGGGGAGGAGGAGTCATTGTCTTCAGTTGGGTACCAACTAATGATCCACTGAATTTTAATGGATCATTCAAAGCCCATGGTCGTATAGATAATCTTGCTTAAACTCAATGGGTCTAGGGGAAAAAAAGAAAACTTTAAAAGGGAATTGCATAGTGGGGGGGGGGCGGTTAATGGGGTGAATGAAAGTCAAGAAAAGATGGGGCATTCCAGTCAACAGAGTGCACTTCATACACACACGAAATTGCCAAAGAACAAATTCAGTAAATGCTTAACAAGTAATAATCAAACTATCTGCCACTGAGATGCTATGAATTTGATCTTATTTGGAAAGTGGTGCTGATGCAGTTCATTAAGGAACCAAGCTAAGATCATCCTGAACCAAGATGGGCACCCAATGCAATGAGAATGGCCTTCCGAAGGGAAGGGAGAAAACACACAAACAAGACACCAAGAGAAGGGGACTGCACGGGATAGAGTGAAGTATCAACACACCAGGGGGTGCCAAGGGTTGTGGGCCACCAGCAGACACCCAGAGGGGGACCGGGAACAGCCTCTCGTCTTCAGAGCCTGCAGAAGGAACTGATACTACCGAAGCTTTGATTTCAGCCCAGTGCCACCCAAGTGGTGAAATCATGAATTTCTGTTGTCTCAAATCACCCACTTGGGGCAATTTCTTGCAGCAGCCACATGGCTCAGCTGTAGAGGGCTTATTCCAGCATTGGAATTAGCAGTTCTCAGCTGGGCATTGTAGAAATGTATGCTTCATATTGGTGGTGGTTTTGAATTGAATTTACCTTACTTGCATGATATGATTCAATGTTTCAACTAGGAATGAAAATTTTTAAATGCCACGTTAATTTTCTTTCCCATATTTTCCTTAGAAAATACTGCCAGAAGTCCATTTGGGTTTCATCAAAGGCTGGGTTGACTTAAGATTCAGTCTCTTAGGGAAGGAAAAACAGAATGGGGAATTAGCTTGAGGGCCCCTTCAGTGCCTGAGCTAGCCACAGCAGAGACCCTTTTTGTGACAAGGCTGCCCTCAATTTTACTCTTACATTTATGACTCCCATTACCCTTTCCACTTGTGACATTCCTATTTGCCACTAATTGACCAAATTAATCAGTGGGATGGGAAATAATCGCTCACTAGCTGTCAAGCAAACCTCGTCACTTTGTGACTTCCAAGGGCTCAAAGCCATTCAGTTCAATTAGCCTCATTGTTTTACACACAGTGCAGTATGATCACTGGCAAAATTCCTTCATGCTTTGTTCTCTCTTTCTCCCCCACGAGACAATGAAACATCTTAATAAATATGCCAAAAATAGATCCAGACCTGACCATGGTGAAACTGCTGCCTTTGAAGGACTCTGTGATCTGAGATTATCCACTGAAAAATGTCTGTCCTTTCCGAGCCCCCTTGTAATGTCTTCAGGGAAGAAAGAACAGATTTTCTGGTTGTCCTAAAAGATCAGTGGCTAATTACAGCTAATTGCAGTCAACTTTCACCTATCAGTGCTAATGGAAGGCATCCCTGATGCTGAAAATCCCCACTGGGCCACTTTCCATTAGGTTTCAGCAAGTAAAAGCACAAAGGACATTTATGGCACAAGGCATTTCTCCTAGTTCTTTAGGAAACTCCTGAGCAAGTCAGGGGTTAGCTTCTAGGCTGTCTGAAGGTAACATGGATACATTCCTATTATCCCCTTGGTCAACACATCAGCCTTACCATTACAAGTACATTCAGACTCAAATCAGAACATAATTCACAATCCTTAACAGAGAGAGCTAAGAATAACTGTTAAATAAATAGATAGATAGATAGATAGATAGATAGATAGATAGATAGATAGATAGATAGATAGATAAACAAACAAACTTCCAGGGCACATGTGACCTTAAGCCTGGAGTCTGACTCGAGATTGATGGTGATAATTATTAATTAATAATCATAATAGCAACAACAGTAAAACTTCCCATTGCTGGGCACCTTTTACATACCAGGTACATACTGGAAATAATCCTGCAAGGTACTGTTATCTTCCTTTTACAAACAAGGAACTGAGGCTCATGGAAGTTATGAAACTGACCTTGTGCTACCCAACAGCATATGACCAAATAGC
This sequence comes from Peromyscus maniculatus bairdii, assembly GCF_049852395.1. Taxonomy (NCBI): domain Eukaryota; kingdom Metazoa; phylum Chordata; class Mammalia; order Rodentia; family Cricetidae; genus Peromyscus; species Peromyscus maniculatus. The sequence continues at coordinate 47,085,615 of NC_134862.1, read as the reverse complement.
TTACTCTATTTAAGCAGCTATACTAAAATGCTTTGGGGACTCCTTAACAGATTTATTTCTCACCATTCTGAAGAGTCCAAGAGTGAGACACTGGCAAATTCTGTGTCTGGGTGGACCTATTTATTCCTTTATTATTTCTTATAGACAGCACCTTCTCATTGCAAGACACATAAATCTCATTGCAAGACACATTGCAAGATACCTATTTTTAAAAGGCACTAATTCCTTTCATGGGGGCCCCACCCTCATGATCCAATTATCTTCCTGAATGCATACATTCTAATATCATCACATTAGTGAGTAAATGTCAGCATACGAATTTGGGTATAAGACACTATGAATAATTAGACCATTCTAACACTGAGGTAAGATTCAAATGGGATCTTACTCCAACTGAATGAGATCTTAGTTTCTCACTCAAAACTATTTTACTTAGTTTCCTTTCATGAAACTGGGCAAAAAAAAAGACTGAACAATGTTTCCTGATCAGTTTGAATCCCCCATTATAAGTACACATGCTTGTTACATGACCAAATGATACTAGACTTACAATAAGATTGTATCTCAATAAGCTCATGCTAAATTGATGAGTAACTGTGGCTGGCTGATGTTGCTCAACACTGAGTCTATGATATCACATACCTACAGCCTGGTAAAACAGAAATTCAAATTTTGAAGTATGATTTCTACTAAATGCATCTCATTTGCACCAAGGTAAAATTAAAAATGAATAAGTCAAGCCACGGTCAGTCAAGGACTGTCTATCCTAATTAAATCACATTAGAGAATTAGGTGCTTGGCTAATACAAGCATATTAACATCTCTCTAAAGGACATAATTTTTTATGACAGATGGAGCTTGAGGGTTTAGCAACTGAAATTTTAAAAGACTCTAGTTAAAAGTTGTTTTATTTAGAAGGAACTGACAGGGATAGATCCTGAAAAGCCCATTAAATTAAGACTGCTACATAAATGTGTCAAAATCTTCCTCCCACATTAACTTAGACCACTGCCTAGTTAATACCTCAAGGGAAATTCCCACCAAACAAATTCAGTACATGTGTCCTTGCTTTGAATATAATTTCTTCTTAAAATATACCTTTTTTAAAATAAACTTAAGTTGGATATTCTAGGAGAAATGATAAATATTGGAATATCAATAAAAAGTATATTCTTTCAAAGTGAAAATTATGATGTACTATAATTTTTATATTCTATAATAAGATCATTATTCCTTAACAATATTGATTTAACTAATAATTTCATGCTATGATAGTGATAATTAGATTACTGTTAGTAAAGTCTACTCCAGTTGACAGATTGATCTAACCAAATACTGTGCTACATTCCAGAATCAAGAAGTGATCAGTAGTGCCCGCCCACCCTCAGATGGAGAAGATACACATATACACAAATAATTATTTCTAACAATACAGTTACTGTTAGCAACCTGACCATTCACAATGCGTCCAGATATGTGAAATCATTTTGTATATCCCTTACTCACTGGAACGTCTTATTCTATCATCTATTCTTAACTATTTAATCATCTGACTTTATGAATTTTCTCCATTTGGTCCAGTCCACCCACCCCCACACTCATTCCTTTGCACAGACTGATGCCATCTCTCTCTCACCCGGGCTTCTGTAGTAGTCTGCTCCCAATCTCTTTATGGTTAACTGAATCCATTCCCAGATTTTTTTCCCACAAATAATTACTGGGCCAAAGTGAAACCCCACACTGCCTACTGAGTTACCAAATACATTTTCACTCCAAAATGGGATTTGAATATAAAAAGTTAAATCCTGGATTTTGATATTGTAAATGCATGATCTTGAGTGCTACAGACACTCTTGGGTACTAGTTTCTGTCATGTGGCTTGTTATTAATAATTACTTGGAAATCTTGGGAATAGTGAGAAGAACACAAGTGAAACACAGGATTGTAGAAATCACTCTGTGAGAAATAAATAATAATCATGGTTTCAAGCTCCTTGGCATTAACTGTACAGATCATTTTGGCTTTAGCATCATAGAAATATTGATAGTCACTTGCCAAAATCAAACTTTCCTGGACCACGGTGATATTGCATGTTACTGAAATGATAGCCCTTTGGGGGCAATGATCAGCAGAAAACTACTCACCTGACATCACAGTCTTCCTAAGGCAAACCACATGCACTGAATGAATTATTTGGAAATACAAAGGCTCTGTTTTCTTGGCCCATAGCACAATAACTTTAATGGGCAACACTTGAGAATTCCATGTCATATGCTTGAAGCTTTGTTACAGTTCGAATTTTTCTCTGCTGAAGGAACATTGATTTCCTTCTACTTAACAGTGTAAGTACTTACAAAATGCTTGCAGCCCAGTCTGCCTCAGAATCTTTTACAGACAACTGAATACATGATGCTTGTGTTTGGACCTGGCTTGTTCACTATTTGCCTAACACTGAATTTCTGTCTCTAATGGTAAATGGGGAGCAAGAGATGGCCCGATTGTTAATATGCTACTAAATTGGGATACGTGTTAGAGAAAAGGATGTGAAGATGGTTCCCAGAAAATCTTCATCTCATGTGCCAAACTGGACCCTCTAGAACAGCAGTTCTCAACCTGTGGGTTACAACCTGTTGGGGAGGAGGGGTGTCAAATGTCGTAGAATATTAGTTTAAGATGTGTTAAATTCATTTATACTGTGGAATATTTGCTTAATGGTGCAAAGATGTGTTGCATTCTTTTGTGTTGCATTTCTTTAACTCTGTAAAGCTGTGTTACTTTACATGTTTAAAACACCTGATTGGTCTAATAAAGAGCTGAACAGCTAATAACTAGACAGAGGAAAGAATAGGCAGGGCTAGTAGGCAGAGAGAATAAATAGGAGGAGAAATTTAGGCTCTATAAGAGAAGAGGAGAGTGAAGAGAGAGAAAAAGAGGAGAGGACACCAGGGCCAGCCACCCAACCCCACAACCAGCCACAGTTAGTAAGAAGGGAAGAAAGCCATATAGAATTTTAAAAAAGGTAAAAAGCCCAGAGGTAAAATGTAGAAGAAGAGAAACAGGTCAATTTAAGTTAAGTTAGAAAAGCTGGCTAGAAACAAGCCAAGCTAAGGCCAGGCATTAAGTAAGAATAAGCCTCGCTGTGTTTATTTGGGAGTTGGGTAGGTGGCCTCCAAAGAGTGAAAAAAAAACCAACTACAGTCAAATGACCCTTTCATGGGGGTCACATATCAGATATCGACATTCTGATTCACAAGAGTAGCAAAATTACAGTTATGAAGTAGCAACAAAAACAATTTTATGGTTGAGGATCACCATAGCATGAGGAATTGTATTTAAAGGTCACACCAGCATTAGCAAAGTTGACAACCACTGCTCTAGCACTTAATGGATAACTGTTGACCAGGACATGGCTAATTTTTTCTTGCAGAAGAAGATAATAGATATTTTTAGTTATGTGAGCATAGAGGTAGTAATGAAGATGTATATTTCTATTACTAATTATGTGTACTAGCCCAACACAAACTGGACTCCATTAGAATCCACAGTTATAAAGCTGGGTGGTAGAGACGTGTGGGAGGATCTGAGAGTTGGAGGAAAGGAATGAACATGATGAAAATTTATTGTATGATACTCTCAAAGAATAAATAAAAACATTTTTGAAATCTTCTGTTATCTTTATTCATTGAAACCGTCATTACTTTCCATTTTGATTTTTATCAAATCCTTCTCTTTATTTAATTTGTGTATAATTTGCACTTATTTTTAATTTTTAAAAATAAGATCTTAGGTAATTAAATGACCTATTTTCTTTTCTAAAAGGCATTCAATAATATAATTTCTCACTTAGTACTTCTTTAGCTATCTTGTGTTTTAACTTTTATTTTCTCATAAATTTCTTCTTACTCATGTTATGTTTAGAAGTGTTTTCTGAGGAAGTATATTTTTCATATTTGTTAAAAATTATAAATACACCGACCACAAAGATCAACCAACCCAAGCAACCATGATGGTAACTGTGTAAAGCTAAAAATAAAAAGCAAGCAGACCAAAGTCAGTTTAACTCAAATCTCCTAAATTGCCCTGTGATAAAAGAGAAAGCATTAAAAAGTAACCAGAGAAAAGCCTAATTATATAAAAATTAAAGGATGGATGATTGCAGGTTTCACATCAGAAACAGCCACACAAAGTGGTCAAGTAATATTTTAAAAATATTGAAGGAAATAATTGCCAATCTAGAATTCTACACCCAGAAACAAAAACTTAAAATCAAAGGGAAAAATTCAAAGTATGAAAGATTGTGTCATAAGCAAACCCACAATGCAAAAAAAGTTAGAGCATTTCATGGTTTTCCTCTTTTTACTCCTATCTCTACAGGGAGAGTTAATGCAGCCCCCTATAAATGCCACTTGACTTTTAGAAATCTATATTATCCAAAACAGTGTGATTTTGATAAGACAAACAGCTCCATCTTTGGAACAGAACATAGAATTCAAACAATATATTGACAAATGTGGTCAATTAGTTTTGTCAGAAGCTTCAAGGCAAAATGAAGAGGACCTGAGAATTCTCCAATATATGATATTGGAACAATTGGGCATCCATATTTAAAAAAAACGATAATCAATCTATATTAATGGCTTATGCAAAAATTAACTACAAATTTACTACAGACATTTATATAAAACTACATTACAAATGGTTTACAAGAAAATGTGGGTTAAAATGATGTTGCCCTTGAGTTATACGGAGAGTTCTTAGCATGAAAATCATGAACTAACTTGAAAATCACCCAAATCTAAAACCTTTGCCTTTTAAAAACACATGAAGGGTGGGGAAAACACACACACACAAACATAGTAACAAGCAACACATAACAAAGGAATTTTGTCTCAAACAGAAAGAACTACAAGAATGAAAACCCAACTTTAAAAGGGATGAAGGATCTAAAAAGGACAATTCACAGCAGAAGACATGGACATATAGAGATGAAACCTACAAAATATTTAAGGATAGAACAATGCTCATTCTGTACAAATCCTTTTGGAAATCTGAAGAGTGAGAAATATTCCCCATTTCATTAAAAGTACAGCATTACTCTGCAATGAAACAATAAGGAGGTCCTCAGAAATGACAAGCAAAGAGTCTAGAAGTGTGAATTTTATGACATATAAAAAGGATAATCGGTTATGAACAAATGAGATTTATTCTAGGAATTCAAGGTGAGTTTAATACATGAAAATCAAGCAGTGATGCCGCGTAGAGTAGCTCAACGTTACAAGCCTGTCACTGAGGAGGGTAACACAAGCTTGACCATGACATTGAGGCCAGCCTGGGCTAGATGGAAAACTCCTGTCACAAAACCTCAACCAATATAAGAAAGTGATAAACTGAAAAGTGTGTGTGTGTGTGTGTGTGTGTGTGTGTGTGTGTGTGTGTGTGTGTGTGTGTGATCATCAGAATAAAAACAGAAAAGCATTTAGTAAAGTCTTTTTTTGGTGTTTTGGGTTGTTGGTTTTTGTTTTTTTTTTCAAAACTATTGCTTATTTAAAATTTTGAAATCAATGGTGTGTTCTGTTTTTCTACAGAAAAAAAAACCCTCTTCATTCTCCTGGACACATAATGATCAAATTAAATATGGATTTGTAAATATACAAGTTAAAATCACAAAGAGAAAGAAAACATCAGCAAGTAACCTTTGACTTCTGCAGTGAGCATAGAATATTGCTGTGGCTATGACATTATTAGTAGAAATAAGACTAAAACCTGAGTATCAAATTTATGGATTCTATGTAGTCTAATAGAGTGAAGCCAAGCCAAGATATACTGTGGTTTTGTAAGAATTCGGGTGAACACCTGACAACACATGAGAATGAGAATGAGAGAGTAAAATGTTAATGGCCAACCGAGTCATACCAGGCTTATTTACCAATGCCAAGGTGTTCAGAGGAATCATATTAACAAAGATGAAGTGAAAAATCCTCACAGCTCACAACCTTACCATGAGAATAGATGAAATTCATTTCTTCCCAGGTGAGAGAGCAGAAAGGAGAGCCTATTGAAGAGAGACAATATATAATTGTCCTATATGTTACTATCCTACAGTTCCATTTACCCATACTGTTTTCCATAGAAATCAGATGCAGTAATCAAAAAGGTTAAATTAAATGACTTAAAGACTAACTCTAGACTTATTCTAGCCCAAACAAATAGTAGCTCTAATTACGGCAGCTGTAATTAGATACAGCAGTGATGAACATGGTTCATATCGTATGTATAACACTACTCGAGGTATTTACAGAACCATTAATTTGAGGGAGACTCCAAAGCAGTTCACACTTAAATGGAAAGACACCAGAACTACCATTTTCCTGCTAGACTGTACCATTCTACCCTCCTCTGTCATTAGCAAATGCTTCAGAAATCTGAACCACCTGGATTCCTGCAGAATATTACTGTAACCTCTTATAAAAACTATGTCTGGTTGCTTGAACAATGTAGTCCTTAGTAATCTATACAAAGTATACATACTGACTTCGAAAATATGATAGTTTGAATGTAATTGGCTCCCACAAGCTCATAGGGAGTGGCACTATAAGGAGGTGTGGCTTTGTTAGAGTAGGTATGACCTTGTTGGAGAAAATGTGTCACTGTGGGGGTGAGCTTTGAGGTTTCCTGTGCTCAAGATACCACCCAGTGTCTGAGTTCACTTCCTGTTGCCTTTTGAACAAGATGTAGCCAGCATCATGTCTGCCAGCACACCACCATGCTCCATGATAATGGACTGAACCTCTGAACTGTAAGCAAACCACCACAATTAAATGTTTTCATTTATAACAGTTGTTGTGATCATGGTGTCTCTTCACAGCAACAGAAACCCTAACTAAAACAGAAAGTCCCCTATATGCTACTGTTCCCGACAGGAATACATGAGTTAGGAAATCAAGAGTTGGAACTCGGAGTGATCTCACCTCGCATTCCTCGGGAAGAGTCACTGATGGACCCCAAAGCTCTAGGCTAGAAGTCTTGATCTTCAGTGAAACACACCTTCTATGGAATGTTCCAAGTCTCACACTGAGCTATAAAGTGTAACTTCTCCTCGGGAAATCTTGACTTATTCCCCGGAAGAGAGTAGTAATCATGGCAGGGCATTCAACAATGATTATCAAAATGTGTGTCTATTTCACTCACTTCAGAACTCAAGTGAGGACCGCAGGCAGAAGCAGGTGGTTGGCTCAGATACACGGGAGATTATAGCTCCTTTGCCCAATAGGTTACTGTAAAGAGAACTGCAATTTCAGACAGGTGAACTATAAATCATTATAGCTAAGACCAACCACATCTTCACTGATAAGAATAGGAACCATGAACTTTTGGGTGCGAGTTAGGTTTTGGGAATTGCTCAGAAGCTCCTCTGAGGTCCAATTACTGAGCTGGTCATCGCTGGTTACCTCATATAATCCACTTTTAATTGCACATCGCAATTCAATTAAGAAACACTTCATTGTTATTGCACAGAATAACAAAAGTGTTGTTCAAAATGACTTTAGTTTCCATTTCCCGTGGCACCCACTTATGAAGCTTTTACACCATTGAGTTTGCAGAAAAAACTGTTTAGTCCACATTGAACTCTTGCCACATTGCATGCGGTAATAAGACCGGCTTCAGTGATTGCTCTAGATTGGTCATTGTCAACTTCTCATGGCTGGGCACTCACCCCTCATCTTCAAGGCTCTCATCATCTTTGCAAAACTTCTTGAACCACCAGCAACCACATTGTTCTTTCGCTAGCAGATCCTGTGCTGAATGCATTGTCGATTGGAATTGTCTATACTGACTGACTACTCATTTTGAACCTAAACAAAAAAATTACTCAAATTTGTCTTTTGTCTAACATCATGTCCATAGCATAAGAGAAATATAAACTATCAGCAGTAAGTCACTGACAGTGGGCGATCATAAAGTGGACGATGTGCGTTAAACTCATGTAACAAAACCACATTTATTACAAGTGCATTGCAATACCAAAGGGCAAATTTCCCAATGCAAAATCTGCAGTTATTTTCATACCAACCTAACACTAATGAGAATGTGCAGCAGCCTTGTTCTAAGGAAAGTTATTATGACCTGCGGTTCAAAACGTCAGAAAAGAGGGCTTGGATCACATCATCAACTGAACTGTGAAGACCTGTGTAGCTCTGCCCAGCTGCTGAGTCTAGGGAACATTTACAATGAACAGTGGGCAAGAATGAGAACCAATCTCACATGAGACCGACTGCAGCAACAGGCCTGTGTATCCTCATACCCAACCTGCCTCTCCCTTGAAAGGCTTAAGGGAGGAATTGCATCCTAAACATGAGTATGACTCTCAACAATATAGTGAGAGGGGGTTTGTCGAGATTGCCACGCAGTTGCTCTCTCCTTCAGGAGAGAGTCTGCCAAGAGGAGAATGGCTAAGGAGTTCTGTTCTCCAGCTCTCTCCCAGCTTTTGCCAGAAGGATGGAGTACAGTGGGTACTGAGCTGGAAGAATTACTGGAACCTGATCATTTCTGCCCTTCAGTAGGACTATTCTATTTGTAGTTTTCTTCTGGACCTCCCCTTGTGTCTGGACAAGAAATCCCCAGAAGCTTACTGTGAGTAAGGCTCCTCCAGTCCCGTGTCCCTTCTTGCCTTTCTCTACAGCATACTGAGCACCGTGGAACTTCACAATGCTGGATATTGTTTAGGGATGAACGACTAGTCACAAAGAGAGAGAATGGAAATAAAAACTCATCAAGAGAGGACACAGATAGAAACACTGGGAATAGAATTCACAAGATCACTGATTCAAAAGACACCCAGCAACACTTCCTAAAGGTACCCTGGAGTTTCCTAAATGAACAGGGTGGGAGTTACTGTGGGTCCTGACCCTCTTGGATGCAAATCTTCAGAACACCCGTGTCTAAGCGTGACATTCTTCTTGTTGGCAACATATTCGGTCCTGGCTGTATTGGAGCGGAGGCCATTGCTGCATGCTGGAAATAACCCAAGCCAGATGAGGCCAGACACAGTAGCTCCCCCGGCTCTGAGCTTCATTTGGGTTAGTGATAAGAAGTCTTCCATCTCGGGGCAGGTTGTGGCATGGCATCATTTCAAGTGCACAAAGACAGAAACATGAAAGAAGCCCACCTTAGGACTGTGCGTCTCCTGAGTTCTCATCGGGCTCTGAGCTTACTAAATTCTTACACAGATTTCTATCAGCTTGACCTTAGATTTGAAGAACTGTATCCCAGAATTTCTCCTTGCTTTTAGCACTATTGGACTCAGTGGCTCTGTCTTCCACTTGATTTTCCTACATAGACTGTATATTTGGGCCTTTATTGTATCCCAGGTATTTCTATGCCCATCTTTACATTGAGTATATATTCTCCACTATTAACCCAAGAAAACACAATATTCATCCTCATACTTACAGAAAAAAATTTCACCTGATAGTGAAAAAAACATCATTGCAGTAATAATACTTATATTTTTCAAATCTATCATCCAGAAGCCATAGGATTTTCATTCACGTTTCAGAACTGTAAAGAATTAAATGCATGAGTATGCACTGAAGCCTTCCAAAGCAACAATGACTTGAGAGCAGTTATTATGAAGCCATCAGGAACTGATGTCACTTCAATTAGACACCAAAACTGACATTCCCAGGCCTGTAGCTCAATTGGTAGGTTTGTCTTTTTTTTTTTTTTTTTTTTTATTTTTTTTTTTTTGAGACAGGGTTTCTCTGTGTAACCCTGGCTGTCCTGGAAGTCACTTTGTAGACAAAGCTGGCCTCGAACTCACTGAGACCCGTCTCCCTCTGCCTCCACAGTGCTGGGGATTAAATTCATGTGCCACCACCACTCAGCCAGGTTTGGGTCTTAATCTATCCCTTTTTAATAAATTCTCAGAATGACATTAACCAAAAAAAGAAGAAGAATGCCAGAATGTGGAAATGTTTTTTCCCACAAACAATCCATCCTCCTTCCCCATGCAAGGTCCCTCTGAAGGCTCCACAAGATATGGAGCTGGGGATGTGAAACCCTTCTGCAGGACCTCTGTGCGGTCTGTGCAGAGGCTGAGAGCTGGGGATGGAGGTCGGAGCAGCTTTCAGGCCTGGCTCACCCCACCGTAGGAGGTAAACAGCACAGGAAGGAGCATCTGTGGCTGAGGGAGAGAACCAAAGAAAAGAAACAGCAGGTTTAAAAGAACGCGCTAGAGGAGGACCTGGAAAAATCTTACAGGACAATAAATTACAGCCCACAGCCCGATCCAGATGTCGGTTCATGGTACTGCAGTAGCCACAGCATGGGGAGGTTAGTGAACCACATTTACCATGTGTGCGCTGCTCTGTAGTTAATGTTTAAGCTCTTTAATTCTTTGTGTCTATGAAAAGCCTCAGTCAGAAAATCCAGATGGACTATATTAATCAGAGCACATAATTTTAGTGGTAGACATGCTTATTCCCAAAGCCTGGATGTATTCCTAGAGCTTTGCAGACCTTCGTTGTCTTGAGGGAAAAAAAATGCGCTTGGCTCGGCAGCATTTGTTAATTTATGTAAGAAGGAAAATGAATCACATATAAACATATGGAAATATCCAAATGCCAATTTTTTTTTTTTTAGGTTAGCTCCCTGAGTCCTCATTTTCCTTTTAGCCTGGGATTGGTGGTATCGACTTTTAACGGTAAACAGACTCCTTGCTTCCAGTGTGTGTGTGTGTGTGTGTGTGTGTGTGTGTGTGTTTCAGACTGAGCAAAATTAGTGTTTTCTTTGGATAGAAAACTGACAAAGAACAGGAAATCCTTACTTTAAGATATTACAGTTAAGGGTCACAAACATTTGAGCAGGGGTTACTGCCATCCAGAGGCAGAAAGCCATGAACTGCCATATCCCATTACAGCTCCACCATGAGGGAAGGAAGCCAAGAAAAATGTGTAGGTTGTTGCAGTTTTGTTCATTAAATCATTTTTTTTTAAAGCTGGAAAATACCAAGCTTTGAACATCAATGGGTCTCTGGTCCTCCTGTCCTCATGAATGACGGGGTCTCCAGCACTCTCCAGAGCTGGTCAGAGTGAGAAAAAGAACAGTAGCCTTCGAATCTCTACCTGGCCATCGACACAGACTACCCCAAGTGCTGAAGTCTGTAACACCTTCACAGTGAGCACTGCACATGTCTCTGAACACATGCTTCTCTAGTTTTAAAGCTATGATGCTGCAGCCCATTTTCCTTCAGCACAGGGAGAATGCTCTATTTCCCGGCTGTCAATTGTCTTTTTGAAAGTAAAGACATCCATCCTGTATGATAATGTCCAGCATTTGGACGAGAGCACATGAATTAGTGGCATTAACACGTGAAATCCTGAGTGGTGGCATACCTGAGCACTGTGCAGTTACTTTAAGGAGCTCTTGGCCACGCAAAATTGGGTGCAGAGAAAAGCAGATTCATCTAAGGGTCTGCCATTGGACAGTACCACTAACCTGCTTAAGAGCAATTTCATCCCAAAGATGAATCTAGAGATACTTACATATCCTAGGCTTGTTTACACATTCGTAGAAATTCCAGTTCAAAAACTATGTCAGCTTACGTTTTTAACAACAGGCACAGTGGTTATAGTTTCCATTTATGAGTATTTTGTACACTCATGATAGATGTAACTGTTTTGGAATAGGTTTTAAAACTTGGAAAACACACATACACACACACACACACACACACACACACACACACACACACACACACACACACACAATGTGAAATATAAACCAAGTAAAAATACAATGTCTCTATGGGCAAAGCCTACTTCAATTTTCTAGTCAAATCCTGTACACCTGAATGCAAACATTTTGAGTCAAATAAAATAATTTATCATTGCAGAAGAAAAATAGCTTTAACTAGTTTCGCTCTACCAAAAGTACTTAATGCAGTGCTAGAATATTTGGGGGAAGGCACTCTCAAACATTCGAAAGGAGAAATGGGAAAGGCTACGCCCATTAGTAATAGAAACAGTTGTGAATTACAAAACACAGACGTGAATGAAAGAAGCTTATGCTTCTCTGGGTTCCCTCCCTGTATGAACACTGGTCCCCTTCTGTAGGGAGCTTTCTACTAGATTTCTTCCATGTTCAGGGCTACCAGTGCCCTCTGCTGGTTTTCTGCTTGAAGTGAGAGGAAGGAGAGAGAGAGAGGAAGAGAGAGACAGACAGACAGAAACAGAGAGAGACAGGGTGAGGCAGAAAGACAGACAGACAGACAGGCACTACAACGATCATTGCAAACACTTTATGCACACAGGACAGGGAGGGTGAAACACTGTACTTTTTTTAAATTCATTTTTAGATTTTCAATTACTACTCTTTTGGAGCAAAGAAGAATCAAAAAATCAATTTTCCTAAAAACCTACTCTAGATAAATGATTTAAATGTAGTGTAGGCTCAGAAAAAGATTTTTAAAATCTATAAAGAATGTTCATCACCCACTGAAAGTGTCTTGGCCCCCCTTATCATCTTCCATACCACAAGACTGGTTTCTTGGACAGACATTTCCCGTTAGCACATCCCATCCCTCAGTTCCAGAGCCTGCATCCCATTCACGCTCACTTCTAAACTTACTCCAGAGTGTCTTCCCTGGGTAAAATCACCTGACAGAGTTACTTCCTAATTCTTCTCCTTAGTATCAGTTCTTGGAGTGAGATGATTCGTATTCACAGACTTTATCGTTAACAGAATGTGGTGATATTGTGTTCCCCAAAATATTGTGCACCCTAATAAACTTATCTAGGGTCAGAGAACAGAACAGCTACTAGATATAGAGGCCAGAAAATGGTGGCACACACACCTTTAATCCTAGCATTCCAGAGGCAGAAATACATCTGGATCTCTGTGAGTTCAAAGCCTCATTGAGAACAGCCAGGCATGGTGACTCACGCCTTTAATCCCAGGAAGTGATGGCAGAAAGCAGAAAGGTATATAAGGCTTGAGAACCAGGAACTAGGCTGGTTAAGCTTTTAGGCCATTGAGCAGCAGTTCAGCTGAGATCCATTTGGATGAGGACACAGAAGCTTCCAGTCTGAGGAGAAAGGATCAGCTGAGGAATTGGCAAGGTGAGGTGGCTGTGGCTTGTTCTGCTTCTCTGATCTTCCAGCATTCACCCCAATACCTGGCTCCAGGTTTATTTTTAATTAATGAGAACTTTTAAGATTCCTGCTACAACAGAACACAACAGAATTCCAAATGTTACCTAATAATAGTAACTAGGTTGTGAGAGATGCAGATGGGTTTAAGTAGAGACCAGAGGAGGAAGGTTCCTTCCCCAACAGAATTGTGGATTCACAATTTTAAAATAAATTTTAAAATTTAAAGTCACATTACTTCCCTGTCCTTCTTAAGGGGCATGTGTGTATAGGCACAAACAGTTCTTTGTGATGTGTATATTTTGTGTTGTAAATATTCTTTCTTTTGTCCATGTGTGAATGGAACATATGCATGTCTACCAAGCCTTTAACTACTCACCTTTGTCTTTAATGCTGTTATCACTCCCTACTGCTTAAACTCAAAACATAATGTGGCAATTATTATCTATACACTTCTTTCTTTTTTCAAATGTATTTTTATTGATTATTTGGGTATTTCATATCACACACCCTATCACATTTGCCTCCCAGTTCTTTCCCTGTCCACCTCCCCCTGCCCTCATGACTTCCCCACAACAAAAATTTTTTAAAGTCCAATTTTTACTTATATACTCACTGGAATGTATTCAAACTCCCAATGGTCTGCCCCTTAAATAGAACTGAGTCCTTCCCCTCTCACATCCCTGCTGGAAACCATCTATTATGAGAGCAACACTTCAGCACCTTACCACAGTTTTTAAGAGTTCTCTTCCATGGCTTCCTGTTTAGGGTATTAGTTTTGCAAGTGAAAGTGGAGGCAGGGATTGTCACAGAACTCTTCCATGTCCCTCTTTCTCAACTGTGCATCTGCAGTCATCAATATCACTGCCAAAGTAGCTTATTCACTCTTTATGGTCCTCAGGAGCATGGTGTCAGAACAGACCATGAACAGGGCTCCTATCTGCAGTATGGCCATGGACCCAGACAAGGCCCTTGAATGCAGCATGGCCCATGAACATCAACATGGCTGTAGGCTACAGCACAGACTACAGACATCCACATGGCCTTCAGTGGTAACATGGGCCATGGACATCAACACAAACTCTCACTGTAGTAAGACCACGATGGACCCAGACATGGCCCTCAATGGCAAGATGGACCCAGATCACCTTGGCCTCAGGTGGAGGTACAGGCCACTCAGATCAGTATGGTCCCTGTTGGCATCATGATCTATGGACATCTGTTGTAGAATATTACTTTAAGGTGTGTTACTTTTGTTTATGTTGCATTTGTTTAACTCTGTGAAGCTGTGTTACTGTGCCTGTCTAAAATACTTGATGGTCTAATAAAGAGCTGAATGACCAATAGTGAGGCAGGAGAGAGAAATAGGCAGGGCTGGCAGGCAGAGAAGATAAATGGAAAGAAAAATTTGGGATAGAGGGAGAAAAGCAAGAAAAGGAAGAGAGGAGGACATCAGGGGCCAGCCATCCCACCACACAGCCAGCCATGGAGTAAGAGTGAAAGTAAGATATACAGAAATAAGAAAAGGAAAAAGCCCAGAGGCAAAAGGTAGACAGGATAATTAAAGCTAAGGAAAACTAGCTAGAAACAAGCCAAAGCTAAGGCTGGGCATTTATAATTAAGAATAAGCCTCTGTGTGTGATTTATTTGGGAACTGGATGGCACCCGCCCTCAAAAGAGCAAAAGCAAACAGCAGATGTCACCATGGCCTAAGGTGGCAGCAAAGATCACGGACATAAACATGGCCCTCAGTGGTAACATAGGTCACAGACATCAACACAGGGCCCAGCTCTAGTAATGACCAAAGACCCAGACATGGCCCTCAGCAGCAGTACAGGCTGGGACATCACGACGTGGACCACTTCTTAGAGTAGAATTTGAATCACATTTATAGCAGACAAGACTTTTCAAGTGCACAATAATAATTAAGGAATAAGAAGACATTGATTTGAGAAGGAGTTGGGGGGACACAGAAAGAGTGTGAGAGAGATGGAGAGGGGAATGGTAGAGATGCCGTCCTCACGGATGAAATTCTCCACCACTGTGTCATTCCTACACTACCCCACCCAAAAAAGTTGCATACACATTCGTTGCAAGCTCATATCGTGTATTACCAAGACAGGCTACGCTCTTTGCCCTTAAACACATACACACAGAAAAACAAACAAATAAATACTATTTAAAAATGAATATTCTCATATCACCCTAGAACTGAGCTAGAAATTAAAAACAGAAAGCTAGGGGAAACATCCAAATGTTTGTGGAGCAAACAACGTATTTTCAATGTGTACCAGTAAAGAAGCCACAAGAGAGACTAAAGGATATCTTAAAGTGAAGAAAATTTTAACTTAATAAAAATGTGTTGTGAGCAGTAAAAACTGCTTGGTGGGAAATGTAAGATAATGGCGAAACTGGCTGTGGCTATATCATTCACCCCAGCAACCATATTTTGAGGTGTTTTCTCAACTTCTTTTGTTTTTAATTTTTAATTGTGTTTGTGTGTGCGTGTGTTCGTGAGTGAGCACAAGCGTGAGAGTTCGTGTGTGTGTGTGTGTGTGTGTGTGTGTGTGTGTGTGTGTGTGCACAAGTGAGCATAGTTGCCCATGAAGGCCAAAGGCATTAAATACCCCTGGAGCTATAGTAACAGATGGTGGTCACCTGCCTGACATGGATGCTGGGAACCAAACCTTTTTTGTTTGATTGCTGTATTTTTTTTTTTTCAAAACAGGCTTTCTCTGTGTAGTCCTGGCTGTCCTGTAACCCACTCTGTAACCCAGGCTGGCCTCAAACTCACAGAGATCCACCTGCCCCTGCCTCCCAGGTGCTGGGATTAAAAGCATATGCTATCACTGCCTAGTTCACTCAACTTCTTGAAAGCCCAAGTTCATACAAAAATTTACATACAAATTGTTGTAGTGCTTTTAGACATGGAAATTATACTTTAATATATTTAGTTTTTAAAATCCAATATATAAAAAAATCAATTTTATTGTTACAATAGTTCAAATTGTCTTCATAATAGACCTTAAATAAGTAATGAGATGTATTATGTTCAAGAAATAAAATATTCTTTATTAAGTTGCCCACAAGCTATCCATAGTTCAAATAAATACAATGCGTTAACACATAAATAAAGTAAATAATAAAGGATAGTCATTAATATAAGTATACAATATAAATGACACTTACATAAAATTGTTGTATAAGGGAAAGCCTCAAACACAGTTTGGTAAAATTTTATAGAATCATTTTTAAAATATACACATGATAATAAGGACAATGGTGGTGGCATTTTGTATTAGGAAATTAGTTATTCCTGTTGTAAAACTTTATTATAAAATTAGAACAATCAAGTAATGGCACATGAGTGATCAAGTAAACCAACAGGGGAGAAAGCCCAGACATAAGTGCATTTGTGTGTAAATGGTCCACAATAGCTTGGCACTGCAAACTTGTACAAAAAAAGAGTGAGGCAGTCACGTGACACTCAAGGACAACCAGATCTGCATTGAAAGTTAGGTTTCAGCTCTCTAAGAGTCTCAGAGATCAATTCCAAAGATGCTAAATCACTAGTTGTGAGAAGCAAAAAGTAAACTTAAAAGCAGTAGAAAAGATGTCTTTATGATCCTAGCGTCCAAGAAACTTTCTAAATGAAAGGATGATGATCCATGAAGATTGACTTTCTTATATTCAAAGGAAATGTCTATTCACCAAGAGATACAGAACTCAAGTTCCAGAAATAAGCAGTAGTCTCAGAGAAGATGCTTTCAACATACATCATGTAAAAACAATTGGTAATACAAAATGGACCACCAGGCTCTCTGGTCCCCACATGGTGGCGCTGTTCTGTTGGATGGAGGAGGGTTAGTGGGGTGGGGCCTATCTGAACAAAACTAGTGGTTGAGGATACACTCTGAAGTGGTAACTCCTTACTGACCCAATCTTGTCTTTGCTGCCTCCACCATGAGGTAAGGAGCATCCTTTGTCACACCTTCCCGCCGCCATAATGTTCTGCTTAAAGACATGGGTCAAGCAAACATGGGCCAAACGCTATGAGAGCATGAGCCCAAATATAACCTCCCCCCTCGAGCTGTTGTACAAAATGTAAGTAGCACAATTAGTAGTTAAGGGTGAATAGTTTTATAAAACATCAAGAAAGGTGCAAACTAAACAGTGGGTCAACAGGAAAATGTTTAAAGTATGTCTGCAGGGGAGTTTACAGAAGTCAGATCACATGAATCTTTTAAAGTGCTAACCCTGCTCCCCCATCGCCTGTCCCTCTCCACCTATGGTGGGTGGGAGAGCTGGCCCTGCCCTTTACCAACTGCAGCAGGGAGAACAGGCCCTGCACCTTGCCTGGGAAAAATAGTAGAGCTGGCCCAGGTGATGTGGGTGCAGATGACCCTGCTGAAGGGTGTGAAAGCAGAAGAACTGCTCCAACTCTTCACTGCCTGCTGCAATGGGTAAGCTAGCCTGGGCAGTGCTAGAGAGATCTTCCTGTTGGTGTCAATAAAGGAAAGCTGACAGGCTGACCAAACCAGTTACCACCGAGGTCCAAAATCAGGGCTACGAGTTGGAGCCTCCCCAACATCCACCTCAACCATGAACTGCTGGAGCATGTGAAGGATCCAGACCTGCAGATCCAAAGCTACAGGATCTCCATGACACAAGGCAACAACAGGATATCCATGAGAAGTACCAGTGAAGGCCCAGTATGAAGGGTGTTGCAGAAACCAGAGGCCTCCAACTGAAACAATGAGTGATTACAATGAACACTTATAAGGAAAGATGTATGGACTAAAGGGTATATTGTGTGAGTCATTCCATCACACTACAGTTTCCACACCAAGATATGTGTGTGTGTGTGTGTGTGTGTGTGTGTGTGTGTGTGTGTGTGTGTGTGTGTATTTGGTTGTTTGAGTTTTGGGTTTTCTTTTTGAAATTTATTTTGCTTTATTTTGAGGGGGAGGTTGCAAGGGCAGAGGGTGGATATGAAGAAATAGGGAGGTGAATGGGATCAGGATGCATAATGTGAAACCCACAAAGAATCAATTAATAAAAAATGTGTGGCAAAAAAAAAAAAAAAAAAAACAGTACCAGCCCTGGGAGAGTGGAATTGTAAATGAAGAAAGTGCTGAGGAATCACTTCCCAGTTATTTACAGCACTACACTTTCTGCAAAGACTGACAGCAGCACAAGACATCCAACAGCAGGACCAACCTTCCTGAGGATACACAAAGGCCCGGAGCCCAGCAAAGTCATTTGGACCATGTCCTTAACCTGAAGATGCATATCCCTTACACACCAGGACATGATTTTCTGGCTCCATTTGCCACTGCTTTTCTTTGAGTATAAACATATGGATCCCAGCTCTATATCTACGGTTACTTTGAACAAGTTAATCTGTCTGCACCTCGGTGATTTAAAGTGAAAAATAATTATGATGATGCCTAACAGAGTGATGGTGTGAATCTGTGAGTTTCTGTTAGCAGAGGAAAACACCACGGGGTCATGTGAAATGCAGAAAACCACTCGATAAACGGAAACAATTATTACATGGGTGCAGCACATCGACACCCTGGAGAGTTGTCCCTTGAAGCCAATTATCCTGAAACTATGCCTGTATTTGTAGTGCAGATGGCATTTTCTCAAGAGGACACATACCGGCTGCCTAAAGCCTCTGAGGCCCTGGACTCCTTGTCACTTGTGTTTGTGTGGAGGACATGTAGCACACGTCCTCAATAAAGAGACATCCTGCCAATATTTGCACATCCAGCACAATTGTCAGAGAAATACCACTTCTTTGTTATTGGAGGGTGTGTCCTCTCTAGTCTGGGACTAATTCTAGGCTAGTTTTTAAGTGAAGTGGATAAATGGGTTATTCGAGATGCCTCGGAGGTTTTTAATAACTGTCCTCTGCTGCTATAAACTGTTGCTCTTGGACCCACTTACACTTTGTACCACCCGGCAGCCTGGAGGTTCTTACTGCACTGTGTTGCCTACAGAAAAGAAAAGAAAAACTAAACACCCCTCCTTATTAAAGGTAAGCAATGAACACAGGATATCCTTTTTACCTTCATCCAATCTGGCCCTCCAAAACATACCGCGCAGTAACACTGAAGGAAGGCCCTCCACAGCTTCACAGCCACTACCAAATTCACATTTTTACCCCTTTTATTCCAAATTTGACGATTTGTACTCGGAAAAGGAGGAAATCGTTTGTAAACAATTAGCATGACATATGCCCTAATAGTCTTTTCTCTTTGGTCTGTTTAGTCATAAACAAATATATAAAACTGACAAAGAACTATTAGAGAGAATGATCTCTAGAGATACCGCTGTTGGGCTGAATTCCAATGACAAAAGCAGAGATACCTTCTTTCTGGCTGGCGAGTCAAA
This sequence comes from Peromyscus maniculatus bairdii, assembly GCF_049852395.1. Lineage (NCBI taxonomy): Eukaryota > Metazoa > Chordata > Mammalia > Rodentia > Cricetidae > Peromyscus > Peromyscus maniculatus. Next base: position 47,066,068 of record NC_134862.1, on the reverse strand, counting down.
CGCACGCTCATCTCAGCCTACTCCCCCACCCCAGCCAGAGAAAATGACAGATAAAAAGCCTCAAAAGTCCATATATTTTGACTTAAAAAAAATCCTAGTTTCTAGTTTATGTTCCTGTTTTCTTCATTTGTCTTCACTTTTCCCATGTTTTGCTCTTTTGAGACAAAGAGAGACTTTCCCAGGCTTAAATTGTATGTTCTGGTTAAGTAATTGAGAGAAAAACAGTATGACCTGTACAGCAACAGAGCTTTTAAAGCTCGGAACAGGTTACAATACAACCTAGTGGCCACACTAGAAATAGCATCAGCTCAGGTGAGGCCCTTTCACAGGCAGGAGGCAGAGGGGAAAAAGAAAAATCCGTCCCACCTGACTGCCCACACCCTAAGCCAGCTGCCTCATTTTCAAGCCTGGCTGAGTTCCTTTTCAGTCTAGTGAAGCTGCTAAGGTCACAGGGCAAAAGTACAACACTCAGATGCACATTTAAAAAGCAACAGCAAGAATTGTTCTGCTGATATTAGAAAAGCTAGGAATATAGCAAATGTATTAAGGGACAAACAACATAATATTGAAGGCTACAGTTCACAGTGAAGAATAAAACTCCATATCCACATACCCCATAGACATCAAATCATTACATATAGAAGAAATTGAATGAGATACTAATTATAAGGAGTTTAAAATGCATATCTTAACACTAGACAGCTTTAATGCTGGGTAAGTTGGTAAATGAAGAACATACCTGAAAGTCATACTCGATACTTTTCTCATTGCTGTTCCTGCATATCTGACGAAAAGCAACCTACGTGGGGAAGGATTTATGGGTAACTTGTAGACTGAAGGACTACAGTTCATCATGGCAGAGAACGCATAGCAGCAGGCATGTGAGGCAGCTTGTCACATCTGTCCACAGCCAGGAAGCCAAGAGCGAACAGGGGGTAAGGCTGAAACCTCGTCCACAAAGACCTACCTCATCCCATAAGACTCCACCTCCTAAAAGTTCTACACCCTTCCGTGATGGCACCACCATCTGGGAACCAAGTGTGTAACACGTGAACCTGCAAGGCACATTATACATTCAGACTACAGTGGGTACATTATAGGTATACACTATAACCCAGAACTTAGAATGTACTAGAAATAATTGTTGCTTTCAAGCAAACATGGATCACATAAAAATTAACTAAACTCAAGCTTGGATAGAAAATCAATGAGGGCCAGCAATATGACTCATCAGGTAAAGGCACTTGCTACCAATCCTGAAGACCTGAGTTCAATTCCCTGAGCCCACATACGGCACGTGGTGGAAGGCAAGAACCAGCTCCTTCAAGTTGTCCTCTGAATCTTACACACACCATAGCGTGCACACTCTCACACACATACACATAAATGCATAAATAATCATAAAATAAAAATCAATCAACAAATATTTAACGGAAATATCTTTACAATATGAACATAAATGATATAATGTACTTTGGCCCTAATACAAATACTATGAACTAATACTGATTGTTTTAAGACAGTCTTCTATTGGCAATGTTTTCAAATGATGTTAAGTGACTTTTGTATTAAAAGAGATTTAAAAAAACCAAACTGGTAGGAAACAATGACAATGAAACAATCGATCTATGGACTATTGCCAAGTTATAGCTCAGAGAAGTAATAAAATATTGTATCAATAGTAATCCAGATTTACTCATTAATAAAAACTTACCTTGAAATGATAGAAAAGACGAACAAATAGACAAAACAAATCACATGATCAAAAAACAAACGCTTAATATCAAAACATCAGTGAAATAAAAAGCATAAAGTGAAGAGAAATCTAAAATCATCAATAAAACCAATTGTGTGTTTGTGTGTGAGTATGTGTATATGCACATGTGTATCTGTGAGTGTGTGTGTGCATGTGTGTGTGTGAAAGAGAGAGACAGAGACAGAGAGACAGGCAGAGAGAGAGAGGGAGAGAGAGAGAGATGCTAGGGATAGAATCTAGGGCCTTGATTATATTAAGCAAGCACTTGACCACTGATCTACATCCCCACTCCAAAATCCAGATTTTTTTAAAATAGAATATAAAATTTATACACAAAAGTAAGAAATTATATAATCAAAGTATATATAATTTTTTAAAGAAATGATTTTTCATGACTCTTGGCAAGTAAATCTTTCTTCTTTTTTAATTACTTATTTATTTTTTACATTTTTCATACAATATCTTTTGATCATATGTTTTCACCTCTCCCAATTCCTCTCAGATCCTTTCCACCTCCCTACCCACCCAAATCCACGTTCTTTCCCCATCCCTCCCTCCCTCCCTCCCTCCCTCCCTCTCTCTTTCTCCCTCTCTCTTTTCCAAAAATTGTAAACCACAACAAAAAAGACACAAAGTCTGTTTTGTGTTGGTCAGCTACTCCTGAGCATGAGCTCCGCCCTGAAGCATTGTTGATAAACACAGTGTCGCTCCATTGGAGAAAAATGGTTTTTCCTCTCCCAGCAGGTATCAATTGCAAATAATCTCTTACTTAGTGGTGAGACTTTGTGCCACTTCCCCTTCTCCATGCTGGGAATTTTTTTCTGGGTTGAATTTTTGTAGGCCTTGTACATGCTGTTATAGTCTCTAATTCCTATGTTTGTGAGCCCTGTTTTATCTGGAAGACACTGTTTCCTTGTAGTAATCTACCACCTCTGGCTCTTACAATCTTCCTGCCTCCTCTGAATATTGAGGGGAAGCATTTAATGAAAACAGCCGAGTTAGAACTGAATACTCCAAAGTCTTTTACTGTCTGTCATTGTTCAATTTTGGGTCCCTATATTAATGACCATCCACTTTGAGAAGAAGCTTCATAAAGAAAAAAGCTAACATACAGCAAAGGACTCCATCACTCAAGCAGAGTAACAAACTAACGAATGGGAAAAATTTTAACCAACTATACCTCTGACAGAAGGTTAGTATCTAGAATATACAAGGAACCCAAAACACTAAACATCAAGGAAATAAATAACCCAGTCTTAAAATGGGGTACAGAGAATTCTTAAAAGATGAAACTAAAATGGCTGAGAAACACTTTAAAAATGTTCAGCATCCTTAGCCATCAGGGAAAATGATCAGTGCCAAAATAGAGCTACTTTGAGATTTCATTTTACGCAAGTCAAATGGCTAAGATCAATAAAACAAATGACAGCAGATGCGGGTGAAAACTCAGGAAAAGGGGAATACTTATTCCTTGCTGGTGGGAATGCAAAAATGGTACTGCCATTTTGGAGGCGGCATGGCAGTTCCTCAAAAAGATGAAAATCAATCCACCACAAGATCCATCTCTACCACTCCAGGGCATATACTCAAAAGACTCTGCATCTTACCACAAAGATATTTATTCATCCATGTTCACTGAAGCTCTCTCTATTCATAATAGAAATTGGAAACAGCCTAGATGTGGATAATGAAAATGTGCCACATTTACACAATGTAATATTTTCAGCTGTTAAGAAAAAAAAATGAAATTACAAAATATGCCTGTAAATGGATGAGTCTAGAACCATCATCCTTGGCAAAATAATCCAGACCCAAAAGGACAATTATTGCATATTTTCTCTTCTATGTAGATGATACCCTCTAAGCTATAAATAAGTGTGTTTCATTCAGAATATTCACAGAGTTAGGTGGTTCATAAGGGAATGGGGGCTGAAGAGGATCTTTTGAGGAAGAGGAAATAGAACATAGTATTATAAAGAGATAAGGGAATTAAATGGGAACGGGGGAGTAGATCAAGGTAGAGAAGGGAATGGAGACAGGGATCACAAGCAATAAGACCTTTTGAAAATCCATATGGAAACCTAGTACTTAAGAACCTTCTTAAACTATAGACATATATAAAAGGAACTTAAATGAGCTACCAGAAAATTGGGGAGTGATACCTCAATTAGACGTCATATCCCCAGAACCAGGAATGGGTTACATCTTGTTGAATCATTGGCCAAAGTGGTTCCATGCACCGCCCCTCAAACATAGGCTATTGCTAATACTATTGTTTACCCTCCACAACTTGGGGGTAAGGCCTTATTGCTGAAGTAACCACTTATTTATGTCATTAAACATGGAGAGATTAGGAAGTGTGCAACTAGAATCTTCACCTCTAATGACTAGTATTCATAGTGGTGGAATGAACTATACACACTACTGTAGAACAGCAATTATCAATCTCGCCCAGCTATGAACCTTTGATCCTACAACAACATACTTGTGAGTTACACTGGCACAGCCATGGAACAAATGTTGTGGGAGAAACCAACCACCTTTTATTGGATTTAAGGTCCACTCCATAGATAGAACCCAAAACTGGCACTGCTAAAGCAGTCATGGACCTGAGACTGGGTAGGCCATAGGTCACAGGGGAAAACTTACTACTGTTATTCTAAATGAACATAGCAATAAAATGACTTCTAATGACATACTGCTATACAAATAGAGCAGATCATTGCTCAACCCTTATCAGAGAAACAAGCAAATTTTTATAATAGATTTAATAGATTTGTTCTTTAGCCAAACTGACTCCAGACAGCATGATCTGTTCAGAACATTTAAAAACTCATCCCCTTACAAGAAAGCACCAGCGGGATTATATAGGTTTTAACTGTAAAATAATAATAATACTTAAAATACAATTAAAAACTTAAATATAGAAGAAAACTTCCCAACATTTTGAGTTACATGTTATTGACCAACAACTTGAGAAAGATTGAACATTACATTCCACCCCCTTCTCTCTCTTCAAACATAACACAGTAGTTTAATTTATAAATTTATGGAGAAAACGTAAAATATTAGTAACAACTAAAGGTAAATTTTCAAAGAATGTGTCATAATCAAGTAAGAATGCAAAGGTAGTTTCACATTGAAGCAATAAAATTAATATATATCATTAATACATGTATATAATATATATTACATTAATGTGTATACATTAATAGATTTATTTTGAATTATGTCGTTTCTAGAAGAGTAATTGACAAATGTTAATGTCTGTATCATTTAAGATAAAATTTAATTATATGTTTGCTTATGGGCATCCTTCATCACAGAAGACCAACAGTGTGGTTGCCCATAAGCAAATATATCACTGTTGCAGAACTAAGATGCCCACTCTCTTTGTATTGGAGGCATTAGCTAATACAATCACATTTAAAGTACTTAATAACACAGACTAGAAAACAGAATGAATTGAATGCCATTTCTAGTGCAGATTATTGTGAGTATATACCTAAAAAAAAAAAATCCAGAGAGAATCATTGAAAAAAACTCCTGGAAATTATGAGAGTTCAATGTAGTAGAAAGATATAAACTTGTTAGTTGTATATGATTAGCCTTCAAACAGATGAATATGTTGCTACACTATGTAATGGCTGAGGTAAGTCCATGCATAATGCTTAAAGTTCAGGGTATAAATATAACATAGAATGTGCAAAAAAAAATCTATGAAAAAATAATAGCTGTTTTTAAGTATACAATTTTAAGGCAATTTTCTTATAATTAACTTACAAATGTAGCATGATTAAAATAAAAATACCACTCATTTTAACCTAAACAAATTGCTGATAAAGTTTATATAAAACAATAATGGAGCACTGGGTAGTGGTGGCACACACCTTTAATCCCAGCACTCGGGAGACAGAGCCAGGCCTGGTCTACAGAGCGAGATCCAGGACAGGCACCAAAACTACACAGAGAAACACTGTCTCGAAAAACCAAAACAAGTAAGTAAATAAATAAATAAATAAACAAACAAACAAACAAACAAGAATAGCCTAAAACATCAATGTTGCACAGGAATAACCTTTACGAACATAAAAGCATATTATAAAGAAACTAATTAAAATGAGACAGTATTGTCTAGCATAGAGCAAAATAGATTGAGAAATGAAGCAGAATTGAAAACAGTATAAATTGTGATTATAAACAATAAAGGAGGCTTTCGGATCAGCAGCTGAAAACCTGACTTTTGAATGGTGTTGGGTCAGGTGAAAAGCCAGAGGGCAAATTGCACACTGGCTTCTGTTCCCACGCAGCACTGGACACGCTTCCAAGAGGACAAGAGGGGCATGGCGCACACGAAGGGGGTACCCCCAGCATCTGAAACAGGTTAAGTCAGGATTACTCCCACGCAAAGAGGATTACTGTGACAAAAATCTACTTTCTGCCGGAAGTCTTGACTCTGGGGACCCCTGTCTGCAAGTCACAACTCTGTCTCTGGTGTTTTGGGGACTCTCCACCCCCCGGGCTTTCTGACAGTATGTGGAGGGTCCACCTTACATGGATTTGCTTTTGCCATACCATCAGAATACTGTGCCAAGTTTTCCAGCACTGTTTCCCTGATCCCATGGAGCATGAGTAGGCTATTGTAGATGAGAGAAGTACCCTGCTCTGCTGAGTATGTCCATGTCTCTACTCCAGTTCCTCTACTCTTTCCACCTCTTTCTGTACACCGACCTGTTCCCTGTGTACTCATCCATCCCTGGTTGTGGTCCCTGCAGCCTGGAACGTCTCTCTCCGGTTCTGGTAAAGCCCCCCAGTGAAAGAAACTGCTGGTGGTTGCAGCTTTCTCCAGCCAGTGGTAGCAGTATTTTACATCTGGACACTGGCAGCTCAGCTGTCTCTCTTTTCAGAGAAATCCCCCTCTAAAGGGATTTCTGGGTGTTTGGGGATTGTTTTTCCCAGTGATCATTTGTCTGTTTAGCTTTCCCAGCATGAATGTTGTATTTTTATCTTAATTTTTTTAAATTTGACCAGAAGGTTCTAATCCACCATCTTACTCTTCTCCAAATAATTGTAAGGCATTCTAAAGGGCAACTTGTCACTCCCCCTCCCCAAAAATTTAAACATGTCATCAAAAATGGATTGTGGAGCAGAGGAAGACATGGAAGCTGCAAGGTCCTCAGACTCAAACTCTGAGACACTGAAAATCATTAAGGAATGTGTTTATTCAGCATCACAATATACAATCTTACAATAATAAATAGATTGTGACTGCCATCATTTAATGGTTAAATTAAAATGATTCCTTTGCTCTGAAAGACCCCCGCTCCATTATGAGGATATGGGGCGTTGGGCCGATGTTATGCCCCCCCAATAACTTGGCCTTAGAAACGCCATTCTGCAGGAATCAGAAAAACAGGAGTTCACAGCCATAGCCAGCTACCCGGCCTTGACAGAGATAGCTATGGCCAGCCTTGAGAGAGATAACTGTGGTCAGCAGCCTTGGGAGTAAGACAGTTGATATTTTATGGCGGGCCCCTGGCCTTGAGGAATAAGCAGCTGGCCTGGACAAGGCCAAATCAGCCACACACATACGACCCCAAGTTCACCCTGGCCTTCTTTGAAACAACCAATAGGGACCCTGTAACTATGCTTCTCGCTTCTGTAACTGCGCCTCTGCCCCTGGGATCCCATAAAAAGTCCCCCTTGCCCTAAGAAAGCGCGCAAGTCCTCCAAGAGACTTCGCCCCAGGTACCTGGTCTAAATAAACCCTCTTGCTTTTGCATCTGATCTGTGGTTTCGGTGTGTTCCTTGGGTTTGGGGTCTCTCCCGGAGAAAGATCTCAGCCGGGGGTCTTTCATTTGGTGGCCCGTACGGGGATTGAGACCCCTCCCTGGGACCACCGACCCACCATCAGGAGGTAAGCCGGCCGGCCTTGATTTATGTCATCCCTGTCCAGTCTGAGGGTTGTCTGTTTGTCTGAGTGTTAAATGTTGTTTGTTTGTCTCCGCGCCTGCGTCTGATAATCTGTCTGTGTCAGTGGATCTGAAAGGGGGGACCGACGGGTCTGGACTTCGCCACTGAACCCTGGGAGACGTCCTAGGGGAATCTGGGAACCTGGAAGACGTTCCACGGTTCATCTGAAGTGCCCTCTGTGGCACGGTCTGAAGACCCCTCTGGGGGCACGGTTTTTCTGGTTTTGCTTTCGGTTTGGAACCGAAGCCGCGCAGCGAGTTTTAGTCTTATTTATATTGGTCTGTCGTTTTTTTTTTGTTTTCTGTTTAACCGTTCTCCTCTTAAAAACAGCCATAGGACAGACTGTCATCACCCCCTTGAGCCTCATGCTTAAACACTGGTCAGACGTAAAGACACGAGCCAACAACAAAGGAGTCGTAATCAAAAAAAAAAAAAAAAAAATAGATCACTCTTTGCGAGGCCGATTGGGTTAAAATGGATGTAGGATGGCCTCGTCAGGAAACCTTTAACCTCAGTCTTATTTCACAGGTGGAAAAAAAAAAAGTTTTTGCTTCCAGTCCCCATGGCCACCCGGACCAGGTCCCATACATTGCCATGTGGAGACTCCTGACAACAGAACCTCCCCCATAGGTTAAGCCGTTTCTCTTCCCCTCAGCCCCCCGGCGGCAGCAGCGCTCGCCGAATCCCGGGGCCGAGGAAGCCAGATCGGCGGATCCCTCCCACTCCCTGTTCCTCCCTAACCCCACACCAGCGAGTCTTTTCCTCTCCCCGCGGGCCGCTGCTCCGGCGCAGGCGGGCGCGCGGGCAGGCTTGCAGGCGGGTGCGGGAAAAGAGAACGCGCAGGCGGGCGCGCAGGCGGGGCTGCCGGGAAGCTAGGGCGCCGGGACGCCCCCTGCCCAGTCCCCGCAGGCCGTCAGCGGTGATGGCGGTGGCGGCGGCGGGTGCCGGAGCTCCCCGCGCCTCCTCCAGTCCGCGCGGCCGCGGCGCGGTCGCGGGGGCCCGCGGCGGCGCAGGCGGGGCCAGGGGCGGGGCCGGCGACCAGCCGCCATGGAGCGCGGCAGCCCCCGGCGCGGCCGGCCGGGACCCGGGCGGCGGAGAGCCTGCAGCGGCAGCGCCCCACAGCCTCTCGCTCGGAGGGGCGGTGGATAGCGCGATGGGCGGCCGAGCGGCACAGTCGGCAGCGGCGGCGCAGGCGGACACGGGATGTGGCAGGGGCACGCAGGCGGGGCCGGGGATGGGGTCGGCGAGGGACCGCCCCCTGGCCGGCGACCCGCAGCGATGTGCCACGACCGGCTCCGGCCCAATATGGGGAAGGTGACTAGGGGGCAGCGTCACCCGTGGACGCCGAGTCACCCCGCCCCGAGTGTTACAACCCCCCCAACAGCGCCGGAGGGACCGGCGGCTCCTGCAGCGGCCCCCAAACAGCGGAGGATGAGTTCCTGCTTCCTCCCCAATTGCCGGTCGCCTACGAGGAAGGCGGGACAAAGCAGCGAAGGTAGGGAACACCTACATCTCTGGCCAGTTGCTCTTAGCGGGTCTCCAGGGGCTCTAACCCCCTACCGATTGGGCTCAGGTTACCAGAAAGAGACGCCGGCAGCGCGTTTTTAAAAAAAAGACTTAGAGAGACACGGAGGGAGAAAAAAAACAAACAAAAAAAGTCCTGGCCACTGTAATGTCTCAGGGACAGGTCAGAGAGGGAGTTAGGAAGTTAGGACGGGAGATCAAAAAAGGACACTGCTTGACAAAGACAAAGTGCTTACTGTAAACAGAGAGGACATTGGGCTCGTGACTGATCAAAAAAAGCCTCAAGGGTCTCGGAGACCTAAGCCAAGGGTCCTCAATCTAGAGGACTGGGGAGGTCAAGGCCAGGAGCCCCCCCCCCCCCCCCGCCTAGGATAACTCTCAAGATTGGGGGGGCAGCCAGTGACCTTCCTAGTGGACACCGGGGCTCAACATTCAGTCCTGACCCATACCGGAGGCTCTCTCAGTGACCGCACAGCTTTGGTCCAGGGGGTCACAGGTAACAGAAGGTATCAAAGGACCACCGAGAAAAAGGTTCAGCTGACATCTGGACAGGACCCAAAGGGACCCCCCTACAAGTCCTAGCCCTTTAAACTGTTCGTGGACGAGAACTCAGGCTTTGCAAAAGGAATGCTGGTACAGAGACTGGGGCCATAAAAGCCCGGTAGCTGCAGGATGGCCCGCCCCCTGTCTGCGCGGGGTAGCCACTATTGCTGTTTTGCTCAAGGATGCAGGGAAACTGACTTTGGGACAGCCATTAACTGTGTTATCCTCCCATGCGGTGAAAGCTCTGGTCCAGCAGCCCCCAGACCGAGTGATGTTCAGACCAGTTGTCTCCCTCAACCCCGCAACCCTGCTGCCTGGCTCACGGATGGGAGCAGCTTCCTCCAAGAAGGAAAACGGAGGGCCGGAGCGGCCGTCACCACCGAATCGGAGATAGTTTGGACCTCACCACTGCCACCTGGAACATCGGCCCAAAAGACAGAGCTGATCGCGCTGACCCAGGCCCTCCGGATGATGAAAGCCCAGAGGACCAGGAACTAACAAAAGAAAATGGGGGCGGAATAAAGCCCCGAGCGACACGCTTACATCATAGATGGACAGAGGCCTTGCCTACCAAGAAAAAGGACCGCTAACGTGGTAACCAAAAAACTCCTAGATGACATCTTTCCCAGGTATGGAATACCCCAGATATTGGGGTCAGACAATGGGCCCGCCTTTGTCTCCCAGGTAAGTCAGGAGGTGGCCAGGCTACTGGGGATTGATTAAAAACTTCATTGTGCATACCGCCCCCAGAGCTCAGGACAGGTAGAACGTACAAATAAAACCATTAAGGAGACTTTAACCAAATTAACGCTTGCAACTGGCACTAGAGATTGGGTGCTCCTACTCCCCCTAGCCCTTTACCGAGCCCGGAACACTCCTGGGCCTCATGGCCTAACCCCGTTCGAGATCATGTATGGGGCTCCCCCACCAATTGTAAATTTCCTTTACCCTGATATCTCCTCTTTTGCCACTAGCCCTCCAATTGATGCAAAAGACGGTGTAAAAACCCCTGCCTGCCGGGAGCAACTGAACCGCCCGGTGGTGCCTCACCCATTCAAGATTGGGGACTCTGTCTGGGTCCGACGCCATCAATCCAGGAACCTAGAGCCGAGGTTGACGGGACAGCGGCTTGGGTCCACACGTCACATGTAAAGACTGCCAAGGAACCCGACGAAGCTGAGGGCACCGAGACATCTAGTTCAACGCTCTCCAAACCCACTAAAGATAAGACTCACCCGGGGGTCCCCTTGATCCCCCTAATAGTCCTCCTGACATAAGGAGGGACATCACCAGAGAGCCTGTTTCCCTGACGCTGGCCCTGTTACTGGAAAAAAATTACCATAAACAAAATAGCTGCTGGGGTAGATACAGGGACTGCAGCCCTTATAGAGACCGGCCAATTCAGACAGCTCCAAGTAGCCATGCTCAACAAAAATGATTTAAAAGATAGTTCCAAAGGTCACCATGGTTTACGACCCTTGTCTCCACCATTATGGGCCCCCTAATCGTCCTCCTGCTCATTTTATTGTTTGGGTCATACATCCTCAACAGATTGGTGCAATTCATCAAGGATAAGGTTTCTGTTGCCCAGGCTTTGATCCTAACCCAGCAATATCAGAGGCTCAGACAGTCAGAGATAGAGTTAACCCCTTATTCTCCATCCTAAAATGAAAGATTTCATTTGGTACAAAAGAAAATGGGGGAATGAAAGACCCCCGCTCCATTATGAGGATATGGGGCGTTGGGCCGATGTTATGCCCCCCCAATAACTTGGCCTTAGAAACGCCATTCTGCAGGAATCAGAAAAACAGGAGTTCACAGCCATAGCCAGCTACCCGGCCTTGACAGAGATAGCTATGGCCAGCCTTGAGAGAGATAACTGTGGTCAGCAGCCTTGGGAGTAAGACAGTTGATATTTTATGGCGGGCCCCTGGCCTTGAGGAATAAGCAGCTGGCCTGGACAAGGCCAAATCAGCCACACACATACGACCCCAAGTTCACCCTGGCCTTCTTTGAAACAACCAATAGGGACCCTGTAACTATGCTTCTCGCTTCTGTAACTGCGCCTCTGCCCCTGGGATCCCATAAAAAGTCCCCCTTGCCCTAAGAAAGCGCGCAAGTCCTCCAAGAGACTTCGCCCCAGGTACCTGGTCTAAATAAACCCTCTTGCTTTTGCATCTGATCTGTGGTTTCGGTGTGTTCCTTGGGTTTGGGGTCTCTCCCGGAGAAAGATCTCAGCCGGGGGTCTTTCAGCTCTCAGTGTTCATTGAAACTTGGGGTCAAAGGGCTAAGGAAAAGCACCTGTGGATCCTCTAATGTGTGAGGTTGGGATAAGATAGATTGTCCTGACATCACAGACAGCCCTAAAACCTCATGGCTTAGCACTGATACTTCCGCTGTGATCTACGCTCAATGCAAATCAGTGCACTCAGACTCTCAGCTGTCACATGTGGATCAGGTGACTAAGCCGTCATAAGGATGGGGAAAATAGACCAGACACGCTTGTCACTGTCTTTTGTATCTAATAAAAATAAATTAAAATAGAACTGGAAAACATTGTTCCTTCTGTGTTAAGGCTTCCTACTTAGTGTAAAAATTATCAGTGCTTAGTCATCCCATGAGTAACTCTGAGATACGGCATCTAAAATTAATGTAGAAGATCAGCACACTTCTTATTCCAAGTGGACTTCAAGAAAGATGTTCAGTTCTGGGGGATGCAAATTCACAAAACCTATCACAGCACCATCCTCAATGTCTCATCTGTACAGTCTGCATTTGAGCACTGCATTTTGTCTTTGGGAGGGCACTGTGTGTGTGTGTGTGTGTGTGTGTGTGTGTGTGTGTGTGTGTGTGTGTGTGCACATGCTCATGTTTGTGCATGTGTGTTCATGTATGTGTGTGCATAGATATTCATGTGTGTGTAGGTGCATATAGGCATGTAGGGGTATGTGTGTGTGCTTGTCTGTGTGTATGGACATGCATGTGTATGTTCATGTATGTATGTACATGAATGTTTGTGTGTCTGTGTGTGCATGGATGTTTATATGTATTTGTATGTGTAGAGAAAGAGAAAGAGAGAGAGAGAGAGAGAGAGAGAGAGAGAGAGAGAGAGAGAGAGAGAGTATATACAGTCTCTGGAGAAATGAGGAATATGTATCTTTATGTTTCTGGTAAAGATCTTGTTGGAGACTAGACAAAAATGTGGTCTAGCTCACTTGACCTTTTATGCTGAACTACCCCTCCCCTTCACGAATCTGTTCAATCAAGAGCTGTAGTGCCTGCCATACACGATGCCTGACCTGGAGGTATAGTACATAGCAACAGAGAGGTCCCACATCCAGTGACATCTGTGCATTCTAATCTGTTTCAACTCATGCTTTAGGAAACAGATTGTAGGCCCTTGCAGCATCTACATACTGTTTGCTAGGACAGCATTGATTACAAAGTGAGACCAATCCTATGGGCAGCAGGAGAAGACTTTCTACAAAGAAACAGAAGTGTGCTCTCTGAAAGATTCAGAAGAATATATGCATGTTCGCATCATAGTAAGCACTCCAAGTATGTTTTCTAATTAAATAAATGTAAAGGTCTATTTCCACATTTTACATATCTATATACATATCATTGCTTACTGTATGCTTTGATGTCAAGCCAATTAGCTTGTATTTTGCATGTAATCAGAAAAGCGTAAATCAATACAAAATTTGTTAAATCATTTAATTTTCTCTTGCTAGTTCAAGAGGTAGGCATCAATCCAAAGTAACAAAATCCTTTCAAAAATCCTGAAATAGACTTTTTCTTGCTTTCTCAAGGAATAATTTTTTGTTAGCACATCATTAGTAGTGAACACAGCCAATATTTAACACTACATGCTGTCGATGTGATAAGAGGAAACACAGCAATGTACACCTATGTGGAAAGTATCTAGCCCCTTGCTAAAGTAACGGACTAGATGTGGGAGTGTATGGATTCACTTAGCAGCATTGCTGTTCATATAGAAAAATAAATAAATAGTATAAGCTCTCCAGATCCATTCCTGATTATAATAAATCACATGGGAGACTAATGAGAATACATGTCCCTCTCAGAAGGAAACTGAAAGGTCTAGTTAAATTTCAGATGCTGGGCGACGGCTGCCCCTTCCCTTCTCTTTCTGTTCCTGCTGATTTGCTCTGTCAGGACCTGTTTACCTAAGAAGAAGTTGAGGGAGAGACAAGTTATTCTGAGATATGATAACTGCTCTGAGAAAAACCTTTGGAGACAGGGAAATTGAACTCACTGGAGAGAATGGGTCTGATTGATTTACGGCAGATTCAATATGTTACCTATCCCTTCAAACATAGCCATCATTTATGGGGTGTTGACTCAAACAACTGTAAATTTTAAGAACTTTAGTACAATCAAGGGTATACTGTAACTAGGAAAGGAATTCCTTTCCTGGTCCCCTTTCTGTTTGCTTTGTCCTAAAACCAGTTTTGGAATTGTTGTAAATTATATACATTGAACCAGATAATAGACAGATGGACGGATAGATAGAAGACAGACAGACAGATGTAAATAGATTTTAAACTATGTGAAAATGTCATTTCGTAAGTCAAAGTAGTTAATCGTGTATGTGGAAGTCCTCCTATGGCTATATTAATAAATAGAGACAAACTGATATAATATAAGCCTCAAAAATGTCGAACAACAATTTCCCAATTAACACTTACAGATAAATTGAGACATTGACACAATCAGATAATAGCTAAGTCTAGTTGCAAATCATTTCATTCCAAATTTATTGCGGGTACTAAACTGAAAGCTTAATTATATAGACAGCATATTTAGAATCACACTTCCATCTAACTTACATTTTCATTTTAGGATCTCAAAAGCAAAGCGTCCTTCAAATCTATAAAGAGTATATTGACTTCCAGGTAAACCAAAATCAAGGGTACCAGAAAACGCCCCCTCCTCTCACCTGTTTGCAAGGGCAGTAACAAGAACACAGTTACAGTGTGCCTTTCATTGAGGCTCTAAACTATGCCACAGACAGGGAAATCCAGCATTTGAAATAAAAATCCTGTGCCTCCAACTTACTCAACAAGCGAGCCTGGATTCTTAACCAAAGGAGTCTGGATCTTCTCAAGCCTCCGTGACCAGTATCATCTGTTGTGTGAAGAAAGCCAAGGTTCAGGAAAGGAGAGTGACTCCGATTATGAGTTCTCTACCAGCGACCAGGTTTATTTTCCTGCTCCTTAGATGGCATTTCTTTTAATGCCACATAGGATGGACAGGCTTCTGCAGATGGACCAGATGATCTAATGATCTCTGTTTCTTAAGGTTTTTGTACAGCTCCACCTTCAGGCCACTGTGTTACATTTGCTCAATCTTTTTTGTTTAATATTCTGTTTATTATTCATGCACAGATATAATGTATTTGACTCCATCTACCCCAACTTGTTTGCCTCCAGTGTCCTCCCACATCTGCTCCTCAACTGCGTGTGTCTCAGCCCTCTGTATCTGGCTTATGAGGGTCAGGCACGAGACGTTTGGAGGCCACCTTTCATCTATGTAACTTTGTTCATCAGCTATTTCTTTAAAACAGAAGCTGTATGGGGTAACAACTTGTAAATGTCTCTGAGAGAGAGAGCACTGTTTTTCAGTGATTTTTAAAGCAGTGAGATAATTCCACTGAAGACCAGAATTCAACACACTCATCCAATATGGATATAGCACTCTTCTGTGAGGGGAAATGTAGCCATGCACAAAACTGATCTCCCCACTCAGTAAGACATCTGGTGGAATATCCTATTGATTTCACTTGAATTCCCACATCAAGATGCTAAATGTAGTCGGGAGTCCTATAGGCTAAGACAGAGGAGGTGAGGCCCAAAACAAACACCTTCAGTATAAAACTTTGTCAGGGTCCTCTCTATCCCACCTGATCTGTGTGGATAGTACATGATAAACAATCCATCTTGCCGATGATAGGTAACTGTGGAGTAATAACATCCAGGAGGGGCGTGAGCAGACGTCCCCAGAGCACCCACTTCTGGTTTCTATGGCTAAAAACAAACTTCTATGGAAAGCTAAGCCTGTAAAGCTTTATTTTTCCAACCCTTATTTTTATATTTATATAATCTTATATTTTAAAACTCACATATGATGATCAGAGATTAAAAACAACGAGGGATTTTACTACATATAAACTGAGGCCATGCCAACAGGACACATGACATTGATGGCTGACTCAAATTCTCAGCTGTGATTTCCCAGCCCGTTTGACCAGCTTTTATGTTCATATACATAAAAACTTTCAGTAATAGCTTCCACAGGTCTGCAGTTTTTAAAATATTGTCAGAAAAAAAAATGGAGGAAATCTCAAAAGAATGAAGTCATTAGAGCAAGTTGTACTTGTATATTTTTAGACAGTCAGTGCCTTTCTTTGAAGGCAGTTTGCGGTGATAATTTTATACACATTTCTTATATTGCCTGTGCCTGGAATCTGCCCTGGTCTGGCTGCCACTGCTCTCCGGTAAACATTGTAAAAACGGACGGCTGCCACAAGGAATTGTCTTCGAGACAGGCCACTCAACAGAAGCATGTGCCGCAGTGGTAGCCCAAATGAGGGGAAGAAAACAAGTCATCTCATCTGAGGAATGACTAAGTGTACTACGCTGCTTTTCCTCTTAGCAGTAGAGATGACGGGGTGAGTAATAATTACTATTACTGTTAATATTTTACATTGAGCACCTAACCAGCGCATCTTGATGGAAGAAGCCCTGTATTGAGTGTGGAGTGTACTTAATCTCTTCCTAAACAGCAAGCGGTACAGTGTGGTGTCAGTCTCCCAACTTCGCACGGGAATGAACAAAAGCCACTGGAGGGAAAGACTGTCGTCACCCATAGCCTCACGGCCTGGGGCCTCTCCCCAGCCATATTTGTCACTGGTAAAGCTTGACATTCTGACTCATCCAGCAATCAGGCAGCTGACAGGCTCCTAAAGTGGGCAGTGGCAGTCAGCTGAGTCCTGAGCAAAATAAAGCACGCTAGAACAGAGCTTTCACAGGTACCGATCAATACGTCTGCCCATGGTCTGCGCGTGGGCGTGCCTCCCAAGAAGCTAGTGGATGGGTCAACCAAAACCAGAGAATGAATCAGTGTGTGAAATGTTACACAGGCATGAAAACCAAAACGGGAATTTAACTGTAATTTGAAAAAAATTCTAATCCTATTCAGGTAAATTCTGTCTTTCCTTGATGAGTGTGGATGATGTCTGACATCCAATAACAAGACCAGAAATATATGAAAGATAATCTGAGATAAACTAAAATGTGACATAATCTACAGTGACTATAATAAAGTTTGCGCTCAGTGTTCTGCATATAATGATGCAGTTTCAACCAGTACAAACTAGTTTTCAAGCAAAGAGCACTAGCAAGAAAGATGAACAGCATTTTAAAATGTCACTCCAGCAGCAACGTTTCTGAATTATTCAAAAAAAGTGAGGCCTAACTTAAATGTCTTGCTTCATTCATATATGTACTCACTCATTGCATAGTTATTGAAGCTCACGATTTGCTAGCACCTGAGAAAGAGGAAGGGGACGAATGTGTACAGAACCGGGTCCCTGCCTGTGAGGAACTAAATGAACCCAGGGATATCTAATTGTCATTGTTTAACTTTTAACATAAAAAAGTCATGCATTAATATACACAACACGCTCTGTTTTGTGCTTAGACCACAGATGTTCTCCTTCACATATGCTAAGAGTATAAAGAAGGATTTCCAGGGGCAGTGAATGGGTACAGGAGACCTAAGTGGGGCACGCTGCAGCCCGCAAGACTGAGGTGGGGTGCGGACAGTCTAAGGATGTCGCCTAGGGCAAGTTTGTGGGACGGTTTGCTCCGCAGGCCACGCTGTGATTGGGGTTTACAGTCAGAGTGAAAATCATCCTGTCGAGAGACGTTCATAGACAGCAGGCAGCCTAGGCTTCACCGCAGCACCCTGTGCTGCCAGGGACCAGATAGCCAGCACCATGGTGTTCGCATCCCCAAATATAGACTGAGAGAACCTGAACTGAATGATGGGCAAGCTCCCTTTAAGTCATTCAAGCAATAGAAAGTCTGTGCTCTATTTCCTCCAACAGAGGTACGGAAATACATTTCTAATCTGATGTCAGCAGTTTAACTTCCCTTAATGGAAACATTTAAGAACCCAGGAATGACTTTACAGTCTAAAGAATTTTTTAAACTTGTTCACTAGTAGTAAATGAGCTACATTATAGGCAGAGTGTAGCTTCAGAGCTTATTCTCAAAGCATAACAAATAACAGAGATATCATCTTAGTCTATACCACATTGAAACACAAATGTCGAAAATAACAATTTTATTGATTATTCGGTTTTATCAATACCATGCCTTCCAGAAATGCCATGCTTCTTATCAGGTCACAATCAGGATCTAAGGACTCTATTCTTAAACTATGTTCTTAAACTCTATCTGGAATTCTCCTGTTACTGTTTAGATTTTTTTTCCAGATAACACCCTTTCTCTGGGATTTCTCACCTACGATGCAAATGTCCCTGAGAGAGTTCACTGCGGTAAGCCACAAGCCATGAAGTGAAAATGCAGGTGTTGTAAAAGGTCACGATCATGAAAGAAAAAAAAGAAAGGAAATGTGAAGTGTGCTGCTTTGGGGACACTTGTAGCACAGAGCACCCCCGGGCAGAGGCCAGATGAAAGTCCCGCATCCACGAAAGGGAGATTTGGCAGCAGCAAGAAGCCGGACTGTGAGCGGACTGGGAGAAGCGAAGCAGCTTGTCCTTGTTATCGCTGCCCCAGGGGTGAGTCCTGAAGCCAAATGTTTCTAGTCAGTAAAGCCCGAGGTGAGCGAACCCTTCCCAGTTAATCCTGAAGCATTTAATTATGAGCCGCGTTCATGGACACGTCAAGAGCATTTGAAATTAAATGAGATATTGCACATGAAATGATTTGTATCAGCTCTCGAGTACGAAACAGATGGTATTGTTTTCATCTGATAGAGAAAGCAAGGGTAAAGGGCTTTGGCGGATAAAGGGAAAGGAAGTAGCTGTGTAAATATACAAAACTGTAGCTGGCAGCGTAAGCTAATTTAGTCCAAAAAGGCAATTTTGCCCTTTCTTAATCATAACATCAATCTTTCCTTCTGAACAGAAACATAGGTAGACCTGAGAGCCTTTCCCTGCCTGAAAAATAGCAGAGAAATAGAACAGAAACAGGGTCCTCCCAAGGCAAGAGGCTGTGGCGGTTTGAACAAGAACGGCCCCAGAGGCTCATCGGTCCGACTGCTTACTCATCAGAGAGCGCTGCTATTGGGAGGTGTGTCCTTCTGAGGGAGGTGTGTCCTTCTGAGGGAGGTGTGTCCTTCTGGAGGGAGGTGTGTCCTTCTGAGGGAGGTGTGTCCTTCTGAGGGAGGTGTGTCCTTATGGAGGGAAGTGTGTCCTTCTGGAGGGAGGTGTGTCCTTCTGAGGGAGCTGTGTCCTTCTGAGGGAGGTGTACCCTTGTTGGAGGAAGTATGTCACTGGGGGTGGGCTTTGGGGTTTCAAATGCTCAAGCCAAGCCCAGTCTCTCTGTCTCTCTCTCCCTCTCTCCCTCTCCCTCCCCTTTCCTCTCACTCTCCCTGCTGCCTGCCAGTCAAAACACAGAACTCTCAGCTACTTCTCCAGCACCACATCTGGCCATGATGAGAATGAACTAAACCTCTAAACCTGTAAGAAAGCCCCAATTTGGTTTTCCTTAACAAGAGTTGCCATGGTCATGGTGTCTCCTCATAGGAATAGAACACCGCCTAACAGAGGTAATGGGACCAGTAGATGTCAGAGTGCTCAGAAGACACTAGGGAGCCATGTGGGGGGGGGTGATCTATGTTTGGGGTAGAAAAAGTAAGTTCCAAATATCATATCAGCTGTAATTAGTTCCAAATATCGGATAGAATATAGAGTAAGCTCCAAATATCAGCTAGAATTTGCACAGTTACCCAGCATCCATTTACACAATGACCTGAGGGCAGGCATTCTGAAGTCACCTTTGAACCTCCCATTTATAGGTTATGAGTGACTTTCCAAGTGTCTATACAGCCATCTCTTCAGCAACAATTAGGAAGTGACTTTAAAACTTTCTGTTTCTGAATGCCATACATGAACCTGACTTTGGAGTCTTGAAAAGCAATCCTCCATTCTCCAATAGTTGCTCTAGCCAGTCTTTGAAGACTTTTTATTATCATGAGTCATAACAGGCATAAAGTAAGCCCCTTTCCTAAGAGAAGGAAAAAAATCCTAGCTCATGTTGGAAATTTGAGTACTTGCCCTCCATAATCTTCAGGTAACACAAACTGAGGTGTGTGACACTTGATTTCATTCAATCACATGAGACCAAAACTCAGCCTCCAAAAATACTGCACCACTCAAAATTCTAATCCTTTTAAAAATACTTTTACTCCAAGTAAAGAAAAGAAGCAGAATGAAATGAATTATGCAATACCATATGCATAACATAGACGACAGGTACCCCAAACCACAATTTAGATTTAACAATGTTTGCAAACGAAAAGATTCCGATTACACCACACAAAAGCGGCGAATGAGGCACAAGAAGAAAACAAAAGTAAGAAATGGGGATGGAAGAGCAGAGGAAAGGAAGAGAGGGGGTCCTAACTAAGAATCATGGTAATGGACTATAAGCTCGTGTGGGCGTCTGTCCGAGTCCAGCTCCGACCTCGGCAAGGTTGGGCGCAGCCTCTGGAGGTACGTCAGTCCTGCTCTTACACGCACTCTGGCCGACTGTGTTCTCCTCACCACAGCTCTTTCTCTGCAGAAAGTGCGCAGATCCCAGTGCTCCTCGCACTGGCTTTCTCAGCTTCCGCTGCAGGCCACTGGATGATGCCCCGGGGGTCTCAGCTGCAGATGCTTGGTCAGTCGCTGTTCCCACTGCTGCTGCAGCAGTGGGGGCTTCTGAAGCCCACGCTCGCTCTCGGACTGCTAAGTCAGCAGTGGCTGCTCGGCCCCAGATGCCGCTCTCTGCGTCCCAGGTCCCAAGCTGGGGAAAACCTATTCTAGTCTAAGTTTAACCTTCTGTTAAACCTTTACCGTATCCCTATACCTAAAGCCTATCTTTCTCAGACTTCACCAAAACTTTTTTACAACTTTAAACCTAACTTAGTAAATAGAGAGAGAAAAAAAACAACACAGAAACAGAGACAGCGAGAGATACTTGCTGCAGCCTAACATTAACTACTCGGCTTTATATTTCCAATTTTACTCCCAATAGAATATCACCACACTCAATCAATTCCGAGCATGCCCACTTCACCCGCGGTGTTCCTTATCTTTATCCTCTGTACCTAAGTTCCACATCTGGGTGGCATATGTGGTAATCTGCCGGAGTCCAACTCCGACCTGCTCCCACCTTTCGAAGGGTTCTTGGGTAGAAGAGAGAGGAATGAGGAAATATTAGATAGAAAGATAGGAAGAGACGATAAGAAAGCTAGAGATACAGAATAGCTGTGGGAGGGCCCTGGGTGAATACCCAGCCGCCCAGAGCTTTATTCAAAAGGCTTTTTATAATATGCCAAGGGGAGAGGCAAAAGACCTCCCCCTCGCAAGATCAAAGCACAATATACAACCAATTATAGACCCTTCCAAACACTTGGTAAACCTGCCTGTAGCCAAATCATCCCATTATGCAGCCCAGCTGGGTAAAGCAAGCTCAGATTCTCTGACCTTGAGTAAGGTCTCCCTAAGGAAGCCTCTGTGGCCCACCACCAACTAGGAAATGTGTTGAATGTCATCATCTATATGAGGTCAAACATTTCTTCTGTCCAGTTTGACACACATGTGGGTTTTCTCCATTTGTTCTTTTCTCCTATGCGTCAACAATCTATCTAAATTGATATTAGGTCATATGCTGATCACTGACGTCAGAGGGGTGCTGATACAGTGCCCTTGATTTGATGATCCTCTCACAGAAGCACAAGGCTCCCCACCCACACTGGGATTCCCAGACCCAAACCTGAATTTCTTGTTCCGACCTTCTAAAACCGTTGTATTTCAGGCTAGCATTATAACCAAGGGGTAGAGTGCTTACCTGGTGCATGTGAAGTCTGGAACTTAATCCCCAATGCAATAGAAAACAGAAAAGAGAGGACAGGAGGACAAGGAGGAGGAAAGGAAAAGACAGAAAGTCAACGGAAGATATAAAAGATAAAAAGAGAAGAATAAAGAGAATAGAAAATGAAAATCTTTCCTTTTAAAGCTGGAAAAAGACTAGTTTTCAAACTCTTTTATCTTCTGATGAGATAGATTAAAACTACCTAAGTGACAACTGACCACTAACTACTTAACTTTAGGAGATTTTTTTTTCCTGCACAGTTTAGCAAAGAATAAATTGCATTGCCTTATATAAATTTGCTGTATTTCGTCTGGCATTTTTTGAAGACAAATGAAGGCAATGTCTTATTTGTCTCTCTCATTGTGTCCAAATCAACAAAAATTCATAACAATAGTCTGTCATTCTAAAATACTGGTTGTTCTACCCTGCACTACAGAAGTTGCTGGGCAGTAACTGGAAGGACCAGCTACCTTCTGTGAGTGTATTCTGCTGGCCATAATGAACCCTGAGTTCATAACAGACCTTTATGAATATTACTTGATATTTGATTAAATTTGCAAGCCCAAAATGTACTGAGAAACCAAACTGTCTCTCTAAGATTACTCGTTTTGCTCAGTTAGTTCTTCCCTGGAGCACAGCGAATTAATTAAACCGTAACTCAAGACAGACATCACTATGTGATGATTTGTTAAAGCTCTCGATCTAATGTTGAATTAACCTCCCAACAGCCTTGCCACATTGATTTTCCATAAGTACTGTGCCCTTCCCATCACACAAGAGGCGGCAAACACAACTTTAAAATACTCTAGCAATAGCAGCCCTTTTCATAGACCTGCATGCCATGTTGACCTACATCTCTGTTTTGACATCTTCCCCAGCATCCAGTAAGAGCCCAAACTTTGGTTCATTCTCACTTTTAAGACTGAACCCAACTATCATTTACCCAAGGAAACTCCTGAACCCTCACTACATGCTTAGGAGATCATCTGCATATGAGCATGTATTCTAATTCCACAGTTCAGAGCTCCAGGAATGGAGAACTCGGAATGAATTTGTCTTTCATTTCTTTCAGCAGGGTCTGGATTCTGGACTCACAGTGTGAATTTGATAATTAAACAAAGGAACCAAAAGTGCAAGATCATAGACCCAGTTAACTCTTTTGTGTCAGCTAATCAAAAGCGTGCTGTGCCACTGACCAGGAGAGCCACAGGGAGGGGCAGGCAAAGAGTACAGCTAAGTTAAACACAGGAGGGAAGACTGAGCTGCTTTCTCAACTTAGAATATGGAATGTGGTTCACAAGCATAGATCTTAAGCAGGAGGAAATGGATGTTACTGAGGCCATGAACATGAGAATCAGTGTCAAAGACTTGGGCAGGTAGTTGGATAACAAAGGGTTCAAATGCCAGGAAATCAGAACTGGATACAGAGCTGGGCCAGGGCTCCCCATAAACATTAAGCCAATTACAGACGTTGATGTGGAAATAAGGTAGTCAAAATAAGTTGATGGTATGGATGGAAAAGAGCAGCTTCTAAATACTATCTGTATATCTTAGCAAGATCATTGAGGCAAGGCTACATCTCAATGTCTCTCCCAAACACCTAAGACTAAAGGTCTTATACAAACACAATTTCAGCACCACATGCTCCTATAAAATCTCGTGACTTTGTTTCAGTGCGCACTCATACAGAAAAGTAATGGCATCTGTGCAAAACATCGGTATTGCAGGGCTACAGAGGATTGGAGGTACCCTCCCCAGGAATGAATAACAAACATGTAAAGTTGTGGTAGTTTGAATGTAATTGGCCCCCATAAGCTTATAGGAAATGACACTATTGGGGGTGTGGCCTTCTTGGAGGAAGTGTGTCACTATGTGGGCAGGCTTTGAGGTCTTCTATGTTCAAGATATGCCCAGTGTGGATACAGACTCCTTCTGCTGCCTAGAGATCAAGGTATAGAACTCTCAGCTCCTTCTCCAGCACCATGTCTACCTGCACACTGCCATGTCCCACCATGATGATAATGGACTAAATCTCTGAAACTGTAGGCCACCCCAATTTAATATTTTCCTTTGTAAGAGTTACCATGGTCATGGTGTGTCTTCACAGCAATCAAAACTCTAACTAACACATAGGTCATGCATCTGTTAATTAACTGCACATAGCCATCCTATCATACCAACATATTTCAAAACAACAATTGTGCAGAATAAATATATATGATTTTTGTCGATTGAAAAAATAAATATAAAAGACTAGTTATAGTCACCCTTTGGTAGCCACAGGGAATGACTTTCCTTGAATAAAATTTGGTAGTTTTTTATAACCTATATACATCCTCCCAACCACTTTATTCCATCTCTGGATAACACCTTGTACAATGTAAGAGATGTGTAAATTGCTGTTGTATGGCACTGACAGGGAATGAGGACAGGAAAAAATATCTGCCAGTATTCAGAATGGAAGTACGTGGGAGATTCTGTTTGTTCATTTGTTTGCCTTTAGAACATTTTCAAAGGTCATTGTATCTGCAGATGCCGAGGCTGTGGCTGCAGTTCTGACCCTGGATGTCATAGAAGCCTTCCACTGTGCTCCTAGCAAACACGGTTCTAATTCTACGTGGGTAGAACTGTGTATTCAAATGAAATGTTCAATTTTTAAGATGTGTTTTTCTTGTCACAACTTAACTGCGCATGCCTTCAAATATTTACATTTACATGAGCAGTTTTATCAGAAAACCAGACTTAAAGGTGAAGTAACAACTTGTAAAAATTCTGAGGAATCGCCAATGAAGTCACAGTGCTTGGATTTTGTGTGTTTGTTTCATTAGAAAGTTGGCTTCTTCCACGGACACCTTAGTTTTGAACTTTGCTGATGGATCAGCCCCTGACAGTAAGCCTCTCAAGAATACTGCTGCTGCTGGCAGGTTTTCCAGGATGCCAGCAATTGGATCTTCTGAGGAAAGAAAGGATGGCCTCTCATCCTTCACAATGTAGTGGTAACTGCAGTGAGTGATCTAGAAACTTGCCAGTTTTTTTTTTTTTCCTAGAAGTTTCCAAGAGCTATTCCCAAACTTCTTTCTCCAGTCAGAGTCTCCCAGTACAACACCCAGCATGTGTTATCTGGCACTTCCATTCACAGAAGCAGTTTAGTGCCCCCTTTCAATCAGTTCACGATACTCTAGTGAGAACCTCCTTGGAGTCTGCAGGATCTCAGGGATGGATGATCCATAAGAACTTAAAATGCTAGAACATCTGCAGGGTCATCAGAGATGGGAAATGTGGGATAAGATTAACAGGGTTAGTCAACTGTGCAGTTTCTTCTTCGCTCTTTTTCACTTAGCTGGGTGAGGTAAGGAATATCAGCAAGCAAGCTTAACTTTCTCCAACACACGGTAGCTGAAGTGGTTCCGTGCAACACACCTGCAGAAGCAAGCGTTCTCTCCTCACTTTGACTTGCATTTGAGATTATCAGGTTGGTATTTGTTTAAGCAATGCATTCTTCAGGAAAGGTGGACATTTGTTCCTAATTCTAGGATGTTATTCCAATTAAAACTTTGTTAGGTGCTAAACAGGGTGCCTTAGGTCATGTGTCGATCAGGGAATTGGAAGCAGACATTAGCAGAAAGGCTGGGGATTGGAATAAAGCCTTCAGTTTCTGGAAGAGGCAAATGTTGGTTCTTAGTTTTTACAAATTAAGCAAAGTAATCTGAGATTTTTCACAAGAATTACTACGTGAAGGGTAGATAGAAACTATCTCTACCTTTATGTAAGTCTGAAACTACTCCAAAACAAAATGTTTAGATTTTTTTAAATGCATATCTTTGTCAAATGTATAATGTAGTAAGTGTGTCATTCTGCTTCACCTGTGCAGACTTCAAAACACAAATTAAAATGCACCACCTGAGAGCTAAATTCACAGTTAGAATGACTATAACAGTACCTGTGGAACCTGCAACCGCATTAGGAATCAAGTTATAAATAAAGGAGGATTTGTGTTTTTGTTTTTGTTTTTGAGACAAGGTTTCTCTGTGTAGTTTTGGTGTCTGTCCTGGATCTCACTCAGTAGACCAGGCTGGCCTTGAACTCACAAAGATCTACCTGACTCTACCTCCCGAGGGCTGGGATTAAAGGTGTGCACCACCACCACCTGGCTGGAGGATTTGTGAATGACAGAATTAAAATGCTACAATATAAATTCATATGTTCTTGAGAGAATAATAAGTTCAATTAGTAAATATTGTTAATTTCATATTTCTTTATGAAGGTATAGAGAATTGAAATGTATTTCACTACAATTGAAGTAGTAAATTATTAATGTGTTTCAATTTAGAGAAATGTTATTGACTCATTGCTCTATTTGGAGGAAGAGCTACTTAATGAACACACAAATGATAGCAGAGTGGACCTGGCTGTATCACCAATCCCCAGCACTTCTCCCTAGTGTGTGTGTGTGTGTGTGTGTGTGTGTGTGTGTGTGTGTGTGTGTGTGTGTGTGTGTGGTTTGACCCAATGGAAAAGCACAGTCACTGGGCAAAAATGAATAGTTATGCTAAAGTTTAATACAGCAAAGGAAAAATAAATTTAATTCATGAATTTGCTTTTTAAAAACTCTCCCAAATGAGAGAGGCTGGAGAGATAGCTCAGCTGGTAAAGTGTTTGCCTAGAAAGCACAGAGACCCAAGTTCCATCCCTAGAATCCATCTCAAAAGCCAGGCATGTGCCAGAGACCATGTTGATGT
The DNA here is from genome assembly GCF_049852395.1 of Peromyscus maniculatus bairdii. NCBI lineage: Eukaryota > Metazoa > Chordata > Mammalia > Rodentia > Cricetidae > Peromyscus > Peromyscus maniculatus. The sequence continues at coordinate 47,039,402 of NC_134862.1, read as the reverse complement.
CCATGATATGTGCTGCCACCAGGGACCAGGTTGATGTCCATGATCCGTGCTGCCAAGCAAAACCACGTCTAACTCCATGATCAGTGCTGCTGCCAGCTACATGGTCAAGGAAGCTTCTTTTGCAGTGGTATAGATGACTACAGATTCATAACTGAGAATGAGAGACACTGAAGGCTTCTGTGACAACCTATTCACCCCATCCCACCCCACCCGAAGAAACAGTCCAGACAGGAAGCTTTATCACACTTAAAATTGTGATAAAGATGCTGAAGTGTAGCTCTTCATAGCGACGGAGATGCAGCCAGCTTAGTCCACTTGGAAAGGTAAAGAAATGAAAACAGTGCCTGAAGAACAACAGAGTGAAGCTGGCCTTTGACCTCCGGGTACGTGTGCACACAACCACATGCACTCATACACGCACATGCACCTCCACACATAACTATATGTACACACATGAATTGCACACCCGTCCACAAAACATTCTTCCAAATCCATTTCTGTTCTATCTAAAAGCAACAGCAAGATGCCCCAGCAGGTAAAAGTGCTAATTACACAAAAGTTTGATCTCTACCCCCATGTTTGACCTCTAACCTATGGTGGAAGGAGAGAAATGACCCTCAAAACATGTCCTTTGACTTCCACAAGTGCACTGTGGCATCTATGTGCCTCTGCTCACACACATACATCTCTCTCTCTCTCTCTCTCTCTCTCTCTCTCTCTCTCTCACACACACACACACACACACACACACACAGAGAGAGAGAGAGAGAGAGAGAGAGAGAGAGAGAGAGAAACTAATAAAAAATAAAAATAATAAAAACACACATATGAATATCTGAGTGAGACCTGATCAGAGAGCAACAATAGAGCAGTAACAAGACAATAAACGCCAGCAGCGGCAGTATGTACAGTGGCTGTCAGGATCCATATTCAGTTTGTAACAGCCCAATCCACAGTCCTCCCAGATAACTAATCCTGCTCCCACTCAGAAGATATCTAGGAAGGATATGCATATGGTGCTGTGTTTTATGTCAACTTCATACAATAGCCATTCGACAAGAGAGGACATCAATTGAGAAAATTCCTCCATAAGATCAGACTGAAGGCAAATCCATAGGGCATTTCTTAATTAGTGATTGAGGTAGAAGGGCCCAGCCCAGTATGGGTGGGACTACCCCTGCGTTAGTGGTCCTTGGTGCTATAAGAAAGCAGGCTGAGCATGCCATGGAGACCAAACCAGTAAGTAACTTCCTCTATGGCCTCTGCTTCAGTTCCTGCCTCTAGGTTCCTGCCTTGAGTTCCTGCCCTGACTTCCCCGGATGATGAACTACAAGCTGGAAGATGCAATAAACCCTTTCCTGTTACTTTTGGTCACGATGTTTTATCACAGGAATAGAAACCCTGGTATGATACACATGGGTTCCTTTAGCTGCATAGTGCATCAACTAGAAGATCTCTTGGCTAAAGTTTTCCCTTAATTTTATTTACAAATTACTATGTAATTTCATATAAGAAAAAAGAAAGGGCCTGAGGCCATTAGCAATTCTAGCACCCTTTTCTCTGGCAGAATGCAGGGAAACTATCCCTGGGGACTAATTCCCTGTAGATGACTAAATAAATTAGTTCTGAGACTGTGACCCTGGCTGGGGAGAAGCCAGCCTTCCTAGGTGATTTCCACTCTGACAGTACAACACATCCCACAATGCAACAGCCAATTTAGCATCCCGGTGCTCCTGAAGGATGCAGCATATAGATTTATAAAATACATAAAAACACTATTAATAAATATGGCTGCCTTGACTGAAAGTAGGTTAAAATCACAATATATTAAGAAAGTAAAGTCTCTTCATGGTATCTAACATGACATAAAGTTTATAGTAACAAAATTCCATGATAATACCTTCAATCAGGTAGCTCAGGCAATAAGTGTCCCATATGCTTTTTGATTTCCAGACAGGTTTATTTTAGTTTCTTTGAATTTTTGTTTCATGCTAAGGAAGCTGAGGCGTTTACTTAGACGCTAAAGTTAACAAATTACCTTGGGTTTACAATTTTGCTCATTGTTTTTCTTGGCAATCTCAGAACAGTTGGTGAAATTCAGTTCTAATTAAAGTTGACAAAATATTGGAGGCCACTGGACATGCCACGTGTGTCCCTTTCCCAGCCAGTTTCAAATGGAAAACATGTTCCCGCTCTGCACACAGCTGTCACATAATCCTTCCTCGGTGAGTTCAAATGGTGCTTTTTTTAAAAAACCTGAGGTTATTGGAAGGTGTGCACACAACAGTTTTTGACAGAGCAAATGAAGAATAGACATACTTTAAAATATCAATTCCTTTTTCTCAAAAAAAAATTAATGCTAGTGTTAGCTTTCTGTGGCAAACTACAAAAGACCTTAGACATTTATCTTCAGGGTCTAAGATGCCCTGTATTTCCTACATTGCGGGAAAGATGAGCTAAAAACACACTGTCAAGTACACCATTAGTGAAATACAGAATAGAAAAATGGTCTCAGTGTCCCGAATTCTAGATTCATGTTATAACACCATATAAGAAATAATGTGAAGTGTTCACTAGAGTAGCGCTTCTAAATAGTTTCAGCTATCTATGACTTGAGCCACTGAAAGAATAATTGGAGGAAGTAAGAAGAAAGTACACGTGTATAGATCAACACAGAAATAGGAAATCAGACCTTGTTTTGTGAATTTGCCTTTCAAGTCTTTATGTAAATGAATTTGTCCCATGTAAAGACAAGAAGCAAGTGTATTAAGATCTGAGAGTGGTAACCAGGGATCACCTATGAATCAGGGATACCAGCACAGAGAAAGAGTGTAACTGAAAATCTCTAGCCCCCTAGCAAAACCTGAGTATTCCCATCAAATACACTGATTTATCTCCACCTCTGCAGAGCAGTTCCCCCACTTAGCCCTCTGTCTTTGGGAGTACGTGATGTGTTTTTCCTAGAACCAAGAATGGCATTTATGTTGTTTTCCTGAGTCAACTGCCAGTTGGGTTCAAGTAAATCGCCCAGGACTTGGCGACTGCACACACCCGCCAGATGGAATAGGAGCCTGTGTGTAAAGGCGTGCAGATGGATGGAGCCCCGCTAGCACTCATGTGGAGGGCAGTAGCCAGTGAGTAAACAGAGGCCGAAGCAGGCAGTCAAGAGGGCAGTTAGCCAGCACTGGGCAAGATCATCTGGGGATAGTCAGGTTTCCTATAAGATAGGACAAAGAATGTGTGTGTGATGCCTTCCACTAAGATAAACTTAGGGTTGGCCTGAGAAAGGCTCCACAGCCCAAGGAAGCTCCCTTGCAATCAGAGGGCAGAAGGGGGTGCCGGTGGAGTGTGGTGGGGGAGGGCGTCACTACTGGGAGGTAAGGAAGAAGGGAACTGGGACCTTGTCTGGGCAGTCCTGGGGTCCTGAAACACTACCAAGTGGGAACGCAGCGAGTATAGTGAAGGAATTCAGTCACAACGGGTGTACAGATAGCATTAGAATAAATGGAGTTTAAAGTTATGAAAGCTAAGGAGAATTACAGTTAAGAAGAACAAAGAAAAGGAAATGGGGAAAGGGGGTACGGAAGCCAGTTAGGAAAGCGAGCAAGCCCGTGGATAAAAGGGAAGGAAAATGGCAGGGATGACAGCAAAAGACAGAACGGTCACAAAGCTTAAGCAAGCAAATCAAAGCCAAATAACACAATTAGAAATGAAAACATGAAAGTGATTTTTTTAATTTAAAAATCAGGTGAAATAAAAAACACAATAGCAGTCAGTATTACTTCGTTGTTAGGATAGATGTGAATTCCTTGCCCCTTGAACTGTTTTCTCTGGAGTTCAAACAGCTTAGACCACGGAATGCATGCAGGCTACCCTCCAGCTTCCTTACTGGGTGAAACTCAGCAGCAGTAGTCAGCCCTCTACTGGAATGTCTCTGAGCACGAAGTCTGCCTTGTCAGTTACTGTCTTCCATTTCAGCAAGGGCCCATGCTTCCCATGTTCAGATTTTAACATGAGTCTCTGAGAGGGCTGAGCCCATGTTTCTACTTCCCTCTGCAGCTGGGTAGCCTCATCTTACCGGGTGTCCCCATCTTTGCGGAGAATATTTGTGTCTACTGCAGTTGTGTCCATATCATCTCTCACGCAGTGCTCATGGGGTCCTCGGTGTCTTCACACAGTCAGTCGAGGGGAGGGGTGGTTTGGATTTAGAGATGTCATAATGTCAAGGATGCCCAAATGCTCTACTCTCCCAGAAGAGCAGATCAGTTAGAGGCGCTCTCTGCATTCTCATTGCGTCACTCTAGCCTGTTGGACAGAGTGACTGCTGGGTACCAGATCTCTTCCTCAGCATCTGCTTCATGCAGCCTATAGAGCCTCAAATGCTTCTTCCCCTGTTTCTGTTTGCAGGTCAACCGGGGAGGTGAGGCATTCTTTTTCCACACTGCTTCTAGACCGGGGCAGATGGTCGGGGGCGGGGGTGGGTCTGTTTCCTTTGTTAAGGTTGGGTATTTCTACATGTTAACTAGCCTTTCGCTGTCTCCAGGTTACTGTGACGTGCCCCTGCCACTGCATGTTTCTCACCTCTTTAAGAACGAGATGTTTTTCTTCCAACTTCACAGAAATTCAGGAGAAATTTGTCTCTGCTCTTCAATGTCAGAGCCTCTTACTCTTTGAGACATCCTTTTCTTGTGTAGGCTAGGCTGGCCAGGAAACTGGTTTTGTTTTTAACGCCATCCACTTTCCTCATTTCGAGTTCCTTGTCAAAACACAAGCAGCTTGAATGTTCGTCACACTCAACACTTTGCATGTAAGTCTCTCAAATGTCTCTCGTTCATTTCGCTTTATTTTTAAATCTCTCATTACAATATGGTGGACTAGGAATACTGTTAGTGAAGTCTGGGTGGGGTCAATGTTCTGAGTTAGAGAAGCTCTAGCTTTCCCACAGATTCAACGCGGTGGAAATGGCAGCTAGCACATCTTTGTAGGTCATCGGTAGCCTGAGAAGACCTCTTCTCCTCCTCTTTTCCTTTTCACTGAAGCCCTGTCCATGACTGAACATAATCCATTCCCTTCTTGTTTGCTCTCTATCACATTTATTTTGAAATATCCTGAGCATAACAGAGTGAATTCTGCTCACAAGCAATTTCCTCACCCCTGCCTCGGTCAGCCTTCCCATCGCTGTGATACAACACCCTGACAAAGCCACTTAAGGGAGAAAGGGTTTATTTTAGCTCACAGTTCCAAAGGGACAGCATCTATCCTGGTAGGGAAGGCATGGTAGCGGGCAGAGAAGACATAGTAGGAGGAGCAGGAAGCAGGCAGTGGTCACATTATTACAGTAGTACAGTAATACTGTATTTACACTCAAGAAACAAACCGTGAAGAAGATATGCAGCCTCCCCAAACAATGTCACCATCTGGGAACCGAATGTCAAAACACATGTGCCTAGGGGGGACATTTCACATTCAAACTCCAGAATTCCATCCCTGACTCCCATAGGTATGTGGCAAATATCTTGATGCAAGATACATTCAGTACAACTTCAAATAACCCCATAACCTGGTAATGAAAATACCAAAGCCTGTAGCTCTGTCAGGCATCTGGGATTCATAACGTTATCATCTCAGTTTGAACAGGCTGCCTGTGGCACACACACACACACACGCTCTCTCTCTTAGGCTGCTGCCATTCTTTCCATGTAGTTTTCTTAGGTAAACGTCTCACGATTCTGACAACGTTAGCATCCTGGGGTCTCTACTGCACCTTTGGCTTCACCTTCACAGCTCCACACCATGTCCTTTCGGGGTTTCCTTTCAGGGACTCCAGCCCTGATATACACACATTGCCTGGCCTCAGCCGCTCTCTGAAACTCTGGAGCAAGACCCCATGACCCCCCCCCCAGTTTTATATCATTCATGCCTTTAATGAAAGCACATGGACAATACTGCCATGTTCTGACATCAGCTCTGGCTAGAGCCTGGACCCCTTGGACCACAGCTGCATCTGCTTCTGTGTGCTGAATCTGGGGAAATGGTCTTCTAGGCACTTGCTTTGTCCTTCACAGAATCTGCATCTTTACAAGTAACAGCCTTTGATGGGTGGAATCTTGCCCTCAAGGCACCTTTTTTTTTTTTTTAACATTTTTAGTGTGCAAGAATACCTGCATTTCTATTTAGTTTCTATTTAGCCAACCTCTTTACCAATCCAGGGTGCTTTGCTATCTGCAGTTTGCTTGTGAGAAACTTTATGTCTTGTCACACACAAATTAATCCATTGTCTTTAAATTCACCTTTGCTCAGACTCTCAGGACATAGGCAACATGAAGATTCCTGACCAAAATAACACGTGAGTGAGTGGCCCCTAGCTAAATTCCTGGTTCTTTCTTTGCCTCTGAAACTCTACAAGTTGCATGGACCTCCGCTGCCACATCCCTCCTAGCACCCCTGCTGTCTATGCTCCTACCAGAAGAACGGGGAGGCACTTGAGGAGCCCTCCAAGCCGAAACTCTAAACTCTTCCATAAACCTCCTAAAAGTCAGCTCTAGAGTCCAAGAAGCACATGGCCACATCCACCTCATCAATAGTTTTGCCTCTTTGTACCAATTTCTGTCCTCATTTCTTTTCCTCTTACTGTGGCACTTTACTAAAACGCAAGAGAGAAAAAGTCTAGGCTGACTCAAGCTCAAGGCATCGTCCACCATGGCAGGAAAGTCAAAGCAACTGGAGCCTGAAAGACCTGGCCAGAGTGTGCCCAGGTCAAGGAGCAAAGAATGATGGATACATGCTTGTGAGTGCTCAGCTAACTTTCTCCATCTTGTACAGTCCCTGCTCTAGAAGTGGTCTCACCTATAGTTAAGGTGATGCTTCCCCCAAAACTATATGTGAGTTCATTTTAGTTTATAGTTACAGTACATAAGTATAGTTATAATTCAAAATCTAACACTACACCATCTTTGACATTAAAAATAGTTCCCATGACAGTTGGTGGTGGCGGCACATGCCTTTAATGCCAGCAGTTGGTAGGCAGAGGCAGGCAGATCTCTGAGTTAGATATCTGGTCTACAGAGTGAGTTCCAGGACAGCCAGGGATACATAGGGAAACCCTGTCTCAGAAAGACAAAAGAATAGTTCCCACAGGTACCTTTCCTCTTGCACCAGGTGAGGACACAGAAAATGCTGCCCATGAAAGAGAGAGTGAGCCCTCATCGAACAAAGTCAGCTAGCAGCTTGAGCTTGGACTCTCCACTTTCCACGATTATGAGAGATACATCTTATTATTTTAAGTGCCGTCCAGTCTATGGCAATTTCTAGCCCAAGTGCAATGATACTAGATGATTCACGTAACAAGGCTGGATTCATAGCACTCAGTGGTTTTTGTTTGTTTGCATAATTCCTTCGTGTTATTTTTTACGGGTGGAGGTATTTTGCTTGCATGGATGTCTGCACCACGTGAGTGCCTAGTGTCTGAGGAGGCCAGAAGAAAGAAAGTATTGAATCCCCTGTACATGAATGTATGGATGGTTGTGAGCCACCATGTGAATGCTGGGGATGGAGCCTGAGTCCTCTAGGAGAGCGGACAGTGCTCTTAACCTCTGAGCCATCTCTCCAACCCCAAGCACTCAGCATTTTGCTCTTTCAGTTGTTCTCTGCACAAATGCTCGCTCTGTACATACGTGGTCCTGGATGACCTGCAGAGAGGCAATTAATTTAATGCATTTTACTTTTACACTTGCCACAAAACCTTACTAAATATCCCCCCTGCTGTTTTTATGAGGTCACATTAATCTGCAGAGGTGTAATTTTTCTGTCCTCATCTCTTTTCAGGCTCTACACAATAATAATAATAACAAATAATTCATTCTGTGAAAAATATAGCAAATCACTCAACAAGGAAAAGTATAAGAAATTAGAAAGGACAAAATCATTTAAAAATCTGTCCCAAACTTCTCAGACACTCATAGACTTTAAGAAAATACCCAGTAGACTTAGTGTTCTGTGGTTTTGAAGGACCTCTTAGACCCTGGGTTATAAAGCATTCCAAAATACGTTTCTAAGTTGATTACGTTAAGTATGTCACTGAGATTGAAATAGTGAGTGATGAAAAATGTCAGCGTCCTGGTGAGAAACGTTCAATGGTTGACAAAGGAGCCAGGGATAAGACTGGTTTTATGTGTCATCTTAATTATTTGGAAAGAGGAGTAAACATTTACAGATTGCATTCTGAGATGGTGCTAACTTTAATGATGCTACAAAAATAATTAATGGGGGGAAATAAAATGTGCCATGGCCTAGAACGTTTGGAAATATGATCCATGAAAGAAAAAAAATCAGATTTAAATTAAATAAATGGAAAAAAGAATTTTGACAATTATTGAAGAATCAATTTTTAAAAAATAATTCTGGGAATTTCATATCTACAAGACTAACAAATGGTCAATATGGGCTTCAGCAGCTTTTGTTAATTCACTCAAAGACAATATGAACAAAATTCCTCTTAGGGTCATATGGACTCTGGAGGAAAGAGAGAAAAGCTTTGAAATAATTTAAGGGATCTGAACTGACATGTCCCATACTTTTTGGTAGGGCAGTGAACAAGGATTATAAATGTTATGTTGTCTAAAATAAATATTAAATTTATTATAATTGAAATGATCCTTAGTTGTTCCACATGTCCCCAACATCGTTGCCCTCAAGGACTCTTTATGACTGGATAGCTGTAGCACTGGGGGCCGTCAGAGCAAAACTTCAGGTTCCAGCAAAAGGGGAGATGATAAAACTAGAAATTCTCCTGCTATGTTCATAAATTATTCAAATATTTATCTATCCTGGTGCACATTTGAGAGGTAAATAAAAAATGTAAAGAAAGCACCCAGTGTCCTGAGCTGAGGTGAGCATGGCGTGAAGAGCAAGCAATTAGATTCCTTCTGCACCGGTCGGAGGCGAGGCATTGCTCAGGGTGAGCAGGTTCTAACCTCAGAGATGGGTCTCCTCAGACCAGTGGAAGCAGAGTTAGAACTTCACCCTCAGTGTAAAACGAAGACGCTGCACTCTCAGGGAGTGAAGGACACAAATAAGTTATCACTGACACATGGACACAAGGAAGTTGGTTTCTGCTGGGCATTCGAGGGAGGGGAGGAATTCTTTGAAATCACGACCATCACTCACTGCTAGTGCCATCTTGCACATGTTGTCATTTGAAGATGCAAATTCAGACACCTACAAAGTTGTAAAATTTCAGAAGAGAAAAATTGACATTTGAAAAGACCCCTTGCCAGGGGGCTGAGGAGGTGGCTACTGGGCTAAAGGGCTTGCTGCGTAGGCATGGGGACCTGAGTTCAGATCCTCAGCTCCCACCTAGGAGCTGGCCATGGAGGAAAGCCCTGTAAACCTGGCACTGAGAAGGAGGGAGTGGAGACAGGCATATCCCAGGACTCAGGCAGACTAGCTTAAACGGAGAGCTCCAGGTAGAGTGAGAGGCCCATATTCAAAATTAAGGTGAAGGACAACAGAGCATGATACCAGAAATCAACCTCTAACCTCTATATGTACACACACACACACACACACACACACACACACACACACACACACACACACACAGTCTGTTGATGCCCTTGAGGTATCTGGCAAAAATAAGCTTATGTTCATAAAAGAGAAGAAAAAGACAACTACCTATGCAGACCACATAGAATTCTCCACAGGGGGAAAAGAAAACTCTAATACAGATTTGGTTACAATACAAGCACGGTGGCAAATCACAAACTAAAATAAGACAAAAGGAAATCATTCATCATGAATAAATTTACCTGTAAAAGCAAAAAGTTAAGGGGAGAGAGAGGACCTTAAATAATGGCCTTGCTCACTAGCGCTGCCATAACCGTGTGTCCCAGACAGAGGCACACACAGTAGGAACAGTGTCTCAAGTTCCAGAAGTTGGCCACAACTTCAAAGAGAGGGGCCACAGTGCCCACAGGGCTGGCTTCCTCTGCAGCCCCTCTCTTTGATTTGGGGAGTGCCTGCTTTCTCTTGTCTTCACGTGGTCTGTCCCTACATGTGAACATGTACTAAGCTGAGACCATTTTTAGTAGGACAGTGTTGGATTTATTGTAATTCTATCTTCTTTCTCCAGGAACTATTTAATTGCCTCAGTGTCTCGCTTGGCCCTGATGCCATCTTTGTCTGAAATTTCATTTCATCAGAAATTAGTTAATGATGTCAATTAAATTGTCTCTTTAAAGACTCTGTCTCCAAATACAGTCACAGACTGAGAAAGTAGAAGTTAAGGCTTCAACATGTAAATGGGGTGATGGGCAGGGACAGTGCAGACCGTAGCCATGGTTAAAAAGTTAGAGGGGAAATGGAAAGGCAAGCAGAGCAGCAAAGAATTAGCACCATAGAAAATATTCAAAGGCAATTCTGGAAAAGAAAATGGAATCAACGAAAATGAAAATTCTACAAACGGAAGAACCAATTAGATATCAAAGAAAATCTGTAATTTAAGAGACAACATTGGAGACATTACCTAGACTGCAACAGAGATGTTTAGAGAAAGAAAGTCTACAGTAGGTCATGGAAGCCAAAGATTATAAAGAAAATCTTCTGTCTGTATGTCCCAGACAAGCTCACAGTAGAGGGTTTAAGAGAAGACATCAGAGATGGTGGTTGGAGACACATTGGCTCAGGACGCTTCAAAACTGGGGCATTCTAGACAAGACAACCATTAGAAGCTGCCCCTGTGTGACCCAGCAAAGGATGCGAGTTGAGATGGAAAAGAATAAACTCCATTCTCAAGATAGAAAAGGGAGGAAAACTTTAAAAACACACAAAGGGAAGTAGGACAGTTGAAAATTGTAAGGAAAAGCAAAATGGCAGAAAGTACTATATAAGACAAGATGACTTCTCCAAACCGTCCGTTAGAACTACAGCCAGGATGCTTGCCAGTTGGCACCCAGATCAACCATGATGCCTGTGTGTGATCCTCACCAGGGAGGTGCCTCCCCCTCTTTGGCACTGGCTCCTCAGGAAAGATAAGCTGTACAGAGAATGAGTGGACTGAACATACACAGCTGGGAGCCTAGTCTACCTTTAGTAGAGACACAGCATAGTACAACACAAAAGTCTGAGGCTGAGACTCTCCACGAGGACTCTGGAGGGAATAGCCTGGGGACATTTTGAAGTTACCTCTCCACAGCAACAACATGAGAATACAAAAAGTGTATTGATCCTGGCATAATCTCATGGATGGATGCACCTATTCTGAGTCAAGAACTGTGGGTCACTGGCAGGGAAAAAAATGCAGAACAGTCAAGACTTGGATGAGAAGAGACTATCCAGTGGGTTAGGAAATACACAGGTAGACAAGCCTGCTGGACTTCCTCCTTGGCCTCAGACACAGAGACAGAAAGCCTTGTGTAGAGAATGCAATCCCGAGAACACCAGAGATTGGGTTACATCTGGCCGGTGGGAGGGATCAGAAACGCATTCAAAAGGCAGGGAATGGCCAAGTTGTCTGAATTACTGAGGCTCGATGGCTCCTCTCCACCTGCAGAGCCAGCGACAAAACATAACCAAGGAGATGAAAGACATCTACAGCGAAAATGTTAAGACCCTGAAGAAAGAACCTGAAGGGGGCACTAGAAAACAGAAAGCCCTCCATGCTTGCCGGTTAGCAGAATCAATACTGTGAAAACTAACATATTACTGAACGCCATTTACAATATTCAATGCGACCTCCTAAAAAAACTCTCATGATATTCTTCACAGAATTAGAGAAGAAACTTTTAAAAAATGAGCAACGCTAAAAAACTTTTGAAAAAGACATAGGAACCTACTATTGTAGAAACTTCCTAAAACATTATATACAACTTAAAATATGTAAATAATATTTTCAAATTAATTTATAATGTACAATTATAGTAATACTTATTAATATATAAAATTAATGTATAATGTACATGTGGTGTTATAAATATAATAAACAGTAAATTAATAACATTGAATGTGTTTTTAAAATTATATAAAAATTAATAATAAATTTAACCTAATATAAATAGTTAAAATAGAGTTACCCTAACAGAGTAATAATGCCCCTACTTAACACAGAGGCTAACAAATAAAAAGTCCAGTGCCAGGGAGGGGTTACTTCTTTTGGAGTTGTTGGTCTGAGAGATCCCATAGACCCCTGTGGTGGTCTGAAAGAAAATGGCCCCCAAGGGGAATGGCACTATTAGGAGATGTGGCCTTGTTGGAGGAAGTGTGTCACTGTGGGGGTGGGCTTTGAATTCTCTTTTGTTCAAGTGTGACTTCCTGTTGCCTGCAAGATGTAGCACTTGCAGCTGCAGCACCATGTCTGCCTACACCCCACCTTGCTCCCCATCATGATGATAATGGACTGAACCTCTGAAACTGTAAGCAAGCCACTCTAATTAAATGTTTTCTTTATAAGAAGTGCCATGGCCATAGTGTCTCTTCACAGCAATAAAACCCTAAGACAACCCCCAACCATTATAGACTACTGCAATTTCTCATGGTTATCCTTCAGAACTTGAGGGTAAGACCCTATTGCTAAGATACCACATGCTTCAGTCATAGAACACAAAGATATCAAGTTGTTATGGACCTGGAAGTTTCGTCCCTGGCTAGCTTTCATCGAGCTGGAAATAACTATGCAAGTTACCAGAGGTGAAAAGTAATCATCAGTCATTTCTAGCTGTTAATGCTAGGAGTTGCAACAATGACTGTCCTGGCAAGACATGCCCACTGGAGAAATGTGGCTTGACACCATGAAAGTAAACAAACACTTTGGGGTGGATTTAAGTCACAATCCAGAAGATGAAAGCCATATTTGGTACTATTACCAGTGTAAGAGCCTATGGCTAGGGAAGAACCTACTACTGTCATGCTGCTAAATGGACGTGGTATTAAACCAACCCTTGGTAACTTATCATTATATTCACAAGCCAATGCATCTCTCATAGTCCTCATCTAAGAAGCATCTATTTGCAGTAGATGGTGATTAACACGGTGATCTACAACTAGCCAAGATGCAGAGACCAAGAAATTTTGGAATGCTCAGACCTAAAGGAAACAGATAGACTGCACCCCCTCCCAAGACTCATGGGTCTTTATGGAAGAGGGGACAGAAAAATGTAAGAGCCAAAGACAATGAATGACATCCCCACCCCACCCCCCATCGAGACCCCTCCCTTTTCCCCCCACATCTACCAACAAAGTCTTTCCTATTTCCCCTTCACAGTGAGAATTCATGCATTCCCTATGAGCCCTCCTTGTTACTTGGCTTCTCTGGGTCTGTAGATTGTAGCCTGGTTATCATTCACTTTATAGCTAAAATCCACTTAAAAGTGAGTGTGTACCATGTTTGTCTTTCTGGGTCTGAGTTACTTCACTAAACATGATCTTTTCTAGTTCCATTCATTTGCCTGCAAATTTCATGCTGTTTTTAACAGCTGAATAATATTCCATTGTGTAAATGTACCACATTTTCTTTATTCATTCTTCAGTTGAGGAACATCTTGCTTGTTTTCAGGTTCTGGCTATTACAAATAAAGCTGCTATAAACATAGTTGAGCAAGTGTCCTTGTGTCAATAGTGGAGCATCCTTTGGGTATATGCCTAAGAGTTGTATAGGTGGAGCTTGAGGTAGATTGACTCCCAGTTTTCTGAGAAACCATCATATTGATTTCCAAAGGGGCTATACAAGTTTGCACTCCCACCAGTAAAGGAGGAGTGTTCCACTTACTCCACATCCTCACCAGCGTGAGCTGTCACTTGGATTTTTGATCTTAGCCATTCTGATAAATCTAAGAAGAACTTAAAGAATCTTTTTGATTTGCATTTCCTGATGACTAAGGATGTTGAACATTTCTTTAAGTGATTCTCAGCCAATTGAGATTCCTTTGTTGAGAATTCTGTTTAGATCTGAACCCCATTTTGTAATTGGATTATTTGGCTTATTGATGTCAGTTTCTTGAGTTCTTTATATATTTTAGAGATCAGCCCTCTGTCAGTTGTGGGGTTGATGAAGATCTTTTCCCATTCTATAGAAATGATTCCTAACAATAGTCTACTATACTCAATCATAGATTGGTGCCCAGCCTAATTGTTATCACAGAGGCTTTACCCAGCAGCTGATGGGAACATATGCAGAGACCCACAGCCAAACATTAAGCTAAGCTTGGAGAATCCCACAAAGAAGGAAAGGAAGGATTTTAGAAGCAAGAAGGGCCAAGGACACCACAAGAAAACACACTGAATCAACTAATCTGGACTTGGGGGCTCAGGACTGAACAGACAATCAGGGAGCCTACATGCATATAGGGGACAGTTGTGTAGCTTGGTCTTCTTGGGGACTCCTAATGGTGAGAGCAGGGGCTGTCTCTGACTCTGTTGCTACTTTGGGGACCTTTTCCTCCTACCAGGTTGTTTTGTCCAGCCTTAATAGGAGAGGGGGTGATAAGTCTCACTGCACCTTGATATGCCATGGCTGCTTGATATCCTGCCCTTTTCTGAAGAGACAAAGAAGGAGGAGTAGATGTGGGGGAAAGGGAGGTGGTCAAGGGGAAGGGACTGGGAGGAAAGGAGGGAGGGAAAATAGTGGTCAGGGTGTAAAAAATACATCATACATACATACATACATACATACATACATACATTCATACCAAAAAAAGGTAGTAGATGACTACAAGGAAGCATTATCTTCTGAACGAGGCAAAGCAGCTGCACATGGGAACTCACAGTGACTGGTCACATGGACAAAAGCTGTGCAAGCTCAAGGCAGACCAAGTGCCAGCCTGGAGACCGGAAGTGGGCACACAATTCCACCCCTAGCTGTGGAGCCACTGGCAGTTGTTAGCTGATGGGGGGGGGGGGTAAGGGGAGATAGTTTTCTCTAAGAGTGTAGTCCCTGGAGAGTGGCCCACTCTCTAGTGGAAGACCACACATCCAAGAATATTTTGGCAGCACAAATTAGGAATTTTTTCTTAAAAAGGGAGATGAAGTTGGGTGTATAAGGAAGAGGGAATGGACCTGGGAAGAGTTAGGGGAGGGGAGATGAATATGATTAGAGCATGTTGTATGAAACTCTCAAAGAACTGAGAAAAAACATTACTAACAAGTCTTACTACATTTATTAATTTATATGTCTGTGGGCACACTCACTACAGTGTATATGAAGATGCCAGAGGGCCAACTGGAGGGAGTCAGTTCTCTCATCCCACCATGTGAGTCCTGGGAACCAAACTCAGCTCATCAGGCTTGGCCATAAGAACTACTTATTAGACAATCTCACTAGCCTTCCTCAAGAATCTTAAAATTCACATGGAGTCCACAAAAAGGGCCAAATACCCACAGAAACTGAGCAGAAAGAATAATCTCAGAGACACAATACACAGGTATTGCCACCCAAATCTGTCAGATAAATATGTCAAAAGCATGCAGTAAAGACAGCCTCTTTAACAAATGGTGCTGGGAAAACTGGATTTCCACACTTAGAAGAAGAAAACTAGATCAATATCTTTCACCCTGAAAAAAAATCAATATGGATCAAATATCTTAATGTAAAACCTGAAACTTGGAAATTGCAGGAGGAAAACACTTCAAGATATAGGCATCCACAGACTTTCTGTAAAGGACTCCAATTTATACAATAGAATTTTATTTAGATGTAAAGAAATATGAAATCATGACATCTTCATAAACTGGATGGGGGTCATTGTGTTAAGCAAAATAAGCCAGATCTGGAAAGAAAAACCATCACATGCCTCTCTCATATGTATATGTGTGTGGACGTGTGTGCGCACGCGCACGCGCACGCGTGTGTTTGTGTGTGTGTGTGTGTGTGTGTGTGTGTGTGTGTGTGTGTGTTATGAAACTGGAATTAGAACATGAGAAGAGAGAATAATTGGTACAAAATCAGCAAAGAACTAAAATAAAAATATGTGAAAGTCAATTGAACTTGGTATATTTTAAAAGACCTAATATAAGAACACAATGCAATATAATCATTGAAAAGCAAAATGTGAAAGTATCTCATTATAAGCAGTTCAAAAGACAGGCCCTTGACAGGTAGGTATACAGACAGATTTATTTGTCCATATTATACAATAAATAATGTAATATTGGATATAAGTTTATTCTCTTTGTTTGCTAGCTCTGGGTGTTGTATTTAACTATTTGTATATACAATACTCTTTTTTTTTTCTTGGTCTATTTCAAGAGTGGTTAATATCCCCATCTATTCAGCTGAGAAGTTGTTGTTGTTTACTTGTTGCTTTTCATGTTTGGAGGCTCTGTTGCTATGCGAGCACAGCTCATCATCGTTGTACTTCTTGCTGCAGGGGCTCTTGCACTCGCTCTCCCTCTCTGACTTTCATTCTATCAGACACTAGATTGTTAGTCTAGCTTTTTTTTGTGCACTATACACTTGGTGTATTTTTATGATTTGTTCATTTGTTTGAGACAGCGTCTCACTATATCACCCAAGCTGTTTTCCCTGCCTCTGGCTCCCAACTGCTGGCACTATCTATAGATATTTTTGAATTGAAGTTCTTTGAATGTCCTGCCTTTGCCTATGTCTATTATAATTTACTCTCCTCTGAGGCCCAATTTTCAATCTATTTTCAATTTTATTTGGTTTCTTGTTAGTTTGGTTTTTGTTTTTGTTTTGTTTTGTTTAACCTCAAAGCAGTAACTCTTCCTTTCAATAATACTCTACTGGCCAAAATTTAGCTGCATGTCCACACCTAGCATAAGACACTGAGTATCAGCATTCTACTCAAATCTCTTTTGGTAAAGAAAGCAAAGAAATGCTATTGTGAGCTTGTTGCATCCAGAGACTCCCCCAGAGGGGAGACTGTTCCAGAAACTCCTGACTTCTGCCATTGGAAATCCAGCTCTTGTTCCTGGATTTCTAGATGATCCTTTCCAACAGATCCAAAAGTAAGTGCCTTGTGATCCCATAACCACACACCAGGACACAAGTAGTCCCGCCCCATTTTTCTTTCTTTGATCCAATTTATAGCACCAGAATGAAAACAAGGCCATCAGAACACAAGTGTCCATTTAGAAAGGAGAAGCTGGTGCCAACAGAGAAATCACTGATCCGGAGCTATTCTCAAATGTTAATTCCTGTACTCTCTGACCTGGCCTCAGAGCCCATGGTGCAACCATTTGACAGCATGCAGTACTGGTTCCCTGGAAAGAGTGCTTGATCTAGTATCTATTACAGCCCATACATGTGTTCTCTAGAATTGGAAAGACTGCTTCATCCAGCATCTATTACAGCACATACATTTGTTCTCTGGGGTTCTCTTTTACCCGCTGTGCTCTGCTCATGGTCTACATCCCATGTAGGAATTATAGCGATGCTCTCACTAGAGCAGTGTGGATTTTTAGCCAACTCACTGCCTGGTCAGGACTCTGGTCAAAGGGTTTCTTGGGGAATTAGGTGGAAAACAAGCATAGCATTTTCTGGACAAGCTTGTGTTGCTTTGAAAATACAATTTCCTGAGATATTTAACAGGCTTTTAACCCTACTCGTTTTCATGAGTTCCATATGCAAGGATCCACAGCCAAGAATCTTGCCTATCCTTCTTAAGCAAGGCTTAAGAACCATGCCCCAGGTCCTGCCTATCCTTCTTCCAGCTTCAGAATGGCTTTCCTAACACAAGCATGAGCAGGAAGATGGAACTCTGGAATCTCAGCCACTGGAGGGGCTTGAACTGTGTGACTTAAAAGTCTTAAAAGGGAGTGAATTTCTTAACGTAAAATAAACTTATCCAAACATATTTACTTCACTAGCTCCTCGTTCTATGCCGTAGAAAATGTTACAATATTGTTCTGGAGGCTTCTTCTAAAGGAAGAGGTTGCCAATTGTTTGGTATGCCAAAGTAAGCTGAGCTTTGACATGCTTGAGAGTAGTTTTTCTATGTCTTCAAAATTCCATGTGAATTTGACTAAATACAAAATTGTAGGACCAATGGGAGGCATTTTTTTCTTTAAAAGTATTATCCCTTTCTGTTCTGACTTAAAATAGTGTTGAGAAATTTTAAGTTAACATTATTCTTGTTTTTTTTTTCCTTTTAGGACTTACTAGAATTTTCTCCATGTGATTGGTTTTTTTTTTTTAATGTGGTTAGAATGCAGCTAACGAAATATCTCTTGTTTGCTCTCTTTAAAATTTTTATGTCCATCTCAGAAGCCAAAAAATATCCATCTTTTACTTCCTGCCTTTTACTGAACTTTCAAACTGAAGTATAACACAGCGTATGTTAGAGGTAGGCACAGCTCAGTATCTACACACAGTAGGTACACTCATGTAATCACCACTCAACTCAAGATCTTCCCAACACCCCAGCTTGCGGTGAGATTGTCTCCGGATAATTTCAGAAGCTACACCCATAAAAATCTCACCAACATGACTGCCTAAACATGAGCTGGACAAGGGCAACACCAATAGACAAGTCAAAGTGGACCGGGAGAGACCACAAGGTAACCCACCCACACCAAGAACAGCAGGCAACTAAGGAGAGCTAGGAGCGGGAGAAATAGTTTCCCCCAGGGAAGACTGCAACAAGTGGTTATCCAATACCAAATAGTGAGCCCTGAAATACGTCCACATGGCATTATACAGACTGAGCAGGTTACATTTAGGAATATGTATGTATGTATGTATGTATGTATGTATGTATGCATGCATGTAATAACAATTAATGAGAAAAAGAGACCATTCATTTGAAAGAGAGCAAGGAGGAGTTTATGAGAAGGTTTGGAGGGAGAAAAGGAAAGGGGAGAATTATGAAATTACATTATAATTTCAAAAAAATAAAAGAAATAATTTTTTAAAAATACTCTCCCAAGATCCCAGAAGGGAAAAAATTTTAACTTCTATCATCATCTATTAGTGTTGTATATTATTTATATAAATAGCATAACACAATGTGTACCCTCTTGGGTCTTTTTCCCTTGACATCATAGTCTGTCTGTCAGACTCATTCATCTTGCGAGGAGAAAATAGTTTATTCTCTTCATTGCTGTTAAGCACTCCATCTTATGACTATTCTCTCAATTTATTTTAGTTTCTCTTTTGATAGACATTTGAGAGGCTTCAGGTTGGGACTATTATAAATATCACAGGAAGACTTCTTGTGTCTGCTAAATACACATATGTGTGCACTTAGGCTGGGTACAAACCCAGGAGTGAAATTCCTGAGTTGCAATATATGCATAGGATTAGCTCTAGTAGGTATTGTCAAACAACCTCCTAAAGTGGCTGAATTCATTTAGACTCTTGCCAGCAATATGTAAGGATTAAATTGTAACAAGATGTTGAATTCTGCTAATTTTGCATGGTGGATACATAACGTTTATTGAATTATTCTTCAATCCTTTATGTTTGAAGACTCCAAACTTTTTAGTATAAGTAAAAATTTTGAAACTGAAGGTAATTTCAGAAAGATTGTTCAATACAATAAGGTGAGATGACTTGACTGCCATGCCCCTCCCCACTCCTGTGGCAGGATGTGTGTAAAGGGAAGGAAGTGAAAAGAGATACTGACTAGTTGGACTTAGGGTCCTTTGACATAAAAAAAAAAAAAAAAAACACAGAAACTATGTGAATAAGTTCAAGTTCTACTCAAGGCTCCTCTGAATTTGCTTATAGTTGCTCTACACTCAAAATTACCCTTTTAGCAGGATCCTTCATTGGCCCACTTTCCCCCCAAAATCAAGAAACATTTACAGGAAACCTAAGAGAAAAGCCGAAGGGAATTCTGGGAGTGGGGGGGGGGGCGACACAAGAGAGAGTAGATGAAGAGTTCAAACAAAAGGGTGATTCTTAACCCACTGCACAGTTGGTGCCTGGACAGGGCAAGGACTGGAGCGAGGAGTCGTGTGAATTAGATGGCTGTCTAGCTCCGTGCCTTGAACCATAACAGGAATGTGGTTGTCACAGCTGAAGGAAAGCATCGTTCTGTGTATATTAGTCTCGTAGAGAGCTTGTTTATAGTGGGCTTTATATTCTGGTAAGAGTGGAGCCAGTGGTCGTACTTGAATCAGCATTTCTGGGGTAAGCCCTGGGAATGTGTTCTGCAAACAAGCTTCCTTGATGATGCTGGTGAGCAGCCAAGTTTGGGAAACACTAATATGTAATCTTTTGTATCACTGACTTTTGGCCCAGATACTTGAATAATTGAAAGTCACTAAAGCATGGACACTTCTGGCTCTTTCTGGGGTGTCAAGAAAAGTTCGTTGGGGGGGGGGCGTTGGTATGGGTTCATTTGGATCTGCAGACAAGAAGTGATTTTTTTTTCTGCATCTATGATGAGAACGCTCTGCAGTGTTCAGTTCCAGCTTGGTACTAATGAGCTGACCTGAGCCACTGTGCCCACAGAGAGCCCCACTATCCCTTCACACAGAGTCTCTTTATGAGAAAGCTGCATGGAGGCACTGGGCCTTTTCAACAATTGCTCATTCTGTTGGTCACTGTCTAGTGCTTTCCAGGAAAGCTGAAGAAAACACTGGATTAAAAATAAAAAATATAAAAGGGGTACGGCTGGTTTGTAAAATTAGGTGTACATCATTCAATGTTTCAGAGCATTCAATCTGGTACTACAAGCATTTCTGTCCAATTTCAAAGAAAGGCATTTTATTCCATGTGTCCTGCTAGGAAAATCTCTCTAAACAAAATCACTTTTTCTCACATCAAGCAATAATCACTCTTCATTCTTTTTTTTTTTTCTTTTCCCTGTATTTTTCTGAAGATTTGGAAATCCTTTTGATTTCTTTGCATATATCCAGCAAAGATCCATATACAGCACTTACTGTGTGCCTCCTCCATGTGGCAATAATGTTTTAGATGCTGGGTACTTTGAGATATAGGGAAAGATTTGTGGTGATATTGTGTTCCCCAAAATATCGTGTACCTTAATAAACTCATCTGGGGTCAGAGAACAGAAAAGCCACTAGTTAGGCAGTGATAGCACACACCTTTAATCCTAGCATTCCAGAGATAGAAATCCCTCTGGATCTCTGTGAGTTCAAGGCCACATTGGAAAAAGCCAAGCATGGTGACACACGCCTTTAATCCCAGAAAGCCAGCCTTTAATCCCAGAGAGTGGTGGTAGAAAGCAGAAAGATATATAAGGCGTGAGGACCAGAAACTAGAGGCATTTGGCTGGTTAAACATGTCGCTGGTTAAGCTTCAGGCTTTCCAGCAGCAGTTCAGCTGAGAGCCCTTGGGATGAGGACACAGAAGCTTCCAGTCTGAGGAAACAAAACCAGCTGAGAAGTTGACGAGGTGAGATAGCTGTGGCTTGTTCTGTCTCTCTGATCTACCAGCATTGACCCCAATAACTGGCCTCGGGTTTGATTTTATTAATAAGAACTTTGAAGATTCATGCTACAAAGATTTAGTGTTGGCAAAAATCACTGTGGTAAAGGTCATGATCCACTTCTAACAGCTGAAAAAAGGACGTCTCGGTGAGGTTATCCTGCCTGGCAAACTGCATAGAGGGTGTGAGAGTCTGTAGCTGTGTGAGAATCTGGCTCCCAAGGCAGGTCTTAGGGTGTGACATTTTGGGCTCTTGCCACAGCATGAGTGGTTTTTAAATTGTGTTGTCTGGAACCCTAGCATTCCTCCAGGAATCCACAAATGCTAAGATAAGTTTTTTGTTTGTTTTATTTAACTATTAGGAATTAAACTTTAATGAGGCAAATACTGCTATCCGTTAACTTGTTTGATCAGGTTCACTGATTTCTGTGCCCTGCAATAAAGTGAAAGTTCATCTATCAACTACATGTAAACTTTGTATAAATTTGCTGATAACTGGATTTTTTGTACCCACTTTTTTCAGCTCTAAAACCACCACCTTGTTTAAAGTAACCCATCACCTTTACATTTCAGCATCCACTGGGCAGCTCTCAGGCTCATTTACTGGATATAACAGCAGAACTGGACACAGCGGCCTGACCCTCCTTTCTTTTTTATTTTTATTATTTATGTTTATTTATTTTATGTATGTCTTAGTTAGTGTTGTGTTGCTGTGAAGAGACACTATGACCATAGCAACTCTCATAAGAGGGGGTATTCAATTGGGGCTAGCTGACTTTCCGAGGTTTCATCCATTGTCATGAAGGCTGGAAGCACGGAGGCATGCAGGCAGACCTGGTGTGGGCATAAGAGTTCTACATTTGGATCTGCAGGTAGCAGGAAGAGAGAGACACCAGGCCTGGCTTGAGCATCTGAAACTCCAAAGCCCACCCTCAATGACACACCTCCTCCAACAAGGCCACACCTTCTAATCCCTTTCAAGTAGCACCACTCCCTAATGAACAAGCATTCAAAGATATGAGTCTATAGGGGCCGTTCCTATTCAAACCACCACAACATACATGAGTGTTTTGCTCACATGTATGTCTGGGTACCACATACATGCCTGGTACCCTGGAGAGGTCACCTAGAGTTACAGTCAGTTGTGAGTTGCCATGTTGGTGCTGGGAATTGAACCCAGGTCCTCTGCAAAAACAACAAGTGCTCTTGACCATTGAGCCAACTCTCTAGGCCTGTCCTTCCTTCCTACATGTGGTGTCGAGGGCTTTGTGGTTTTGGACTGCTTGGTCCTTCTCAGTTGTCATTGCTAATTCCTTCTCCCCTGTCGTGTTGGACTGCGACAGAGATCCCTGTGTTATCTCCTTTTCTCCATATTCATTTCACACAGCCATGTCTTTAAATATCATGCATATTTGCTGTGGGATGGTCTGTATGTCAAATTGCTCTGATTGGTCAATAAATAAAACACTGATTGGCCAGTGGCCAGGCAGGAAGTAGGTGGGACAAGGAGAAAGGAGAATTCTGGGAAGCAGAAGGCTGAGGCAGAGAGACACTGCCAGACACCGCCATGACCAGCAACATGTGAAGACGCCGGTAAGCCACCAGCCACGTGGCAAGGTATAGATTTATGGAAATGGATTAATTTAAGCTATAAGAACAGTTAGCAAGAAGCCTGCCACGGCCATACAGTTTGTAAGCAATATAAGTCTCTGTGTTTACTTGGTTGGGTCTGAGTGGCTGTGGGACTGGCGGGTAACAAAGATTTGTCCTGACTGTGGGCAAGGCAGGAAAACTCTAGCTACACATATTTTTGGTTGTGAGCCTAGCCTTTAACGGCTGAGCTATCTCTCCAGCCGGGCAGTGGTGGCGCATGCCTTTAATCCCAGCACTCGGGAGGCAGAGCCAGGTGGATCTCTGTGAGTTTGAAGCCAGTCTGGGCTACCAAGTGAGCTCCAGGAAAGGCGCAAAGCTACACAGAGAAACCCTGTCTCAAAAACCAAAAAATAAATAGATGGATGGATGGATGGATGGATGGATGGATGGATGGATGGATGGATGGATGGATGGACGGACAGACAGACAGACAGACAGACAGACAGACAGACAGACAGACAGACAGACAGATAGATAGATAGATAGATAGATAGATAGATAGATAGATAGATAGATAATAAATATCACGCATATGCCATGAAGTTCCCAAGTCATGTCTCCAGGCCTGACACTGACGCGAACACCAGACTTCGACATCCAGTTGCCTGTCTGAAATCTTCATTTGTTTATTCACCAAACATCTCCTCAACCAGCAAGCTTCCCCACCTACAATTTCTCCCGTTGCTCTGACGGCAACCTCATCTTCTTCAGTTGCTTGCAGTAAAAAAATCTGAACATTATCCTTGACTCGTCTGTTTCATATTCTACAATCCAATTCTCAGAAAATGCCATGGGGTTTGTCTTGAAAATACGTCCAAAGCATACTACACTCATTGCCTTCTTGAACCACTCCCTTACCCAGATCACCATAGCCTGCTGTGGGATGGTCTGTATGTCAAATGTGTTGCTCTGATTGGTCAATAAATAAAACACTGATTGGCCAGTGGCCAAGCAGGAGGTATAGGCGGGACTAACAGAGAGGAGAACTGAGAGAACAGGAAAGCGGAGGGAGACACTGCCAGCCACCGCCATGACAAGCAGCATGTGAAGATGCTGGTAAGCCACAAGCCACATGGCAAGGTATAGATTTATAGAAATGGATTAATTTCTATAAGAAGAAGCCTGAGCCATTGGGGCTTGGCAGGACCCGGAGAGAAAACTCTCCAGCTACAATATAGCCTGTCTCCTTCATTACTGCAATAGACCACTAAGCAGGTTCACCACCACCTGCCTGCTTCCTGCTTCCCAATGCCTGCTTCCTCTGACCCCCACAAATTGGTTACTCTCAGAGGAAGAGCCAGAACAATTGTGTTAAAAGGTAGGGCAACCCATGTCCCTCAGCTGTTGGCCTCTAAATGTCCTGTCCCATGGCACCTCTGACCTCCTTACCATCTCCATTCACCCACTCTTCATTGCCCCCCTGGCTGGCCCTCCATTGACATGTGTATTCCCACACTACACCTTTATACTGAAAGGTACCAAGTGGGTACAAAGAAAAGGACTTTCTCTTCCTGGAAGTCAACAAGGTCAAGTCTTTGTTCAACGTCATCTATTTGTTGACGTTTCCCTAAGCTACTCTATTGAAAACTGCATCCAGTTCTTCCCTGCGTTCCATATCTGGTTCACCTAAAACAGACCATCTTAGAGCCCACATACGGATTATGTATGACTTCTGTCCCTCATTAGATGTGTGCTCCATGAGGGCAGGGAGCATTACCTCCAGGGCAAAGTCTCATGTGTTAAAACACATGCAAAGTGCCTGTCTCCTAACAAGCAATCTGTTGCTAACCAAATACTTTTTGTTTTAGGATGCCAGGTAAAGTGTTTGCCAGCTCTCAACAGCAAAACTAGCTTAATATAGCTGTCGGTGCTCAGAAAATAGAAGCCTTCTCCTGCTGTATATTTCTAGTCTTGTGTATGAGAATATAGACACTTACAATTCTAGAAATTCCTTCTTCAGCTAAAAGATGGGCACTATTATTTTAAACATATTTCACTTAAATCATACACATTTTTCAATGTTATTCAGTACTTTTAAATCCATCCTTATAAATTGTGATTTTTTTAACACAAAAGGGGTATGTATTTCAGAAGAAATATATAGATTGTGAAGACAGTCTGGATTTACTAATTTTTAGTTGTGTGAGAATAATTATAACATATTAATTCAGAAATTATTAACAATTTCAAATCAGTGACAACTGACCACTGAAGTATTCAGAGGTCCACCAGACCAGAGAAACATTATATAAACAGTTTGACCATCAGTTTTGTCATTTACAAAAGTTGTGAAAGCTTATGGCATATTTTAATGAGTGACATATTTTTTGAAATCACTTATCATAATGGTGTGTAAACATCCTGTACAACTCAATTGCACTTTGGATGCTATACTTTAGGGTTCCATTGACTGCCACTGATAAAACATTACACTTTGACATTTAGCAGATTGGAAAGGTTGAAATGCTTTTGTCTAAAAATCATGGCTGGTGATTAGAGAGCAAATGACAACTGAGCTGTATGTGCCGAGTATGTGAAACTAAGGTAAATAAATGAATGAGCAGAACAGTAAAGGCGCAGTCAACACTCATCATTATTCCTACTGAACGAGATGGTGTAATACTCCGCCTTGTTTTCTCCATCGATACAAATGAGGGGACCCAGCTAAGAAGCTCGAAGCCCTTGTTCCTCCTCAAGAAGCCAAACAGAAAAAGCAGAGCACAAAGACACAGTAGACATGACCTCAGTGATGTTAATGTGCTTTAGGTCCTGGTCCTTGGGTCTCATTCAGATGCAGGAGCCCCCTCCAACTGGTGTATTGAAACAATTTAATGTAAAGAGAATATTCATGCAAACTAAAATCTGAATGGCCATTATTAAGAGAATAAATGATGTCAGATGAACAGACTTTGCTCATCTATTTATGGTGATCCTTCCTAGTCAATCCATTTGTCTCAGAGACTAAATTAGAAATTAGAAATTTGACTGACAAGATGAGAATCAGTATTAAAGATAATTAAATCATCATCCATGAGGGACAGTCATGTGAGTCCAATTACTTTCTCTTCACATGGGGTAGTTTTGCCCTTATGATCAACAGGTCTTTTGGACCTAAAAGGTCATCTGTCCTGTACTAACTTGAACATGATTTACTATAGAATTGTTTTTGTAATCTCTGAATAGAATGCTGCCATTCCATTAATAATCACTTGTCATTAATTTACATTTTGATATAACATGTAAGTTACCTCGTTAGTATTCCTTGGCAATAACTACACTTTGTCCATGTGGGTTAACCTGATTATACCAAACCACAAGCTTGTAAATCATCTTTGCAAGAAGACCTTCGTAGATATTTTTAACTATTTCTTTTATTTTTGAGATTACAAGATAATCACATCGTGTCCCTCTTCCATTTCTTCCATCTAAAACCTCCTACATATCCCGTCCTTGTTCTCCTTCAACTTCGTGGCCTCTTTTTTTCATTCATTGTTGTTATAGCTTCATTGATAGTTACTGCACGAAGATTGGGAACACATGTTGAGTTGGGCTCGACTCAGCTTCATTCATAAGCAGCTTCAGAAAAGTGAGCTAACCGCTTCACGTTATAATCATCACCTGGAACATAAGAATAATAACACATAATTGTGGGATTTGTTGAAAAGACAAATGAAATAATACCAAGTTCAATGATATGATGTGGTGTGAGAGCTCAACAACAAACAGATATAGGGCATGGCACACCCAAACACTTGGCCTTGCTCTTCCCCCAAGTTAGCCCTTATCAAGGGGCACACACACCCCTCCGGATGATTACCCTCAGTCTCCCAGCCCTGACTTTCTGTAAGTCAACTCATACGCAAAGGCAAGGGCAGGTGGTCTTTCAAGGGCAATACACTCTCATGAGCTTGAACTCCATGCGCTGTACACTCAGGGGCTAATAACTAATTACAGCGTTTGCTTCTGCCAGTCCTGACAGTGCGTTTTGCTATTCCCTCCCACTGCAAATGTTCCTCTCTTGAACCCATCAGTTCACGAAAACAAGTTCAGTATCCCCTTGTCATACCTAATATGTCAACTGTACCGTGAAATCCTGTTTTTGTTTAAGCTCACGAGAGTTTCGAGTGTGGACCGCGCAAACTTCAGCCTTTTAACTCCAAGACCATTTTTCATTATATTTCTTTGTCAGAAGGATCTGTTTGTGTATAATTAAATGTGGCTTTCTTAAACCTTTGCAGTTGGTAGCTTAATGTATTTTTGTTTTATTTCAAGTACAAAGGCTATATTATGCTTTTGTTGGCATTCATGCTAGTTAGTATGCCAGCTCCATAATTTTGTTCCCTGCAATATGTCAGCATTTAAGTGCCTTGGGCTCAACAGGTGGTATAAGATAAGGTTCTGGCAAATCAAATGGGTAATGTGGTTATTTCTTTTGTCAAATTATAATTAAAAACAGAGTCTGTGTAAAATGAGACTTACATTTTGCCGGTTTAAAGGGAACTCAGCATGCAGCATGGATTGTTTTCCGTAACAAAGGCCCATTAGTGAGAAAGCATATTGTCTGCACACATATCCAACACCTTCTGATCCGAAGTCTCGCTGCTCTCGGCAGAGTTTACAGTGTGACCCTGGGGTGGAATCCCTGCTGCAGAAGGTTTCCACGTAGCTGTTATTCAGGAGTATGAACTTCAAGCCATGCCCAGCACATTAACAGGAAATTTAAAGATGCTTATCCACTGCCTTGCAGAACTAAAGAACTCGGCAAAGCTAAGAAATTCAGAATATTTTACTTTAGTCATCTGCTTTCAATTTTTCTTGATATGGGATCCTGGTCTCTGATGATGAGACAGGAAAGGGGGTATATCTGGAAGGAAGAAATTAGAAAGATCCTTACTCCTCTTAAACGTGGCTTCACGTCGGATACTGGGCAGTGCCCCACAGTATGGGGTGGCCGTGAGCAGTATATGCATGCCACTGTTCCTCAGGGAGTCCTCCCAAGTGGAAGCCACTCCTGCGGGTAGTTGAACGTGCTGCTTAGGCACTTGCTGAGATCACTCTCAAAGTGACACACCAGGCAGCATCCGTGTGCCTCCCCTGTTCACAGGGAGAAGCCAGCATGGCATGGTCTTCCTCCTTCCTCCAGAGTCACTGAGATTCTGGCTTAAGGTCCACTATGCTGAAATCAAGACATGTTAGAAAAAGAATCTACCAGGTAATCCTTTTTTTTTTTTTCAGAATTATTGGATTCTGAAACAATAATCCATTTATTTGTGACTATTTAGGAGACTCATCTGAAGGGGAAAAGGCAATGCCAAACAAAATATTCATCTGTTCTTCTTCCCTGCATGTCAGAATCGTATAGATATGACACAAAGAATTTTACTAAACAAAAGTCATTTGGGAGGTGAAGCATGCTTCAATGAGAAGCTCTACAAACCTTTCACCTGAATTTTCTTTTCTGCCCCAAATAAGATAAGCTTCAGCTAAGTGTCTTTTTTATTTTTTCTAAATATATATAAATATATTTATAAATAATAAATATATGTATTTATAAATACATTTCCTAATGTCTACATACAAAAAGACTCCTGAAATCTTGTGTGTAAATGCTTCTTAGTTCTAAGGCAAGGACTTACATGTTTAACAGACTGAAGGACATCTATACTGAATGTCTATATTGACTTTATTTATGGCCGCTGCCTGGCTACAGATAGAAAAGAACAAAAAGTCATTGTCAAACAAAGAGCCTAAGATAATTATATGTTGTATATATTTAAAGTTTTGAAAGATTGGATATATGCTCTCTAAGTTTTACCCATGATTCTGGTCTAGGCAGATTGTCTAGATGTCAGGATGAAAGAAGGGGCAAATGATTTCTCTGGTTGTTAGTCCTTTCATCTGTACAGATGAGTTTGGAGGGCAGGAGGGACGGCTCAGTGGTGAGAACACCTGCTGTGTACGCATGAGGGCCTGAGTTCAACCCCAGCACCACACACAAAAAATAACCAGGTGTGTTGGGGGCTAGAGAGATGGCTCAGTGGTAAGAGCACTGGTCTTGCAAAGGACCTGGGTTCAATTCCCAGAACCCACATAACAGCTCACCACCTTCCCTAACCCCAGTTCCAGGTGTGCCAATGCCATCTTCGGATCTCCACAGGCACCAGGCACGCACATGGTACACAGACATACAGGCATGCAAAACACTCGTGCACATAGAAGAAAATAAAAAAAAATCTAAAAACCTTTGAATGGATTTGGACTACACCAGAAGTGTTAAAATGACTAAAAACAGTATTTTTCTCCCTTTTTTTTTCAAGTAAAATTCCTATTATATAAACCTAATCCACACAGTAAAATGGGCAATGTCCCCGGCAGCTTGATTTCTCTCATTTGGACTCCCAACTCCAACGCCTGGCTCTGGCAAACAAAGCTAGAAAACACCCAAGCCTTCACTATGTAGCCAACCAGCTAATCTCAGGTCACCAGGCCAGTGTTACCACTCCAGAATCCTAACCCTGTGTTATGCCGGCATTTGTAAGGCACGAAGTTCACGGTCATACGTTGCATCCCTCACTATCCTATGAAGTAACGATACTGTGGAATTCCTGTTTTAGAGATGAGTAAGCTGAACCTCAGAGAGATGAGAGTGCTCTCACCTCTGAACTGGGGATAAACCTCCGAACAGAACCTGGAAGTGCTCGGCACTGCATCTTCCACATGGTGCTCTTTCCCACATAGTGTATTCTAATCAGGCTTAGTGATTTTAATTTCTGCAAGGTTCACACAAGCCTCTGGGGGTTTCATCATATGCATGAAGACAACACTTTAGTGGAGTTAATAGAGAAATAACCAATTGCCAAATTCCATAGTTTAACATTGAACCCTGGAAAAGTGAACCTTTGTCATTTAGCATCACGTCAAAGGTAGCCGCTAAGATTAGAAATGTTCATTATCCTCACAGAACTTAAATCCAGATGTGGACTTCAGCTATTTCATACTGAACATTAATCCTGCTCCATTAGAGAGGATATGGGGCCAACGTACTCCTTCCGTTTTCTAAGACACTGAGTAAGAACAAAAGAGGAAAATCGGCCCTTGTAAGCATGCCAGTTTTCTCCAAATTCCTTTTTAAACAACACCACTCTAATTATAATTTTCACAAAGTATCTTTGAAAAAAATCACAATTATTCCAAGTTTGAGTTGAAAACTAATGTGTGAAAATCCTTGCAAAACACTGGCAAAAAAGAAAGAGAGAAACTTATCCTGGAGTGTTAAACATATGGTGAGCTGCACTAATTAGACCTTTAAATACCAGTTTGAAATATAGATAGGTAAATAGAAGAGAAAACTTTAAAGTTAAATAAAAACCAGCAGTTTCCCACTGTCCAACCAGGACCTGGGGCGGGGCTCCTGGGGTCCCCCTAGAGAGATGCACAGCCACCTCAACATCACTCTTATCCTGACCATGCAGCATCCGTGTGAGACCCGAAAATACGACATCACAGCGGCTGGATTGGTGGCTCACCACTTCAGTGGACGCATTCACGAGGTAGAGGGAGGGGGATCGATGTGAGTTTGCAATCTTGTCTAAAAAATAAAATGTGTGGTCGGGGGGGAGAAAAGATCTTTAGAAGCCACACTTCAGACAAGGGGATAGTATCCAGAATTTACAAAGGACTGCAGAAATTAAATACCAGGGAAATAAAACTGCCAATCACCAAATAGGCAAATGAGCAAGAGAGAGAGAGAGAGAGAGAGAGAGAGAGAGAGAGAGAGAGAGAGAGAGAGAGAGAGAGAGAACAACAGATTGGTAAAAGGGACAGACATGAGAAGCCAGCTGCTTTCTTTGCAAAAAACAGTGAAAAAGTGCTTGACTCACTGAAGCGCGTTATTAGTGTTAATAGATCATTGACATAGGATGCTTAATAAGGATTTCTAACTTTTCTCTCTAACAGAATTATGTCATCGTTGGAAGAAGCAGGGGCTGACCTCTTCTGGATGCTCAAGACCAACTGTTGGGCGCCACAAGCACTGGTAGCCTAGAGGCTGGGAAAAACGTGGCCTAAGCCATGTCTCGAAGCTTCACACACGTTAAGAGCGACCGTTCCAGTCAGTGTTAAAGCATGGTACGCTTGGTATCTGGAAGAGGGAGCTGAGCGTTATGGAAAATGCAGCCCTGTGTCCCAGAAGCACACCTTGGAGAAGGGATTCTCCTCCACTGGAGCTGCCTTCACAGCTCACGGCAGAGTGGATGGCAGATACTGTGCAAATACTTGTCCCCATTTATACATGTCCATCTCCACAAGTGAGACAGTTATCCACAACAGCCTAAGTGACTGCCAGCTCTTTTTTGTTTAATTAAGAAAATTTTTTCATTCATTTTACACACCAAAGATCCCCCTCTTCCCTCTTCCCACCACCCCAGGCTCTCCCTCCTAACCCACCCCCCCACTCCACCTCACAAGAAGGCAAGGCCTCCCATGGGGAGGCACATCCAGTACAGGCAAGTCCAGCCCCCCCTCCCTGCCTCAAGGCTGCACAAGGTGTCCCACCATAGGTAGTGGGCTCCAAAAAGAACGTGACTGCCAGCTTGTAATGGGCACCACCACAGCACACAAAATTCAGTGTTTTCAAAACAGACTTCATTTTTAACTCTGAATTTCTAAGCCCTCCAGGCTGACAAGGTCACAAACACCCTTTATCTCCAGAGTTATGACAACATTCTGAAAATTTTGCTTCTGTCACATGGGGTATAATTGTGGCCAAGGCCATGTCAGCCCACAGCAATCTAAACTACCCATCTCTTTTAACTTCACCAAGTGCCTAGGGTTCATGGTGGAAGCCAGGAATCACTGATACTATAACCCTAAGTATCCAGCTGCTCTCTTGGGGTGCTGCTAGTACAGAGGGTCCCTACAGCTCATCAGTACCCACACAGCTCTGTAGGAGTCCTTTCTCAGTTTGACCAAGATGCAATATCCATCATTTAATTTTCTGGGGGTTTTTGGTTTTGTTGTTGTTGTTGTTGTTGGTTTTTGTTTTGTTTTGTTTTGTTTTGTTTTGTTTTGTTTTGTTTTGTTTTGTTTTGTTTTGTGAGACAGGGTTTCTCTGTGTAGCTTTGCACCTTTCCTGGAACTCACTGTGGCCTCGAGCTCACAGAGATCCGCCTGCCTCTGCCTCCCGAGTGCTGGGATTAAAGGCGTGTGCCACCACGGCCCAGCTAATTTTCTGATTTCATACTTTTAGCATTCTCTGTAGACTGGAGTCTATTCTAGCCACCAGTGCTTGTCACCCTGGGCATGGCTGGTATCACTCCTTTTGTGGAAGACAATTTTCACATTGCATACTTAAACACACCTGTATCTCATGTGTACAGCAATGCGGGGCCTTAGTCCTCCCCCATTTCTCACAGCACACACTGTGAAGAGTTCACCCTACAGAAGCCCTCCCCCATTTCTCACAGCACACACTGTGAAGAGTTCACCCTACAGAAGTCCTCCCCCATTTCTCACAGCACACACTGTGAAGAGTTCACCCTACAGTCTTCTTCTGCCATCCCCTTCACACCGCCATGCCTCCCACCTCTAAGGAATTATGAGTGAACGTCATCCTTCGAGACAGTCACTTCCCCATCCACATCTTACTGCTTCTAATGGAAATAGATCCCGAAGCACAGCCCAGACATGGGGAGTTTGTTCTCAATCGTACCGCTTTCTTTGTCTCCATGACCCCACAGAAAATTCCGCATGAATCTTGCCAAAGGTCTTGTACTTATAGCAGGCCAGATTTCAGTACCTTGTAGCAGGAATCTTAAAAGTTCTTATTAATAAAATCAAACATGAGGCGAGTTATTGGGGTCCATGCTGGTAGATCAGAGAGACAGAACAAGCCACAGCTATCTCACCTCGCCGGATCCTCAGCTGGTCTTGTCTCCTCAGACTGGAGGCCTCTGAGTCCTCATCCGGAATGGGTCTCAGCTGAATTACTGCTCAAAAACCTGAATGCTTAACCAGCCAAAAGCTTAACCAGCCAAATGCTTCTAGTTTCTGGTCCTCACGCCTTATATATCTTTCTGCTTTCTACCACCACTCCCTGGGATTAAAGGCTGGCTTTCTGGGATTAAAGGCGTGTGTCACCATGCTTGGCTATTTCCAATGTGGCCTTGAACTCACAGAGATCCAGAGGGATTTCTATCTCTGGAATGCTAGGATTAAAGGTGTGAGTGCCACCATTTTCTAGCCTTTGTATCTAGTGGCTGTCTGTTCTCTGACCCCAGATAAATTTATTAGAGTACACAATATTTTGGGGAACACAATACCACCACAGTACCTGGCTTCCTATCATTTTTGGAACTGAGCCCAATGCCTTCACTTCCAGTTTTCTCTCCCTCCATATTTGGTTTTCAGTATCCTGCTTGATACATTATACTCTGCTGTGTGTGTGTGTGTGTGTGTGTGTGTGTGTGTGTGTGTGTGTGTGTGTGTGTGTGTGTGTTTTGAGACAGGGTTTCTCTGAGTAGCCCTGGCTGTCATGGAACTTGCTCTGTAGTTAAGGCTGGCCTTGAATTCACAGACATCTGCTTGCCAAGTCCTGGGATTAAAGGTGTGCCCCTCCAACTATATTACACTCTTATTGGCTCTGGTTACTATGAGTCCCCTTTATACATTTTGATGTCTTGAAACCTAAGAACAAACTTCCCCACTTCTAATCACTCGTGTAGCTAGTCTACTCTTCAACGTTTCCTTACTCAATGAGAAATAATCTGCAGCCATTGTGCCAGACATGGAGCTGTAAACCAGAGAGACGCAGTCTGTGCTTCCCAGTAGGTCCACGGATTCCCATTAGGTGACAGAGTGATCCTCCTTTGTCTGTGTATGAATCTGAATATGATGGGATGTTGACACAAGTTAGGACAGGTGCTCCATCGTTTCCTTTCTGTGGAGGTAATTATCCTTTCAGGTCCTTGACATGAAAACCTCCTCAAATAGCTATAGGTCATGAACTTTGCCTGTCAGAAGCCTGTCACATGGCAAGAAGAGTAACATTCTATACTTAAGGAAAGGGGGCAGGGTTCAAACAACTTTAGAGAATGTATAGGATGTTAACTGGGATGACTAGCTCACCTTAGCCTGGAAATGAGACCACATTATTGTTGTTGATGGAATTCCATGCATTCCACCCAAACTCTCTGTGGCCTAACACAAATTGGTAATAGGCGGGGGAAATGAATATCACAGTGAAAAACTAATATGGCTGAGTTCATTATACTGCATGATATTTATTTTAACCAGTCGGGGTGGCTCGTGCCTGCAATTCCAGCATTTGGGAAACTGAGGAAGGAGGCTCTCCATGAGTTTGAAACCAGCTTGCCTATAGAGTAAGCTCCAGGTCAGCATGAATGAGAATGATACCTTACTTCAAAAAATAAAACATTCATTTAATACTCTATCCCTAAGAAATGGATTTTATTGTCTGAATTTAATATAAGAGAGCATAAAATTAAATAGCTAACTCAAGATCATACAGAGAGCAACTGGTTACCTATGGTTAGCTGAGTCATATGCCAAATTTCTATCTCTTAAAACATTTTCTACCTGTCTTAGGGTTTCTATTTCTGTGAAGAGACACCATGACCATGGCAACTCTTATAAAGGAAAATATTTAATTGGGTGGCTAACAGTTTCAGAGGTTTAGTCCATTATCATCATGGCAGGACATGGTAACATGCAGGCAGACATGGTACTGGAGGAGTTGAGAATCCTAGATCTTGATCTGCAGGCAACAGGAAGTATGTCTGAGACACTGGACATATCTTGAGCATAGAAGACCTCAAAGCCTGCCCCCATAGTGACACACTTCCTCCAAGAAGGCCACACCTACTCCAATAAAGCCACATCTCCTAATAGTGCCACTCCCTATGTGCTTATAGGGGCCAG
The DNA here is from genome assembly GCF_049852395.1 of Peromyscus maniculatus bairdii. NCBI lineage: Eukaryota > Metazoa > Chordata > Mammalia > Rodentia > Cricetidae > Peromyscus > Peromyscus maniculatus. Next base: position 47,004,466 of record NC_134862.1, on the reverse strand, counting down.
TTACATTCAAACTACACTATCATTTAAGAGTGCGTAGATATTTCTATACAAAACCATAACATTCCTGACAAACACAGTTTCAGACTCTGTGCTATTCAAACCACCCCAGTTTCTCTCAAACTATAATCATCACATAAATTTTCTGAGATTTTTGTTAAAATGTAGATTATGATTCAGTAGGCCCAGGATGGAAGCAAAGAATAACTATTTCTAAAATGTCCCCAACCTATTTTGGTATTGCTAGTCCACAGAACGTGCTCTGGGAATGTAACACCTCAAGCCACTCCAGTGGATTTTATGGGTGAGAAAATCAAGAGCCATTGTAAAAGCCAATTAATTAGAGAAAGAGCAAATGAGACCCAAAGTCCAATGTTCTTTGTACTTCCCTATATTCTCTACATAAAATCAAATACTACTTAGGGTTATGTAACATAACATACCTAGTAATGGATTTCAAAAATTAAAAACTGTATGCACTGACACAGATTTCTGCTTTTTATTTTTTGGAAAGAGTCAAAAACATTAGGAGTAAATTTTTTTAAACCACAGTTACACATCTCCTCAAAAGCATTTGAATTTATATTAAATATGCAAATTTCAGTTCCTGCCAAACACAACTTACTATAGAGCCATAGGTGAACTATAATGATTTTACAAAAAAAAAAAATAAATAAAAAATAAGCTTGACCTGAGGAGGTAGGTTGGTGGTTAAAAACACCTGTTGTTCTTGCAGAGGACCCAGGTGCAGTTCACGGCACCTCCATGGTGGCTCACAACCATCCTGTAGTTCCAGGGGATCTGATGTCCTCATCTGACTCCTCTCAGGGACAGGCATGCATATGGTGTGCAGACATATATGCAGGCAAATAAGCGTACACGTGAAATAAAATGGATATATTTTATTTCAATGTAAGAGTTTACATTTTTAGTTTATCATTTTACTTAGGAAAACGATTTTGGTTATACAGGAGTTCTTCAAAGGTTTGAGTCTTTCTTTCAACACAAAAATTTCATAGAGGTAAAAAAAATAATAATTCTCCAAGTCTTTGGGACCTGGGGCCTATGCAGGGACACTTTGTTCAGCCTGGGAGGAGGGGACTGGACCTGCCTGGACTGAATCTACCAGGTTGAGCTGAATCCCCAGGGGAGTCCTTGCCCTGGAGGAGATGGGACTGGAGGGTGAGCTGGGGGAGGGAGGCGGGAGGAGGGAGGACAGGGGAATATGTGGCTGATATGTAAAATTAAATCAAATTATAAAATAAAAAAAGAAGGAGGAGGAGGAGAAAAAGAGAAAAACAAATAATTCTCCAAATCCTAAGTCCCAGAGTAAGTAATGTAAAAAAATATAAAGTATTGTAAATATGCATAAATAAACAAATACATAAATGTAATTGCTTCCCAAATTTCATGCACATTGCATATTAGGTCATAATTTTCCCATATTTTTCTTAACCCCACAAGTAAATTTTCTTTCAAATTTATGCATGCCAGAACTACATATAGACACCCTTTGATATCCACAATAAGGAAAGGAAACTTGTAGAAAAAAATGAAACACCAACAATTAACAAGTTGTGGGGATTATTTTACTATTTTATATTAAATTATCAAGTAAAGACCTAGAACAGTCTTAATTAGAGCAGTCATCTCACGGAGGTATGATTCTTAGGCTAATGCGGTTTTAAATGTTCCACAGCTCACCTTGTCCTGAGATACAGCCAAGGTAAAGCTCATCTTTATGGGGGAAAAAACATAATTAACAGTGTAGCCACAGGCTAAATAAAGTTATTGACTTTTTAATCTTTTTTTGTAAGCATTCATTAAAGTTGCCTTTAAGGGGTATCATAGCAAGCATCTTAAGTCCCTTTAAATTGCCAGTTACCAACATGTTAGCACACGAATTGTCCAAAACTGGCTGTAATCCTCTTACCCGCTCTGAAATGCCCTTCTGCTTAATCCATAGCTGGCCCAAAGGATGAGCAGAATCTGGGACACAGCATGTTCCTACTAATGGACTTCGTTGTTCCTTCTGTATTCATTTTGTGTTTGCTATTACTACGGGCTGATTGGGGAAGACTCGGGAGCCAGCCAGCTCTTGAGAAATCATCCCTGGCTCTCCACTAGAGAGGACGGGAGAGGACATCAGTGGTGGAACAAAGTCTCCAGAAGAGAATGGCTAAGCTGTGAATCCTAGCGCTCCCAGAAGGTCTCGGTCGGTGCGCAAATTATTCCAGCTCACTCTTGTCACTATGGAGAGATGGCCTTTCCTGGGGAAGATGCAATACACATGCGCACTCATGCCAGGTAGGGAACTCACAACAGAACAAAGTACAGACACCACGGAGTCCAACTTGGTGAAACGATGAGTTGCATTGGGGTGGCTTACGGGGCAGAAATGACTCAAAGCCAGCTGCATCGCCAGAACACACCCCAGCAGGCACGACGGCCCCCAAAAGCTGGGAACCTAGAGCACGCTGCACAGCCTGCAGGCATCTTAGCAGGTTGGAGAGTGTCCTTTCCAAGTGACTCTGGTCTAACCCTCTTCCAGGCAGCTGAGCTGGTTCCTTCTCGGCATTCTGGCTGCTTCTCCCTGCCCTTCCCCCAGCTCTTTCCACTGTGTTGTTTCCATTTCTGGGTCTTTTCATCTGACAGCAAAAGAGTTGACACCTCCTAAAGTTTGAAACTGTTCTCCACTACCCCAACATACAAGACAATGGTCCTCAAAATCCACAACATCTAGGGATTTCACCCCATTGGCTCGTGCTGAACACCATGGCTATGGGAAAGGAGGTAAAAACCAGTTTATTAATGTAGACTAATTTCTAAACAGTCTTAATAAATAAGAAACACAGAGCCAAATACAGAGGAAATAGCCAAAGAGATCAGAGCAATAGCCACGACTAGCTTTAGCTTAACACCAGCAGTAGCTTCCCCAGAGTTTCTTCCTGCCTGACTTGTGTTTTTATTACCTTTCTGTTCTGTCTTCTCATTGGCTCTAAGCCCAGCCACATGACTTCCTCATCACTGCCTGTCTGTCTATACAGACCCCCTGGTCTCTATGGTTGGTACTGGGATTAAAGGCTCATGTCACCACACTTGGCTGTGTCCTTGACCACACAGAGACTCTGCCTGCCATGTGATTGGATTAACAGCGTGTGCTACCACCGCCTGACTTCTGTTTATGGCTTGCTATGTGATCTCTGATCTCCAGGCAAACTTTATTTATTAACATACAAATAAAATCAGATTTTAGTACAAATAAAATATCACCACATTCCCCCCTTTTATTCTAATAAAAAGAAAAAAGAAAAAGCTATAACTAATATAAGAAAAACTATATACAGTAAGTACAACAACTATATCTTAGACTTGAGTCACCTGCTTCCCTCAGACCCAGAGGTGAAGTAGGTCCCTGAGGCACCTGAGTGAAGGGGCAGAATGACCATCTCCACAAATATCGAAGCTTTGACCAAAAGAAGTATAAACAGATAACAACACGCACACAAATAAGAAGAGTTCAGGTTTTATTTTCCTGTCTCTAACCAGCAATCGACCACAGCCACCAACTAAATGCACAAATTTATACTTTGAGATACAACATTTGCTCTGCATTTTAGTGTTTCGAGTCAATGGCCAAGAGATATCTTTAACTGAACGTCTCACCTTTGCCTCAACCTCCAAGTGCCCAAATTTAGACTTGATCGCTTCTCAAAACTGAGACGGTGTTCCATGCCCCCATCAGGTTTATTTTTATTATTTCTGTCTGTAACCCAGAGAAATAAAGAATTGCCCCAGATTCCCTCCTCTCTCGCCTTATACACAACGCACCACAGCTTCAGCCCCAAAGAGAGCCTCCGACATGCCCTCTTGCCGGCATATCACTGCTGCTTTGTTTACAGTTCTAACACAGACCTGTGCAAAGGGTTCTGAGGCTCTGTGTCACCAGTTTGACCCCCATCCCCTCATCCCCCACGCTGGCACAGTGACAATTCTATCTGTAAATCCTGAAAGTTCCGCAATGACTTGCCTAAGCTTCTAAATAAGGCACAAAACTTCATACGATGCACAAGCCCATGCTCGGCCCCTTCCCAGTTATTTTGTGAAGCCCCTAGGGCCCCTTTACCTCTGTCAATAGAGCTGAACAAACTGCACATTGTATATAAACCACACTGTTCTTTGTAACCCCTGACCGACTCTCCCAAAATACAACTCATTATTACATCTCCAATAATCATTCCTTGAAGACACAACCAAACTTCCCTTCCAGCCTGCTCACAGGGGCTGCCATGTCCCATCCGTGACATCGATCTTCTGTCGCCTCTCCCACTGTCAAACAATCCAGGACAAGGCTAAGGACTCATCTTTCTTTCCTTTATCTGATCATGTAGCCCAGCACCTAGCAAAATGGGGTGCTTGACTGAGGTGTGTGAACAGACGCGGTTAAGTGGGAAATCTCGTCATGCTGCTCTGGGATACTTGCTGTGTGCTGACAGTAAACCTCACCCATGTCATGTGAACCCCACAAAGCCAGAGAGGGAGCCAGCATTCGAGAGTTGATTCCTACACTCTCTATTTTTTTGACCTTTGATAGTACTAGCAATCGTTAGGCACTAAATGGTCAGTGAACTTTTCATATGTCTGTTTAAGTGTTTATGACTGGATGCAATGGATTTAATGCACGTGTATGTGTACACATACATACAAATATATTGGCAAGTAATTGGGTTCAAGTGGCATTATTGTGCAGCATGTGCATATTTCCTCAATCCTCATTCACTGTATCCTTCTTCCCTGCTCCCTGGATGCATGTGGTTCTTTTATATCTACTAGACATTCTGTTCTTGCTGCTCTTCTGCTTCTGGTTACCTTTATCCGTGACACCTCTCTGAAGCTCTCTACACAGAGTTTCTTGAAATATAAATTACAGTTTCAATACAGATTTTTCTCTCCTATATAGATTCTAAATAGCTGGGACCTCACTATCTCACACAAGGCTTAGCCATGAAAATACATATTAGCATTTTACTGAATTCAGTCATCAAGTTTTATCCTTTTCCCAAGGAGAAATTATCGACAAATGAGCCACCTCCTTTATTTAGTGTGTCTTATTTTCAGGAATGTTTGAATTGCCTTTAAATTTTAATTCTAAAAGGATAAGGGGTTCCCCCCTCCCCAGAGCACGAAGTATAGCTATAATAATAGCATCCAGAAGAATTTATCATGTGAACTGAGTGATCTCAGACACCATCCCTCCCCCTGCCCTTCCCCTTGCCTCCTCCACAGCAAGCACAATGATTTCATGAAAGAAAACAGGCTCCGTTCCACTGACTTTCGTTTCCCATCATCCTTTCCTTCATTATCAGTCCATCTCAGGAATCAGGAGATCAGAGTAAGTTCTTCAACAAATAGAGTGGTTATGACCTGAACATAAGATTTCCTGCAGATTCTCAGCCGAGGACATTTTAAGATGTCCTGGTTTTGAGAGGCTTGAGAAGCGCAGTCCAAAAGGCATTGCCACAGAGACTGGCTTGGCTTGTTCTCCAGATGGAAACGATACATTGATGGATTTAGTTGTGGACAGATTGACAGCTGACAGTCTGTCAAGTTCAGAATACAAAGACTAAGAGAAGCAAGAAACAGGGCTTGTGTGATACTTTCCAGTTAATACAAATTAACAGAGCCAGTGAAGGTGATTGGGGGGGAACACTGTGTCAATTTGCTGTCAAGTTTCTCATGGAAATCTCTTGCAAATAAACTTTAATTGGGTTCTTACACATTTAGGCAGCTCCATTTGAAATATCTTTTGAAGTTAAGAAGCTCACTCACTCACATTTCTCAAAAAAAAAAGTGACTGAAGAGTAACCTTTAAGAAAAATAGCTCATGAATACAAATGGATTTTAATAGGGGTCTATTATCGCCTCAATGCTTGTATGCAACTCCATTAATATTAATGAGCGTTAGACATATGCATTTATGAGAGATGAATAGACTCTTATTGTATTTACTGCAGGATTGTTTTGCTTGCCCACAAAACCTGTAGTGTTGAACTTAGCCAGAGCTCCTAGCAACAAAGAAATGGAGGTTTTGTTGTTTGTTTGTTTGTTTGTTGTTTCCATATTAAAAAGAAGAAGAAACTTTCTCCAATCTGTATTTCTTTTTTCTCCCACCCTCTTAAGGATATACCATGTCATTGAAATGGGAATTAAAAAAAATTATGCATTTCTTGGTTTGTAAAATTTTGCTTCATCCTATATAAATAATTAATCTGATAGAAATGACTATGCAGCAGCCTGTTTTCATTTCTCTGCTGGATGAAGTTCCGTCTCTGCAAGTTGGTTTGTCCCATCTCAGGTCTGTACGTCTTTCCCTCTGAGTTTGCTTTTTGACTCTTCCAGAGTGCTCTGGGATCATCAGAAACGTGCTGGCAATTGACCTGTTTGGACAGCACATGAGAGGCATCTGTTAAAAGACAACATAGTCTTGCTGTTCAACATTAAGCCCTGACACAGTGTTAACGTGGGGCTAAGCGGGTCCGGAGACTCCCGAGACATCATTTTCCTTTACACAACTTCAGCTTCTTCTTACCGTAATCTCCATTAGAAACGAGGCACTTTGGCTCAGAACAAAGATGTGTGCTTCATACTGCTTGTCAATCCCACACACACAGTCATTGCTTATCCACTCATTAGGGTCTCATTTCCACTCACCCTTTCTTGCCTTTGACAGGCTCCCCATCTCAAGAATAACAACCATGAACATCAACAACATTGCTCCTCTCAGGAGAGAGAGGATCAATATGACGGGAGAGTCGGATGAGTTAACCTCTTGCACTTACTTAAGTGACGCAGCCCACTACCATGAACACAGCCTTTTTAGTCTGAGAATAGGGAGAGGGCTTGTGGTTTCTTCCCAAACACCCAGAGACGCTTTGTTTGGTGGGAAACTCTCACGTCGGGGAAATTCTTGCTTTCTCCTCATCACATTAACATGTGTCAATTTGAATTGAACTGAAGATTTCATAGAGAAGACAGAGATTAAAAAACGCCTCTGCTACCTCTGCCACAGAGAGCCAAGCAGAAACATTGCTAGTCTGTGCATCTGAGGACAACAATCTAAGCAAAACATTACTTGGCCAGCAACGACATAGAGGCTAATGAATGGCATATGAGAAGGGGATTTCTTTTTCAACAGTTCTCGTGCCCTTAGATCAATAAGCACATTTAGACAGTCTGACTAAAAACTGCCTGAAAAGAGAATCAACAACTATGGTTAGCAAAAAGATATACGACAGAGTTCCTTTATACATCAGCTGACCACCAGAGTAACACAAAGCCAAGGCAAATATGTTTTATTCAGATAAGAAGTTCTAAGGTAATAGTTTTTTAAAAGAGAAAGAAAAAAAACAGCTGTAGGTATGTCTTCACGGTAGAGCATTTGTCTCGTTCATGTACAAGACTCTGGGTTGAATCCCAGCATGAAAATGTTAACTAGTTAATGAATGAATGAGTCAGGTCTCTGAGGAACAGATAGATAGATGTGACAAGTGAGCACATCACTTATCAACAGCACTTTGATAAAAATAATGTATATCACATATTATTCTTTCAAAAAGTAGAGGTTATTTTGTGCCGTATGCCTTTTCTGCACTGAGTCACCTCTCCGGCCATGTATTATTCACTTTTTAAAAACACTTTTTAGAGCTAGGGAACAGTCAGTAACGTGCTTGCCTTACAAGTATGAGGAGCTGACCTCGGACCCCAGAACCCACATAAACAAAAGCCACATAAACAAGCATGGATTCACATGCTGTGGTTGATATATTGTGCACCCCAATAAACTTATCTGGGGGTCAGAGAATAGAACAGACACTGTATTAAACATAGGTTTAGGCAGTGGTGGCACACGCCTTTAATCCTAGCATTCCCGAGGCAGAGAACCATCTGGATCTCTGTGAGTTCAAAGCCACACTGGAAACAGCCAGGCATGGTGACACACAGTCTTTAATCTTAGGAAGTGATGGCAGGAAACAGAAAAGTATATAAGGCATGAGGACCAGGAACTAGAGCCTGGTTGAGCTTTTAGGCTTTTGAGCAGCAGTTCAGCTGAGATTCATTCTAGATGAGGACTCAGAGGCTTTCAGTTCAAGGAAACAGGATCAGCTGGGAAGTTGATGAGGTGAGGTTAGCCATGGCTAGTTCTGTCTCTCTGATCTCTCAACTATCACCCCAATATCTTACTCTGGATTTTTTTTAATTAATAAGACCTTTTAAGATTCGTATTACAACATGCTTGTGATCCCAGACTGAGGAGTTGGGGGACAGGGAATGGCAGATCCCTGGTGCTCTCTGGCAAGCCAGTCTAGCCTATCAGGTAGGTACCAGGCCAATGAAAGGCCCCATCTTCAAACAAATAAAAAGATGGCTGGACCTGAGGAACATCTAGTCATCCTCTGGCCTCCCCATGCATGAACATGTGTGTAAAGTGTGCACCTACACACACGCATTCACACATGCACACACAATAAGAGAGGGAAACACTTTCCAGTTTAAAGAAGTATATAAAGAAATTCTGAATCATGAAGAAGTTTGGAAGCACCAATTACAGCATCATTTTGAATGAAACTGTTACATTTGGATTTTTTCAGAGTATTGTCCACAAAACACTTGGGAGTGTAAGAGTATATACAAAGGGTCTGGGGTCCAGAGTACAAAAGCTCAAGGATGATACAGAGGTGTGACTGTTTTTGCACTGACAACATTAGTGTAAGTACTCTGGGAGGCAGGCTGCAGCAACGAGAATGTCCACTCAGTGTAGCCAGTGTACTGGGTGGTAGTGTTATAGTCCTGGATGGGAGTGTGCACTCACTTGTTTGAAGCAGGCCCCCCCAGGCAACATGTGAGTTATCTGGGAACTGACCAAGATTTCTGAGGTATAAAGGTCTGAGCCAGTTTTACTAATGTCCCAGGAAAATGTAAGGCCAATGGAGAGACTGGCTGTAGTCAAGACACTGAAGCAAGGACGAGGACTCCTGGGACCCACACATTCAGTAGGGTCACTGGTGGGGAGCAATGTAGTTTGGTGGATATATACGTTCAAATCAGATAAGGGACCTCGAGAGAAACCAGTTATGGTCAATCTAGGATTCTTAGCATTCTGCAAGCTGCTTCAGTCAACATTACCCCAGGCTCAGAGTATGACTGGAACTATATGGTTGTTAAGCAGCTGGGTGCCTTTCTTCTTTGACACCAGGTAAGAGTCACATCCCTCTCCATTTAGGAGAGGCTATGGGATGGAGCTCTGCTCGGATGAAGTGGATGACGAGTTGAAGTGATGGACCTTGACTGTCAGTCCTGGCTCTTGAAATCCTTCTGCCTCTCTGCTGCTGGAGGAAGGGAGATTAACCAGAGGCCCTAAATCAAGGTGGAGTTATAGGACAGAGACCACACCCATGTGGAGGGCTTCCTCTCCCTAGTGCTGACTGGACTGTACAGGAGTGAAAAGTTAGTCTTACCTGTTCTGCCTTTACTATTTTAACCAGGAAGTTCCATAGCAGCCACTGGACAGAAATGAAGATACAGGTAAAAAAAAAAAAAACAGCATTCCAAATTCAACAGGTCCATGGGATTGTTCCAGTTCAAACAAAGTTATGTAAATGTGACTTTGAGTAGATTAATATAAACATAACTAGTATATTAAAAATCAACAAAATAGAGAAAAACAATGAGACTACTTGATAACGTTATGCCCATGTCATGAGCCCCGCCAGAGATCACCAGGAGTCCGAGTTCATATGCAAAAGCCAAGAGCCTTTATTGCAAGCTCAAGCTTGGGCTCTCTGTCTGTCCTGACACAGCAGTTGGATTAGAGAGAGCATCGAGCTCAGTTGTGGCAGGGTTTTTAAGGAGTAAAGGATGGGGGTGGGTAGGGGAATTCCATATTCAGATGGGGGTTGAACTCCTGAATGGGCAGGACTGAGGTAACAGAAGTCTTATCTAATAGGGATTGGTACTAGTGCTGCTGCAAGGAAATTGGCAACCTATATATAAGTGTTATAAGCTATCCTTTATGTCTTGGAGCATCTAGTACTTGTTTATTTCAATTCTTATTGGTCTCCCACAAGGTACAGTTTGTGGTTTTTCCTAGTTATTGTAATGGTGAGGCCTAGTCTCAGTATTGTTAGTCTGTAGCCTGTCATGGCTGTACTAATGTTAAGTTAGGCCTCTTCAATAAAATAAATAAAATTGATGAAACTTCAATACAGTTGATTAAAAAGAAAGAGAAGGAGCCGGGCACACAGCTCAGTTTGGTGGAGCAGTTGCCTAGAATACAAGCACCACTGGGTTCAGTCCTCATCACTGAGTTAATCAGGTGTGGTGGTATGTGGTATGGGGTGCAGCTTGCTTTCTCTTCAAATACAGCCCATGTGTCTAGTCAGGAGGATGAGGAGAGTAAGCAGGGGTCTGAGATGACATACAGGGATTTTACCCCAGAAAACCACAGACATGAGGAGAAAGCATGAGACCTGCTGCACTCCATCCATGTAGCATGGTGTGATACTCTGCCCTCAGTGTGGGTTTCATGATGGTGGCCCAGATCTCAATACAACAGTGTTCAACCCCAGGCCTCTGTGTGAGGGATTGAGATTACCTGTCCATAGAAAACTCCAGCTGAGGAAACGTTGGCTTCATGACTCTTTGTAACATGGAACAGAGAAACAAAGCCATTGCAACTTGCTCTCAACTCAGACCACTTCTGATTGGCAACACACCAAAGAGATCTGGCACCTTCTTCTGGCCTACACACACACATGCAGACAAAATACTGCATTATTAATAAGTAAATTAATTCTTTTTAAAAAGACTCTCAAAGTAAACAAAATTTATAGACCAGGAACTAAATATCTCACAAGTTTCAGGAAGTTCCTAAAACATAACAAGATTCACAGGTTTTTGCCTAAGGTTTTACAAGCAATAAGAACTGCTAAGGAGGAGAGATTCTCTGACCAGCAGAGCTGCCTACAACTTCTGCAGGGCACATCAGGAATGCAGACTTACACAGAGTGGTTGGTCTGATCTAACAGGATGTATCCAAGCCTGGAGGTTGTGGACAGCAGGAGGTAGGGCGATTCAGACTAGCCAGGACTTGGGATGTTCAAACCAAACTGTTAGTTTTATGGATGGGGAGAGTGAGGGTAGGCTAAAATCAGGCAGGATCACTGGGCTGGGCCAGAGCACAGGATGTGCATGCCAGGCTGGGCCTGAACATTATATATGTATGGAAAGGGCAGAAAAAGGTCAGGTGGACACAAAGGACACACAGGGTGGGAGTAGTTACAGAGGTTAAGGGGGTAAATATGACCTAAGTACATCATATGCATGCCTGAAATTTTTACAACCAAACATCCAGCTTTATTCCACAAAAAGTGAAAACTAATGTCCAAAGACTCGTGCACAAATATTCACAGCAGCACAAAAATGAAATAAACTATTGGTCTACAGTGATCATGGATGAGCCTCAAAATAATCACAGGAGGTAAAATAAGACACACATGAACCAGTGCACAGCCTCTCATATAAAATACCAGCCCCCATAAGTAACAGAAGAAGCGAGTTAGTTGTTGCCTGGGGAGGAGCAGTGTGTACAGATAGGCAGATTACAAGAAGCACAAAGAAAGCTGTAGCAGTGTGTTCATTAGCTGTCATGACTTTTCCACAGGTGCACATGCATGTCAAAACTCATCAACTCCATGCTCCAAATAGGGACAGTTTATTTGTGGTAATTACTCTTCAATAAAGCTGTTAAGAAGAGATTAGCTAAAAATCCAGTTTTGATCACTTCTAGATGTCAGAATAATGAATTTTAAAAGAAACAGATTGCATTGCAGAGTTTATAGGGCAATTATAGAATGTTCCTATTTTTAAGTGTCTTCACTCATAATCAGACTATTCTTTGCACCTGAGCCGGGGAACAGGTGACAGAGCAGAAGGAAGCTATCAACAAAGCTTCAAGTGATGTTGATGTCGCCCAACTGTTCTCCAGCATTCTGTGAGAGAGGCAATGCTCTGAGCATATTAAATTCCCTCCTAAGTCTTACAGCAGACTGAGAAATATGTTAGCCTAGATTTATATCTGCAAAAACCAAGACACAAAACCACTCACTCATCCTGCTGAAGGTCAAATGTCTAGTAAGTATCAGACAGATAGTCTATATGAGCTATCAAATGGCAAACATGGGAAAGTGGAAGGAAAAATATTAAATATAGGTTGCTGAACTCCCAATCAAGTGTCCATTGTAAAATCAGAGAAAGAACTCTCTTAATGACCAGCTACTGCTTACTAAGTGGCAAGCTTATAAGAAACTGCTCATACATTTGTAACATTGTCTTGTGTAGTTTTTAGAACAACACCTTCTACAGATGAAAGCAGTTGGACTTAGAATGGCTGGGGGAAACCTGTCTATACAACATGTTGTTCAAGTACTAACGTCTAAATCTAAATTTACCTAGGGTGATCACAGTTTTTCAACACTTCCCGTGTCTGTTGACTATTACATTGTATCATGACTTTAAACTTAAGCACTGGTAAGTAAGTCTTTTTGTGCCCAGAAGAAGAAAAAAAAAGCCTAACTCACTCAGCCCTCTCTGATGCACCTAAGATTCACCAACGGCACACCACCATTAACTAGTGTGGAGCAGGGGAAAGTCACCAAGAAGTCTACTCCAGTTTAAAACCCCTTTCTGCACCATATGCTGGCAGTCTACTCCCACTCACACATCTGGGTTTATGGGATGAAAGGTTTACATGCTATTTTGGCATTGGTGATGCTACAAGGGTCTTGGGTGAGGGGTGGTTGTCTGGATTACCACTGTTCATCCCATGGGACAAAGAATAGAACATCCTGGGAAGAGGACCCCCTCAGACAGAAAAGTGAAGTGCCAGTTGGAGAGGAAAGAGCCACTGGCCGACATCTAGAGAACTGGGGCCAGGATCTGAAAGCAAGCAGAGGCTGGAGAGAGAAAGCAGCAGTGATCTTGGGGGGTCCCAGACAGAAGTAACAATCACAGATCTGAAACTGCTAAAGCTGTTACCACCATTCTATAACAACCACCTCTGCCCAGAAGTGAAAATGGAGATCTGAGGGTCCTGGACACAAGGAGATCATTATATATCCTGGAGCTGCTGACAGAGAAACATCAGCTCCAGAGAGAAAACGAACAAACATGGCCAACTGTAGTAGGACAGACAGCTCCCATCAATGGAATGGGAGGGGTTCCAGAAGTGGGAGTCAGCCTGGAGGCTCTGGGTCCGTCTTCTCATAGGCTCTTGGGGCCCTCCAAGCTCCGAACTCCTATCCTCCCTGACTGGTCCTTCCCAGGGGAACCCTGGTTGAGGAGACTGCCGTTTTGTAACCATTGCAAAGCAGGGTATGGGAAGTGCATTCCAGCAAGGAATGACCAGCCTTTCATAAAGGGGCCTGTCCCTGTTTCATTGATCAAGTTCTCTTGACCCTCCTTCAATGATGGGTGCACAGGCTTTTGTTTAATAATGTCCAGATCTTTTCCTCAGTCTATCCTGTGACCAGACATCCTGCTGGTCTCTGTTCTTAGTCTTTCTGTCCCAACTTCCTTGGACACATTTCTTGGCTGGCTTAGCTTTCTCTCAGCTGCTGATGTGTGTCCTTCTGACGTCCAAATGTAACTTCCACCTGTTCTGCTCACATCCTAGGCTGTGCACACCTAAATCGTCACTGAAAAACCATCAGTCTCCACTATGGGGGTTCACAGCAACACTCAACATTCTGCCAAACTACCTATACAGAAACACTGTGTGTCCTGCACACCCAAGTCCACGAGGTCTTGAGAACAATAGAGTGCTATGCTTGCTCCACCTGACCATGCTGCTGTCTCCATGCAAAACCGCACTTCTTAACTGGTATCAGCTAATTATTATCTGAGGTTAGTTTCTGACAAACCCTTCTGTTACCAATTTTAATGTTATATTTGACAAAAGAAGACAAAACCTGTCAGTAAGTTTCTAAGTCCTCAGAGACATCAGTTGTTCAAAGCAGTGTGAGTGAAGTTTCCATTAAATGTAACTGATAACAACATAAATATATTATTTGATTATTAAGTTACCATATTTGAAGGAGACACCCCTGCACAGCAGAGGTTTCCTCTTGGACCCCAGATTAGACACAAACCACACCCAAACAGCTGTTCTCACAGAGAGATCCTTTATTAAGTGAGGAAGGAAAGTTAAAGTGGCTGCTTTCTGACTCAGGCAGAAAAACAGCAGCAGATGACTTTGCAGGTGTCATTTTTAAGGGAAAGAAAAGGGGAGGTCTGTGTTAGGATGGGCGAGGATGGGGTGGGAAAGGAGATAGAGGATGCGGAAGAAGGGGAAGGGGACAAGGGAAAGGAGCAGAGGTATTTGTACAGGAGAGAGGAAGGACCACCTCTGGATAGAGAGAAGACAGATGTGCACACAGGCAAATGGCGGTTTATAAAGGTAAAGAAGGAAACCCTGTGTTAGGATGAGGTGTTTAATTTTAATTGGGCATGTTAATTAGGTAAGCCAAAAGGGGCTTTTGATTGCTGGGCTTCAATACTTTGACAGCTGGACCTTGGAAGTCAGCCTCAGGAGGAAGAAGCGGCTGAATAAGGGGATAGACCTTGGTGGCTAGCTTCAGGAATGTTATCTAACAGTTTTTGCAAGGCAGAGGGAATGGAAGAGAAGGGCAAGGCCTGCCAGAGCCACGTGCTCAAGTGGGCTATGCCTCTTCAATTTTATTCCACTAAAATCTATTTAGGTAATTATCTCATTATCAATGGCATTTGAGAATCAGAAGGCATGTCTGATCTTAATTTCTAATTTTTCAAGTGTTGATGAAAACATTTCTAATTCTCTCATCAGACTGAAGGAAAACCAGGAAACAGCAATTTTAAAGAATGCAAATTAACTCTTCCTAAAACTGCTTCCACTTTGCCTTCAATACATAACACTCTAGTAACTCTAAGTTCATCCTCACGCTGTGCAGTGATGTGATCTGACCTCCATTTAGCAGCAAGAGAGTTGTAAACACAAACACTAACATGGCCCCAGTTTGCACAGAAGTCCTAAATTAATCACATTTAGGCTTCTGTAGTTCCTCTATATTACATGGTAAATAAAAGAAAACCTGAATCTAAAATTTGTTGCCAAAAGATCATAGATCTCATAAACACTAGATATCTCATTTAAAGTTTAATATTTTAAAAAAGCTTGTTGTGGACTATACTTGTAAACATATGTAAACTATGTGAACATATGCTGCATTTGTTTAACTATGTAAAGATGCATTGCTGTCCTGCCTGCCTAAGGCACCAGATTGGCCTAATAAAAATCCGAATGGCAGGCAGAGCCAGGCGGATCTCTGTGAGTTCGAGGCCAGCCTGGGCTACCAAGTGAGCTCCAGGAAAGGCGCAAAGCTACACAGAGAAACCCTGTCTCAAAAAACCAAAAAAAAAAAAAAAATCCGAATGGCAGTAGAGGGATAGGTGGGGCTGGCGGGCAGAGGGAATAAATAGGAGGAATCTGGGCTCAGGAGCAGAGAATGAGCGAGGAGAAAACAAGGGAGAAAAAGAAGAAGATGCCTGGGGCCAGCCAGCCAGGCAGCCACCAGTCAGCCAGACACAGAGCTAGCATGGGAGTAGGACATACAGAATGAAGGAAAGGCTAAAAAAAACTCCACAGCAAAACACAGATGAAGAGAAACAGGTAAAAACAAGAGCAAGGTAAGGCCAAGCATTCATAACTAATAACAAGTCTCCGTGTCATGATTTGGGTGCTGGTTCCTGGTCCAAAAGAAAGCCTGCTCCACACCCTCTAGGGAGGCATGACTGCCATGGTATCTTCCTTTTATAGAAATGCAGAAAATCAAAATAACTGCCTGGCATAATAAGTAGCAGGGTTATGAATAAGCAGAACCAATTATTTGCCAAATACCATGCTTTTATCATACTAAAATTCTATGCAATTGCCAAGCTGCTCTAACTAACAAATATTACATCATAGGCATACATGATATTACTAAATGGCAAATATATATGAGAATCTGAAAGAGAATAACTATATTTATTGTCTATATCTAGACTATTTTATTCAACATTACTTCTACAGATACCCAATGACTAAAAATACCATGCTAGAACTTGTATCATCAATGCAGATTCAAAGAGTGCTGCCTATAACTTTATAAAACATAAAGCAAGACAGCTTTCTAAGTGTGACAGCACCACACTCCCAGCCCTGTAAGTTTGAGCCAGAGCTACATCCTGGATAGAACTAAGTTTTGAAAGCCTTAACCTTTCCCAAAAGAAACAGAATACCTTGGAAAGTAGAAGCAATATCACCAGCACATAGGCTCCTTCTTGCTGAACAATGCTGGTCACAGCTTAATGACAACCTCCAGTTATTTATATTTTATTACTCTATATTTATAAAATTTATATAATATTTTGTTTTTTGAGAATTTCATAGATGTACATGTTTTGATCATGTTCACCTTCTACTGCTCCCAAATCCACTCTCTACCCTCCAACCCCGCCCAACTTTGTGTCCTCCGGTCCACCAAGTCTCATCTGTGCTGCCCACATACCCCTGAGTGTGGGGCCATCCACAGGCATGTGATCCACCTACCAAGGTAACTGAAAACTGACTCTCCCTCACCTAGAAACCATCTGCTATCAGGAGCTCTCAGCCTAGGGTGGGATTTCATCCCATACTAGAATGCTGACTGGCTTGATCTTATACAGACCTTGTGCAGGCAACCACAACCGCTGGGAGTTCATGAATGCAGTCATCCTGTCATCCGGGATTCGCTGGTCCTTCCCAATCTCTGGTTCTCACAATTTTTCTGTCCTTTCTTCTGTAAGGGTCTCTAAGCTCTAGGAAGATGGGGGCATATGGATGTTCTGTTTGTGGATGAGCACTCCACAGTCATTAATCCTCTGAACTTTGACGAGTTGTGAACCTCTGTGCTAACCACCATCCACAGCACAAAGACATTCTTCTGGTGCAGCCTGAGAGCGGCTCTTATGGGCAGAGAGACGTGAATTTAGAGGGCCAAGCTCCAATATTTACAGTTTGGCTAAAATTGAAATAATAATAAGATTTAATAAGATTTATCTTAAATAGTTAAAGATAAATATCTTAGTTTAGAAACATATTTTAAGCAAAAAAATTACAATATTCTCAATATTTGTACACAGAAAATTACCTTTCAGATAATTTGCTCAGAGTTTCAAGGTAAATTAATGAAGTTCCAGCTCAGAGCACAGAAAAGAGTAACAATAAGAAAGTTCAAGGGCTGGAGAGATGGCTCAGTAGTTAAGAATACTTATTCTTGAAGAGAACCAGCACCCACAGGGCAGCTCACAACTTTCTATAGCTCCAATTCCAGGGACTCCAGCGCCCTCTTCTGGCCTCTGCAGGAACTGTCCACATGTGGTACACAGAGACACATGCAAACAAAACAATCATACACATAAAAAAAAGACTTCAAATAAATTTAAAAAACAAAAAAAAAATTAAAAATAAATTTCAAAAACATAATACTCTCCCATACTAAAAATGCTTGATTTGTTGTTTCTTGATCATAATAACAATACACAGAATCGGGCTGTAGCTCTGTCTCAACTGCAAAACATAGAGAATGATACATTTTCAAGAAGTATTTTTACACACGTGCCTACTGGCCTTCAGTAAGGAAAAACGTTTCTTTGCATCCTCTCCCACTTTTATTTTCTAACTGTTAAATCTAGCCATCCCTGGTGGTTCATTTGTGTTTTCTTCCCCGTCTCTGGTGACTAATAATGATGAGCATCTTTTCTTGAATCTATGGGCTGTCTCTGCATCTCTGGAATATCTCTGGTAAGTTTAGACCCCTTTACCACTTCTGTTCATTTATTTCTGTCTTTACTACAGCGTGATGGGAATTCTTTACACCATCTAGATACAAGATCTTTATGATACATATGATTCAAAATCATTCCTCCTTTCTGCGGACCATCTTCTCGTTTGCTTGATGGCATATAATAAAATATAAAAGTTCTTGGTTACATAAAGCCTAGGACATCTTTCTTCCTTTGTTTGTTGCCATTTTTTCATTGTCATATAGGAGACAATTTTTGTCAAATCAAAGGTAACAAAGATTTGTCACAAAGTTTGCATTGAGGGTTTTTATATTTAGGTTGTCTTGGTTGGAGTTTTTGGAAAATAAGCATAAGACATCTATTTTATCTTTCTAATTTCATTTTATGTTTATCCCCAAATGCATTCTGCCTATAATTCCTACATTACACTTCCTGGAATGAACCTCACTTTGAATCTCATCAACAAAATGAAATCCTTTTAAATCAGTAAATGTTTTAGTCAGTGCCAGTGTTCTATACAAAAGATAACTAAATGCAAAACATAAATTTTCACAAAATCTGTTCTCTTCACTGAATAGAGAAAATGGAGGTGTATGAAAATTACTAGATGCTGAAGGTTAAGACCATGGGCCAACTGTGTTTTGGTTCATCTTGTTTCCCAACAAAGCACGTAAGAAGCTGGGGGTTGGGAGTAAGTCCACTGGGGGAGGGGGGGGACAGACATAGGAAAAGTAAGGAAGGACTAACCAGAAAGGGATTTTGATGTGGACTCTCCTGGACCAGCCTAGAGATCAGAAATTGAAAGTAGGGATTCTTGTTGATTCCCTGACTATCGTTTTTCTACCTGGTTGGATGAATTTATTCAGGAAAAAAGATAAATAATTGCACAGAGAAGCTGCTATTCTCTGGGTGTCAAATATCCTTCAGAGGCCCATGTGTGAGCTGGAGAGGAGGCGGACATGCATGAATCTTGTGGAGGAACAGGGTTCAGTTACCTGCACCCACCTTGGGCAACTCACACCCACCTGTAACTCCAGCTCTAGGGGATCCAATGCACTCTACGGACTACACAGAAGCCTCCACTCACATACACATGGACACATCCTCACAAACATATACAGATCGTTAAAAAACACAAATAAACATTCCAGAGAGCCATGTGTTAATGGCTTGGCCCTCCCTGTGGCATTCCTGGGAGATGGAAGAACCTTTAAGAAGAGGAGTCTAGTGAGACGTCCTTTGGTCATTGGTAACATGCCCTAGAAGGGGAATTGTGATACCATGGGCTCTTATTCATCCTCCTTTATTTCCCACTCATGAGAAAGTGGTTTTGTTCTACCGTAAATCCTACCATGAGTATTGCCACAAGTCCAAAGGAACTGGCCAACACGGAAACCTCTAGAAATCTGAGACAGCATATCCTTTCCTCTTTATAGGCTGAATTTTTTGTGTGTGTATTTGTTAGAGTGACAGAAAGCCAGGTAATAGAAAAGTATTTGAGTATAAAGGAAATACTTCCTACATTATAGGTGAAATGGCCTGTCACATGTCTAAGATACGATGCTTAATTCTAGAATTCAAACTTCAAATACTCAGAAAGGGAATGTTTTCATATTTTCAACCCATTTTCATTCATGCATTATCTTGCTTCAATTCCTCTGTTTGGGAGAATATTTATAAAGAATTGAACTTCCATATAACCACATTTGAAATATGTATCATGCTATTTAAAAGAGTTATGAATACCAAGTCTTCTCTCTTTAAATGTATGTTTGCTATTTGGAAACAGAAGTAATTCTGAAGCAAATGTGCTTAGTAAAGTGCTACATAATGTTTGGTAAAAAGAAAATAATGAATGTGTCCAAGCGTTGCTCCATTCTCTTCTTTAACAAACATTTCTTCTCTTCCTGCTATGTGCCAGGCTCCACTGGAGGCTCTGGGGACCCAGCTCAGGACAGAATAAAAGTCTGAGTTCTCAGAATTCACAGTCACAGTTAGTAAGCATAATAAACCGTCAGTTCAGTGGAGAGTAATGAAGCAATGAACGCAGGGTAGTGGGGTGGGCTATTCTAAGCAAAACGCTGTTCAAAGAAGACCGCTCTCATCGGGCAACATGCAATTTCAGTAGGGAAAAATGACCATGTTTTCTGCTTATCCATGAACATGCCCCACCATCCAATACACTGTTTACCAGTTTCTCAGTAACAAAGTCCTCACTATTGCAACCTCTCTTGATAAGTCGCGAGTATTTAGAAACACCACTGTGTCTGTATGGATGGAGATCAAGTTGATGTTCAGATAGCTCTCTACTAGGTATAAATGCCAAGCAGCAACAGTCTGGACATGCCTTACCTCTTCCACAGAGCCTGAGGAAGTAGTCTCGGGTTGGGTCTAAATCACATTAAGAGCTGATTTTTCTTGACTTTTCTAGTTTTCTCAAAGGGTCACAGAGAAAATGAAAATAGAGTCCAGTTTCTAAAGATTGTCTCCTTCATTTCCTCATTTTTCTCTACCCAACTGAGGAATTTTTTGTCAAGTCATTTGGGTTAACAATTTATTTAATTCCCTGGAAGAGATGCCAGCCTTCTGCTTATCCATGGCTGTGTCACAAGTAAGTACAGACATAACTAGCAACAGATACTAGGGTCAAATGACACTATTATTTTGAGTTTTCTACAACATACATTTTTGCATACACTCCTCAACCAATTACTTGAAAATAACTCTGTTCTACAGCTCTCCTTTGTTCAAAGTCGAAGGATCCACCAATTTTACTGGAGACTCAATTATTACCAGGAAGGTTTTACCTATTGTCAATTGCATTCAGCAGGAATTTGGCCCTTGAGTTTTTAGAGCAGATGCAAGGTTCTAAAGGCATTTTTAGAAGATGTGTGAGCTGTCCTTTGGTGTGAGTCCACACACATTTATATGTGCCTGTGCCTCTGAAAACCAGACTAAGTGTCTTCACTATCAGTTTTGAAATCCTCCTAGTCTGATATTTTTGAGAATATTTGTAACTCAAGTGATTGGGGGGGGTCCTGAAAAAGTATTAATTACTACATTTTAAAACCAAAGAAGTGAAAAAACAATACAAAACCAAAATCTTCCCTTCAGTTCATGGTTCCCTTTGCCATCTATCTAGAGCCCTGGATCTAATGGCCTGTTATTTTAAGAAGCTATCTCCTGACACGAAGGTAATCTCTTAATTTTTGCTTCTTAATTTTCCTCCACTCATGCTGCAGCCATCTCGGGGGAAGGAGGAAACAAGATCTGACCAAGAGGAGCAAGAACAAAGTCCAGACATGTTTCACAGACAAGTAACCCTGCAGGGAAGTGCACAGTCTGAGCTTTTGTGTTGTTATTTCAAGGGAAGTAGGATCCTTTCTTCAAACTGTCATCAAAGAAGCTCTCTCCAGAGGAATGGGTCTAAAGCATAGGTTCTCAACCTGTGGGTCTCGCCCCCCAACGGGTGTCACATATCAGATACCCTGTATCTCAGATGAACCCATACCTGGCACCATTAGCAGCAGGCCAAGAACCTGTGGATAGACGGGTCATAAGCCTTAGGAGAGAACCAACCCCTATTGTTTTCCTAAATGATCATAGTATTAAACTGACCCCTAAGGCCTTGTCTTCCCGACAGATCAATGTATTTATCAACCCTCATCTGAAGAACATCTTTTTGCAATAGGTGGTGATTGACACAGAGACCTCAACCGGCCAAGGGGCAGATAATGAGAGTGCAAATGTCAGCCCTAAGGAGCATAGATATACAACCTCCCGCCCCACCATGGCTCAGGGACCATTTGGAGAAGCAGAAACAGCTAAGAGCCAGAGGTGGTAGATGACTGGCAGGGAACACCCGGGCACAGCAGAACGTCTTCACACATGAACTCACAGCAACGTGACAACATGGACAAAGCTTGTGCAAGTCCAAGACTGACCAAATCCCAGTGTGTTTGGGCACACGGTCCCACTAGCCATGGAGCAATTGGCTACTGTTAACTGCTAGGGAAGGAAGGGTCAGTTTTCTCTAGGAGTGCAGGCCCTGGTAAGTCAACCACACTCAAGTGGAAGAGAACACATCCAAGAGTGTTTTAGGACTTAATGGTGGTAGGAGGGGGCACACGAAGATGAGTGAGCAGGGAAGGAGAACGGATGCAGGAAGAGTTTAAGGGTGGGTATGATCAGAACACATTGTACAAAGCTTGAAACTCTCAAAGAGCAAATAAAATATGAGAAACAAAGATGGAGACTGACAGAGAAAGGCACCTAATGTCAACCTCTAACTGCCACAGCTGCATGGGTACCTACATATACATGTGCACACATCCACACAAACACCTGCACATGCCATACACATGCACACATACACACACACCTGCATGCACATGTGCACACACACCTGCATACACCACATACACACACACACACACACACACACACACACACACACACACACACACTTTTCCATGAGAAAGTCTGTAAAGGAAAATATAATTCTAGAGGGAAACTAAGCCAAACAAGCAGGAAGGAAATGAAGCAGAATGAACAGCTAATCATTTCCACATGCGCTTCAGTTCACCCCATCCAGCGAAGCTGTAAATGACTTTGCATCTCACTTGGAGTCCCAGGACAGCTGTGTCTGGATGCATTTGCTCCAACCACAGTCTAACAAGCAACTGATGCCATTTGAAAATGAGACTAGACTTTGCCCCACTAATAAGGCAGGATGAAGGCATCTGCCCTAGGTTGGTGACCACCATGAAGTATCATCTGACATAGTTCAGCCTGTCATGTTCAAACATCAGATTTTCTTCTTCCTGAAAACACAGAAATTACCAATATTCAATCTTTACTCCCTTGTTTACCAAGTGAACACAGAGAGTAGACAAGTGAATCTCCACTATCGTATAACTTACTATGAAGTAGAACTTGTCAGAGGCGGAGGAGGAAGGAGTCCACAGGAGAACAATTGCTCAAGCTACTCCAAACCTCTCAAGAGACTCCATTACTAAGCATTTGCAACACTTTGTACACAGCTTAGCAGACGTGAGCAGCCATTCAGTTTGGTTCAGGAGTGTGAACAGCCCACTTGGTGAAGTCTATGGAAGGCACAAAACGCAACTGTAAGGTCCCCACCCTGTTCCTTACACAGTGTTTGGGTCTGAGAAAGATAGGTGAGGTGTGCTCGCGGCAACACAGCTTTTAACCTTTCCTCTCTTCTACCGCGGCTGGGGAGAATTACTGTAAATGATGGGCACCTTGTCTACAGCATAGACAACTCATTTGACCTGACTGCCTCCAAAGCTCTAATGGACTTTGTGGCCAAATCTCCTGAGATATAAAATATGTCAAAGCAAATTGGGGCATGTTAGAGAACAGACCTGCTTTTCATTGGTGGCTCTGAGGATAACATATCTCCTAGTTGTCCACAGCAAACGATTAAAAATGATCAATACCCAGTCATTTTTAGAGTGTTTCCCCCAGTAAATCTATGTTTCTCTTTCCCTGTCAAGCCTGGTTTTACAAACCTTCTAAAGTTCCCTAAAACCTGGAATTGAACACACAGCTCTCTCTTTTGGCTTATTTCCTTTTCATTTACCCTCAGCCTTTCAGTATATTGATGACTTGGTTCAAATAAATTTTTCTTTGGATTTAGATAGTGAATTTCCAATTCTTTGAGTTTACACTGAAGTTTCTACTTGCAGTGAGAAAGAAAGCTATCCGAGAGGAAAGGAATACCACAGGAAATAGTTCAAACAAAAGAGAAAACAATAAAGAAAAGCATGTCTAGATTTCATTTTTTTCTCATTTAAAAAGTTTTTTTTTTCAGGCTGAAAATGTATTTTCCCTATAAAACTGAAAAATAGATCAGAAGAAAAACCAGTAGAATATAAAGTGCTCAATTAATTCATTTTGTAAGAGGAGAAAATAATGGGAGTCAGAATTTATCACCTTTTCTTAATTATCAGAAGCAGCCATGCACACTCCAAGAGAAGATTCATGTAGAAAGGGAAAGAAAAAGGCTGGCCATAATGATGCACGCCTTTAATGTCGGTACTCGAGAGGTAGAGGCAGGTGGATCCCTTTGAGTTTGAGGCTACCCTGGTCTACATAGCAAGTTCCAGGCCAGCCAAGGGCTGCAGAGTGAGACCCTGTTTCAACAAACAAGCAAATAAATAGATAGATAAGTAAACAAACAAATTCGTTAATTAAAAACCACTTAGTCTGTTCTCTCCTTCCAGCTTGATGTGGGCTCTGGAGCTCAAACTCAGGTCTTCAGGTGGGAAGCACTTTACCAGCCAAGTCGGCTCCTTGGCCAGACTTTTTGGTAAAGGAAACTGCCCAAATCTCCTCGTTGGCGACCATATAGAAGGTGACTTTTTTATGGTCACCTCCTAAGAGTCAAGTGTCTTCAAAGTGCATAACCAAATCATTGGTGTTCATTCAGCAAATGCTGAGTGATCTTGCAGAGAAAACACTGCAGACAGAGGAGAAGAGTGAAGTCAGAGACATCTAAACCTGCTCCCCGAGAGCGAAGGATCCAGCTAGTAAACCAAGTAAGCTCCGGCAAGCAGGAGCCCAGGGCACGACACAGAGGATATATAAATGCACTGGGTTTGGGCATAAGAGAGAAAGGCTGTTCCCTTGGCAGAGCAAAGAAACCTTCACAAAATTAGCTGTATTTGAGCCAGGCACAAAGGCAATTTGCAGCAAAAATGAGTTCAAAGCACCAAATATTTTCAGAAGCTAGATTTTTTTAAAAATGGGAATTGATTTTCATAGGTCTACTTCCCTATAGCAAAGTTAAGCTGCTTCTCTGTGACCTAACATGGGTCAGGCACAGTTTTCTATGAAGAGCCAGGTGGCAAATATTTCAGGCATTGTGGCCTGCACATGCTCTCCATTTTGCCATAGACAACATACAAACAAACGAACATGCCTGTGTCCAGTAAAATCTTACTACAGACAGTAGAATTTTAATCTTATGTAATTTTCACATGCAGCAAAATAATTTTTCAGTTATTTAAAAATGTTAAAGCCATTCTTATTTCACAGCTACAAAAAAGAAATACATACTGGTGGACTGGATTCAGCCTACAGGCCATAGGTAGAATAGTAAATCTTGGTATCTCATCCTAGCCGTGTGTGTGTGTGTGTGTGTGTGTGTGTGTGTGTGTGTGTGTGTGTGGTATAGTGTGTGTGTGTGGTGTAGTGTGTGTGTGTGTGTGTGTGTGTGGTATAGTGTGTGTGTGTGTGGTATAGTGTGTGTGTGTGTGTGTGGTGTAGTGTGTGTGTGTGTATGTGTGTATGTGTGTGTGTATGTGTGTATGTGTGTGTGTGTATGTGTGTATGTGTGTGTGTATGTGTGTATGTGTGTGTGTGTGGTATAGTGTGTGTGTGTGTGTAGTATAGTGTGTGTGTGTGGTATAGTGTGTGTGTGGTGTAGTGTGTGTGTGTGTGTATGTGTGTATGTGTGTGTGTGTGTGTGTGTGGTATAATGTGTGTGTGGTGTAGTGTGTGTGTGTATGTGTGTATGTGTGTGTGTGTATGTGTGTGTGTGTGTGTGTGGTATAATGTGTGTGTGGTGTAGTGTGTGTGTGTATGTGTGTGTGTGTATGTGTGTGTGTGTGTGTGTACTATAGTGCCTGTGTGTGTGTGGTGTAGTGTGTATATGTGTGTGTGTGTAGTATAGTGTCTGTGTGGTGTAGTGGGGGGGTAGTGTATGTGTGGTATATTGTATATGTACTATAGTATGTATGGTATAGTGTATGTGTGTGTGTGTGTGTGTGTATGGTATAGTGTGTATGTATGTGTGGTGTAGTGTGTGCGGTATAGTGTGTGTATGTGTGTGATTGTTTTGCATGTTTGTGTATGTGCTTGCGTAGACAGATGCACTCACCCAAGCAGGTACGTGCAGAGGTAAGAAATTGATATCAGGATGTCTTCCTCTATTGCTCTCTATCTTCTATTTTGAGGCAGAATCTCTCACTGTGCCTGGGGCTTGCTGCTTTGGCTAGTCTGGCTGGCCAAGAAGTGAGTTCCTAGTATTCCCCTGTCTCTATCTTCTCTAGTGGTGAGGTTACAGGTCTGTGGGGCCACACCGGGCCTTTATGCATGTGCAATAAATACTTTAACCACTAAGCCATCTTCCCAGCACCCCAAATCATCTACACATACATCACATGAACACACAAACTACTTCCCTTCCTACACATTTGTTATTAGAAGACCTCTTTGAAGCAATTTAAAACTTGGCTGATTTTTCTGGAAAGATCAACAAGTATGTACATACCACATATCATATAACATATTCAAATTTCCTAAAAGAGCAAAGATACCACTTTTGTTTGAAATTTGCAGTTCAATGCCCTTCCAGTTAACAGTTTATATGTGTCTTTAACAATAGCATCTGATTGAAAGACAGTGTGTATTTATTACCCTGACAAGTTCACTAGAAGTGCAGGATCAGATGAAGCACTAAGAATACGTTTGATCTTAGTGGGGGGGGGGGCTCTGAAAAATGTTTTCTAAAGTGAACACCATCCTACAAGCATATTCCGACCTTCGAGAAATACCAATCACAGGATACAGGATACGTCTCAGGAATCTTAGTTCTGTGACCTCATTTGATTTCATTCCATTTCCACTTTAACCCTGTGAGACACGGGATAGATTATTCCTATTACTTGAAGTATTGGGAGATTCAGTGACTCACCTACATTAATATAGTAAAGGGTCACAACAAGAGTAAACCTCACTCTTCTGGTTCCAAACACCATGCCCATCTGCAGTCACTTGTTTAGTGTATTTTCATAGCATTAGATATTAAAACACCAACCAAGCAGAGCAAACTCACATTTAAATGCAAATTCAACCAGGAAGAAAAGCAGGAGTGAATATGATCAAAATAATTTATGAAATTCTCTAAGAGTTAATAAAAATATTATTTTTGAACAAAAAATTTTTTCTATTGCTTCCTACTTTTTGTAATCATAAGTAACTTAACCTCTTAAGCCTCAACAGTAACATAAAATATAGACAAAAATAATCTCTGTCTCTATAGGGGTATCATATATTAAATTAAGAATGAATATAAAGTTGTTAGCACACATTCTTATTTAATAAGCAGATGACAAATGGTGACTTTCACTGTTATGTCAGCAATGACTAGTCTGGGATGATGTAGGCAGTTTGAGTTCCTGTCCTGACCTTTGGGTAACTCATCTTATACAAACTATAGAAACATTTATGTATACACAACCTGAGTTCCTCAATAATTTTAAATAAAATCAAGACAATCTTTAACCTCAGACAAATAATTTTCTATTATCTAGTTCACAACATACCTAAGACTTGGTGTATGGATCTCCTCAAATGAAACGGTCTTCACCGTGTTTCTCAAAATCTCCCTTCTAAGACTCATCTCAGACACCATCCCCTGATGTCTTTACGTAAGCTCTTGATTATCATAACCTCCCAGACCTGTGGCCTACCTGAAGCCTAGGACTCTGTCTTGAGCAAGAGAAGCTCGTGAATAACCACATTGAACCTGCCAAAAGTTGTCTCCCTAAGCACAGAAATATCCTTTCCCTAGCAACTAATCCATTATTATTCACATATAATAATAATCAGGAGACAGATGTTCAAATATTGCACCATAAGGTCATTGTAGCTATAATAATAATATAGCAATAATAATATTATCAAGTAAGTATATATAAATTTAAAGGTTGTTTTATTTAATTTTTATATCAACCTCTCAAAATATAACTAATGCAATTATTCTCGTTTTACAATCAGCAAACACTTGACTACCACTTAAGATAACGTGGCAAGATGCTAAATGCTTTGCACAATATTAACTCAATACTGTTCAGTGATGTAGGTAATTTTATAGTCCCTATTTTTCAAATAAGGAAATTAAGACAAACTGATTAAGCAGGTCATTCAGATCATAAAATATATTGGCAAGGATCTCCCTACCACAGACCACCATGCCCCCTGAGGTCAGGTTAGAGAACACTGACTTCTCTTCGAGAGGATACAAAGTCTGTTTCCAATACCCACATAGATGCTAATAATAGCCTATAATTCAAGTTTCAGAGGATCCGACACCCTCTTCTGGCCTCAGTGGACACCGCACACAAGTGTGCACAGACATGCATGCAGTCAAAACATGTATACACATGACATGAAAATAAACAAAATCTCAAAAAAAATTAAATAAGCCTTAAATGGAACAACTTTAAATTATAAAGTAAATGTCTTTAACAAACAACTTTGTTTTCAAAAACCAAAGACCTTAGACTATAGGAAGAGTAATCTGCTTTCCTTATCAGTAATGACAGTTTTTCAAAACTGTAGCTTTTAGGAATTGTGGGTGTGGCTCAGTGCTAACATGCTTGCCTAGCTGGCACAGTGTCCTAGGTTTGACTCCCCAGAACCAAAGGCAGGAAGGGGCAGGGATGATGACGACCTTTTCAACTACAATAACCATACTCATGATCTACAACACAGGCTTACTAATGCTTTGCATTGTGCTGTTCTAACTATCTTAAGATGCTGAATTATTAAGTTGTTGGTTCAAATGATTTATTGGTTCATTTTTCTCTCAGAAGAAATCTTTTTTCCTTAATTCTTGCACTCATGGTCCTCATTGAAATAATATCTACAGGCCACTTCATGTTTCTTGGCAAGGTGATGATGATATGTTGTTATGTTTTGTGCAGGCATCATAGTCATACAGGCCAAATAGTCTTGCTAAGTCCTTTACTTAAAAGAATTTCAAAGATTTTTTTCACTTTGCTTAAATGGGTATTGTCCTAAATTATTCTTACATGTCTTAAGAGGAAAAAAAAAAACACCTGTTAGGTAAAATTAATAAAATATCGAGAAACTTTTAAAGGTTTAGAAAGGATACTTTCAAAATCATTACATCATTCCGTTTGTTCTGTCCTCTCAGTGGGACAGACCCATTCTTCACAAGACACACCTAGTGTGTGGTTTGCATTGCCTACGATCACACACTGACCTCTCTGGACCTCTGTTCTTGTATCTGGAGATCATGTCAGGATTGCTGGCCTCCTGTTGTTGGCCTTAAAGGCCAAAGTTGAACACTACGTTATCTGAATAGATGACACCTTATTCTCATTCCCCAACGATTCTAAGCTTCCACAACCCCTCTCGGTGTCTTTACGAACACAGATGTCATTTTAATCGGGGGAGAGCTGAAGTGACAAGAAAGTGACCTGTGGGTGAACCCAAGAGCAGGTGAGGGCTGTCAGTTTTTAATTTGAAACTCATGTCAGGACTGAGAAATGGCTGGTATAATCACGTTTGTAGCTGAACTCCTATAAACTCTGCAAGCAGTCACGAGATGGCTGTCGTGGAGATATGAAATTAACAATTGCCGTGCAGGTCTCAGGGCGCCCGGTTAAATCCACTGTATCTTTGAAAAGTGTGTAAACACCTCTTGTTCGTGTGACGAGACGGCGGCACAGAGACCCACTGACTGTGCTCTGAAGAGATTTGCTGTTGGCTTCAAATTACAGGGACAGAACATTTGGAAAGGAAGTTCCATTTCAAAGAATACATTTCTTTTCATTAGTTCTCAGAAAATTTTGTACGATGTATTTTGATCATATTCACCACCATCCCTTCCCCATGTGCCCAACTGTGTGTCCTTTGGTTTTAAAAACACATCAAGTTCAGATAGACCCGCTCACATATACTCTTGGATGTGTGGCCATCCACTAGAGCATAGTCAATCCACCAAAGGACACACCCCTAAAGGAACCCGACTCTCTCTCCCAGCAGCCAGCACTTGCCCATAGCTCCTCAGCTAGGGGTGAGACTTCATCACACCTCTTCAAGGAGTCAATTAATTTATCTTATAGTCAAGAAGAAAAGTATATCATTAAACACAGGTATGATGCCTCATTACTGCAATCGCAGCCCTAGGGAGATTGGAGACTCCCTTGTGAATTCTAAGCCAGCTTGGGTTATAGAATGAGACCTTTACTCTTAATGAAAGAAAAGGAGGGAGGGAGAGAAGGAGGGAGGGAGGGAGGGAGGGAGAGAGGGAGGGAGGGAGGGAGGGAGGGAGGGAGGGAGGGAAGGAGGGAGGGAAACAAAAACTTTAGAAGCTATATTTCATAAAAAGGGGTTAATATACAGAATTTACAAAAAATTATAGAAATTAAATACCAAGGAAAAAACTGCCAATCACCAAATGGGCAAATGAACTGAATAGACAGTTTAAAAAAAAAAAGGAAAAAAAAGGAGCCAGGTGGTGGTGGTCCACGCCTTTAATTCCCACACTGAAGAGGCCGTGAGATCTCTGAGTTCAAGGTCACCCTGGTCTATAGAGGAAGTTCCAGGGCAGCCAGCATTAGACAGAGAAACCCTGTCTTGGCTTATAATAAGTTTTGGGTTTACTCAATTACTGGGCAAGCCTCAATGAAACATTTCACTGTTAGGATAAGAATTTATACTGTATCAAGCTGATAATAGAAAAATAAATAAATTTAAAAAAATGAATTTTTTAAAAAAAGAAACCCCGTCTTGAAAAACCAGAAATAAAGTAGGTATAAATGGCCAATATCATTTTTTTTTCAAATAATCAATATCCTTAGTCATCAGGGAAATGCAAATTAAAACTACTTTGAGATACCACCTCCGCCCAGTCAGAATAGCTCAACAAGTCTAACAACAACCGTTTGAGGGGATGCAAGAGAAATGAACCCTTATTCACTGTTGGTGGGGGTGCAAATTAATGCAGCCATTGTGGAAATACATTTAGAGGTTCTTCAAACCTTTGAAAATGTAACTACCTGTGACCAGCTATTGCACTCCTGGGCAGATACCAGAGAACTCTACCCCCGACCTCAGACACGATTACTCCCCGACTCATCACTGCTTTAGTCACTATAGTGAAGAACTGGAATCAACTTAGCTGTCCCACAACAGATGAATGGACATCAAAAGTTACATGTGTATATGAATACTACTCATCTCAAAAGAAAAATGAAGTCAGAAATTATAGGCAAAGGGATGGACTCAGAATGTCTAATATTAAGCAAGGTCACACACACAATCTCAGAAAGAAATAAACCATGTGTTCTCTCTCCTATGTGGAATCTAGTCAAAAAATATGCATATATGTAAATAAATAGGCACATGGGTACAGTATAGTGCTGTGGGATGTTCTGTATGGCAAATGTGTTGCTCTGGTTGGTCAATAAATAAAACACTGATTGGCCAGAGGCTAGGCAGGAAGTATAGGTGGGACTAACAGAGAGGAGAAAAGAAAGAACAGGAAGGCAGAAGGAGACACTGCCAGCCGCCACCATGACAAGCCGCATGTGAAGACGCCGGTAAGCCACAAGCCACATGGCAAGGTATAGATTTATAGAGATGGATTAATTTAAGATATAAGAACAGTTAGCAATAAGCCTGCCATGGCCATACAGTTTGTAAGCAACATAAGTCTCTGTGTGTTTACTTGGTTGGGTCTGAGTGGCTGTGGGACTGGCGGGTGAGAGAGATTTGTCCTGACTGTGGGTCAAGCAGGAAAACTCTAGCTACAGTATAGTATGGAGGAAAGAAAACAAGAAAGACTAAGGTAAGGGGGCAAGAAGGACCGACTGCAGATAGTAGACATGAATTATGAGAGAAAGAGTATACAAAACTAATTGTTTTTCTAGTTCTGATTATGTCAGGAACACTTGGTTTTATTTGGTGTATAAGTGCATAAGATATGTTTGATACTAAAGGTGTAAATTTAATGTGAAACTCCATAGTTTCTGCTCAGAATGACTATTCTAATTGTAGAGAAGTTCACTGAGTTGTATAGACTTTGGGTCTGGTTAATTTTGGTGTACGGCATTCTTATTTTCTTATAAGCTTTTTACAATAAGGTTTACTTTTTTAAGTGTATAATTAAACTCAGTGCTATCCTGATATAATATTCATCCCAAAAGCTATACCCTGCTGGACACTTTCACAGAATGCTTCTGCTAAGAATATCTTCTATTATGTGCCTTAAGGCTTGTGCAGTACAAGTCCACTCTAACCACTAAAAATAATAAATGTACCTTAGACATAATTTCTAAAGATTTCCTGTGGAAAAAATATTAATTTGGGACTTGCCTACAAAAGTATTATTCAAATGTCCTGTGATATTGTCATAGTATCTTCATTAAAAGATTATTCAATACCAACTGGTCAGTCCTGAAAACATATGTATGAGTAACATCATGCAGACTGAGCACGTTATATTTAGGAATACATATGTACATGCATAAACATATATACATGCAACCACAATAAGTTTAAAAAAATTAAAAGAACCCTTGTATTTGAAAAAGAGCAAGGAAAGATATGTGCAAGGGTTTGGAGGGAGGAAAGTAGTGAGAAAAATAATGCAGTTATACTGTAATTTGAAAAACAAAAGTAATAATTTTACAGTTATACTGTAATTTGAAAAACAAAAGTAATAATTTTTAAAGTAAGCGTCCCATGTGTTTTCCCCAGTTTTATTTCCTATTGCTATGACAAAAAAATACCCTGACAAAAACAACCCCAAGGAGGAAGGGTTTATTTGGTTCACAATTGCAGGTCACAAACAACAAAAATCAAGGTGCTGCGGAGGTGACTTGGGGAGGGAGGACACTAGCTGTGAAAGTGTGAAGACCTGAGTTCAATCCCCCAGCACCACACTAAAAAGGAAGACATGGTCAACGGAACCCCAGCACTGGAAGGTGGTAGAGGGGGGGAGCAGGCAGCTTCCAAAAGTCTAGCCAATGAGTTAGCCAGTGAGCCTAGCTGATACAGTGAGCTTCTGTTTCAATAAGGGACCTTGTCTCAAGCAACTAAAGCAAAGAGTCATAGAAGAAGACAATAGATATCCTCCTCTGGCCTCTGCTAATGTGAGTCCCTGCACACACACATGCATACATGTACAAATGAATAAAGTATCCAGCAACACCAATTAATGGTGGGATGAGAGCATTGGCATATGACAGATTGGCTGCTTTTCTTCCATGGATGTAGGGCAAGAAAACAACAACAAATTACTGGTGCTGTTGTAATTATTTGTCCTGCACTGGTGAGACTAAGAAAGAGAGATATTTGTGTATGAATGTTTTTGTGTGTGCATGTGTTTGTGCAGGTGTACATGTGTGTGCGTGTAATATGGAGGTCACAGGTCAACACTGTGAGTGCCTTTCCCTATCATCCTCCAACTTATTTTGTGAGAGAAGGACCCTCACTAAACCTGGAGATTAAGAACTGCCAAGGCTTGCTGGCCAGGGTTTGCCTGGCTCTGTGTACCCAGCTGTCTTTTTCAGGCTGTGCTAGGAATCTGAACTCAGGTCCACTTGCCTCGGTGGCAGGCACTTTACTGACCAAGCTCTCTCTCCACAGTCCTGTTGGGCCTGGTTCTAAACCCTTCCCATGGCTTGACTCATGGAGTCTTCATGGTAATCCTGCAAGAAAGGGCTATTAATTATCATCACTTAGTAGGACAAACATCCTCGGGCACGACAAGCTCAAGGAACTTACCAAAGGCCATTGGTGAGTCAGGATTCAAAGTTAAGTTTGCAAGGACATTGTCCTTACCCACTCTTAACATCCTCCTAACATATAGCTGCTTTTTTAATGCTGATGGGCATGAGCATGGAGTCTACACCAACATATTTTTTAAGTAATGGCACCTAAGATGGGTTCGCAGTCACTTATTTCCTATGGGGACAAGGAAGGAGTCCTTATTCACCACAGAGCTCAGTCTTCAGAAACATGTTAGACAACGGCACCCCAAATTTCACATACGTAGAATTCTGCACTTTTCTGTAGTCAGTCCCATATTCCCCTGCCTGGTGAAGCCTCCTAAACCTGGCATAAGAAAGTATTACATAAGGAAAAGTGCTTGGACTGTGGGGTCAGAGAATCGGGGCATGGACCCCAGATCTGAAACTTGTCACCTGAGCAAACTTGCACAAGTGACATATCCTTACTGAATCTTACTTTATTCATCCTCATGAAGGGAAGGCTATCACCCACTGTTGTTCTCTCACAGGTAATTGTGAGACTCAAATATTTCTAAGTGGGGCTCCCACCGCAGTCCCAAATGAATGACTGTGTGAGTTTCTGCTCTGGCCAAATCAAGAAACGGTATGACCTCAGGTCTTTCCTACCACGTTTGTTTCATCCTGAGGTGCTTCACATCACTTACACTCTTCTCCTCTATCTATGTGAGCTCTAATGTTCCTAAGAATTCCAGACACTGGAAACAGATTCTTGGAATAGTGTGTTAAAGACTTTCTAAAGACTAACTCCCCTTGTTTAGCATGTGTGGGTTCTTGGTTCACTGCTGACGCACTCTCTTAACCTGGGCAACACTCACATAAGCCTCTGGGTACTGCAACTTAAGTCACTTTCTCCGATAAGTCTTTTGAGTTCGCACATAGCTCTAAGTCCTGGTCTCAAACTGTCCACTAGCATGTGTTTGATGTTGCAGTCTCCATGTTGTATTAAAAATAGTTGGCTGAGTCTGTTCCTTCAATCTGAATACAATGACCTAGAAGGAAAAGAATTTGGCTGAATTCATTCTATATCCTTAGTAGCTATCACAGTGCCACACAGAGGGGCCATCTGTGATTGTTGGGGACATGCCAAACTCACGGCTTCTGTCCAAACAAACGTGACAAGTTAACTCTGACAAAGACAATAGAATTCTATCAATGAATGGCAACTAGAGAGGAATGCATGAAACCAACACAAACTATTGGAAACAGAGAAGCAATGTAATGGAAGCTATTTAGTAAAGGCAGGCTAAGTAGAAAAAAATGCATCTATTTTTAACGAAAAAGAATGTGTTCATACAGTATATTCTGATCATGGTTTCCCCTCCCCCAACTCCTTCCCACCTCCCCATCTCCCCAACTCCTGCTCTCTCTCTCTTTTTCTCTCTCTCTCTATCTCTCTCTCTCTCTCTCTCTCTCTCTATATATATATATATATATATATATATATATATATATACACACACAGATATATATATATACATATACATATATATGTATACACACACACATTCCTATTCAAACCATCACAATCAGAACCAAGATAGACAAGCAAAAGATGAGTAAGGGAAAAAAAATCTAAAACAAAGCACTATGAGACAAGTCTGAAAAAATACCAGTGAGTTCATTTTGTGTTGCCATCTACTGCTGGGCATGGGAACTGCCCTTAACACATCTAGTGACAATCCCATTAGAGAAAACAAATTTTTCTCTTGCAAGTGAATGTCAATTGGGAGCCTGTGTCCACCTCCCCCTTCCAGTGCTGGGACCTCATCTGGCTTGAACCCATGCAGGCCTTATGAGTTGCCACAGTCTCTGTGAGTTCATATGTCCATCAGTTCTGTTGTATCTGGAAGACACTGTTTCTTTGGTGTTATCCATCCTCTCCGGCTCTTACCATCTTTATGCCTCCTCTTCCACACAGCTCCCTGAGCCCTGAGGGGAGAGATTTGATGTAGATATCCCATTTAGGACTGAGTGTTTCAAAATCTCTCACTCTCTGCATGTTTTTCCTGCTCTAGGTCTCTGTGTCAGTTCCCATCTACTGCAGGAGGGAGCCTCTCTGATGATGGATAAGTGAGGCATCGATCTATGGGTATAGCAGAATATTGTTGGGGTGATCCTTTATTGCTATGGGTTTTTTTTTGGCAGAACAATGGTATCTGTTTTTTTCTGTAGGCCCATGGCCTATTTAGTCTCAGGTTCTTGGTCACCTGAGCAGTGTCAGGCATGGGTTCCATCTTATGGAGTGGGTCTTAGATCCAATCAGATAGCGGTTGGTTACCCACAAAACATTTATGCCACTATTACACTGGCAATCATGCAGACAAGTCTGTATTGTAGATCACAGAATTTGTAGCTGGGTTGGTGGTGGCCTTTCTCCTCCAGTACCATGCCAGTATTGTGAACACTAGTCAGTAGGGATGAAAACTCTGGCTAGGCACCAGCTCAACTTGTCTATGTTCAAGGAGATAGGTAAGTGTTTGTCTTTAGCAATAGGGCCTTTCCATCAGTTGGTAGAGAGCAACCAACAGCCTTAACAATATCCTGAGTCTTTGGGAGGATTCTATGGGGTCCTTTGGCCAGTGACTCAACTACATGTAACCCATCCCTGGCACTAGAGTTACTTGGTGGTGAAAAATGACTCACTGAGGCTTTGTCTCCCCTGTTATCTGGTGACTTTTAGATTTCTTTCATACACACACACACACACACACACACACACACACAAGCTTCTACAGTAGTAAGTTTCCACGTGTCCCCTCAAATGTCCTTTAGTGCTAGCTGTCCCTCCTGGTATTCCCACTTATTCCCCTCTTCCATCCCCATCCATATAATCCTCCTACTCAATTTCCCCCCATCTCTCCATAAGTTTATATTCTATTTCCCCTTCCCTTCAAGATTCTCCCCTCCTTCCCAGTCCCTTACTTGATAGGTAACTTCTGTGGTTATATAGATTGTAGTATGCTTATCAAATGCTTAAAAGCTAACATCCATACATAAGATAAGACATACAATATTTGTCTTTTGAGGTCTGGGTTACTTCACTCAGGATGATTTCTATCTAGCTCCATCTATTTACCTGTGAGTTATAAGTTTTGTCTTTTTAACATGTGAATAATGTTCCGTTGTATAAATGTACCACATTTTCATTATCCATTCATCAAGTGATGGACATCTAGGCTTTTCTGATGTCTGGTTAACATAAATAAAGCAGAAACGAACATGGAACAGCAAGTATCTCTGTAGTAGGATGTGGACTCCTTTGAGTATATGCTCAAGATGTGTATAGCTAAATCTTGAGGTGAATCTCTTCCCAGCCCTGTAGAATCACCACATTAATTTACATAGTAGCTGTACAAGTTTTTATTCCCACCAGCAATAGATGAGTGTTCATCAACTAATGGATGGATAATAAAATTTTAAAAATAACTAACACACTTCTTTCAACTTTTAAAAAGTCACCCATCTATCGCCTCTGCCAAAATGCACATTCTCTCAATGATTATTCACCTTATCTAGAAACCTACATTTTACTAACTTCTATACTTAAAACAGAATTGTAGGGACTTATTTTTAGTTTGTATCGGAGACAGTCATGAATTAGAAAACATGGAGATGTTGCCCAAGATTAAACTGTAAGAATGACAGTGATTCAAATACGCATTGGTCTTACTCCTAATCAAACTAAAGACCCCTGGGGACTTGGGTTCCTAAAGTCTCAGTGGTGCTCTTTTTGTGCCCAGCATTCCACCTTCCAAACTGATGAAGGATTCTCAAATGGATGGGATGGGGCATGTCAACATCTCCTTCTTGGCTACCATGACAATCACTGTATCATTTGCTTCTTACTTTTTCCCATCCCTCCTTGATCTGATGACCTCTCTATATCTTTCAAGCCAAACACTGACTCAAGTCTGAAGGGAGTTTACTGTGAGGATGTGTCTCTCAGTAACTTCAGAAGCTACACCCATAAAGTCTCACCAACATGACTGCCCACACATGAGCTCAACAACAACAATGAACATGCCAAACCGAACAGGAGAAAAACCACCAAGCCTCAACCCTACACAAAGGATTACAGACAACTAAGGAACACTGAGAGCTGAAGAAATAGTCTTCCCCAAGGAAGAGCACACCACTTGGTTAACCAACACCAAATGGGCAGCCCTGAACATGTACATGTAAGTGACATTATAGAGACTGAGCAGGTTATATTTAAGAAGACATATACACATATAAATATAATATCAATTAATGAAAAAGGAGGCCATAAATTTGAAAGAGAGCAAGGAGGGGTATAGAGTTTGAAGGGAGGAAAGGGTGGGGGGAAATCATGTAATTATGTTATAATATCAGAAGATAAAAGAAATAATTAAAAAGTAAATAAATAAATGGAGCTGTAAAAACATTCAAAGAAAAAAATGGTTTGACATGAAACAAGTGAAGAATATCAAACCTATAAATTACTGTAGCCCATAAAGAAGGGGAAAGAGACAAAGGAAGAAAGGAGAAATGGAGGAAACAGAAGGGGGAAGTTAATATTAAAAATGATAATCAAAGAAAACATTACAGAATAAAAGAAACTGAATTTACATATGGGAAAATGCACTGGGTACCTGGGAAAAGTCTCAGAACAATGGACTCCAGAACATACTTCAGTAAAAACCTTCAACTTTTAAAGATGAAATAAAAATTCTCAGGTCCTCATACAAAAAGAAAATCTATTTAATGACTATAAAAGCAATCCGATTTTCAGAAGCCACAAAGCAACTAAAAAATGTTAGAATCTTAGGGACATCGCAAGCTGAAGAGTTTATGTCGGTCAAAGTGTGGCTCCAGCGTCAATAGTGTCAAGACACCCTAAAAAAAATGGAATCCCCCAAAGACTGAACACACATTCCTCTCCTGGGAGATATCTGAAAGGATAATGGCATTAAATCGAATGTGCCTGGGGTATCTGTGACAGAAGGACAGATGTCCACAACTGGGATATTTATCTCTGTAAAGCTAAGTGAATAAGGATGAGCCTCTGGACACAGTGTAGTAAAGTGTGGGGGCGGGGCTTGTTCTCATTAAACAGGACGGAGCTAAGGACTCTTAGTTTTCTGACTTACGTAGTTCTACGTGAGTCAGAAAACAACATTTAAAGATGACAGGTCACATAATAACAAAACGGAAGTCCAAGATTCATCACTGGTACTAGAGCACTAAGTCCCAATCACCTGGGGAAGTTTCAGTAAAGGTAGGAAGGTGTATTAAAGGCAGTAACACTAGACTGAACATGATATAAATGGTAATTATATCACAACAAAAATGGAAGCCTAATATATCAGTTGCAATATCAAATGTAAAATTAATTCACTTAATAAGAAAAATGTTTTGAAATCAGCTTATAAAGCAAAATCTAACTCAATGGTGCAACTGAACTGTATTTCAAATTACTTCTATAGTCACATGAACAAAACTAACTCCGAGAAACTTCTGTACACTGTATATTCACAAAGTTGGAGTAGGGATACTGATGCAAATAGATCTAAGTCTGACAGGTATGTGTTGACACAGTTGTAATATTCTGAAACTATTTGACATGCTTGCAGTATTGAATAAAGGAACAACCCATGTCAGTGACCTTGATATTGCAGGGACAGCATACTTGCTGAGGAAAAAAAAAAAAAACTGGGCATAGCCACACAATCCATTGTCACCCAACAGTAAACAGGTAGACATATGTGACACAAATCACATGACAACATGGATGCATACTGAAAAGTCCACTGAGGAACTGCATGTAAGGAGTGTATACTGTGGGATTCTGTCAGTATTAAATTCTAGATCCAACAAAATCAATAAAAGGAGAGTGGAGAGATGGCATGGATTCGAGTAAGTACATTAGGAGATGAAATACTGTATATACATTATAGAGGTTGTGATGTTCAACTCATTTGTTAAATATAACGCTGCATTTCAACTATATGCAAATTATACCTCTTTAAAAAAGAAAAAAGAAGGGCCAGGCATAATTTACATATAACAGTAATAATTGGCTTTGTTACTTCATTACCAAGAAACCTTTGCACATTACCAGTGCTCATGTGCCAAAGACATAGCGCACCTACAGCCTTCCCTCCCCCACAGGTAAGAAATGACCTGTGAAATTCTTTTGACTTTGACCTGACGACCTCTGCAGCCACGGCCACACTCCCTCTAAGCCATCCTCAGAGGACACGGTGAAATAAAGAAACAGGAGTGAGGTTCATGTGATATGGTGACATTTAGAGGACAAAGCCGCCACAACATGGTTTTCCTTCAGTGAGGTTCTGTACTGCAACTTACACAGCTGTGCTGAGCTCTGCAGCCAGATGTTCTGCAAAGTGAAGCTCTGGTTTTGCCCACATTTTCTTAAAGAGGGAATGGGATAGGGAGGAAAGCAGCTTTCATCTGAAGAAAACTTCTACCAGAAAATATGCATTAAAAAAAATCTACAAAATT
Organism: Peromyscus maniculatus bairdii; assembly: GCF_049852395.1. NCBI lineage: Eukaryota > Metazoa > Chordata > Mammalia > Rodentia > Cricetidae > Peromyscus > Peromyscus maniculatus. The sequence goes on along the minus strand of NC_134862.1, from coordinate 46,964,471 downwards.
GAATGTCAATGCCTTCTATTTACTAGCAACTAAAACTTAATTTTGACAGGTTGGAGAGGTGGTTCAGTGGTTAAGAGCACTTACTTCTTTTACAAGGGACCCAGATTCATTCCCAGCACCCACATGGCAGCTCATAACCAACTATAACTCCAGTTCCAGGGATACAACACCCTCTTCTGACCACCTCAAAACCAGACAGTCTCAGAGTTTATTTATATACAAGCAGGCACAACCTCATACATGTTAAATAAAACTTGACAAATCTCTCCTTTAAAAACTTAATTTTGACAGGGGCTAGAGAAATGGTTTAGTAGTTATGAGCACTGGCTGTTATTCCAGGGAACCTAGATTCAATTCTCAGCACTCACATGGTGGCTCTCATCTGTAACTCCAGTTGTAAAGGGCCCAACGCCCTCTTCTGGCCTCCACAGGCACTGCATGCACATAGTAGACAGACACACATGAAGACAAAATATCCATACCGTACACATAAAATAAAAATAAACCATACATTTTCTTTTAAATTTAACTTTGAAAAGAATGGAAATCTGAAAAAAAAACTACTATACCACATTGTCAAATGTTAAAAATCAGATTTTAATTATATATATATATATATGTAATATATGTATATATGTATATGTATATATATATACAATTTTAACATTACACTTCTAAAACCATCCAGATTCTAATACCTATGGAAGTTCTTGCTTCTAAAATATTTTGTTTCTAAATTTTTCCGTTGGCACCTGTGCATACACATGTACACACACACACACACACACATATAAAATTTGGAAATTAAGTCCTGTTTGAAGACACAGTCTCATAATGTATCCCTTGTTAAATAAAGTAAATCAATCTTTAAAAAAAAATTCTTCCTGGCTTGATCAATTCTTTTTTGTACCTTTAATAATAATAAATAAAGTTTCCAGTAGACAAAAAAAAACAAATAATTTAAAATCTATTACATTTTTCATCCATATTTGAGCCTGATAACAGTACAATGTCAACATGCTTACAACAATCACAAATGATATTTCACATCAGAACGGTAGATCTAACCTTGTATAGCGTGTCTGTAAAGCAGCAAGCTAAAGCAAAGTAAATAAATAAAAAACACAATCCAAAAATATTAAGTGTTGAAATTCTCCTTGGGCATTATGATCTATGCTTTCCAGTAAATCTATAATCAAAGGGTTAGGGTTTTTTGCCCCCTATTCCAAGATATTGTACATTCTTCCAAGTCTCTACAAAGTGAATGTTCCTCATTTATAGAAGATTCCATCCCTACCAGTTTTTTTTTAATAGTGGTATAGCTTTGTGCTCTAGATGATATTTCTTTCCCTGCAATTTTCCACGTATAAATAAAGATTGCTGCACGGAAGAAAGCCTATTGAACTGGCAGGAAGGGATTAGCTGGGAGGGAACGGGTCTAAACAGCACCGCTGGCGTTTACCCACTAGATGTCAGTCATGCAGCTAGCATCAATTTACATCCCTAATCCCTAGGACACCACCGGAAAGCACAGGGACTAACGCTGTCCAGAGTGTGGATGAATTATACCACAAAGAGGACTAGAGTGTCACACGGTATCGTCTGGTCTGGTGACTGGAAACTCTGTCTGGCTCTAAGATGGACTAAAGCTATCGAGAAAATGTAGGCTTTCCCCAAGTGTCGTGGTTAGTTAGGGACAACCGTGCTAGAGGAATTTGAGGTGACAGCTGTCAGCGTATAAGAAAGAATATGTTACTGTTTCAGAGAGCAAGGTTTTTGAAGCACTAAATTTGGGGAAGCAGATGTGGAGAGCAGAGTATGTCTTAGATATGCAGAATGTTCCAAAGAACAAACACTAAAAACAAATGCTGATTATATGAAGAATTAATTAGTCTTGGGGAAATTGATTTAAGAAGACAAAGTATCCTGGCTGTCACCGAAATCATGAGTGGATTCTGATCTTCAAATGCCTGGTGTACTTTTCTCAGTAAAACAGTGTGTACAATTTGTAAAGGTTCCCACTGAAAAGTATCGTGTCAGGGGTGTGCTACTTAAGAGAGTAAATGGCTGGTCACCATTTGTCAGGTAGATTAGCTCTGTCTGTTTAGCCAATTATCAGTAGATTAGTTCTGTCTGTTCACCCAAATCCTTAGGTAGACTGACAGTCTGGTTCAGTGTGTTCGTTCAGCCTGTGTATGAATTCCTTGCCATATTACCAATCCCGCCATAATGCCACACAATTCCCAAATTAATGTGGGAGGCAAAATAAGAATAAGACCCAGGAAGACTTTTGGAAAAGTCTTGGTTTCGTCAATAGTAAAACAAAGAGACCACATTAAATGTTCTCGATTTTTTCTTCCACCTCCTTTGGTCTGAAATTTCATAATGTAACATAATAGTCCTTAAAGCAATGAAAAACTGTTATTCTGACCAACCAAAACAGGTTAGTTCTTGAAGCACGTGAATGTGCATTCTGTGTTGCTCATCAGTAACCCTGTGCCCTGCTTCCCGTGTGAATGAGTCATCTGGTTCTGTCTTCTGACGCCCCCTGAGAGGCAAGGGCTTCTCTGTGTCTTGTCTTCAGCTCCCAGCCCCAATTCCTCATTCTCCAGCCCCAGGCTCCCACACTGCGTAAGATCCTCTTTGAAAGCATAGGAGCCTGGGAAATTATTGAGTCCCCTTACCTAAATTCTGCTCTAGATAAACTCACAGACTTGAGAAAGCTCACACGTGCTGATGAAGTCAACACGAGGTGCCCCTGCTTGAGAGCCAGAGAAGCAAGCACGCTGCCCACCACAGGTGCTGGGAGGATCAAGAAGTGAGCCCGAAATTCTAAGGTGCACAGATGCAATACTGCCCTCCGCCTGGTGAGGACAGGCTTCTAGCATTCTGCTCAGCACTTGACTGTCAGCCCGCTCAGGGCCAACCCCTGCACTGAGTGTTAGAAATAAAGCCCCGAGGCAGTCAGATGATGCAGGGTCTCAAAGAACGGAGAAGTCTGGTCAAAAACAGGGACGAACTAAAGCCTGTAAGATTCTAACGGGAAATGAAGTGACTGGGAAGCCTGGGTAGTTACATAGACCGTAAGAATGAAAGGTAATGCTGGGCAGAGCAAGAGCGTGGATTCTCCAAGCCACATATTCTAAAACGAGGAAGTATCCCATGGAAACAATAGAGATGGAGTTCCAAAGAGTCTGAATGCACAGGCAGGGAGTGCTGGAGAATCGTTTCCCTCAGACACTGCTTGGGAGTTCAGGGGCCGTGTCAGAGCCTGGGGAATGCATTGCTCGCTCGGAGAGTGTCCTTGAACCCACTGTTTTCCTTACTAACTTTGGTTTTCATTTCAAAAATTTTATCAAAGTGCGTTGCTGATTGAAAAAATAAACAAATTAAAAAAAAAAAAAAAAGAGCACTGAAAAGAAAACAAGCCCCTCCTACCTTGGGATCCTTGGTGCTGGTTTGCCCAGGAAAAACGCCAAAAGATGCCAAAGCTGCTGCTGCTGCTGCTGCTGCTGCTGCTGCTGCTGCTGCTGCTGCTGCTGCTGCTGCTGACGCTTTCCACAACTTATAAAGGACAGGGAAGTTAATAGACTGTCAGAGGGAGAAGTTTATTAAGCCAAGCAATTAGCTCTTCACTTTAAAGGCCTGTGGTGAGACTAAATGGCACAAAACACAAGAGGTAATTGAAGCTTTTGGAAAAGAAGAACGAAGTTTCCAGGGATGTTGGAACAAGGGGCAGACTATAATGAGCATTTGCTTGCTGCCTTTTAAGTGGCTTTCGCTTGTATTTTAGCACCTCGAAATAGAGAGGGCAGATCGAGGACTCTCTGTGACAGTGTCCACACGGAAGTCACAGCGAAAGCATTGAGACTTGCGGTGAGCAGCAGGCCTCTGATGGGTCAGGTCAACCAGATGCTACCACACCACAGCACCAGAGGCCCGCGTGAATGAGAAGAGAAACTTCTGCTCCAGTGCGCCCCCTGGAGGTGTGTGGGATAGGTATGACATAAATGAGCCAATCTGTAGAAGAAAATGCTGCAGATACCCTGATAGATTGCACTCCAGACCACAGACCCTCGGAGAGGGCTCCTCCAGGATCCCATAGTTTCTCTCAAGGTACTGTTAAAACAGAGGAGAGGGGAGAAAGCCTAGTGTTAGTTATTTAGCTGCGTTGTGTTCTTACCCTGCAAGGAAGTGTCACGAAACACGACAGAATCCGCTTATAAGAGTTTATTAGAAATACAGGGATAGAGAGTGCACAGGCCTGTGGGAGAGACACGTGCGTGGAGAAGAGGAAGAGGAGAAGAGAGAAGAGAACTGGGAATATGGCGCTCCGCTTTAAAAACCGGCTGGGGGCGTGGCCAGGACACGTCACTACTCCACGCATGTGCGTAGATCACATGGTCACGTTGTGCGCTTACGTAGCCATGTAACATCACGGATTCTGGTCACGCGAGATGCCTTGGCCGGAACTTGCTAGGCGGAGATGTCCGGGTCCGCTGGGTATCCTGGCTACGAGAGACGCTTTGACCCGGAAATGGCTAGGCGGAAGTGTCCGCCTGATAAATGGGACCGTGGGGGGGGGGTGTGTGTTGTGAACCCTTCATTCCCGACTCTTTTATTTTTTAAAAAAAGAAAAAATTGTGGTTGACTGGGTACGGGGGCGACGTTTCTCTCAAAAACTGCTTCCAGCTGAATAGTGGGCGTTGGTTGGCTCTTGGGGGGGGTGAGGGGTATCTTGTGAAGTCCGGGGATGATGGTGGAGGTCCTGGAATGACGTTCTGCCGTCTCCTGGTTCTGCGGCTGTCCATCCGTGCTGCTGCTGGGGACCTCCCGTTTAACAAGATACTTATTCCTCTGGAATTGATGACAAGGCAGTGGATCCTGATGTCCTCTGGAGCTTGAGAGTGAGAGGCCCTGTTTGTTTCACTGTATATGAAGAGAGATTTTTCTGGGATGGAGGTGAGATAAAAGGTTTTAGGTGAGACAGGTGGACCCAGTGAGGAAAGCCCTCGAGTTTAGCAGCTGTGGGGGTTACAAGAATTACCTTGAAGGGTCCCTGCCACTTAAGGGAAAGAGGTAAAGGGTGCTGGCCTGGAGGAAAGAGAAGAACCTGATCCCCAATGTGTATTGGAGATGGGCAAGGATTGTCACACGGCTGAGGCAGTGAGCAGTCCGCATAGCTCCATAGAATAGACATTAGGTGACATAAAAGAGGAGTTAACAGGCTATCTGGAACAGTTGGAGGCTTGGAAAAAAGACCTGGTGTTAGAACTGGTCTGAGGAGATATTTAACTTTTCCTGATGGTGGGCATATGGGTAAGATCGAGCTGTAGCCCTGGGGAGGTGGGAAGCCTCCAGCATGGCCATTATATGGCCTGAGTTAGACACGGATCCTCCTTTTGCTGTGAGAAGTCCACGCTCCCTCCAAATAGCAGCGTCGGACAGGAGGATATGAAAAGCATATTTGGAGTCTGTAGAGTTAGTGGCTAGGAGAAGAAGTAAGAGAGCTGCTGGCATGTCTGGGAGGAGGCAAATGTATGGAGTGAAAAGAAATGTACGCTCCTACCTTAGCTAGGAGATCCCTCCCCATTAAAGGTACAGGGCAACTTGGCACCACTAAGAATGTATGTGTGAGAGGGATGCCTCTGAAAATACAATTAAATGGCGGTGTCTGCTGAGGTAGATAAGGCTGTCCCCTGTACCCGACAATAAAGGAGAGGTGGCATCCCAAAACTCCCAGGACTGAGTCAATGGCTCTGGTGTCCAGAAGGAAAGAAACGGATCGCTTCCCTGCTGCGTTCTGGGTTCCCTGTCATGTCTGTAGCCAAGCCTAGGTCTGTTGGAGGTCTTAGCTTGATGTACCCATGCATCTTGGTGCCTGGGGGCAGTCAGCTGACTCTGTCTTTCTAGGCGGCACTTTTAACAAGGCTGTTGATGGCCTGGCAGGGCATTCGGTGGCCCGTGGCCTTTTCCTCACTTAAAACAGGGACCCGACAGCTTTTGGAAGTCAGCGAGTGCCAGCACTTGGCAATTTTGTTTTCGGGCTTTTATCTTTTCCCTGGCACACCCTAAATGCCACAGGTGACTCTTTTGCCTGTGGGGTCAGGAGCCTTGCTCTCCAGATGCTTAAGTTTTAGTCAGGTAGGTCTGGGGAACAAGAGACAGATTTTTGTCCTTATCCTGAATTATTTACTGGTTTTAGGGCAGCCTTACGGAGGCCTGTCAGGAAACAGGTAATAAACCTATCTCTGGCTAGTCAGCCACTCTGGGTGTTGGAGTCCCAGTGTGGCTCCCGGTCAGGAACCGCCTCGGCTCCTAGGGGGTGTGAAAGGTTAGTTTGATGAATTTCATTTGCATGAGTCCTAGCCTGCACCCATACTCACCTGAGCTCCTCAGGAAGTCATGAAAGGTGAGACTATAAGATTGAATTATATATTGAAACTGTTTAATAAAGGAAGCAGAATTAGACGTATAAGAACCCAGCTTACTTTGTATCTGAGAGAGTGGATGGAACATGAATTTTAATTATTGGTTCCTTAGCAAGATCTAGAGTCAGAGATTCCGGAGTCAGAGAATCCTCTGGTTTACGTATAGCTAGGAGCATATGAGCAGGAGAGAAGGAAACGAGAAGAGACAGTTTAGCATTGAGAAAGAAGAAAGCAACTCTTTCCATTTGCCTGAACACCGACAGTGATTGGATAGCTCCCGTGAAATATCAGGATCTAAGGAGCCGCTTGGCGGCTCTTTGTTATTTTTTTAAAGCATACTTTGGCCACTTTTTTGAACATAAACAAGTTAGCTTAGAAATCTTTACGTAAGGCATTAAACTGAAAGGTTTTAAAGCTTCAACAAGACAGCCTAACGGAGAGGAAGGACTAACAGGGTTGGAAGCCTTGTTTCCCATGTCTGCAGCGGAGGCAGAAAAATAAAAAATAAACGTGATCCGGAGCCAAGGCCCCAGGCGTCCCCAAGGCCAAGGGCGGATACCGGGCGCAGGCTGCTCCTTGACTCGTCAGCCACAGAAGCAGGGGCCCCCTCCACGGTGAGGAAAGGATTCCCCGGGAATCCAGACAGCATCTGCCCCTTTGTCAAGGAGGTGGACGTGCCGGCCTCACGTGGCTCCCAGGACGCACCAACGTTGGCGGCCCTAACAATAAAAAATAAACGTGATCCGGAGCCAAGGCCCCAGGCGTCCCCAAGGCCAAGGGCGGATACCGGGCGCAGGCTGCTCCTTGGCTCGTCAGCCACAGAAGCAGGGGCCCCCTCCACGGTGAGGAAAGGATTCCCCGGGAATCCAGACAGCGTTTGCCCCTTCGTCAAGGAGGTGGACGTGCCGGCCTCACGTGGCTCCCAGAACGCACCAACGGTGGTGGCCCTAACTCGAGAAATATCTCAGGCTGCAGACGTGGGAGACGGCTAGAAAAGTTAGGCCTGCGATAGGGGCCGACCGTAGCCAATGAAGACCGTGGTCGGGGGTTCCCCCGGTCTCAAGAACACGTGTGAGGCGCCGGACAATCAATGGTCATTCTCACAGATTCAGGAAACCGTTTATGCTGGCCGAAAAATGGGGGGACTCACCAATTGAAGAAAGCAGTGTTGGATGCAATTTGGATGCGATTCAGGCGAATGGAGAGCGGTCTGTTGCGTACGGAGCAGATTCCCCGGTTCGCGGGTTTCCAGGCGCAGAGCACCCGGGAGCGCCCGCTCGGTTTCGGCACCAAAATGTTAGTTATTTAGCTGCGTTGTGTTCTTACCCTGCAAGGAAGTGTCACGAAACACGACAGAATCCGCTTATAAGAGTTTATTAGAAATACAGGGATAGAGAGTGCACAGGCCTGTGGGAGAGACACGTGCGTGGAGAAGAGGAAGAGGAGAAGAGAGAAGAGAACTGGGAATATGGCGCTCCGCTTTAAAAACCGGCTGGGGGCGTGGCCAGGACACGTCACTACTCCACGCATGTGCGTAGATCACATGGTCACGTTGTGCGCTTACGTAGCCATGTAACATCACGGATTCTGGTCACGCGAGATGCCTTGGCCGGAACTTGCTAGGCGGAGATGTCCGGGTCCGCTGGGTATCCTGGCTACGAGAGACGCTTTGACCCGGAAATGGCTAGGCGGAAGTGTCCGCCTGATAAATGGGACCGTGGGGGGGGGGGTGTGTGTTGTGAACCCTTCACCTAGAATAGCCAAAAAGAACTCCAGCATGGGCAGTCATTTCGTTCAGTTCTCACTGCAACTCTTCCAGCCTTTTGGGGGATTTCTGTTTCACAGATAAAGAACCCATAACCCTGAACAGGTACCACACAGGGTCCTCTGGCCACAGGAAGTTAGCAAACCTGGATTGAAAAACAAGCCTGTCTCACTCAAGCATTCATGATTATTTTGAAACTACTCATATTTCTTCCCATTGTAATATCAATATTCTGCAATAGCTTGTGTACTGTTTTTGAGACTTACTATGCACTTTCTGAACTAGAACCTTGTTGTCTAGAGCTCGAGATACATGAGGTCGCTTCCTTCCTGGTTATCTGAAAGGACATTGGGGAAAGTATTTCAATATGTAATTCAGAAAGCAGAGATTATACAAGAGCACAGACATTACATGAACAGAATTAAGGAAAAAGAACTGAATAAGTAACTAAGTAAAAGACTGAGCAAATGAATAACTAAACTTTTAATTACCTAAAGATAAATTCATTTTTTTAGAACATTTATTAAATATCTGTAAGTTGACCACATTCCTCAACTGGTTTGATTTGGAAGTCATATTGAGGAGATTAGAACATTTTGTATGCGTGATAAAATATGCATAAGGAAAATACCACAGTGGTAGGAATAGACGTAGAAAAGATATATGATATTAATTTTTCTTGAAACAAATCATATTTTAAGTCAAAATGAAAAGCCGTTAGTTCTCTTTAACAGTGTCAATTCCTCTTGGAAAATAAAGTGAACATTTTACTGCTTATCCCATTTTGCCTGCCCTTGTGTTCGCGTGAACTCCCGGGAGATCGGCCGTGTCTTGGCGTGAAACATAATTAGTGTTCACAAATAAAGGAGATTATGACCCGAGCCCTTTCACACTCCAAACACTCCATCCCAACGCAACCTCAAGATTATGCCCCATCCAGAAAACTGTTCATCACCAGCCCCTCCCAATTTCCTCAATATTCTGACCTTCCCCCAGCTGGTCAGCCAGCCCCACAATCCATTAGGCTCCACAGCAGAAAAATCAAATGCATCCACGCTGGAGCTGTAATTCACTTCATCTTCTCCTTGGGTTTCCTCTGCTCTGTGCCAGGGTCATTTGTAAGGCCATCAGTCACTCCAAACTGTTGCACCTGTGCGTCTATAGAAACACCCCTTCCGCTGCCCGCCCGCCCGGCAGCCCTCCCTCGCCTCCATCCTCCCAGGCACCCCGTGCCCTCATCACCTTTTTCCCATGCACAAAAGCTTTCCTCTGCGAGGGAGGAATGCTAGAATTCCCCCAAGCATTTGGCAAGGAAATATTTAAATGTAATCAGATGTTCTTCCTTTGTTTAATTTTTTTTTTCCTAGGGAAATGAATCTCTCTAAGGTATTCAGTGGATTCCTCCGCTCTTCCTAGAGGCAACACCATCCTGCGGTGTGTTAAGCGCTCACAGCTTGCCAAAGCTAAATATTTTCTTCTCCTTCGCTGCCGACCCAGATGCTACGTGCCTGATTTCCTCAACCATCTCTAATTGAATACTTTCCTTCATTTAAATTGTTTTAAAACTTGGCTGTGAGAAATGTAGGGCTGGACACCCAGCCCTCCCCCACTGGTGCGCGAGGCAGAATGGTTGGTAGCCGAGGCTCTCCAACATCTAACAAGCTTGAGAACTCAGTCCCCCTGATCACTGCCAGTCTGACGCCCCTGCGATATCTCCTACCTCTCCTACCAGAAACCCTGGACACTGTTATTTACCTGCCCAAGTTTGTAAGGACTTTCAAAGTCAAGCTGGTCTTAAACTTTGCACTGCATGAGGCCAGACCCACTACTTGGCTTCTGTGAATTTCACCTTCATTATTTATAACATGTTAAGATCATGCCAGCCACATAAGGCTGCTGTTGTCTTTAGCACAATACTTGTGTTTTGTTTGGGTTTTTATTTTTGTCATATTTTTTAACATCTTTAAAAGTTGCTGATGAGACACAAGCGGTATCTCCTCGAGCTAACCATCCATCTTTAAGTGCTAACGAAAGGCTAGTGGTACATCAGCCAAGTCCAAGTCCATGACCTCCAAAACCTCCTATCGAACACACCATGCCTGTATTTCTCCTGCTTCAAATCATTCCAAGTCTCTAGTACCAAGGACCTAGAGACCGTCCTGTGCCCCAAGGCCCAGGGGAGATGCTCATGTTAAGCCCCCTCTCCTGCCTCACTGTGCCCAGAGAAACACCGTTAAAGACACTAGCCTCGGCTTTCCTGGCTCTGCCCCTGCCTAGGTGCTGCCCCCAACACCTCCTGTCCCTGGGGTACTGTGGTAGTAGCAAGCTTTCCTGTCACTCCTGTTGACCTCTGTGTGTGCTCACTCAGTCACAGCTCAATAGATTAAATGAGGACAATATTTAATTCATGTAAATGCCTCTCCTTCCCACATTGTCGTTTAAGTTAGGGAATGGCCACAAATCATAATTAGAAACAGTGGGCAAAGACACAGGCGGGTCTGTGTCTATCAGAACAAAGAGGATGGAGACCTGGGGACGGGCGAGCCTGGTCTGTGTGGGCTTCAGCCAGCACCTCCTCGCCTGGCTGCCGGGCCCGGGGTGCCGGGGTCCTTGACAGTGTGCGTTTGTGGGAGGTTCTCAGATGCTGCCGAAGCTGGCTCCCTGGACAGTGGTTTGAGAACTGCAGTTTGGGAGCATGGGGAAATGTGCAGTTGAGGGAAATGACCGGCCCATTGGGATAAATAAATCTCTCAAGTTGAATAAAAATCAAAGATTGGGAGTTTGGGGAAAATATCAACAAAGACAGACTCTGCCTCACGGAAAGGGAGTGCTTGGCTGCCTTCAACCTTGCTGTCTGGAGTGAGAATACCCTCCTGGCCTCTGAGGAGAGATGGCCCAGGGTCCCCTAGGGTGTTGGTGTTTGTTTGATTGATTGATTGATTTCCATGATGTCCCTCTTCTCCGTGTGTTTTTGGCTGACATGACATGGCCCTCGTTAGCGGTGACAGTGTGTCCAATGCAGTAGACTCTATACCCTGCTTTGGAAATAACAGGCAACGATGACTGCAGCTGCCATTCGACAATCAGATTTTGCATTCAAGACGGCAGAAGCAGAATTCACCAGGCCACAGGTCTGGCCAGGCCTTGGCAAGACAGGCATCGAGGTACCTCAATGTCTGCAGAGTGGCCCTGGGGCATCTGCCCTGAGGTTAGTCCTCCGTGGGCTTCCATAAGCGGGTGAGCAAAGGTTCTGACCCATTTCCTCTATTCTCTAAGGGATGCAGCCTGGATTCCTTAGGCCAAACTCCTAGACAGCTACTCCACCCCTTCCGTTCCCTTTTCTGAAAAATGAGAGAGACTAAAGCATGCATCTTTAGTGCTCTCTGCCTGTTGTCTGTGATTGGCCAGGTTTCCTCGTGTGAAGGTAGAATGAATTTCTTTTTTTTTTTTTTTTTCTGTTCTTTTTTTTTTTTTAATAGCTACCTCCATAGTGCCACTCCTGGGCCGAGGAGACAGCTCTGCAGTTACAGGTGTGAACTGCTCTTCCAGAGTATGGGAGTTCAGTTCCTGTCTCAGGTGGTTCACAACCATCTGTGACTCCAGCCTCTTCTGGGCCCTCTAGGTACTGTACACATGTGCACACTCACACACACCCGTGAACACACGCACGCACGCACGCGCACACACACACGCACACACACACATCACACGTCAACTCTGCACAGTTCAGAAAAACAGATTTTTTTTTTCCACATCAGCCTGTGTCCCGCCTGGCTTTTGGCCTGTGTCACCCGGCAGGTCTGTTATTCCCATGCGTGTTGCTGAGAGTGATCAGCAGGACCAGCTCATCTGAGTGAGTGGACTAAGGCAGACACCACACCGAGTTAACGGAGCGAGCCGCCCCAAGACAAGATCCCAGCTGATTGTGAAGCTCAGATAACCCGTGAATGAGCTCTTCATGTACATTTATCCCAAAGCTTGGGATACAATTACAACGAAAATATAAAATCAAAAAAAAAAAAAAAAGAAAGAAAGAAAGAAAATATAAAATCAAATACAATTCCTTGTTTAGCTGGGAGTCAATTGTCAAAAAAAAAATCTGTCTCCCAGGGTCCGTCAAAGATCATCCTCAGACTCTAGGCTATCAGGGGTGGGGGAGGGGCGAAAGCTTAGAAACTGAATCCTGCCTGAGACAAACACCAGCGCGGAAAGCCCCTTCCCTCTGTGGCTGCGAGGAGCCGCCGATGTTCCACACTGCGGTCAGGAAGCTTGTTAACTACAGCCCAACACCACTTTATAAATCATTACCCACTTCCTGTGCATTAACATTTCCAAACAGCAAGGGACAGCTTGGGAGCTATTATCCAGCAACCCAGCCTCGCATCAGAAACATTAGCTCGCAGTGCATTTGTGCATTTCAATGTAGGGCGGCTCCTGCTAAGGGCAAATTCTAAACCTCTTCAGGATTGCCACCTTTTCAAATGCTCTCTCCCTCCTTGTCCTGATTTAGCTTTCTTTTTCACTACATCAGTATTGCGTAAACCATCTCCGGTTTTTCTCCATTACCCCTCAGTAGATCAAAGGCATTAATAAATATTGCTACGTGCTAAGGATGGACTCTTTTCAAATATTTGGGACCAGGGCTGCCAACATGGCATAAAGGGTTAAAGCACTGGCTGCTCTTACAGAGGACCTGGGTTCGACTCTCAGCACCCACATGGCAGCTCACAACCATCTGTAACCACAGTTCAGGGGTCTCTGACACCCTCTCCTGGCCTCTGTAGGCACTTCGCGTATGTGGCACAATTTAAATACATGCAAGCAAAACAGACATATGTAAAATAAAAATAATCTTTAAAATATCTGAGAACTCTAGTGTTTTATTCGGGTTGCTATTGCTGTGATGAAATACCATGACCAAAAGCAAGTTGGGAAGGAAAGGGTTTATTTATTCGGCTTACACTTCCATAGCACTGTTCATCATTGAAGGAAGTCAGGACAGGAACTCACACAGGGCAGGAACCTGGAGGCAGGAGCTGATGCAGAGGCCATGGAGGGCTGCTGCTTCCTGGCTTGCTCATCCTGGCTTGCTCAGCCTACATTCTTAATAGAACCCAGGACCACCAGCCCAGGGACGGCACTACCCACAACGGACTGGACCCTCCTCCACCAATCACTAATTAAGAAAATGCCCTGAGCCAGATCTTATAGAGGCATTTTTCTAAATTGAGATCCCCTCCTTTCAGATAACTCTAGCTGTGTCAAGCTGACATAAAACTATCCCACGCATTTAGATAATTTGGAAAGCGTCGGTCAGTCTGGAACTAGAGCTGTGATGCCTAGTAAATGCACAGTGATGCTTTCCTCGGCCTTACTCCCACCTCCAGAAAAATACACCCTGTCTAACAACAACTTGCATAGGTTGTTCGTGTCCTTGATCCCCTGGCCCCAAAATATGGCCTAGGCCACACCCCTGAAAATGGTGTTGATTCTGTTTGGGCACCTGGGAGTTTGACATTGCAAGTGAGAAACTGCAGCTCAGCTTTGGAGTGTGACTAGAACTCTGCTACGGAGCCTGGAGAGCCAGCTCTGTGCTAGCAGTGAAGACACAGAAAAGGGTCACCGAGAAGAAAGGGAAAAGCAGACAGAAGGATGAGTCAGCAGCTCGACGCCTCCCTTCCCTCAGGATACAGGACTGAAGAGGCTGCTGTGTGTGTCTCAAACACACGTTGATGTCAGGACCGGAGGAATGAAGAGGGAAAGTCTTGCCTGAGGCTAACAGTCAATACAATATATACAAAAAACCAACAGACAAATATGATATTCCACCTAAATGCCAAAAATAAATGGAAGAATGGGAGAGAGAGAAAGACTCCAGAAAGGTGAGAAGCCATTTTGGATGAAGTATTCAAGATGTCACTGAGAATAAGACATTCAGACAAGCCCTGAGGCGGGTGGCACAGCGAAGCTCCTGAGGCGGGTATGAGGGAGGCAGCTCAGTGAGCATCTTGACAGGGGATATTCCGGGACTTTGGAGAAATGCTGGACTCATCTGAGAGAGCTGCCTCGGGCACATTTGTGGTACTGACGGAATGCTCACCATCATTGCCTTTGGCAAGCAGGCATCAATCACCCATTGCTTGAATACTATAGGGATTAGCAGCTGCAGGAAGGGGTTATTTGGCTATGGTAGCATATGCCCACAATCCCAACATTCAGGAAGCTGAGGCAGGAGGATCTCAAAGAGGCTACCCTAGGCTAGTCAGTGAGAGGTCAAGAGGAAAAGGGAAAGTCTGAAGCGCTGTGGACTAGGGCATAGATCTCACACTTGGCACAAAGAACATTTAAATTTGCTTCCATGTCAAAGTTCAGAGCGGTGCAGAGCATGAGAAAAACATGCTACTGCCACTCAAGCTTGGCATGCACTCAGAAGAAGGCACTCTGGGAGAAAGACCAATCAGTTAACACATGGCAGTGGTTGTTTAGGGTGTTTGCCAGAAAGAGATTACCATGTGTAAAGACATCCTTGTGTGTTGCTGATAATGGTTCGTGCATGAATTACATGTTACCTAAATAAAATGTATTTAAAGAAGAGCTGTCAGTACGAATGTGGAATCAGACTATACGTGACTTCATCATTTATATAAAATGACATTACAATAAATTACAGAAGTGCCAGCTGAATTTCCACTGGGTGAAAGAATAAAGCATGACCTTGAGTTTCTAGAAAGGGGGCTCCTGCTCACCTCAGCAGCACATACACTAAAATTGGAAAAACAAAGAGAAGATTAGCATGGCCCACGAATTCATAAAGTCTTTCATATTTTTTTAAAAAAGAAAGAAATGGGGAACAAGCAAGTTAGAGGAAAGCAGATCATGAGAAAAGTAATGAATCATTTGGACTAGTGTTTCTCAACCTTCCCAATGCTACGACCCTTTAATACAGTTCCTCGTGTTGTGATGACCCCCGACGATAAAATCATTTTTGTTGCTACTTCATGACTGTAATTTTGCTGCTGTTATGAATCTTACTGTAAACGTCTGATATGCAGGATATCTGCTATATGACCCCTGTGAAAGGGTCGTTTGTCGTCCCCCCCCTCACACACACACACCAGGAGTTGTGTCGCGGCTTGAGAACTGATTTAGACAGAGATGGGGGAGGGATTGGGAGGCCCCCTAAATCTGAAGCGCTGGAGCAAAGGCCAGCAGCTGGGTAGCCAGATAATGCCCAGACTGTGCTGAAGACGGGAAGAGTTCTTTTTGTCCTGGGTGCCTGCCAGCCAACTTTCAGGCAGTACCGGGAACAAGTAGTGTGTCTGGAGCGCCATGCAGTGGACTAGGTATGTTGAATGCTTCAGGCTTCACCGTGTGCCAGTTTAACATGCACCATGTTATGCTTCGTTTGAGGGAAGTTGCACTATTTGGGTTTTGCTGGTTGTTGTTTTTGAGGTACTAGGATCACCCTCTGGGGCCTCAGGCACACAAATCCATTGCCATTGAGCTATATCCCCAGCCCCCTACATGTTGCTTTCTAAGAGTTAACTCATAGAAGCTTTATTTCCCATGCTTCTTTTAAATGTATCAATTAGCAAGGGTCAGAAGATCTCTCCTTGACCAGGGCATCAAAGCAGATGCTTTGGGTCCAACTATCATTGTGTTGATCACAAGGTCAATATGAACCACTGATAAAGCTCTCACATCCTGATTTGGCTTCAAATCATCTCAAGGTCAGAACTATGTGTCTGTGAAGAGTTACAACAAACAAGAAAAACAGACATTCCAGCAGAGGCAACTCCAGCTGAGGGCTGCAGACCGCAGAATTTGGGAGAAGGCAGAGGCACTGACCACGATGCCGCTGATCACAGTCCAGCACTGACTCCAGCATGGCATCTTCCAATGAAGCTGTCCTAGCCCATTCCCCTCACATCCCAGGCTCTATCAGAGTGACCCACCTGCAGATGCCTCACTCAGGATTTCAAAGGATTCCCAGCTCTGGTTGGTCTTCATGCCCTTATCCTTTTAAGTGTAAATCCACAAAGGATACCTTTTGAGATATGGCTCAGTAGACTTTCATCTAGAAATGTTAATGTTATATTTGCAGTACAAATATATGTAACGCATGCCTGTTGCAACACTATTCATTAGTTGTAAATCAAAATTCCATAAGCACCTCATCAATAATGGATTTGTTCCTCAAATAAGGGTTTCATCCATACACTAGAATACAATATAGCTATGAGAAGGATCGGTGTTAATATATATCCCTATATGGCAAGATAACATATATAAGTGAAATAAGAAGTATATTATTATTTTTTAAAGATTTATTTATTTATTATGTATATAGCATGTATGACTGCAGGCCAGAAGAGGGCACCAGATATTATTACAGATGGTTGTGAGCCACCATGTGATTGCTGGGAATTGAACTCAGGACCTCTGGAAGAGCAGTCAGTGCTCTTAAACTCTGAGCCATCTCTCCAGCCCCAAGAAGTATATTATTATCCTTACATTATTTTAATTATACATGCATATGTGTCTAAATGGGAAGGAAATATATTTAATTATGTCAGCATTGAAATGATATACATAAAATGCTTAGAAGGTGATTTTTTAGAGGCACTATAATAGGAAACTTCTCTTAAATCATTTTAGTAATTTTAAAATTTATTTTAAGTTTGAAACCGCAATGATTTTAAGTCAGATAATACAAGTATAGGAACATCATCCTGATGATGTAAGAGTGTATATGTTGACCAAATGGACCAGCACATGTGTAACTAGAATCCTTGAGTGAAAAGAGAAACTAGTGAAGCAGAAAAAAAATGTTCTGAGAAAACAATAACTAAGAATTTTCTTCAGTTATTGGCAGGCATTAAGATGCAGATGTGGGGCTGGAGAGATGGCTCAGTGGTTAAGAGCCCTGACTGCTCTTCCAGAGGACCTGGGTTCAATTCCCAGCACCCACATAGCAGCAGCTCATAACTGTCTGTAAGTCCAGTTTTAGGGTATCTGACACCTTCACACAGACATACATGCCAGCAAAACAATAAATAAATAAATAAATAAATAAATAAATAAATAAATAAATAAATAAATAAATAAATAAATAATTTTTTAAAAAGATACGGATATACAAAGTAAAACATGGAGTAACTATGAGACACTGTCCATTCCACAGAGCATGCTCAAAGGCTGAAAACCAAGAGGAAGGAACTGTCACGACCGCGCTGGAGGAGGGAGATGTGCATAGAAAATATGTAGACAGAGGCTGTATTAGATGTACAGGGAAATAAAGGGAATCACTGCACAAGCCTCAGAACCAGTGCAGCAACAAGTAATGTTTTTAAAGTGCTGGGATAAAACCTGTGATAAAATCTGAATTCTCTGCATAGCCAAAATATTTTTTCAGTAATCAAGTAGAAATATAAACTGTCTCGCTTAATGTAGTGCTGCACACCTGTAATCCTAGCACTTGGGAGGCTGAGCCAGAACAATTGTTGATGTAGTTCAAGGCCAGCCTTGGAAACACAGTGAGACAACATCCCCCCCCCCCAAAAAAAAAAAAAAAAAAAAAAAACTCTCTCAAAGAAAGTGAAAACTGAGTTTATTGCCAGGGATACACATTGTAAGGAAAGCATTAGAAAGAGTGCTAGATACAAAATAAAGAGAAGTAAAACATCTTATTTTTAATTTCTTAAAAGACAACTACCTATAAAAGTTAAAATATGACCACATGCTGTGACTAAACAAATGCACATTCATAAAATGTATAGGCATGGCAAAGGAGGGAGAGGGGGATTTGCAAGGTGTGTTGTACCTTCCTCACACTGTCCCTCAAGCGGTATGGACTTTATCTTACGTGAAGATAGGCTTCAGTGGCTCAAGCTCCATAGACTGAGATAGCAAGATGGTTCAGTAGGTAAGGCCACCTGCTGCCAAGCCTTGAATCCCACGCCAGAGTCCACAAGGTAGGAGAGAGCTGACTTCTGTAAATTGTCCTCTTGACCTCCATAGGCACTGGTGCCCAGACACCATGTCCACATAATTAGATGGATAGATACATAGATAGATAGATAGATAGATAGATAGATAGATAGATAGATAGATAGACAGACAGACAGACAGACAGACAGACAGACAGACAGATAGATAGATAGATAGATAGATAGATAGACAGATAATGTAATAACAGATTTTTTAAAGAAATGAAGATTACATTGTATCATCAAAAGAAAGAGAGAAAGGAAGGAAGAAAGGAAGAGCTCTGCAAATAGACTGACAGCCAAGACAGATCCACTCTCCTGTACTTGCATAGCTTCAGAAATTTGCACTGATCTACTCTGTGCATTGACTCCACTGTCTGCCTTCCTGGGAGAAAGCAGTACTAATATGACAGAGTTCTCCTGAACATTTGATACTCAGAACAACCCTGCTTTGTACTGTATTATTTAATAGCTACTGTGGTCAACGATTCCTATTTCAAAATGATATTTTAATTTCATGAGAGCTTAATCACATGCACAATTTGAACTGAAGTCTTCATAAATCCAATTATTCAAGCACTGCTCATAGGACACACATGACCATATAGATCTACGTTTTACATATGCAAACACATGTGAACTTGGGTGCTTGAACCAGTAAGTGGCAGTGACTTTCCATTTTCTATCTCTCTGGATTTTCTGATTCTGTTTTATTTTTGAAATACCTCTATTATAACGAACTCACAAATGAAAACATCCCATAGCGATATCCAGGTAGTCGCTCAAACACATACTTGCTCAGTCCCAAACTATGCACAAGAGACATGGACAAATTTGGTTCATACAAAAATGTGGGTATGCTTTCGATTCATTTTACTATGGAGAAAACTAAAATGTCTTAAACAAAAGCCCACAGTTGGCAGCATGGGACGTGGACCCAGGACTGACGGCAAAGGAGAAAGAGAGAAAAGTGAGTGTGGAAATGTAAATGACCATTCTCATGCTGGAACAGCAGACCATGGGTCCATCAGAAACCACAGAACTATCTACATGCTAGCATGTGTAAATTAAGGAGAAGCTGGATCCAAGTGGAATAACAAGACTAAATGAACACGCCATTGTCAGGATGCACAAAGCCCTGTATTTCCTGACAGAGGTGGGAAGAGGGGAATGCACAGCCTCGGCCTAGTCAAGGGAGAACATCAGGTAAACCCAGGTCCCAGTGCTCTGTGTAGTAACTCACCAGCCCTTTTCAAAGGTCATTGCTACAGGTGTAACCTGAGACACCCCCCACCTCAGGTCAAGGCCTACCCACAAACCTGACACTCTCATAAGGATACAGTAGAAACATCAAGGAGAGGGTGTAGAGCAATGTTTTAAATCTCTGGAAGCAGAGCCCGAGACACCCCAGTCTCCTCCTTTCTTCCCATCAGGCCATGTGCTAAGTCATTTCATCATCACAATGCTGCCTTGCCACGATCCTAAAAACAATGGGTCAAAGGTCAAAGATCCTAAAAGCAATGGGCCAACCGATCAAAGGTCAAAACTGTGAGACAAAATTAACCTTTTCTCTTTATAAGTTTGTAATCTCTTGTATTTATTACAGCAATGAAAGGCTGACGGACACAGTCATGAAGCGTGAGGAAAGCCTATCACAAACTGTGGCCACCGAGAAGCCTGCTCACTATTGTACAGCAGTAATTTCACTGTGAGAGAACCCCTGGCTTGTGTTTTGGAACAGAAAAGGAAAATAGAAAAACTGGCAAGATCTGAATGAAGACTATTGTTAGTAGTATTATGTTAATGATGATTTTACCAAATCAATGTATGATGTTTAGAGATGTTAGTGTGGAAATATGTAAGCATCTACACAGTGCACGCTTTCGACAACAGTTTTTTAAAAGATTTACTATTCATTTTATGTGAATGGATGCTTTGTCTGCAATTATATCTGTGCACCCACATGTGTCCACTGCCCACAGAGGATAAAAGATGGCATTAGGAGCCGGCCAGGCAGTAGTGGCACAAGCCTTTAATCCCAGCACTCAGGAGGCAGAGCCAGGCGGGTCTCTGTGAGTTTGAGGCCAGCCTGGTCTACAGAGCAAGTTCCAGAACAGGCTCCAAAGCTACACAGAGAAGCTCTGTCTCAAAAAAAAAAAAAAAAAAAAAAAAAAAAGATGGCAGTAGAACCCTGGAACTGGAGTTACAGATGGTGGTGAACCACCAGGTGGGTGCTGGAAATCGAGCGGGGTCCTCTGCACGAGCAGCGGGTCCTCCTAACTGAGCGGAGCCATCTCTCCAGCCAGCCCCCCAACACTACTTTTTGCAAGCATTCTACAATACTAAAATGTCTTTGAAATAAAAATGAAAAGCATCCACTCAGAATCTCTGCTCAGTTTGAGTCCCATGCTCACCAGGTTTCCACACTGGGATTTGCTCACCAGGTTTCCATACTGGAATTTGCTCACCAGGTTTCCATACCAGGATTTGCTCACCAGGTTTCCATACCGGGATTTGCTCACCAGGTTTCCATACCGGGATAGGCATGCTCACCACCTTTCTGTACTGTCACAGACGTCATGGAGACCCAGGTGCTTGTTCTAAGCAAAGCTCGTCTGATTAAGTGATTTCTGACATTTTCCCTTTTAAGAATAAAGGAAGTATTTCCATTTCAAATGAATTGGTACAACAGGCAAATTCAGAGATCAATATTGATCCTCTTACACACACACACACACACACACACACACACACACACACACTGGAAACCACCTATGCCTCAGAAGAGACCTAGGGGAATCTTCCAAGAGTTTCCTAAAATTGGGCTTTTCTAATGGCATAAGTGCTTTGAGCACGACTTCTCTGTGTGCCTGTTCAAAGGGCTTTTTGTCTATTGCATTAAGGAATGGAGAGCATGCTCGATTCCTTTGAAAGTCACAGTGCACTTTTACAGCACAGCTTTCGGCTCCAGTGGAGGCTCACAGGTCTGAGAAATACAGAGTCCCTCAGAGACGACACAAGGGAATGACTAGCATATTATCCTCTACCTACCTGTACTTACACAATAACACACACAAGTCCCAGGCTTCAGCTTCTTATAAACATCTGTGATAATTTGACAGTATGCCTGGACACTGTTATGACTGTTAACATTACTCTATTTCAGTGGACAAGCACTCCAGGCGTCTTATTATTGCAGAAATGCTCCTTAAAACTTTAATTTTGTTGTTGTCTTTTGTCCTTTTTGTTTTGTTCTGTTTTGTCTTGTCCTTGTTTGCTTTGTTTTGTTTCTTGAGACAGAATCCTATATGACCCTGGGCTGGTCTTGAACACATGGATTCCAGTGGCCCTCTCTCCGCAGCCACCCCAAGTGCTGAGCTTCCTGGTGTGTGCTACCACACTGAGTGTTCAACATTTTGATGAAGTCATGGCTATAAACTTCTACGCCGACCCTGTCACATCTGTTTTGAACACATAAGTAGGGGTCTTACATTTCTTGGTATTCAAAAGCTACACCTCGATTACATGGTACTAAGAAGGATTTTATTATAAATTCAATTCTAACTGTATTCAACTCAAGATTCAACTCTGTTTCGCTTCCCACATTGTTGGTTTGACTTCTGCCTCCATCGGGGCCTCTGCTCCCTGAGGTGGGATACGCTTGACAGTCTTTCATCACAAAATGGCTCAGTCAACATTGTGAGTGCTTTTTGTGAATGACTTGCCTTCAACAAATACCCAACTCAAATACTTAATGGTTTATTTGAAATAAATGACCACTATTTGATTATCAGAAAACTTTTGGAGTCATTTATATATTTTGAAAAAAAATTAAAGGTATTTATTTCTAATACAGAAAATGTCTTTTCACCTGGACCACCGCCGTTACGCCAACTTCAAGTTTCAACTCCGCTACATCAACCCTATGGAAATAACTTCCAAATTTGGTGACACCATCTATTTAACAACCAAGTCCACTTCTTGCCTCCACATTTTCTAATGAGATCCTAAAGTGTTTCGTAGAGATATAGTGGAACAATCTGCTATTTGGAGAGCAGCTTATTCAGCAACAAGCCGGCCTACACTACCCCTTAGACATGCATTTACTGTGTAGAAAAATGGGCCTCCCAAGCCACAAGTTCCAGTGGGAGCTTTGAGATACAGCAATAATCCCTTGCTTTCAAACAGAATTGTATGTGAAGTTGTTATTAGGAAATAAAAGCAAACGAATGGAATTAGCCCAAATGTGTAGAGACCTTGGAAACATGTGAGTGGAGGCCCTTAGAGAGATGGCGCTCATATGCATGTCGACAGTGCATTCCTGAAAGTTTTTAAAGACTGTTACTGTCTTAGCTGAACTTGGATTTTCTCCTCTTAATACAATAGCAAAGTCAGGCGTCAGCAGGCCTGCAGACTAGACTTAGGGATCCTGCTGGGAGTATATTTACAGCCATGTCTCCCCTGTGCTCCCCTTTATCTCTCCTTCTGCCCTGGGCTTCCATCAGTCAGTCAGCTAAGGTCAGACTCACCTCAATGGCTCAGCACACCAGTCTTGTTTCCATTACATTTGGAGGTAGAAAATCTGAATCTTCCCAGTGCTGACCTTATTGTTTTCCAAGCTATTGATTATGGCTATCAAGTCCCAACAGTTCACTGGGGTCAGTCTCTAGGAAAAGAAAAGAGGCAGGAACCAGAGCCACATTCCTCTCCCTCTCCCGACGGCACTGACTTCCCCATTAGTTAGATTTGGGTGTAATTAGAATGAATCACTGCAGGACACAGCTCCTGTCTATTCTAGACTGCCACTCCTGATTCACCTAGATTTTTGGCCATTCATCAGAGCACACATCTGGTATGTAATGAGGAATGAACGGAGTGGAAAGGGGAGGTCAGTGAGACACGAATGGGCCCTGGCTAGGAATGATTATGGAGTCACTGACACGCAAATAAATGGCATGTATCACAATCCACAACTCTCACGGAGTGTAAATCTCACACTTGACATACCCTTTGGCAAGAGATAGACTTTATGAATCTTTTTCCCATCACTAGCGCAGTTTTGTACAAGGATACCCTGTCCTGACATAATTCTCAACCTCAGATGCTTTCTTATCTATCAGAAATACGGGTTTACTGTAATTTTAGACCTTCAAGATAGTAATCATTTAATTGTCATCTTTTTTGCATTGTGGGTATTTTTTCCTCCCCTGGACTACTTTCTTTGCTACCTGTGACTCCTTTCATGATGTTTTTATTATTCATTGTTGTTCATAAAGCCCTTTATTTTATTAATTGTTGCTAGGTATGGTCAGGTGATTTACATAACAATCTCCTCAACAAAGCTGAGAGAGAGCAGAGATGTGGCCTCCATTCCTAGAGGAGAAGACTGAGACAAATTGAGAGGGAGGGATTTGCCCATGGCCAGGTGACAGACATCACACCTGAACCCAGAAACTAAGTCTCTGTCTGGGCTACCTGCTCGGTATCCATGCACAGCAAAGGAGTACATGACCTGCAACTACCCAGAGGCCAGTGCTGCCACTGGGGTGGATGGCTCACTCCTCTAATCCCACAGTAAATTAGAGGAATAACATGAACCCAAATAATATCTAGACAATGACATAACTACAATAAAACACCTAATAGTTATCACCTGTCATGGCCCACACGCTATTTGAAATACTCGGCCGACCTTATGTAATACAAACCCCAGCACTCACCAGGAACTCATTGCCCTCTTTACAGCTAAGAAAAGCAAAACATGGGGAACTACAGTCACGTGGCCAGGGCCTGCCTGCTCTGACAGAACACATCTGAGATGCAAGTCAAGCCGGAAAGCGCCACAGGCATGCAGAGGGAAAGTGGATCGTATAGACACCTGTGCCCCTTGAGCTGAGAAAAATCAGGAGTGCCTGCTTCATGGCATAGACGGCGCTTGATCTCGGTGTGGGAGTCTGAAGAGTTGGTAGGGTGAGCAAAAGCATTCATGTAGGGAAATGCAGGCAAATACCGAAGCGTCTGAAGGCAACTGATGAGCTACACAATTAAGAAAGGCTAGGCTACGCAGACGTCTGTGTGTGGGGTGGCCTTGAACTGTTGCTTGTAAGCAGCGTAGTCGCCAGTGCACCACAGAGTCTAACTTGTGGCTCGCCTGTCACCACAGAGGCAGAGGCACTTCTGAAAGCACTTCTAGTACATTCCCATGCTAGACCCTGTCTCTAATACACGTGGCAGTGTGCTGCCTATCCAGTGTCTTCAGGACGCTGTCAGGCTGGGCAGGCTTGGTGGTGCGTCTGGGAGGACTGTGCTAAGGTGGAAGCCTGAACATGTGAGCACCAAGGTCACGTGAGCCAGCAAGTAGAGAAGGTAACCAGGACTCTTGACGGTGAAAGGGAAGGTGACCAGAACACATGCCTAAAAATGTGCATTGCAGATACGTAATCATCGCCAAATTTTCAAGAATAAATGGACAATTATCAAAATATACTTCTGTTTTATATTGACTCTTGATTGTTGTGTGGGATTGCTTGCATTTAGTAAAAGCCTTAGCAAATTGCTCTTAGACTTTCAAAGTAAATCTATCTGCCAGGTACTAAGATATTCAAGTAATTATGTGGCAACTCATGGTTCAGACAAAAGAAACTCCAGAAAGGAAAAAAAGCATTTAATATTTACTGTAAGTGTTTTCTGATTAGATATAGAGTTTTGCATAATTTTTTCCATGTATTACTTCACTCAGCCTTAACCAGACACTTCTCTTTGTAATGAACTATGACGGACACACAGACTTGTGACTTCTCAGGATGCTGAAAATGAGTGATAGCCAAGTGCTCAGCCCTAAACAAGACACTTACACCACCCCTTCTAAGGCTAAGGGACCGCTGGGGAAGGTGAGCAAAAGAATGTTAAGAGCTAAAAGGTATTGAGAAGGGCTACAAAATGCAGTCTTCCCAGCATGCCACAGCCAGTGCTGTCCAGCAGCTATAGTATCCTGCACTGGCACATCATCAATCATGACTGTCAGGGAAAGACTCACAAGACTATACTCACCTTCCTGAACACCGGCTAATGGATCCTGGCGGAGAAGAATCAGTCCAAGTCTTCCCTTATGTATCCCCAAGTGAGCCCAGCAGGTTCCAAGAGATAATTCAAAACCCGTGTTTCTACAACCATGGTTATAAGGATGGCCCTGGTTATGCTCAGTGGGTGACAAAGTAAAACACAGACATGAACGCGTGAGGATGCCTTGTAAGGAGGAGGTGGGTTAACTGTGGGAGTGACATGGAAGAAGGGGGGCGGGGGCTGGTGGTGGCGGTGGCAGCAGCGGTGGCAAAAATAATCAGAAAGTATTGCATACAGGTGTGAAATAGCCAAAAGAGAAAATTAATAAAAATTATTTTTATTGATTATGCTTTGAGACCACTCAGAAAGCTTTGAAAGTCCACCCAGATCATCTGCTCAATCTGACTCAAATTCCACGCTGGGCTGCAGAAGTTCCCCATATTCCCCCTCAGGGGATGTACAATCAAAACCGATGGACACCGATCTACTCTACGGCCGTGACTTCTTTCATAAGACCTTTACAATATGATCTCACTACTCCAGTTAACTCAGCCTGACATTAGTCTTCGAAACCATGTAAAGATAGCTGACTATATACCAACGATGGTTAACAAGGATGGGGCAACTGAGTCATGAAATGAAAGGCCGCCATTCTTTAATAAAATGTGACTGCAGATACTAAAAGTTAGTTCCATAATTGGGGATTTTTTTTAGAAAACAGATGTTGGCAGGCGTCATGGGTGATGTTACTGACTACAGTGACATTCCCCCTTCAGGGTACAGGCAGTCCTTTCTGGCATGCTTTGTCTTTCCTGGAAGATGTTCCACACATGAGAAAAAGCGGCACAGAACTGGAGTTCGGAGTGAGACTCTGAAGTCAGACATTCTGAGATCGAATTGGACTACGCCCTTCTCATAGCTGTGGAATTACTGGCACCACTTTCCTAATAATAATAATAATAATAATAATAATAATAATATGCAAAAGGAGCTAATTAAGAGATTCACCTGAGTTAATATGAATGAAAGCACTTCAGACAGTGCCTAGCCCATAGGAAGGGTTACATGTGTGTGCTGATATTATGAACCATGAAACTTAGGAAGAATTGAATGCTAGAAAAAAATGTTTTTCTCTGACAAGACTTTTTTCTCTCAATGATGCATCAGTTTACCAACAAGGGTTTAGTTAATATGCAAAGGTCATTCATACAGTTAATTCTTGGCTTTAGAAAGTATATGAAAAAAATCAATAAATATGCAATTAAAAAGAAAAGGAATTAGAGTTTTCATATTTATGTTGCCATCTCTCTTTGGAGCCTTCTTGATACAGGCTCATTGGTACTGTAATCAATAAAAGACAGGATTTGAAGATCACTCCTCCCAAGAAATGGGAAGCAAGCAGGGGAAAGGTCATTTAAGTTTTCTACAGTACAAAAGACAGTTAAAGTCTAATGAAATATTTAGTTGCATGAAAGCGATTCTAAAATTGCTTTAGTTATAACAAGCTGAAGGTTTTCTCTTTGGTGTGGGACAAGTTCCCATCCCATCTGCATTCACATGGTTTATATTGTCCTTACCTAATGAGATAGAGAATATCTCCTAAACATTGATGCATCCGGGGTGCGCTTCACTCAGCATGAAGGTCTGAGACATCAAGGGTACCTTGAGCATCCTCAGATTCCAACAGCCGGTCAGACAAATTAGCACCTTCTCAACCAAGGGGAAAATTGAGCTGCACATTTCTCCCTGGCAAGGGAAAAAGAATGGAGGCGAAAATCGCTCTAGTTAACACTTCCTCTGTGAAGACAAGTTCGGAAAGCCGCATCATCACTGCCGGCTCTCGCTGACCTCCTGATTTGTAATTCATTGGTTTTAAATGATCCTTGACAGCCAGGATCTTCTGTCAACACCTATGTGCTTACGGCAGAGGGTGGACACTGTCTGTTTCTCCCCATGTGTAGTTGACCAGCTAGTCTTAAAGAATAAGATGAAAATCAATAATAATCTGTAAATCAGATAGCTTCATATGTTATACAGGGTAGAGTTTTAAAAAAATCATTCCAACACTCTATTTTCTTATTTTTATTTATTTTTTTCTGTCTTTTATGATCTCAAAAACTGTTACACAACTGAACAACCGATATGTGAAATAGTGTTCCACATTATCTGTTTTTAGGGACATGAAAATCAAAACCATAATGAAATCTAATATTCCTCCTGTGTGGTTTATACCATACAATGATTGATTAGAAAATAAACATCTTCCCTGGTTTGGGATATTTTTCTTTTTACTTTTATATTTAATTAAGAAATTTTTATTCATTCTGCATACCAACAACAGATGCCCCCTCACCCCTCCTCCTGCTCCCCCCCTAGTCTCCCCCTTCAAACCACTCCCCACCCCCTCCTCCAGAAAGGTCATTCCAACATTTTAAAATATTGGTTGAGTCCAGGTTGGCGGCTGAGCTACCTCCTTTTTTTGTTTTTTGTTTTTTGTTTTTGTTTTTAGCTACCTACATGATAGAGGAGTGCCTGGGGCAGATTTAAAGCTTCTGCAGAAAGATGCAGTCTTAGAATTCCATGGAAATTTACCACATTTGTGATGCCTTCCTTTTTCCTCCATATTGCTTCTAAATGCTGAAATAAAATACATGAAAAGAAAAAATGTCCTAAAAAGTAGCCTGTTGCAGTCATTGTCCAGAAGAGCAGATTTTTGTCTTTCTAGTCCTCTGAGTGAACTTCTTATTGATTCACCTTAGGAACCTAAACCAGGTGTTATGCAGAAAACAAAATATTAAAGATGACCTGAGCAAATGGACTCACTATTCAAATACTCTAAATGACTAGTCGTAATACTCTTAAAAAGAAAGCTTAAATGTGGATTGAAGATTTTACATTTTGAACTTGTAATTCAGGTAACGTCAACATTTCCTTGATTACCACTTTATGCTAGCAATTGTTCTAAAGTTTTTGTTTGTTTTTGTTTTAACTTAGAAACTCCTCTTCTGGGGTTGGAAAAATGGCTCAGCATTTAAGAGCGCTTTCTGTTCCTTGCAGAGAACAGTGGTTTGATTCCCTGTGTGGTGACTCACAGCTTCATGTAACTGCAGCTCCAGGGGAATCTAATACTCTCCCTTCTGACCTCTGCAGATACCTGCACTCATGTGCACATATACACAGAGAGACACCTGTACACACACATACACATAAATAACAATAAAATAAAATATGAATATAAAAATACTCCATTCCATCACAGTAACACTGTAGAATCAGTCTTACACTACTCTGAAGGAGGAACCAAATTCTGTTGAAGAACAGTAACACATCAAAACTCATGCATATAGCAAGTTCCTGAGCCGAGGTCCCATCACTGTCCCACTGAGGTCTTCTAACCAGGAACCCAGACATTCTCCATGGTGTCCTTCTCAGAAGCATGTAGAATAGTCAAGCGTTCGCTCGCTGCAAAGAAAGACAGTCCTGGATCCGAGTCTCAATTGGAAACTCGTTAACCACAGGAGAGAGCTAACCTCAGGTGCCTGTGTCCTCCTCACAGAACAGTGAAAACAGCTGCCCGGAAGGACCAAGGACAGCACTCTAACTGAAGGACTCCGTGTATGCCAAACGTGAAATTAAAAAGCCGCTGGACTTAACGCATTGCCACCAGTCTGGGCTAAGTAGGTATTTGTGAAGGAAATGAGTATGAAATGGCCTGGCATACGCTAGGACTCAATAAGTGACAATCATTGTCATGGGAAGGACTGAATTTTCTTTCCGTGTCATGCCTTCAAAATTATCATGTCCTTATAATGAATAACTCAGAGATTTCCAACTGATGTTTTCTCTAGAAAAGAGTCTTAAACAGAAATAAATTCTCATTCTCAACGCTGAAAAGTGGAAGTAGGATTGAAGAAATTATCAGCCCCGTGGTGTGACAGTGATGAGGAGGCTACTTTGGAATATGTTAGTCCAAATAGTATTCTGAATGCTGTTAACAAGAGAAGATTTGTAGAAAAACTGATTCCCAGATACTGGAAAAATAATTGGGAAAGAATAGCTTAAGCAATCGGCCCTCTAAATCATTTAACAGAAACACAGGCTGATTGTGACCAACACGCTCATGATTCATTCATCAGCCTGCCTTTCCCTGACCTTGTTATGGCCTGAGAATACAGCAGGAAGATGCAGTCCCCTTGCCCAGTTATCCAATAATCCAGCAGAGCGGCAAGAGTTCAGTGCACTGTGGCGAGCCTAGAGGATGTGGAAAGGTATCCCGCAGTAAGTAGCGTCTACACTGAACTGCTTAAGTGAGGAACTTCAAGGAAACGAGCTAGACACTGACTTGCTAGCAGGCAAGGAGAATTTAGCCTGAGAAGTTAGAAGCAAAGAAGTTCAGCTGTGCATGCAGCTGCACAGAAACTACACAGAAACCGAAAACCAAAGACTGTCTCTGGAGAGTTGGACAAAGCTGAGCTTAACCAGCTTAACAAAATACACACAGACAGAGGCACATACACATACAGACACACAGACACACAGAGACACATGCACACACAGAGACATACATGTACATACACATACATACACACATATACAACCACCACAGACACATAAACACACAGAGAGACATAAATGTACACACACAGAGACATACATGTATACAACACAGAGAGAGATACATACACAAACATATACACAGACACACAGAGACACATGCACACACAGAGACATACATGTACATACACATACATACACACATATACAACCGCCACAGACACATAAACACACAGAGAGACATACATGTATACACACACAGAGAGAGATACATACATGTACATACACACAGACATACATACAAACACACACAGACACGTATACAAACACCACAGACACATAAACACACACAGAAACATACATGTACACACGGAGAGAGACACACACACATACGCAGACACACATACAAACACACACAGACACATACACACAAAGACATACATGTATACACACAGAGAAATACATACATGTACATACACACATACACAGACACATATACAAACACATACAGACACACATACACACACAAAAACATACATGTATACACACAGAGAGATACACACAACACGCAGGCACATACACACATACTTCTCTGGGTAAGTTTGAGCCAGTTGTCTTGAAGCTGTTTTTGGATGTTGGATCATCTGGGCCTTTCAGGGGGATTTTCTTGATCAAACCATATTAGCCTGGAAGCAATCCTCAAGTTCTCATCTTCTGTGGAAACAAAAGCAGAACCTCTTTTCCAAAGTAACATATCCTTGGACATAAACTTTGAAGTCCAGATACCTTTAAAATATATGTATATATTGGCTTAACTCAACAGCAACTGGTTCAGAGAATACAGCATCATAGACTACTCCAGTCAGGACTTGACCATAATTCTTAATTTCCCAGGACCCCCTTTAGATTGCCAGTGCCTTCATCCAGCAGGAAGTAGCATGAGAAGCTATGCCCAAATTCCCAAAATACTGTCTATGAATGTTTATTTTTATTTAAAGCAGGTAGATTATAAATGCAATCTCTTTATAAAGAAGAAAAGGGGATGGAGATATGATAGGATAAAGAGTAACAACTTGTTTAAAATGTTTTACATTTTTAGTTTATTGATACAAATTTAGAGTTGATTTTGTTATACTATATATATATATTTCTACTTTCATTTAAGGTATTATGTTTATGTAACTCATTTAAATTGTAATGGATAATTAAGAAATACAGATTAATAATTAGTCTTCTATAGTTATGTTTTCTAGGTACACATAGATATAATTCAATTAGGTATATATAATTCAATCTTCAAATACTTCAAACACCTACAGAATATGACATTTAAAATTTTTTAAAAACTTAGACCTTCTGGAGAGTAAGACACATCTGCCCTTGGCAAGACCGATTTACTTCAAAGAGAAAGATGGGCATTGAGGACATTACGTATGGAGTTTATCTTCTTGGCAAAAAATAGCCATTTGGGCAGGAAATGATTCTTGCCTGGACTGCTTAACAAAATGTCATATGAACTGGACATGCAGGACCCATAGGAAGGTGAACTTCACAAGGCAAGATGGTCCTTCAGGTTCCTGCTTCCCAGAAGAAACTGCCAGACATTCTACAGGACACAGAGAAAAAAATGACTGAGAGACTAGGCTTATGGGCTGAAGATGGATGACCCAACATTATAGAGGAACTTTGGATGACTGTCCAGGCAGGCTGCTGTCTCTGTCATTCTAGATTTTTGGAAGTGGCTTACAATGTTCTTCCTATTTACTTAGATAATATTATATCCTTCTGAGGTCTTTGATGTAGTTGAAGACTAGATAATTATAATTTTCCTTGGTTATGATAAAAGATAAGTTAGATATGAAACTTTAGACTTATAAATATAGCATAGATAGAATATTTTCTTTAATTTTGCCAAATACATATAGACTAGATATTGTGACTGCAATTCTTGCTAGATAACTCTTTTGTTATATATACTTTTACTATGTTGAAGTTAAAACCTTCCTTTTGAGTAGAAAGAAAGGGGGAAATGATGGGGCTGTCATTCTGTATGCTGTGAATATATGTTGCTCTGATTGGTTGATAAATAAAACTGACCAATGGTGAGGCAGAATAAGGTTAGGCAGGACATTTCTAACTAGAGAGAAAGGAACGAGAAAGATAGAGCAGAGGAGATGCTACCAGCCACTGCCATGAGAAGCAAGATGTAAAGATACTGGTATGCCACAAGCCACATGGCAAAGTACAGATTTATGGAAATGGGTTAATTTAAGATGTAAGATGCTAGCTAGCAAGAATGCTGAGCCATTAGGCCATACCATACAGTTCATAATTAATATAAGCCTCTGTGTGTTCATTTGGGTCTGAGCGGCTGCAGGACCTCGGACAGGACCAGGAAAACTTCAGCTACATCATTGTTTTACTGATGTGTGGGGAGAGGGACTTACAGCTGGGTAACAGTTTATAGCATGGGGTGGAACCAGGAAATTTTATGCTCTTTACTTAGATAACGCCTCTAAAATCATAACCAAGTCACTCAAGCACCATAAAGTATAAGCATCATCCATTCACACATCCTAGAGGCAGAGGATGAAAACATCCAAGATTGAAGTGTGTTCCCAGCCTTGGCTCCCAATTTGGAAACGATGTGGCCGTCCCCCAGAGGATCTGGGGACCACTCTCCTCAGCAAGTGGTGAATAGGCTAAGCTGGGGAATGAAGGAAATCTTCCCTGAGAAGTGTTGGTCACAGTATAAAGAGTAAGTTGGTGTTAAATGAAAATACGGCAAAGGGGTGGTGGTGATTCCCAAACACAGAGAGCAAAAAAAAATGCAAAGTTCTAGGGTATGTGGGTGTTCTCTGACTCTGAGAGGAGATGGGAGCTCAGAGAACAAAATACAAAATTTCTAGAAAACACTGGAGACCCAAGGAT
This sequence comes from Peromyscus maniculatus bairdii, assembly GCF_049852395.1. Lineage (NCBI taxonomy): Eukaryota > Metazoa > Chordata > Mammalia > Rodentia > Cricetidae > Peromyscus > Peromyscus maniculatus. The sequence continues at coordinate 46,931,739 of NC_134862.1, read as the reverse complement.
TGATAAGTGCCTGGCTCCTGAGACACCTGTTCCCTGGGATCCAGGAAACACTGGCCTTCATACCTTGTCTCCCACTGTTAGAACTATTTTTCTTCCCACTCAGTATCCCAGATGGCTGTTTGCTTTCAAGCTGTTGCAATGTTAAAAGACTGAAGCATCATTGAAACATCCAGCATGCTTGTGGAAGCCATAAGGAAGGGGCTGGGCACCCATCTCCTGAGAAGCTGCCGGGGGCATCTCGCCTCCAGCTCCAAGACCCAGACACCAGCAAACAAGTAAGATTTCTCAGGTATTTATCCATATGTTTTTCCAGCATTTCCTCTTTTCCTTCAAGCTGTTGGGATTCTTCTATGAGAGACAGCACAGAAAAGGAAACCTGAGAAAGTATATACCGTCTGAATATGTTTATCTTTAAGGAAGCCTAAAAATCTAGCATTTGGATGACTGAATTCAATTTTAAATAAGTGAGTAAAATTTAAAAATTAGTTCCACATATTCCAAGGGTTCCATAGTTATAAGTGACTACAGGTTGGCTATATCAGAGGGCTCACATATGTGACATTTCCGTGATCACACAAGCCACACTGGAAGGTCCTAGACGAGATCAGAGTCAAATAAGAGTGATACACACAGGTGAGAACAAGGCTTTCTCCGGTAAACCACCAGTGCAAAGCACCAAAACTAAGGAACTGGAGTGTAAATTCCATCACTCTGGAAGCTATGGGAAGGCTTATTCTCAAAGTACACCTTAAAGCTAAAGAGGGAATCCTTCAAGGTCTGTATTTGAATTCTGAGAGTCTGATGGAGCCAACAGCCTAGGATCACTTTTGGCAACCTGAAGAGTCTGAAGATGAATAAGGGACAGAGAAAACACAGCTTTGCAGTCTTGGCCCAAGGACATCTCATAGCATACAGCACTGAGCGCAATGAAGGCTGATACAGAGTCCTTGGTCATTGTACCTCTACTTCACTGTGGAAAAACGCAGTCACAAGGACTCCCTTGACCCCATAAACTTCCATCATAAGGGCATTTCCTAAAAGCCAATGACTATGTGGTATTTATCCAGAAAATTGTCCATTTCTTCCTGGTTTTCCATTTTTGTGGAGTACAGGTTTTTGAAGTATGATCTGATGATTCTCTGGATTTCCTCATTGTCTGTTGTTATATCTCCCTTTTCATTTCTGATTTTGTTAATTTGGGTGATCTCTCTTTGCCTTTTGGTTAATTTGGCTAGGGGTTTGTCTATCTTGTTGATTTTTTCAAAGAACCAACTCTTTGTTTCATTGATTTTTTTTTGTATTGTTCTCTTGTTTTCTATTTCATTGATTTCAGCCCTCAATTTGATTATTTCCTGGAGTCTATTTCTCTTGGGTGAGTTTGTTTCTTTTTGTTCAAGAGCTTTCAGTTGTGCTGCTAATTCATTGATATGGGATTGCTCCATCTTCTTTATGTGTGCGTTTACAGCTATGAATTTTCCTCTTAGCACTGTTTTCATAAAGACCTGAACATAAATCCAGTTACACTAAACTTAATAGAAAATAAAGTAGGAAGCACTCTTGAATGCATTGGCACCAGAGACCATTTCCTAAATAAAACACCAACAGCACAGACCCTGAGCACAACAATTAATAAATGGGACCTCTCGAAATTGAGAAGCTTTTGCAGGGCAAAAGACACAGTCAATAAGACAAAAAGACAGCCAACAGAATGGGAAAAGATCTTCACCAAACCCACATCTGACAGAGGATTGATCTCCACAGTATATAAAGAACTCAAGAAACTAGACATCAAAATACTGAACAGTCCAATTAAAAAATGGGCTAAAGAGCTAAACAGAGCATTCACAAAACAAGAATCACAAATGACTGAAAGACATTTAAAGAAATGCTCAACATACTTAATCATCAGAGAAATGCAAATCAAAACGACTCTGAGATACCACCTTACACCTGTCAGAATGGCTACGATCAAAAACACCAATGTGGAGCAAAGGGAACACTCCTCCATTGTTGGTGGGAATGTAAACTTGTACAACCACTGTGGAAATCAGTATGGCGGTTTCTCAGAAAATTAGGAATCAAACTACCTCAAGACCCAGCCATCCCACTCTTGGGCATATACCCAAGGAATGCTGATTCATACCATAAAGATACATGCTCAGCTATGTTCATAGCAGCACTATTTGTAATAGCCAGAACCTGGAAACAACCTAGATGCCTGTCAATGGAAGAATGGATGAAAAAAATGTGGTACATATACACAATGGAGTACTACTCAGCAGAGAAAAACAATGAAGGCATGAAATTTGCAGGTAAATGGATGGAACTAGAAAAAAATCATCCTGAGTGAGGTAACCCAAGCTCAGAAAGACAGTCATGGTATGTACTCACTCATAAGTGGATTCTAGATATAAAATAAAGAACAATCAGACCACAACCCATAGAACCATGGAGGCTATATATATAGCATGGAGGTCCCTAGGACAACTGTGGCTTATAATAAATTTCGGTTTACTCAATTATTGAAAAAAAATAGCCAAACGAATGGAAACACATGAACTATGAACCAAAGGCTGAGGAGTCCCCAGCTGGATCAGGCCCTCTGAATAGGTGAGACACTTGATTGGCTTGATCTGTTTGGGAGGCAACTAGGCAGTGGGACCGAGTCCTGTGCTCATTGCATGAGTTGGCTGTTTGAAACCTGGAGCTTATGCAGGGACGCTTGGCTCAGTCTGGGAGGAAGGGACTGGACCTGACTGGACTGAGTCTACCAGGTTGATCACAGTCCTCGGGGGAGGCTTTGCCCTGGAGGAGGTGGAAATGGGGGGTAGGCTGGGGGTAAGGGGAGGGGGTGGGAGGGGAGAGAACAGGGGAACCCGTGACTAATATGTAGAACTGAATGGTATTGTAAAATAAAATAAAAGGGGGGGAAATAAAACTGGGCTGGAGAGAAGATGGCTCAGCAGTTAAGTGCACTGACTGCTCTTCCAGAGGACCTGAGTTCAATTCCCAGCAACCACATGGTGGCTCACAACCACCTGTATTGAGATCCAGTGCCCTCTTCTGGCTTGAAGGCATACATGCAGGCAGAATACTGTACACACAATAAATACATTTTTAAAAAGCCAATGATTCTTGCTCATATAAACCCTCCTCTTTCTCGCTAATTAGACTCCCAGCGCTCCACCCGGGGCCTAGCCATGGATGTCTGCATCCAGATTCCTCAGTACTTGGATGGGATCTGGAGGTGGTAGGAAAGGGGGGTGGGCTGGGGGGACGGGGAGGGGGGCAGGAAGGGGGAGAACAAGGAAATCTGTGGCTATTATGTAGAACTGAATAGTATTGTAAAATAAAATAAATAAAAAAAAGCCAATGAGTGTAGTGCTAGCCTAGAACACCATCCTGAGGCTGTTCCCCACAAAGCTGAAAAGAGCTGGCCCAAGAAGAAGTCATCTCATTTAAATATTAATTAATAAAAATAATAGAACAGGTACAGAGCTGCCCAGAGAGGCTACAGAAAAGCAAAGAAGGAAAGACATAGAAAAACAAACTTTACTAAAAGAAAATTTACCAGAAACATATGGCCAACAAAACTGAAAAGTCTACACTTCCAAAACCAAAATATGTACACTTCCATACAAGTGAAATGGGGCAGGGTAGGCAGGTCAGCAGTTAGGAGTGTTGAACTGAGTTCGCTTCCTGGCATCCATGCCAGGTGGTTCACAACCTCCTGTAACTCTAGCTCAGGGGATGCAATGCCTTCCACAGGTATCTACACACATGTGGCATGCACTCACGGAGAGACCTGGATGTGCACACACACACAATTAAAAATATTTAAATCTTTAATGCAAAAGCTAAAAACCAGGATAAAACAAAAGAAGTTCTTATAATAAGAATCACAGTGGGGAACAAAGAAGATGGAACAAGAAGATGGAACACGAGTGTTAGAACTCAGGGGGAAAAATCAGGTGAACAAAAGCCATAATTGAAACAAACAAAATGTGCACTGTATAAAACAGGTCACAGAGAGGGCAAACTCTCTTTAAACTTTTTTTTCAATTTTTATTTTATGTGTATAAGTGTTTTTCCTACATGTATGTATATGTACCGTGTGTGTGCCTGGTGCTGTGGAGGTCAGAAGATAGCATGGATCCCTGAAATTGAGGTTATAAACAATTGTGAGCTGCCCACTTTGGGTGCTGGGAACTGAACCTGGGTCCCGTGGAAGAGCAAGCGCTCTTTGCTGCTGAGCTACCTCACCAGTCCCTGCCCAGGTCAGGATATTTTTTTAAGTGAGAAAAACCAGATCTAGTGTGCCAAGTGCTTAGCATACACAAGGTCTGTGTTTCCATCCCCAGAGTGTGTGTGTGTGTATGTGTGTGTCTGTGCGCATGAGTGTGCACACGTGTGTGTGCACAATGTGAAAGCTTACATGATGGAATATTGCCCCGCCATCTGAAAACCGTGTTAGGTGGAGAGCACTGGCCTAGCTTCAGTCCTCAGCAGCAGTGCCACTAGCAAAACATGTGAGTACAACAAAACAGAAATGATGAAATAATAATGAACAATAGAAATAAGAAAAATAAAAGACAAAAAAAGATAAGTTATTCATAGCTGGTGCCAAAAAGAGAGAGAGAGAGAGAGAGAGAGAGAGAGAGAGAGAGAGAGAGAGAGAGAGAGAGAGAGAGAATAAGACAAAAAGGAATGAGCTAAAAGTTTTTCTGTAATCCCTGCCTGCCAGTGGTCGAGACAAATCTCCCCCACTCGCATCCCCCAAGTAAACAAAATACAAATAGACTGGATATTGTAACTGTAATTCTTGCTTGATAACTGTTAAAATATGTAATTTTACTATGTTAAAGTTAAAACCTTCCTTTTTGATTAGACAAAAAAGGGGAGGTGCTGTGGTCTATTCTGTCTGTATGCTGTGAATGTGTTTTGCTCTGATTAATTGATAAATAAAATATTGATTGGCCAGTAGCCAGGCAGGAAGTATAGGCAGGATAAGCTGTGGTGATATTTTATTTGTACTGAAATGTGATTTTAATTTTATGTTAATAAATAAAGTTGCCCTGGGGTCAGAGCTATTAGAGCCATAGCAAGAGCATGGTGGTTAGAAGAGCTAGGTAGATTTCTGTGTGTTCAGGGATACAGCCAGTATTGGAGACATACGCCTTTAAGACCTGGAGGGCGGTACTTACAGGCAGTGATGAGGCAGTCATGTGGTTGGGTTTACAACCAATGAGAAGGCAGAACAAAAAGATTATTTAAACAGAGACACAGGAAGTACCTCCCTCTCTCGGGGAAGCTAGGAGCACTGCAGGAGGTAAGATTTTATCTCTGAGCTCTGACCTCTCGGCTTTTCTCTTTTACCTTGGCTCTGTGTTTCTTATTTTAATAATACGATTGGTTACATCTACAATAAGCAGACAAGTAGAATTCTGGGAAGAGGAAGGCTGAGTCAGGAGACACCAGCCCACCATCCAGGGAGCAGCATGTAATGGCACACAGGTAAAGCCATGGAACATGTGGCGACATATAGATTAACAGAAATGGGCTGAATTTAAGTGTAAGAGCTAGTCAGTGGAAGGCCTCAGCTAATGGCCAAGTAGTTTTAATTAATATAAGCTTCTGGGCGATTATTTTATAAGCGGCTGCAGGGCCCAAGGAGCAGGGCAGGACTGGAGAAAATTTCAGCTTCAAGGGAAGAGCAAAGAGACAAAACTTGCCTTATGTCTAAGAAAGCTATTATTTAAGAGCATCAGTGTCTTTTTGATAAAAACATCAGTAGCAAGTGGCTTTTCAAGTACGTCTAGAGTGTCAGACAATGAGACTGCTGCTCATTCCCAGGGTCCTTTTGTGTATTCTGCCTGACTTCTAGTGGCCAGCATCTGTGATGCCATCTCCACGACTGAGGACATTGCTCCTAACCTCAGAGACTGCTTGTATTAAAACAGGTCAAAATACCAAAAGATGGGTATTCATTATTATGAATGTACTTTATTATCATGAGGGGTAGTATTTCTATGTTAATGAGCATGTATGTGATTAATATAAAAATTAGGGAGCAATCCCACACCGGGCTACATGACGAACGGCGGGACTGGCACTGCTAACTGACTCTAGATCGATTACCGATGGTCTATGAGAGGAATCTTTGGACAAGGCTATGACAGGTCTTTGGAGAAAAAGCTCCTTCAGGACCAGGGATCCAGCAAGGACAGAGTCTCCAGGGGCCCAGCTCCAGCCATCTGGCAGGGTTATAAAGAGATGGGAGCTTCACACCGTCTGCTTCTAAGCTGACTGTGACCATGCTTGCTCCTCACAAGGGCAGAGAAGACAGTGCTCCCCAGGCATTTGGGGGCTTTAGTAGATGCAGCAGTGGAACAAATCAATCATGGTTCTATCAGGATGTACACATCATAAGGAGGTGACTGCTGTCGTTAACAGTGAATGATATTCCTTAAAACTGCGAAGTTGAGAGCTTTTTAAAGTGTTCTTATCACAAAAACAAGTATGTGAGCTATCGCATATGATGGAGTCGTCTCACAATGTGCACAAACTTCAAAACATCATATTATATGCTGACTAGTTGGGTTTCTCTAATGAACAGGACTGGGAGGATGATATCTCTCTCACTCACATGGGATTTATTAGAGTAGCTTACAGAATGCGGTCTGAGTAGTCCAACAATGGCTGTCTTCTGATGGAAGAGCCAAGAATTGGGCAGATGTTGAGTCCATGATACCAATGTCTCAGCAGTTGCAATCTGGTGCTGGAGTCTCAGGGAAGTCCTAGAGAGCCACTGCTCTTCAGACTATGTTGGAATCCCAACAGCAGGTTCTGATTCCAGTGAAGGTATGCCTCAACAGCAGGATGGATGAACTTGCCAGCAAGTAGGCAAAAAGCCAACTTTCCTTTTCTAAGTCCTTTTATGTGGACTGCCATCAGAAGGTGTGGTCCAGACTTAGGGTAGGTCTTCCCACCTCAACTGTTCTGGTCGACAAAATTCTTCATTGGTGTGCCCAGCTACTTGGGTTTTAATTGATTCCAAATGTAACCAAGTTGACCATCAAGATTAGCCACCACAATATACCATAAATACACACATTTTCTGTCTATTTAAAAAAGAATCTTTTTTAAATAAAAATAATCTTTTTAAGAAACAGAAATAGTAGGGGCTGGAGAGATGGCTCAGGGAATTAAAAGCACTTGGTACTCTTCCAGAGGACCCAAGTTCAATTCCCAGCACCCACATTCCAGCTCCAGGAGTTCCAACATTGCTGGTCTCTTCAGACACCCGCACTCAAATACACATAAGCAAATGCACACAGGTGCAGGTGAGCATACACACACACACACACACACACACACACACACACACACACACACAAATAATAAAACAAAATGGAAAAAATAATACAGCATGAAGGGTTCTTTTATTGGAGCAAAGACAGTCTCACAAACCATGAAGAGAAATCAGAAAGGCCAACAGCTACATATACATGCCTGGTTGGCTATAAAGTTAGCTTTACTGAACAGTGTGAGAGAATGGTGTCTCTAACCCATGAGGCTGGGTCAAACAGGCAGTTGTATGCAAAACACTTAAAAGTTGACAGAACAAGCGGGTGGCGGTGGCTCACACTTTTAAACCCAGCACTCGGGAGGCAGAGGCAAGCATATCTCTGTGAGTTCGAGGAGAGCCTGGTCTACAAAGCAAGTTCCAGGAAAGGCACAAAGCTACACAGAGAAACCCTGTCTTGAAAAAAACCCCAAAAATAAAAATAAATAAAAAATAAAAAGTTGACAGAACAGCTAACAGTATGTTTTTAAACAGTGATTTCAAGTGAGTTGTAAATACTCATTCAAAGGACAAAACTGTGAAGTTTAAAATAAAATGTAGATTTTTAAGTGGGAAAGTTTAGAAAAAGAAAAACTAGAGCACAGGAATCCCAGTGCCAAGGGAAACTGGGTAAGTGATAGAACCTAATAGCATCTGTTTGTTCTTTCAAAACTGTATTTTCAAAGTATAAAGACTGATCCTAAAGTTTGGAAAGATGTTTACAAAAACACAAGCAGTTTCAAAGGTTTGTATTCAGAATATTTAAATAAAAGTTTAAAATCTGGAAGAAAGAGTCCTGGGAGGTGGTTCAGTGGATAGAGCAGTTGCTCTGCAGCATGGAGAACAGACGTCAGATGCCCAGAATCCATATCAAAACCAGGCAGACTGGCGGCCACCAGCCATCACAGCTCTCCAGAGGCAGAGACAAGATGCCTAAGGCAAGCTGGCTAGCACGGCTCTCCAGGTACTGGAGAGCTCCCAGCTGCTAGGGAGACCATACCTCAATAAACAAGGTAGGTTATCAAGGAATATGCTTGATGTCAACCTCAGGCCTCTACAAGCATGCTTACACATGTGCACAATGCCCACACACTCAGGTGCCCAAATACAAATGGACACTCATACATGCACACATAGACATCACACATATGCACAGACAGAAATAGATAGGTAGGTAGGTAGGTAGGTAGGTAGGTAGGTAGATAGATAGATAGATGATAGGTAGGTAGGTAGATAGATAGATGATAGATAGATAGATAGATAGATAGATAGATAGATAGATAGATAGATAGATAGATAATAGGTAGGTAGGTAGACAGACAGACAGACAGACAGACAGACAGACAGACAGACAGATAGATAGATAGATAGATAGATAGATAGATAGATAGATAGATAGATTAGATAGATCTCAAATTTCAATTCACATAAAAACTTCACAACCGCCTAGGGAACTGGGGCCTAAACTCAAAATCAGATACCAACACAAGTCTAGCAGAATAGTTCAAATTTCTAACAAGAAATATGGAAGATGCCACACAAGAATGGCCTTCACACTTTGCTTATGGAAGTCTAAATAGGTGCAGATACTTCGTGAAGTCTTTTAGTTTGATTTACCTTATTGTCAAAATTCCATTCTTTAGACATGTCTAAAATGAGGGTCCGCAAAACAAGACTCTCGGGCCAAGTGCAGTCTCCAACCTATTTTTTGTCAATAGTTGTACTGAAACTCATCCACGGCCATTGATTTAATTACTGTGTGAAGGCATTTTCTCACAGCTTTGAAAAGTTGTGACAAAGACCTTATGACCTATAAAACCTGAAATATGAAACTGTCTTCTTGGATTGACATAATTATCAAAGGTGATTTTTGTGTTATAGGCTCATATGTTTGAATATATGATCTCTAGTTGGTGAAATTTGAGAGGATTAGGAGATGTGGCCTTGTTGGAAGAGGTGTGTGATGGGGGACAAGCTTTGAGATCTCAAAAGACTCATGTTATTCACAGTGTGTCCTCTGCCTCCTGCTTTTGGTTCGAGATGTGAACTCTCAGTTGTTCCCGCCATCATGCCTTTGCCCGGTCCTCATGGACTCTAACCCTCTGGAACCATAAGTCCAACTAAATGCTTTCTGTTTTTTAAATAAGTTGCCTTGGTCATGCTGTTTCATTACAGTAATAGAAAAGTAACTAATACACAAGTTAAATGGCATCTACATAGTCACACACACACACACACACACACACACACATGCATGTACACATGCACGCAGGCATGCACTCTCGTCCATACACCCACCTCCAATCCCCAGAAATCATGCAGATTCAACCAAGGGCAGACCATAATTCAGATGTGGAGTATTGAGACTAGGAACGTATTCTAAGTGTGGAGTGCTCTTGGTCTGTGACAAGAAAACGTAATTGATTACAGGAACCCTGAGGATATTTAGACAAGAAACATCAAACTTTCTCTTGAAACACACTATTAAAGCAGGACACACATTTGTAAGCAGTTGTGTACCTGGGGAGATACTGGGATTTCACTAACACGGCTTCAGTAAGCGTTAACAGAATGTGGTCTACTGCCTGGCTTGGGAGAGTTTCAGTAAAGATCACAGCTCCTGATTAATTAGGACCACCTACAGGGCTGGAAACCTTTTTGGATGATCAAAGACAAGGCACTCTTAACCCTGGAGATGTTGACAAGCTTTAGGCTTATTAGCATCAAATGACTTCCCACTGAGCACTTGATGTGCGTTCTCCTCTGCTCCACCAAGGCTGGGTTTACTAGTTTGTGAAGTGCGGTGCCTTACTTACATAAACAATAGACTAGATGTGGCATGGGGATTCGATGTGTGCCTGTATCATGTAGTATGAAAATACTTCTGCGATACTTCTTCCTGTTACAGGAGCTGTAAATGAAGATTCAAACATGCAACTCTGTTTTCTAACGGGCAGCAGAGCCTGCATGGACATCACAGGAAGTCATCTGCCCTTGTCCACGTCATAAACAACTCAAATCATGCCCCCCCACACACACACTATTCAACTTCAGGGAACTGAGAAAAATGTGCTGTGGGGATAATGAACCTCATATCGGTGACTTCCTGGAGTTGGGGGGGGGGTCTAGATTATATAAACAAACTGGGTGACACACAGGAAGAGCCGGTCCTTTAGTTCAGACAAACCTGGGCTCAACTCCCCAATACACCACTTAGCGGATCATGTGCCTCGGGAGTTGTGATTCCATCCATCAGTGTGCAAAATAGAGTTCTGGATACCAACATTTGGGGCATGAAGAAGAAAATGACCACAGGCCATAAACTGCCCGCCACATTTAGACCCTTAGTTCTTTATGCCTGTTACTACTAAGTAACACCTCTCAGAATTAGGTTTATGTTTTCAACAAAACCAAGCATTAAATCTCATATTGTGCAAGGTTTTGACATCCTGACGGAAGGAAGGAAGGGAGGGAGGGAGGGAGGGGGGGAGGGAGGAAGGTAGATCAGTGCTCAAAAAAAGGTAAAATAGTAATATTAAAATGACTCGGCGGGGCGGTGGTGGCGCACGCCTTTAATCCCAGCACTCGGGAGGCAGAGGCAGGTGGATCTCTGTGAGTTCGAGGCCAGCCTGGGCTACCAAGTGAGTTCCAGGAAAGGCGCAAAGCTACACAGAGAAACCCTGTCTTGAAAAACCAAAAAAAAAAAAAAAGACTCTATTTCCTTCAGCATACTAAATATTAAGATCTAATAGTCAACCAAATTTACTTTAATAAACATCTATGGAACACTAACATGCCAAGTGCAACACCATGAGGCCCTGAAGAGGTGCCCTCAGAGATGGAGGGAGATGCTCTTTCTGGCTTAAGGACTGTCAGGGTGAGCGCCACGTGACAGGATGCCCTGCCTCTGCCAGCACACAGCTGGGATACGACAATCCACCTATGACATAACTTACTGCAAGGGATGGCAGCAACGGTGTGTGTCTTGTTTGCTTCCCGTGATGTTAAGCGACTCTTGGGCCGCTGACACTTTGTAATGGAGAAACTAGAGTATGGGCAAGATAAAAAAGTGTAAGAAAAATGGTCACCCTGGGTATAAGAAGGGGAAAGCCGACTGTGCCCTCCAGCTAACCTTCCAGTTCAGGGACCCAGGGCTACGTCAAGGAAGGAATCTTGGGAATGAGGCCGGCAGAGCTGGCAAGCCTTCCTCCAGGCCCTGGAGCCAGCCAAGCCATGTGGCCAGACCTGCTTTCAGGATGTCAGCCCTCATTGGAGAAACTGGCCTGAGAAAGAGGGTGTCAAGGAAGTCTTGTTCTACTGAATTTTCATACACAATACCTCAGGTTAAATCTGCAGGGGTAGGATGTCTGAACACATCATAAGGAATCACATTATTATCTATCTCCCTAAAATTATATATAATGCATCTAAGCCTGTGTATACCTGCAGAGTTTAAATGTAATTTCCCCATTTGGACTGGCAATGCTCCCTACAAGAGACATAGCCTATCTAGTAAAAACCCCAGTACCAGGCACGAAACGCCCCCTTTTGAGTTATCAGTCAGAATTTTTCAAGAGAATCCCAACACATTATAGGCTCTTGCTGTTAGCTGTGGTTGCCTCCCAAGGTGAAAGGAAGCCCCTATTGCTGAAGACACCACACATTCCAGACATAGGACCTGGAGGATCCGATCTGGGTCTGACCTGAAGGCTTCCTCACTGAGAAGTGGCTTTCATGGTACCAGAAGGCCATGCAAGCTTCAAAGGGAGAGAAGCAACAACAATCCAGCTAATGATATGTATGAACTCAAATGACAACCAGCATGATGTAATATCCCTTACAGATGCACTCGTGGCACACACACCTCGGCAGTAACCAACAGCTCTCTACTCGGACTTCAGACACTCAACGAGATGGAGAGCATGCCTGCTGCTGGAAACAGTTAACTACCTGGAGCTGGTGAACTCATGGATCCTGGAGCAGAACCTACAACTACCGCTTTATGAAACCAGTGTAGTTCCTGACTACATTCTAAATATTTGTCCTCACACCCACGGATAGGCATACGTCTCGCCCTCATCAGCCAAGTGTCTACTTGCAATAGACAGAATCCATTACAGAAAACCACAACTGAGAAAAATGCAGAGAGCAGTGTGACATCCAGCTCCAACTAGTACATCTACAGCATACCTTCTGCACCTAAGGCTGGGGGTGGGGAGAGGTGATCATAGAGAAAAGGGTGGGAAAGAGCCAAAGGGACAGAAAGTGTGCCGTGAGATTCCATCTCACAGACATGTCAGAGAAGCTGTGCCCATGAAGACTCATCAACATGGCTGCCTAGACAAGAGCTGAGGAAGGACGACACCAGCAGACATGCTAACAAAGAAGGGGGGATTCTCACGGGGTCTCAACCCTAGACGAGAGCTACAGACAGCTAAGAAGTGCTGTGGATATCATTCTATATAAATAAAACACTGATGGCCAGTGACCAGACAGGAAGTGTAGGCGGGACAAGGAGAGAGGAGAATTGGGGAAACAGGAAGAAGGAGGGAGAGACACTGCAGCCACCGCCAGGACAAGCAACGTGTGAAGACGCCGGTAAGCCACCAGTCACGTGGCAAGGTATAGATTTATAAAAATGGGTTAATTAAGATATAAGAACAGTTAGCAAGAAGCCTGTCATGGCCATACAGTTTATAAGTGATATAAGCGTCTGAGTGATTATTTTTATATGTGGATTGTGGGACTGCTGGGCTTGGTGGAAGCTGGAGGGAAGCCCTCCAGCAACAAAGAAGTGCTGAGAGCAGGAGAAATAGTGCTTCCCGGGGAAGACCTCCCAAATGGTTTGTCCAACACCAAATGGTCAGCCCGGAAGTCATACACACGCAAGCAACATTATATGGACTGAGCAGGGTGTGTGTGCGTGCACACGTGTGTAAATGATTTTAAAAAATGGAGGCTGTGAGTGTTTGAAAGAGAAAGGTAGGGTACATAAGGAAGACTGGAGGGAGGAAAAGGAAAGGGGAAATAATGTAATTATACTTTAATTTTTTAAAAAAGCAAAACTCTCCATGGACCACAGAGGGCTTTGCTATTTGTTTGTTTGTCTGTTTGCAGGGTCTTACTATATAGCCCAGGCTGGCCTTGAATTTGAAATTCTCCTATCCTGTCCTGTCCTGGATCTTGCTCTATAGACCAGGCTGGGCTCAAACTCACATAGATTCGCCTGGCTCTGCCTCCTGAGTGCTGGGATTAAAGGCATGCACCACCACCACCCAGCGAAAGTAAAATTTTAAGCTAAATTTAAATTAAAACATGTATCATAATTTTAATTCTTCCAAAAGAAATGAACAGCAAAGACTGTATTGTATGATGGCTTGGTATGCATGTACTAGAATTGTAATTTTGAATATAAAAGATGTCATAAAACTAGAAGGGTTTTGATTGTCTTCATTAAATTGTCCAGTATCAACTCATATCACATTAGGTGTCCTCTTGGATAACACTACAATATGTCTAGATACACGTGTGCATTAGATATTTATTTGTAAAGCTTCTTCTGAACTTACACAATCTAACACAAAATTACTAGTAGACCGTCCTCAAGTTGCACTTTGGAAATATACTCTTTTTAGAAGTTGTAAACTATTCATAAAGGCTGAAAAAAAAAAAAACGTGCTGAAATTTGCATTGATGGATGTTTTCTTCTCCTCCGTCAGGAAACGATGTACTTGAAACTCATTATAGATCTTCATAGGAGCTGGCCTGAGCGTGCCTTGGGCTTTGAGCTCATCAGCTCAGACCAAGTTTACTGCATAATTCATATCTCTTGTGTCACATTTAATGTATAACATGTACTTCCTGTTAATTATGAAAATAAAAACACATCATGTATTCTAAGAGCATAATTACAAAATACTGCAAAACTTCCAAGTTTGGAGCTGATTAGCTGATTTCTCTTTAAAGCATGTAAAGCGGGCCCTATTGTCCCTGGCTTTCTCCAGATCGGTCTAACAATGCCTTCCCTTTTCCCTTCCACCTGACTCTGCAAAATGATATAGAGACTCTGGACCATAGGAAACAGGAAATAATAGAGACAGAGGAGTGACCAGCTTTATCATCTCGAAGCATTTAGACAAATAAATAAGATGAACTGAGACTCTCCAGGACACAACTGAGATGGCTCGCTGGATAGGGAGACCGGAGGAATTTCTGATTAATGGTAATTTTTCTCTTTGAGGGATGTAATTTTTTTAAATGTTCATACTTCATGGAAAAAAAAAAAACAAAATTCCATGAAGTCCCTCATTTTCTTCAGCCTCCAGGAGTCAGAAGCTCTCAGATAGCATCTCCCTTTAGGAAGAGGAAATATATCATATGATTAAAGTTACACGCACTTAGTAATCATAATTTGGCTACAGAAGACCTTGTAAGTATCCTGGAAGAGTCGTAAATCTTGAACTGCAAGCAAAGCGACAAATCCCGTTGCCACCTAAGCTTTCGCGCCTACAGGACACAGAGGCTCTGGCTGTAGGAAGAAGCCACCACTCCCCGGTCACTAACAGGCATGTTTAAAATGAGTTAGAGTCACGATAGATATTGCATATCTGTCATGGAGAGTCGCTGTACGCATTTTCCCCTGGTTCGCAGGAGAGAAACTTGAGGGCTCTGAACTTAGGTGTATCAGTTTGATTCACTGATTCAGAATATGAGCTGGACTGTCCGATCAGCCGTCCCCAGATACAACCTTTCCTAGAGGAGCTGAAGAGACAGAGTTGAGTTTGTTACCATCACCGTTTTGCCATCAAAAACCTCACAAAGTCATGGGCTTTGTTAATCTATACCAACAATCATAAATGTATTCATTTAATGGTTACCTAAAGTGCCACCAAAACCTAACAATTACGGGGACTGGAGTGATGGATGGTTCAGTGGGTAGGTAGGTATGGCTGCCATGCAAGCATTGGGGTGCTGAGTTTGAATTCTTAGCAACTACATAAATAAAAAGACAACATAGTTGTGTGTGTCTGAGACACCAACATTGGGGAGCAGCCCCCCCCCCCACCCCGAGAGCTTGCTGGTGGGCCAGCCAACCTATCCCTGTGTTTCAAAACACTAATGTGGGAAGAGATCAAAGAAAACTCAAGACATTCTGCTCTGGCCTCCACATGTACACCTACACTCGTACACACAAAACACCACACACACACACACACACACACACACACACACACACACACACCCCAAAGAAAAAAGAAAAACATCATGAAAGTGAAAAGAATAATTCCAATTGCTGAGCTGGTAAATGGGTTTCATCTGGCTGACAGCTTCCACTAGGCTAGAATTCGGCGTCTACCACACACATGAACTCAGCCAGAAGCACTAGCAACAATAGCTGTCACAATCGTTACATAAGTTCCCGTGAGTGACGAATGGGAACAGAACAGCAGTCTGCTTCATAATGGAAACATTCTGAATATTTTAATAACGACTTTCAGATCCACTTACAGACTCAGGCTTTCCTCATTAATGGCATACTTAAATATGTGTAGGACAAAGACACACGTTTTATGCTTACATGTATCAAGTATAGTTTTTTTAAAAAAAAAGAAAGAAAGAAAGAAAATACTGAAGATATTTTTAGATAAAATTAGTTTCCCAGCCGAAAAAAAAAATTGTTTTAAATCCCTTGAGTTCTGCTTCTTCCAATTGAAAACAAACTTTCCCACAGGGATTTGAGGAAGGTGAAGTGAAGTGAGGTAGGTGTATCCCATAAATGCTAACGCAACGTGAATGTGCTATTTTTAGAGCATAGTTTTACAAAGCCGGGTATGTGCTCTGTACCAGACACCGAGAATGTGCTGAAGTCAGGCGAGTTACGTTCTCAAGTCTAAGTGTCCCCACATCGAGCAGTTGCTGCTTCTCAGCAGTTACGACCGAGTGACATGGCAAATACAAGATGGGCAAGCCGAGCTACACGGGGAAAGAAACTGGTGCCCACAGTGACGAAGGCTTTGCGAGGCATGGAAAATATCAATCAACACACGCTAAAACGGAAAAAAAAAAAAATAAGTAGTAACTCTTTTAAATGATGTTTAAATTAATTGTTCAGTGCGATTAGATAGCAGAATTTAAACAGCTCCCCGGGTTTGTTTTGCAATGCGTACCTCTTTGGCTCAGACAGTTTGTATTTTCAAGTTATTTTGAAGTCCCCAATTAAGTTCTAACGGAGGCCGCAAACAAAAGCTCAATGTAGAACCCCCCCTGTAGCGCCCCCCCTCAGTTCTACCTCACTCAGTTACAGCTCTAACCCCCTCATTCATCAATAGAAAGCCCTGCCTTTGTCGTCCCACTGACGGGCCAGGAAATCTGAGTGCTTCCCGGAAGCATAATTGGAAACAGCGCCCCACTGCCAATGTTCCTGACCTGGACGAGCCAACTACCCATACGCCACCAGACCATGGTTTCCCCATCGGGCTCCCCAATGTAGGTTTGCCCTTCTAAGGACTCTCCACAGGTCTCCTCCCAACAGCTCCCCATCTCACTGGAAGAAGAGCTCTTCCTGTACCCCGTGCTGGAACAGGACCCTCTTGGCTCTCTTAACTTCATCTCTGCCTTACCTATCCTTGCCCTTCCTCAGATGCCCCAAGCACGCTGACACTTCAAGACACACCATGGCTATCCTGCTGCGTGGAAAATGCTTCCCAGAGTGCTCTTCTCCTCGTTTCTGACAAGTCTCTCTGAAATCTTATCCCCGAGGCCTTCTTGATCACTTTATATAAAATAGCAACAAGCAGGGTGTGATGGTGGGCACTTGTAATTCCAACACTTGAAAGGTAGAGTCACAGGATCCGAAGTTCAAGGTTAGCCTCAGCCACTCAGCCAGTTGGAGGATGACCTGGACTATGAGATTCTGTTTCAAAAATAAACAAACAAATAATCAGCTTGACCTGTGTTGGAGCCCACCGAGGTTTCCTATTGGCTTTACACAGCAGGGCTGCATAAGAGGATGATTGGACCACGGTCCTGGGTACCAGGTGTTTGGAAGGGTCTACACTTGGCTGTATCTAGTAGGGGGAAGTCTTTTTGCCTCACCCCTTGGCATTGTTATAAAAAAAAAAAAAAAAGCCCTTTTGAATAAAGTTCTGGGCTGGTGGGTTTTGACCCAGGCCCTCCCGAGGCTATCCTGTGTTTCTGTCTTTCCTCTCACTGTCTAGGTATCTCTTTCTATCTAAGTATTTCCGACTTCTCCCTGCTCAAGAGTACACTGATTGTAAAAGTGGGGTCTGGTCTCCCACAGCCCCGGCTTCACTTCTGTTCAGGCAATGATACCCTAACAAAAAGCATTTTAGGGGAGAAGTTTAGCTGACAGTTTCAGGGTTTCAGTCCTTTACCCCAGAGAAATGAAAAGAGCAGGAGCCTGAAGCAGCCGGTCACATCACATCCACAGTCAAGAGCAGAGAGAAATGAATGCATGCATGCTGGCTAGTGCTTAACTACCTTTCCCTACACTATACAGTCCAGAACTGGGGACAGCATTGCCCTAGCAGACTGGGTCTTCCCACATAGTTAATTCATCATCCCGACAATCTCCCGCAGGCCAAGCTGATATACACAAAGCCTCTGTCCTGTGTGACTCTAACAGTATTATATTGAAAATTAAAACTAACCATCATTAACCATCAGAGAGGGGGCAGCTGATTCTTCCTTTGTGAATGACTCTATTTTACTCTGTATCTCTCATCGACATTTATCCATACAGATATGTGTATGAATATATCTATACCTATATCCATAACGTGCTTGGCTACCACCTATTCCTCACCACTAGAATACAAGCTCCATATGGAACATATCTCTGTTCCACTCGCTGAGGTCTCCCTAGTTCTTCCTACAGTGTAGTACTCCATACATTTTTGTTAGAAGAGTGGATATGCTGTTCTGCCCCTTGAGAGAGTCCAGATTCTTTCTGCCTCCGGCCCCTCACATCCAGAATAACAAGCATTCTGAGAGCAGATACCAAATCCCCCTCATCTATCATTCATTTTCCTCTTCGTGTCCCATATGCCCAGGGCAGTCTCTGGAATATCTGACCATGGGGAAAAAGGCAGAAAACATAGTTTCACTGATCCTTTCACAATTTCAAAACATAGTATACAATAGAAATAGCCAGGTTATTTACACGTTTCCCCCAATTGCTGCATCTCTGGTTCACCTTCTGTTCCAATGATAAGGACAGAGTGACCAAGACATTCACACAAGAAAACCAACTGAAGCCATGAGTTCTCTGCTGCAGCCCAGAGCCCACCTGTCACCTTTCCATAGGAAAGTGCGTCTCAGAAGGGGACCAGAAGGAGAGTTCATGTGAACATGGACACCTGAGATCCGGAGCTTAGCTGTCCATCAGGAATATATCTTATTTTTCCTTACACACATCTGCACTAAGTCTTTTAACCTTAACACCGCATAAAACCTGGATGAACAGGGATTGTCCTGCTGCAAAGGGAAGGAGATTCCCACCCCGCTTTGGAATGTGCACTCGAGCTTGACACCTCCTTATCTCCAGACTCTTCAGTCACCGTGGGCTCTCACTACCACTGCTGTCCCACTGTTTTGACAGAGCTGACCTTAACTTTTAAAAACTTAGGGTAGTTTTGTCTCTTTTCTTATCGTTATACATAATACTCACTCTCATGTTTTGCTTGTTTTGCTTTGTTCAGACGTGCTTAGCAATCAATTCTTAAAGGTTTTTTGCTTCACAAAATTAAAAAGAAAAAAAAAACTTTTAAATCTTTGGCGAGGTTTCCTTGGGTGCTATTCCTCATTCACAAAGCTGTGGCAAGGCTCTTTCTAGTATTTTCTTTCCCTCCTACATTTCTGTTTTCTAATGCCTCGCTGAACAGCCAACTGCCCTCCCTCACGGAAGAGCGGACTGCCCGCCATGGGCCCCGTGATTTACTGAGGAAGCCACCATTTGTCAGTTTTATCGCTCTTTCTGCGGACCGCCATTTGCTGTTATGCGCTCTTTCAAGGCCTGACACAGCACTTGGCATTGGAGGTGCAGGATGAATAAATGAAATGTAAATCTAAGGGAAATTGCCTTTGAATGGCATATGGCGCCTCTTCCCACAAGGAGTTCAAAGCTGCCTGTTCATTCACAAATTCAGAGTCCCCAAACTGCATTATTCATAGCCTCACCCATGACATCAAGTTGTTATCAAAGTAACATTTATAGAGTAGATGCTGGAACCTGGGTGGCCCCTGTGCACTCTATCTGAAGTTAAGAAACCCTAGGGAATTTCAATTTCTTTAAAAGATTTTTTTTTTTTTTTTAGAGAACTGCAGATCTTCATAGCAGAGAGCATCTGCATTTTCTAAGATCACCTAGGCAATTAGTCAGGATTCCATTTGTTGAAGTCCAGAGTTTAACAGGAATGAACCAAACACTTGAATCTAAAATATAAGCTTTCTGTGTCTTTTAGAATTGTTTATTCCTGAAGACATCTTTCTTGGTCATGATCTTTGTGTAGAGAAACCATCTCTATGGAATTTCAGGAGGAAAATTATTTCATCTCATTAACATAATGGAACCCGCACAGATACCCTTCCAGTTTTCTGGGAGAAAACCTCCGTTCAGTACACGCACAGTGCTTTGCTGCTGCTCATCAAGTACTGCCTTACAGGGCTCCTTGCCAGCCCTTCCTCTCAGAACCTCCAATTTGCTGAGGAAAAGATGAAAGGACAAACACGACGGAAGGCAAGAGCTACCTCTCCATAGATCTGTCCACCTCCGCTGGCCCTGGAGCAAAGTGGGGAGATCTCTTCTCATGTCTTACTTAAAACTCATATACTTCAGACTCACCTTGAGATTGGCCAGAATAACACAGGTGTCACTGTATGCCGAGGGAGAGGCCTCTGCAGGTCTGCTACTACTTAGAGGTGGACCAGAGACGGCTTCCCATTGTGATGCGAGAATGTCATAAAGTCATCCCTAACTCTTCGTCTGACATGTAGACCTCGGGATGGAGAGATGACTTGTAGACCTCGGGATGGAGAGATAAATCAGTGGCCTGAAGTACCCCCAGGCTTTAAGCTCTCAGCATTTCACAGTAGTGAACTAGTCAGAACTCGATGGCATATTTCTGCTTATTGACTGGTAATACTATTTGTGCTTCAGGAAAATAATGTTGACTTCACATTTGTAATAACTGTTAAAGTTTGAAGATGTCCTACAGTATCCATGTGTTGGAATCTTAATTCCTCCATACGGCAGCAGTAGGAAGCAAGCCCTAGTAGGTGGTGTTTGAGTCACAGATGGCTTAAATACCTCTGGCATATAGATGAGTCCTTGTCTTCACAGGACTGGATTTATTACCTCAAGAGCAGGTTGTTCTAAAGCAGTAGTTCTCAACCAGTGGGTCGGAACCCCTTTGGGTCGCATATCGGATAATTACATTACAATTTATAACAGTAGCGAAATTACAGCTATGAAGTAGCAATGAAAATAATATCATGGTTGGGGTCACCACAACTTGAGGAACTGAAGTAAGGATCACAGCATCAGGAAGGTTGAGAACCGCTGTTTTAAAGGGAGGTTTCCCTCATGTCTTGTCTCTCTGCTTCCTTCCCTGTGTTGAAAGAGCACAAAGCTTTTTTTCCTCCAGCACCACACTTTTAGGCTTTCCAGAATCCAAAATCACAAGCCAAACTAAACCTCTGTTCTTTATAAATTACCCAGCCTTTAACATGCCATTATACCAAGAGAAAAAGTAATAAGATTATAAGGCAAGCTTGCCTTTACACTGAAATCATGTCAAACTTAGAAAATTAATTTAAAATAGACAACATGTAATAAACAGACAAAAACTCTAAAATTGTATGAGAGTAATTCAACAGCAATGTTACATATTAGTTTTCTTCAAAATGATCTTTTCTTAGCCTGGAAAAATAGCCTTTGTGGTTTCACAAATTTTCCTGCCATCCTCAAGTATTGTTTGCATGTAGCAAACGGTCCTTTTTGAGGAAAACAAAGGTGTCATCCACATAGACATGAAAGGGGTGCTCTGGCTGTGGCTGGCAGTGCGGTGGGACATGATGCGGTTACCACCCATCTAGGAGCAGTCAGGAGAGGAGAAGCTTCCGGCCCTCAGAGTGAGGTGCTTCCCACCGCCCAGGAGTAGCAGACAGTAGACTGTTGGACAATAGCAATCCTAGGATAGAAAGGTGAGTGAAGACCTGAAGATAAAGTGGTGCCAATCATTAGGAATAGGGAAGAACAGCAGCACCTACACAGCTCCTGATTCCCTCCCCACTGTCCCCATCCATCTCCTAACTCTCGGTCACCTCTGCATGCTCTAGCCGCTCAGTGATTCACTCCATGTTAGCCTTGACTGCACACACGGACCAGGAACCACTTTGGGGCGGCCTTGAATACCAAACCCTACTCTCCTGAGGATGCAGAGGTGGTTGGTATCAGCCCTCTATTCTTCCTGTGTTCCCTTGTTCCTCCACCCTTCTTATAAGAGGCATCCTACACCTAGCATCCAAACTGTGCAGCCCAGTTCAACACCACCCCTACAAAATTCTACAGAACTGCCATAGACTTCGCTTAACAAGCCAAAAAGATTTGATGCAAATTCATCCAGGCTTCTAAACGCTAGAAATTAGACAGAAGTGGATCAGGTTTGGGAGAAAATGAAGTGGGTTTGCCCAAGGTCTAAAGTTTAGACGCAAAGAACAGAACTTGTAAGTAGGGCTGAGCACCAATGGGAAGGGAGCAAGAGCAGAATTTTAAGCGTGTCAGGTTTGGTGAGACCCCTAGACATCATTTAGTCTTTTTCTTACCTGGGACTGTTTTTAGAATAAAATTTGACCACCCGGGGTTGTTTGAATGAGCCCTGTACTCCAACATACACCACACACACACACACACACACACACACACACACACACACACACACACCGGCTACTAATTGGAAGCGTTATTTGAGAACTCTTTAAAATTCTTTCCAAAATTAATGAGTGCATATAGTACATAAATATGCTCGGAGGGAGGCGAGAGGCAACGGAAGACACCTGAGATCTCACACAAACGCAGCTGGTAAACAAGTCCACGACATGCATAAAAATGGTGATGGGATTACAGTTGTGAGAACACCCCAGAGGGCCTTCAAACCCCAGGGCAAAATTTTAGAATTTTGCCACAAACCTTCAGTTTCTATTGTGAAGAGTTTGAATAGTTTGTCTTCTGTATTAAACTAAGTCCTTGTGCCTGAATAAAAAGTCCATTTCATTTTCTCTTTAATTATGCATTGTGACTGCTGAATAATAACCTCTCCCTTTTTTAAAAAGGGAAATGGGTTTTATTTGTTTCTTGGTCTGTCATTGAGGTTTTGATAAATCTTCGTGTCTGAAGCAGATGCCTGCAATAATATGCCAGCACCCCAACTACCTCAGGCTTGCCAATGGGCTTTATGGATAGGATGCAGGAGGAGAGCAAGGAGACCTTGAACTCATTCAATGTTTTATGAGTGGTTCCCATTTCCAGAAAAAGTATAAATTTGTTTTCCAGATGCCCATTCTCTCTCTACACATGACCGTGATGAAAGAGGCATGCATTCTTTTATCTTACCCAGATCTGTGCTTCATCGAAAATAGAGAAAACAGAAGACAATTTGTAACAACTCACACAACTGCTTCCAATATTAAATTACATTATAAAGTAAATTTATGCTTTGATCAGAAACCATCCCAAACAAATGCAACTGAGAAATTAATATCCCAGCTCAACTCTAACCATAGGGTATGTGAACATGAAGCAAAGTAGCTTTTTCTGGTGCTGGATGCTTTATTTTTCATCGAAGATCTGGGAACTGTTTCTGTTGGTTTCAGCAGCCTCTTAGTTACAGGCTTACCCCACTACCACACATGGAATGTCCATATCTTAAGTACCCGACACAGACGGCAAAGATGTAGGGCACAATCAGGAGAACAGTCTACCACAGCACCCAGAAGGGCACAAGGTTATGGAGTCTGGCAGAGTCGGGCGGCAGAGACAGAAAAGAAGGCTTCAAGATGTAACATCGGCTTTGGACCCAAGCCATAAAACAGGAAAGAAAACTCATCTCCCACAGCTTAGAATACACAGTCCACTTTTAAAATGCATGGTCAAGTTCTTTGCCAGTCTTTAAGAATTTGCGGACCTGGTGCTTTCGTGACTAATATATGGTTTGGGTAATTAAAATTGCTTTTTGAAAGCCCTTTCAATCTCAGAGCACGTAGAAACATCCTTTACAGAGGTCTGCATCGGAGCAATCAGGTAGAATAAGGCTGCACCTGAGGACGTAGATCATTTGTTTTATGATTTGCTTAATTCGTCATGATATTTACATGACTACTTATTCCCCAACCGTATTGATTAGTGCTTTCCCACAGCAGGCTACCCAGGTCTGGATCGAACCTGTCTCTGCCAGGAACAGTTTCTCCGGGAGACGGTTCTATTTAAAATGGTTCCTAGGCCATCTAGTTATCTGTTCATTGTTAGGCATGGTGGGAGAGACTACAATAGACAGCAGCCTCAGCTGGCTGCTGGGACGAAGACTCGATCTGGTATTATTAAAAGGATGGGTTGTATATTCTATGCCCTATGGAAAATAGTTTGACAATACATCTTGACCCAGAACTTATTAAAAAATCCATTACCTTTTTAATTCAGGTTTATAATGCCCTTTGGAATTTCAATTTAGGCATCTCTTACCAAAATAATAGGTAGCTGATTACTGAACATGGGAAATTCGGCCTCTCATATTGACAACTCTCTTACAGGAGGTTTTTAATTTATTATTGACAAATTCCTGTTCTTGGAGGCAGGCAGGCAGGCAGGCAAGCAAGGGCCGAAGGAGGGAGGGAAAAACGGAAAGAGGGAGGGAGAGAGAGAAAGAGAGAGAGAGGCATTTCTTTTCCTTCCGAATAAACCTTAGATCAATTTGCCTTGCCTCTGCCTATCTTTTCATGGTGCACAAACGCTACTCCCGGGCTGTTAATCTTTGCCTGACAGCACCTAGGTCAGTCCAGAAGACCCCTAGAAGTATCACCTGGAGGCCACCTGCTTCGCAAACTGTACACACTCACAGAGACTCTCAGACCGTTCCAGTGCCCATGTTAAGGACCTCATGCCGCTTAAGGGACAGACTCTCAGCCTCTCCCCAAGCAGCACGTGTGCTGGGTGGACATCAGGCATCTCCTGCCTGCTCTTGACACAACACAGGCACGCGCCCCGTTAGAAATGGCAGCGTCCTACTTTCACAGGGTTTCTTCCTGGACTTTCATGGGCGCTCACGTTCAAGTGGGCGGAGCTAGGGAAGATACCCCGGGTTGCTCTGCCACCAGCCTCCTGGGAGGAGACTGTCAAAGAGGACACTGCCTCCTGAGTCCTGCAACCTTCTTAGCCCAGTGTGTGAAGTTCCGGCTGCAGCACACCAATGCTAATGCCAGCTCTCTTGGTTGCTGTAAACAGGTTAGAGCCTCCTGTCCTTCATCACTGAGGAGGTGTCGAGTAAACACCGTTCTGCTGAGGTCTCTTCAGACTGATTTTCCTGCGGTCTTGGAACACGATTACAGCTACTGTGGCTGCTGTGTGGTTTCATCTCCGCTCTGCTGAGGATGTGGACCTGGTAGAGAAGATGTAGCCCAGCAGAAAAATGCAGTGTGGTTACAGGCGCAGACTCCTAGTCACACTCTTTTGGACCACAGGTTCTTTAGCTACATCCATTTGGCTGACACATAATGCAGTTTGGGGTTCAGCCTGAAACTCTTCAAAGGGCTTCTATCACAAGTTTATTGTTACTGAAGAAAACATCAAAACAGCAGATCCTGCTGGGCAGTGGTGGCACAAGCCTTTAATTCCAGCACACAGAGGCAGAGGCAGGAGAATCTCTGGGTTCTGGCCAGTCTGGTCTACAGAGTGAGTTCCAGGACAGTCAGTACTACACAGAGAAACTCTGTCTCAAGAAAAAAAAAAAAAAAAAAAAAAAAGCAAAATAGCAGCTCCATCTCTGTGTGAATATACAAATTATCATTTAAATGTATATAGATACTGTGGGAGGAAAAAACTAGAAAAATCAGTTTTATGTCTGACGGGTATATAGAACTCATTCATTTCTGTTTTTTTTGTTTTGTTTTGCTTTGTTTTGTTTTTGTTTTAGGGTGTGTGTGTGTGTGTGTGTGTGTGTGTGTGTGTGTGTGTGTGTGTGAATGGTCAAGCTTCCTTGCTTCAGGTTTAGACCCAGCTTTCCCTGGAGGGCTAAGACTGTCCATATGATTCCATTTAGTGTGAGTGCCCTAGGGGCAGAATCGATGTCTTCTGGGGAGGGGGGAGAGTGCTTCAAACTCTTAGCACTTAGGCTACATTAGCGTTTGCTAACTGTTCATCATTAAAGCAGCTGAACAAAACAATGCACCCTTTGCCTAGGGCGCCTTTCCTCCATTGGTGCCCCTACCCTAAGTTACTCTTTCTTGAAGAAGGTGATTTGGGGGACCCGCATCTTGGATCTGCCTGGGCAAGCCTAGGGACTGAGGCTCAGTCCCCGGGACCCACATAAAAGTGAAGGTGGAAAATAGACTCCAAAACACAATTGTCCTCTGACTGCCACATGTGTGCAGTGGCATGCACACACCCACACATGCATAAAAGCAATTAACTTCAATTTTTTGGTATTAAAAAGAATGAGATTTTCCCACATATTTCAGCCTCTTCTGCTCTTCGTCTTCACAGCATGCTTCACTGTCATCAAAAGGCACCTTGTGCCCCTTTGGAAACAAACGATTCCTTGGATGGGTTGCTGTTTTCCAAAGTGTGAACCTGGAGAAAGCAGTAGAGAGGGGGTGTGAACTGGGTAACGAGCAACAGAGGTCAAAGTAGCCAAAGCTAAGGGAGATTCAAAGAGACACTCACAGGGTGGACAATGGACAAGGGAGAAGAAGCGTGGCCAGGACAGGGTCGCCTGGAGTGGGTGATGAGATAGATGCCTGCCACTGAGTCGAGGAGAGCAGGGAGGAGGCTGGCCTTCATCGTTAAGTTAAACATGTGAATTGGTGCAGCAGGGTAGGAGTTCTGAGGACAGAATTCAATGTGGCTCTTTTAAGAGCCACAAAGAGGTAAGTGTCTGACCCTGGGAGCAATGCTTTAGAAATTGGTGTTCTGCTAGGTGTGCTGGTGCCCACTAGTAATCCCAGCACTCAGGAGGTGAAGGAGAGAGGATGCGGAGTCGGAGGCTTGTCTGGACTACATGGAATGATCCCATCTCAACCCTCCACCCCAAGAAATAAACTGCAAAAGAGAATTCTTACTTACTCAAAGCAGTCACAGAGGCTGATCAACCTCCACAGTTTGCATGGTGAATGCCAAGAAAATAAGACAATACCCACACATATAGACAAGGAAGTAAAACCTTGAAGGCAGATCAGCATGTTTTTACAAAGCCTTCGGCAGTACTGCGTCTTCCCTCACCCCATGGCCATCACAGCAGAGATTTTGTCTTAGTCGGGATGCACAATGCAGGGTCTCCTGGAGCCTTGGCTCAGAAGTGCCAGCCCAGTTCCTACAGAGCTTAAAGATCTGAAGACCAGAGTATAGGAGGCAATCCTGTGCCAGATGTGAGAGCAGCCGCAGCAGCCAGCCTTGTGTACCATTCCTATGGCCAGGAGCTTTGCCCAGCACTTCATGTATGATCCGTTATTCATCTGCCCAGCGCGAGTGCCTTTATTATCTCTTTTTCTTGGACAAGGAGAGGAGCCTCCAGAGACCTTGTCTTAAGCATCTCATCCACATTCACGCAACTCGTAAGAAGCAGAACTGGAGTTCAAACCTGAGCTTCCTGGCTCCAGAGTATGTGATCTTACCAAGTAAACGGGCATAGTAACCTCCTTAAATATCAACACACACCTCTCTAGAAGCTGAAGAATGATGAAGATAATTTTCCTTGGTCATATGCTATTCTTTTTAATCAAAGTTAATATTTAACTAGCTTACTCCACTGAGAAATACTCGTTAGTAAGCTTTAATGAAAAACAATATTGCTATCTTTTTTTTCCTATAATAAATCATAGCTAGTGCTTAAAATGTATGTAAGGTGGGTCAACCCATACAACAAATATGTATTATTGAAAGACCCCCGCTCCATTATGAGGACATGGGGCTTTGGGCCAATGAAATGCTCCCCCCCCCAATAACTTAGCCTAAGAAACGCCATTCTAATTTGCAGGCAAATGGATGGAACTAGAAAAAAATCATCCTGAGTGAGGTAACCCAAACCCAGAAAGACAGTTATGGTATGTACTCACTCATTGGTGGATTCTAGATATAAAATGAACAATCAGACCACAACCCATAGAACCATAGAGGCTATATATATAGCATGGAGGTCCCTAGGATGACTGTGGCATATAATCAATTTCAGTTTTACTCAATTATTGAAAAAAAATAGCCAAATGAATGGAAACACATGAACTATGAACCAAAGGCTGAGGGGCTCCCAGCTGGATCAGGCCCTCTGAATAGGTGAGACAGTTGATTGGCTTGATCAGTTTGGGAGGCATCTAGGCAGAGGGACCAAGTCCTGTGCTCATTCCATGAGTTGGCTGTTTGAAACCAGGAACTTATGCAGGGACACTGGGCTTAGTCTGGGAGGAAGGGACTGGACCTGCCTGGACTGAGTCTACCAAGTTGATCACAGTCCTCGGGGGAGGACTTGTCCTGGAGGAGGTGGGAATGGAGGGTGGGCTGGGGGTAAGGGGAGGGCGTGGGAGGGGGGAGAATAGGGGAACCCATGGCTGATATGTAGAACTGAATGGTATTGTAAAATAAAAAATATATATCACAAAAAAAAAAAAAAAATCAACCTCCGGGGCTGGAGAGATGGCTCAGAGGCTAAGAGCACTGACTGCTCTTCCAGAGATCCTGAGTTCAATTCCCAGCAACCACATGGTGGCTCACAGCCATCTGTAATGAGATCTGGTGTCCTCTTCTGACCTGTAGTCATACATGCTGTATACAAAAATAAATAAATAAATCTTTAAAAAAAAAAAAAAAAAAAAAGAAACGCCATTCTAAAGGAATCAGAAAAACAGGAGTTCACAGCCATAGCCAGCCCCCCGGCCTTGACAGAGATAACTATGGCCAGCCATCCAGTCTTGAGAGAGATAACTGTGGTCGGCGGCCTTGGGAGAAAGACAGTTGAGTCGAATCAGGATATTTTATGGCTGGCCCCCTGGCCTTGAGGAATAAGCAGCTGGCCTGGACAAGGCCAAATCAGCCACACACATACGACCCCAAGTTCACCCTGGCCTTCTTTAAAACAACCAATAGGGACCCTGTAACTATGCTTCTCGCTTCTGTAACCGCGCCTCTGCCCCTGGGATCCCATAAAAAGTCCCCCTTGCCCTAAGAAAGCGCGCAAGTCCTCCAAGAGACTTCGCCCCAGGTACCTGGTCTAAATAAACCCTCTTGCTTTTGCATCTGATCTGTGGTTTCGGTGTGTTCCTTGGGTTTGGGGTCTCTCCCGGAGGAAGATCTCAGCCAGGGGTCTTTCATTATGAGTTCAATTTGGTAACTTTTTAATCCATGTCTTTGGGTCCACCACTAGCTATGTGTTTATTACCAAAACTGTAGGGGGTAATAGGAAATAAAAGAGAAACAAGTTAACTCAAATACTGATGTTACATTCAGCTTCCATCCACTCACCTAAGGTTTATCAAGTATTCACCATACGTTGTGACCAATGTATTTAATGGTTCCCAAAACTGTTCTCACACACAGCTCATATGACAGTCGAGTCACAGATAGGTCAGCATTGAGGCAAACTTTCCATGAAGGTAAATGACACCAGGGAGTACATAAAGTCGCTTCCACACACTGTCATGGTAACACTAATAAAAATTGATGTTAGTAAGCTCGGCATGCGCGAGTTTATATTGGTTTGTCAAGCATTGTGAAAGCATGATTTCATAACAACTTTATCCAGAAGGTGCTCATAACCCCATTTTTTTCCTTTGATACAGGATTTCATCCACAATCAAATGGACAGTAAGTGGCAGGGGGAGATTTTAAAACAAGAATTGCGACTAGAAAATGCAAAGGACTCTGCCTCTAAATGCTCAGTGGTGGCACATGGGATGAGCTTTGACAGTGACTATTCTGGGACCTCTCCCATGTCATCCATCAGCTGATACCTGAGCTAAGCCTCCTCTTCCTAATCTATAAAATGAAGATGCTAGAGCATGGCAGTGCTGCCCTGAGGAATGAACTGAATGATGTAGGCAAAGCCTTTGATGCCTGGGACATCCTCAGGAGCTCCTGGGGGTGAGTGGGGGGTGGGGCATCTACTATTCATTTGATGCTCGGTGTAGCCCGACACCAAACTAGGTATTTTACAAACACTATTTACCTAGCTTTCCAGGAACTCCATAGAACCAGTTTATTTGCTTCATTTTAGAGAAAACATATTCGAAGAATCTATGCAATTGACCCAGCGTGTGAATGAGAAGCCTGATCCACACACTAAACTCCCATCCTGAAGTTCACTTTCCTTCCCAGTACTCTGAGGATAATGCTGACCTCACCACCACTGATGGAAGTCAGGGCAGAGCTGTGGTGTCACTCATCTTAATAACAAGTGCTCAATTAATGCTCGTTAAACCGGTGGAAGAAACTAAAGTATATGCTATTTCCTCAAAGCCACCAGTGACGGGAAACAGGGCTCTTCTCACCTCCCTCACTATGCAATTACATCAACTCTGCTTTGGCCGCTCTCACACTTCTAAAAATCACATCTAAATGACTACTTTTGATCGCCTGTCTACAAATCCATGCGAGTTCACATGGAGTTATTACAATAGAACTCATTTCTGAAAACATGGACACCCCCCAGGAAGCAATTTTTCGTAGCACATGCTTCCCAGAGTTCTAAGCCACCTCTCTGAGGGCTGGTTTCACAACCACCATTGCTGTGACCTCTGGGCCTCCACAAGGGGTCAGAAGTCATGTACTAGGACTAACAACACCCATCGTCCTCACAGGTCACTCTGATCAGGTCATATATATTAGTCTACTTTCTGTCACCAATAAGGTGATACCACATACTAGCTCACGGTTCTGAAAGGCCAAGATCAGAGGGCCTTGTCTAGTGATAGCCTACTTGCTGGCAGAGGCTCAACATGGTTTGGAGCATCACAGGACAAGAGACAGGAAACATACATATGCATGCCTGTCACTTCTGGCCTCCGATTCTCTTCCGATAAGGCCACCAGAATTCAACCATGAGGACTCACATGTTACCAATCTAGTCACCAAAGCCTCACCTCTAAACACCACAGTTGGATTAAGTCCCTACGATATTAAAACCTCACAATTAGCACTGAATTTCAACATGTGAACTTTGGAAGGCCCACACACTCTATCAGTCCTTGTCCTGTTTGCCATAGAAAATGCAAGCTATGCGAGGTAGATATGGAGTGTAAACATGGGAACACAGATCAAATATTCCCTGAGCAACACAGATGTGTGTAGCTAGAGTTTTCCTGCCTTGCCCACAGTTAGGACAAATCTCTGTCACCCGCCAGTCCCACAGCCGCTCAACCAAGTAAACACAGAGACTTATATTGCTTCAAACTGTATGGCCATGGCAGGCTTCTTGCTAACTGTTCTTATAGCTTAAATTAATCCATTTCCATAAATCTATACCTTGACACGTGGCTTGTGGCTTACCGGTGTCTTCACATGCAGCTGGCTTATCATGGTGGCGGCTGGCAGTTTCTCTGACTCAGCCTTCCACTTCCCAGAATTCTCCTCCTTGTCTCGCCTATACTTCCTCCTGCCTGGCCACTGGCCAATCAGTGTTTTATTTATTGACCAACCAGAGCAACAGATTTGATATACAGACCATCCCACAGCAGATGTGCTTCACTGTAAGAAGTGTTGGTGAACTCACTGATGAGTGCTCACAGATAATTCATGAGTTTGAGGACATGCAGGCTCAACTTTGCTCACTCTGTCATAGTGGGAGAGGCCGGGAGAGGAAGAGAGGAGGGGAGGAAGATGGACAGAGACAATGACGGAGAAGGACTTCGGGGTGGTGAAGCCAGAGTTTAACCTCTCTTCTTTCCGAGCTACCGGCTGGGGTGGATCCACCTCTAAATGCTTTAAAGCTGGCCGGCACAGTTCAGCAGAAGAGGACCCCAAACGAGCGGTTTTTCTCACTCGGTTTCGTGGACCTTCTCCAGCTGCCTCCAACAGGTGTCCCACATCAGCAAGCGGATTCCGGGCTGGGCTCCAGGCCGACCCACGGCCTCTGCCGGCACCTTTCATGCAGGGCCGCCATCGGTGAATGTGTGTTTCCCTCTGGACCTAGTCCACAAACTGAAAAATAAATAAATAAATAAATAAATAAATAAATAAATAAATAAATAAATAAATAAATAAATAAACTTAATTTAAAAGAATTTAACAGCCAGATATAGGTAAGTTTAATAGTTAAGTGTTTTCTATTTTTATCTACTTTGGAGTCAAAATCCACATACTAGGATTCTTCCAAGGACTTCTTTAACATACAACCAACACGGAGAGATTTCTCTTTCATACTGGGTAAAACACAAACACTTTTCATCGTGTGTGGAGGAGTCACTGGGTCTTGCTGTTGTTTTTGCAAAAACCTAGGCCCACGTAGCCTGAAGAGTCTGCTCCTGGTTCTCTTCCTGCCTTGAGTTCCTGCTCTGACTTCCTTTTGTGATAGACTGCAACTATAAGCTGAAATAAGCCCTCTCCTCCCCAAGCTGCTTTTGGTCATGGTGTTTATCACAGTAATAGACACCTAAGACACATAGATAGAGCTAATTATTAACTTGTTTTCTCTTCAGGTAACAAAAAGTATAGGCCATTTTTAAGAACTATATGAAAGTCTGTATCTTCTATAACACCAACTACTTAAAGTGCTTAGAGACATTACACTGATGTATTTAATAATATTGCATCTTGAACACTAAATTTGTTAGTCGATATTCCATTTAGAAATATCTGAGATTGAATAACTTTATAGGGAAAATAGGTTTATTTTGACTTATGGTTCTGGAGGTCCAAGGTCATAGACCTGCAACTGTTGATGGTCTGTTTTTTAGAAGTGTCCCAAGGTAGTATGAGACATCAGGTGGCAAATGACAGGAAACAGGGTGGCTCTGTCTCCTGGTCACTCTCCCTCTTCTGATAAAGTCTGGTTCACTCATAAGGACTGATAACCCTATCTAATCCTGATAAGGTCCCAAAGGCCTATCCCTAGACACTATAATGATATTAAATTACACATTTTTAATTTCTTACAATAATGGTTACATTTTAATACGGCAACCTTTGGAGATACACTCAAACCACAGAATTTGGCTTCTGGCCTGGAAGCTGCAAGTCCTTCTCTCAATATAAAAATACAGACGTTCCACCCCAGAGCCCCAAACTCATCCCAACATTAATCCAAACGCCCAGTGCTCTCTGACACTCAAGGTGAACTCTTTGAGCTACGAGCCTCCATAAAACCTGAAAACAAGTTACATCTTCCAAGATACAGTGGCAGGATTTTCGCGGCCCCTCCTGTCTGGCATTGTTGGTTGCTGGCCACGTGGGTCCTCTCTTGAGCTGCATGGCGCTGTCTGCTGCTTTCCCCAGCAGGTGTGTGGCAACACACTGGCTGCTGTAGCTTTCAGTGGTCCCCACTGCAGCCTACTCCCACAGCTCCAGGCGGAGCCACCCCCTCCAGACACTTTCTGTGGCAAACTTCTGCCCGGTCTGTTAGGCTTACGTTTGCAGGCTTGGCGGAAGCCGCTGGAGCACCGCACGCTTGAGTGCTCCACGTCTGCGGTCAGCTCCTCCACATGGATACCAAGGGCTTCTACCAGCACAAGCTGCACCTGGACCGCCATGATCTCAGCTGCAGCCATGGCCAGCTTCTCTTGCCTAAGGAAATCCCTAGCTCTTGAGTATGTGGGGCTTTAGGTCCATACGAGACCATGCCCTAGAATTCCTCTGGGTATGTAATGGGAAGGACAGCCTTACGGATTTTTGAGACGCCCTGGAAGATTTTTCCAACTGGGCTACCAAACAGCTTTCCCGCTAGACTTTCATCAAGCTGTGGTTTCTCTCACCACCTCCTCTGCCTTCTCCTTCCTGATTTCTCACTGTTCCTGCACTGGCCAAGCTTCCCATTTTCCAAATCCTTCCATTCTGCTTCCTTTCACCCATGACTCTTATCAGAAACCTAATGAAACATGACTAATAATGTCTAATTCACAATCTAAGTGCTTTGTTGTTTTGAACTATCTCCCACAAAGCAAACCCTTCCATCCTTCTTAATTCTGGTCTTGTACAAAGCCTCAGGGTACAGCCACAACAGAAACAAGATGCTTCATAACAAGGATAGCCTTTTTCCCATTCCCTCTGGATCCTTTCCATGCCTGCTGGACCATTCACATGGCCCCTGGATCCCTCACATGCACCTGGATCCTTTCCATCCCTGCTGGACCATTCACATGGCCCCTGGATCCCTCACATGCCCCTGGATCCTTCCTTGGGGCAGATGCTAGTTTCCTAGTTTCCAGTCTTCTGGAGTCTCACATATTATTATTTTTATTTTTATTTATTTATTTTTTTTGCCACACTCACATCCTTGCAAGCCTTTTCTAGCCTGTGGCTTTGGTGGTTTCAATCTCCACATTCTCCTCTACGTTTGTGGGCTCAGTTATCATAATGGCCTGAGTGTTTAAGACTAATTTTCTATATACATTTTCTATTGTCATAACAAAATACCCAGTTTTATGAAGTAGTATGTTCATTTAGCTCAAAGCCCAAGGTTCAAAGTTGAAGCTCTGGCAGCCCCGTTGGTCAGGTCTCGGGTGAGGACTGACAGCAGATGATACTACAATGGCAGAAGTACGGGTGTGAAAAGACCACGCCTCAGTATAGGAAGACAGAGAGAATGAGGTCTCCCAGTCCTGAGAGCAAAGTCCCAGCTTACCTAAGGACCGCTCACAGTGCGCCATGTCTTCAGAGTCCCATCTCCCAACATCACCACACTGAGGACTGAGCTCCCAACACATGGTCCCTTTGTAGGTAAATCCAAACCATATCTAACCCATTTCGCTGAGTAGTTCAAGGAGGAGGGGGTGGGGGGCAGTAAGAAACGGTCATAGTCACCTAGTTACATCTGAGAATTCGTGGGGAAAAGGCAGCAAGGCGGGGTGGGGGGAGGGCACAAAGGATAAAGTGAGAAAAACATTCAGCAGAAAAAGTACTTAGTGAGAAATTTCTGTTATTTCTCACATCTACTAGTACTACTCAGCGGAGAAAAACAGTGGCATCATGAGGTTTGCAGGCAAATGGATGGATCTAGAAAAAATCATCCTGGGTGAGGTAACCCAGACTCACAAAGACAAACATGGTATGTACTCACTCATAGGTGGATACTAGATGTAAAGCAAAGGATAACCAGACTGTAACTCACGACTCCAGGGAGGCTACCTAGTAAAGAGGACCCTAAGAAAGACACAGGGATCGCCCAATGACAGAGAAATGGATGACATCTACATGAGCAAACTGGATGTGAGGGGGGGGGGGTGTAATAAAGGGTCGGGGGAAAGAGAGCTTAGGGGAGCAGGAGATCCCAGCTGGATCAAGAACAGAGAGGGAGAACAAGGAAAGAGACACCATGATAAATGAAGACCCCATGGGAATAGGAAGAAGCAAAGTGCTAGAGAGGTCCCCAGAAATCCACAAAGATACCTTTACAATAGACTACTGGCAATGATCGAGAGAAAGCCTGAACTGACCTACTCTGGTGATGGGAAGGCCGAACACTGTAACTGTCGTGATAGAACTCTCATCCAATGACGGAAGGAAGAGGATGCAGAGATCCACGGCCAGGTCCCAGGTGGAGCTCCAGGAGTCCAATCGGCAAGAAAGAGGAGGGATTGTATGAGCGAGAGATGTTGAGACCATGATTGGAAAAAGCACAGGGACAAATAGCCAAACTAGTGGAAACACGTGAACTATGAACCAATAGCTGAGGAGTCCCCTACTGGATCAGGCCCTCTGGATAAGTGAGACACTTGATTAGCTTGAACTGTTTGGGAGGTCCCCAGGCATTGGGACTGGGACCTGTTCTTAGTGCATGAGCTGGCTTTTTAGAGCCTGGGGCCTATGCTGGGACACTTAGCCCAGCCTGGGTGAACAGAGGAGGGGACTGAATCTGCCTTGGCTGAGTCTGTCAGGCTGGACTGACTCCCCAAGGGAGACCTTGCCTTGGAGGAGATGAGAATAGGGGGTGGATTGGGGGAGGGCGGGAGAGGGGGGCCGAGGCATCAGGAGGAGGGAGGACAGGGAAATCCATGGCTGATATGTAAAATTAAATTAATTATAAAATTTAAAAAAAAGGAGAAGGCAGAACAGAAAGTCAATAAAAAATACAGACACACAGGGAAAAAAAATTTAAAAAAAAACAAAAAACTAAAGCTAGGACTCATTAGAAAGCAAAACAGCTGGCCCTGCTCCTCGCTGTGGACTGCGTTGGGTGAGCGAGCCAGGCCAGTGCTGGAAAGCTCATCCAGGAGTGACTGACTATGAGTGAAAGCCAACAAGTTGACCAACCCAGCTACCACCATCCCACCCCCACCCCTGGGCCCAGAACCAGAGCTATGAGTTGGCTCACCCCAGCATCCCAAATCTATGAACTGTTGGAGCATGAGAAGGGGACGAACCTACAGATCCAAAACAGCAGGCTCGGGCTGGGCGGTGGTGGCACACGCCTTTAATCCCAGCACTCGGGTGGCAGAGGTAGGTGGATCTTTGTGAGTTCCAGGCCAGCCTGGTCTGCAGAGCAAGATCCAGGAAAGGCACAAAGCTACACAGAGAAACCCTGTCTTGAAAACAAAACAAAACAAAAACAGCAGGCTCTCCATGACATAGGACAACAACAGGATATACAAGAGGAGCCCCAGTGAGAACCCATTATCTTTGGTGTAGCAGAAGCCAGAGGCCTCCAGCCAGACCAATGACCCAGGCAATGAACACTTGCAAGTAAAGATGAATGGACTAAAGGGTAAACTATGTGCCTCAATGGACCACACCACAGCTTCCAGGACAAGATTCCTCTTCTTTTTTGTTTTTTTTTTTGTTTGTTTGTTTGGGTTGTTGGTTTCTCTTTTAAATTTGGAGAGAGGTTGCAAGGGCAGAGGGTGGATTCCAGGGGACAGGGAGATAAGTGGGATCGGAATACATAATGTGAAATCCACAAAGAATCAATAAAAGTAAAAGGTGGGGAGGAGGAAGAAAGGAAGGAAGGAGGGAGGGAGGGAGGGAGGAAGGAAGGAAGGAAGGAAGGAAGGAAGGAAGGAAGGAAGGAAGGAAGGAAGGAAGGGAGGAGGGAAGGAAGGAAGGAAGGAGGGAAGGAAGGAAGGAAGGAAGGAAGGAAGGAAGGAAGGAAGAAAGAAAGAAGAAAGAAAGAAAGAAAGAAAGAAAGAAAGAAAGAAAGAAAGAGAGGAAGAAAGAAAGAGAGGAAGAAAGAAAGAGAGGAAGAAAGAGAAAAACAGTAAAAAGAAAGCTTTTTTTTTTAAGTTAAATGAGTATTTACAAGCAATTAATTTTGTAGGGGTAATAAATATTTATGAAATTAATTATAACCTTTAAATAGTTCCTATTTTCTACAGTAGTCCTTTCTGCTGCATTTGTAAATAACTTGCTTTATTGGCAGAGCGTGGGGAAGTTCCAAAACATTTCAAGCCGCTGCCTTCAGGAAGCCCACGCCGCCAGGGTCCCCGGAGTCGGCTTGCTTCCCTTCTGCATTGTGATCTGTGATCTGTACATCTACGAGCTGCTCTCACCTCTGCAGCCCTTTCTCGACTCTCAAGGTGCTATAAAAAGGGGGAGGGAGCCCTCAAACCCACTCCTTCCTGATCCCAGAGTCCCCATTTTGCAGCCATGTAATCCTTAGGTATTCTCCTTAGTTGCTCAAACTTCTGGTTATCTCTCCTGCAAAACAGAAAAGAGCAATTCTTTAAAAGGTAGATGGAGTTCTTCCTTTTCATTTTTTGAAGAGATTAAGTATGTTGTGAAAGAAATGTTGGCAAAGCCCCTAGGGTTCTCTCCAATATGTTGTCTTAGATTCATCCGGACACTCATGTTGAGAGGTAGAAAGGGGAGAATTAATCTACTGCTGCTGCTGCGTTCAAGGCAGGGGAGTCAGGAGAGCAGTCTCCAGGTATTCCTGGGTTTCAGGCACACACACCCCTACCCAAACCAAATGCTATTTTTACAAAGGTTTAATACTCTTCTGTTTCCTCTTTTGTCATCTCAGAATCTAATCTCCTCTATCACCCATGATTACTATGTTATACACAAGTCTTCCCAATGATTCCTATGGCAAAAAGAAATCCTCTTCTATTTTTGTTATTGAAATATCTTGTTTGTGAAATGACAAGTCATAATAAATTATATAATCAACGAAACATCTCAAATGTAAGGCTGGCTAAACATAGAACTGATTTGAGCTGCACAGGAAGGCTCTTTCTTTTTTTTTTTTGTCTCTCAGAACCATAGAAACATATCTTGATTTTTATTTACATTAGACATGGTTACCAGTATAAACCAATCACATCCAGGAAGAGTTCAGCTTCCAGATGTCTAGTAGGAACCATTCTTTGAATTCACTATCAAACACAGGATTTCCAGATCTGAGGGGAACAGACCAGGAGATCAGTACATGTTTGATTTCCCTATACTATTGATTTCCCTATATAGTTTTGTGCCCACTGAGGAGGCTGAGAAAGGGCTCCCTAGAGCTAACACACTACTGCATTTGGTCCACCTCAGCAGAAAGAAAATTGCCATGTATGTGGCACTTCTGGACATCCCAATTGAAGACCTTTAATCTGAAACTCCGATTTTGGTGTATTTCAGTTTCTGGTTTCTTTAATAGGGATACTCAACCAAAAACTATATACCAATATTCTAGACACTGAGGTTAGAAGCATTTCTAAGCCGACCATGGTGGCTCACAGCTATAATCTCAGCACTTAGGAGGTGTGGTGATAAGAATGAGAATGGCCTCCACAAGCTCTTTTATTTGAATGCTTAGTCATAGGGGAGTGGCACTACTTGAGAAGGATTAGGAGGTGTGACCTTGTTGGAGGAGGTATGTCATTGGGGGTGGGCTTTGATGTTTCAAAAACCCAAGCCAGGCCCAGTGTCTTTCTCTTCCTGCTGCCTGTGGATCCAGATATAGAACTCTCAGCTACTTCTCCTACACCATGTCTGCCTTCTGCCCATGTGCCCCATGTGCCCCACCATGATGACCATGGACTAAACCTTTTAAAATCTCACAAGCCCCAATTAAATGTTTGCCTTTATAATAGTTGTGGTTGTCATGGTGTCTCTTCACAACAATAGAACAGTGACTTAAACAGGATATCAAATCATGAGGATAATTGTGGGCTCTAGGACACCCTAGACTACACAATGAGTTCCAGGCTGGCCTGGAAAAGAATAAAATACTCTATCTCAAAAAAAAAAAAAAAAAAAAAAAAAAAGGAATTCTCAGTACTCAGACAGAGGCAACAGATCTTTGTGAGTTTTAGGCCTGCCTGGTCTATATAACAAGTTCTAAGCCAGGACTCACTAGTAAGATCCTACCTCAATGACAAAACAGGGACAAAAGGGTGGGGAAGGAAGGAAGGGAACATTAGGCTAAGGGATCTGTCAACTGCTCAACTGTACTTCTTAATTATAATGGTATAAGGCAATCTAATTTAGTGCAACATGAAGCATTATTCAGAAGAGAGACGTGGCATTTCTCTGGCTGTCATTTTGTTTTGAAATGGATAGCCCAAGCTGGCCTTAAACATATCTCTGGCACTATATATAAAAGGGAGTCCACTTGAGAAAGCAGGAGACACTGCCTAGAATTTCACTTGTGTCGAACATTTTCCTTTTAAAACACAACCCTAAGGAAGGGGTAACGTGGTCAGCTCCATTTCTGCCATTTCTAGCTTCATATAGAAAGTTCTAGAACTGGCAGGCATTTTGCTCAGGGACTGAGGAAGCTTTTGAGAGTAGGAAGATCATTTGGAACAAGATTCACTCATGGTGAAGGCTGGCCAACCCGAAGGATGTGATCCATGAGGTGTGTGAGAGCAGCCAAGGGCAGCAGGGAGACAGGGCAGGAGGAGAGGAAGCAGGCATAAAGCCAGGAGGAATGCAGGCCATCAAGCTGGCAGGATTTTGTAGCATTCCTGGCCAGGGGCCACAGAGCATCACTCCATAAGACACCCCAGGCTCTCAGGATGCTGACTCCAGCTCCAAAAGGACACCAGCTGAAGAAAGAGTCTGAAGGTGTGCTCTTGCGTTCTCAGAATGAGACGTCTGCCAACCATGTTTGCTCATTTGTCTGTTTTGTTGGTTGGTTGGTTTGTCGGTGGGTTGGTATGTTGGTGGATTGATTGGTTAGATGGTTGGTGGGTTGGTTAATGGGTTGGTTGGTTGGTTGGTTGGTGGGTTGGTTGGTTGGATGGTTGGTGGGTTGGTTGGTTGGTTGGATGGTTGGTTGGTTGGTTGGATGGTTGGTGGGTTGGTTAATGGGTTGGTTGGTTGGTTGGTTGGTGGGTTGTTTAGTGGGTTGGTTGGTGGGTTGGTTGGTGGGTTGGTGGGTTGGTTGGTTGGTTGGTTGGTTGGTTGGTTGGTTTTGGTTTTGGTTTTTTTATCTGCCCCCATCCTTTCCTTTGCAGGCCAAATAATTAAGACCTGATTTATCACTCTTACTGTCCTACTGTGGTGTGATAAAAACAAGTGCGTAAATTTGTTTATGAACTAAATTTTGTGTCAGAACCTGGGCACCAAGAGAAACTTAAAACAATAAGAAAAGATCTTAGAGCTGACTGATTCTATGATACTCTCCTTTATGGAACACCTGGGGCTGCTTATGTAAAGAGGGTTTTCTGGATGTCAGCTGGCTTGGTCTGTTTGGGGATTTTGTGTGTTTGTTTGTGGGTTTTTTGTTGTTGTATTTGTTTGGGAGAATTTTTATTGTCATTTTGTTTTGACATTGAGTCTTGAGCAGCCCAGGCTGGCCTTAAACATATTTGTGTTATTAAGAAATAACAGTCTTATATCTATAAACTTCAAATTCTTAGAAAAGATAAAACTTCCTTCATAATATAAACAAACTAACAATTTGAACAGAAATCTGGTACTCTTTCTGAGAAGACTGGGATTATGACACAGCAGAAGAGAGTGAATGACTGTGGCAAGCCAACTCCTAAGGTGACACATATTGTCATTGAGTGATAGTCTCATGGAATTTCTATAGCAACATAGAAAGAAACTGTTACAGTGTGCCCATTTTATAGATTAGGAGTCTGATGAATGGTGAATGGCTGATCAGATGCTACAGCAGTGGGAAGGCAGACACAGACAACGCTAAATGAACCTGTGAGGCTGTGTTAATAAAACTTTATTTACAAAATAAGAGAGGTGACTAACTAGATTTGGCTCTTGCCTTGAGGGTGCAACCCTTTTAACTGTCACCCCAGGATATTGTCTCTCTGTACACAGAATTTCATAGTGAAAACCTAAAAATATGCTGTTGCTTCTGTGCATTCCTGACAATTTGGTTCCCAATAATTCCATTTTTTGGTCTGTTAGGTAGCCCAAGATAATGAGATATTGAAAATATATGGCTCTCTTTGTAAACACTTCACCCGACCCAACCATGCCCCCATGAGTATCCATCTTGGTTTTTATGGTCATTGTTTCCAGCAGTCCACAACAATGTAACACACTGTGATAATTCCAGACAGATGTGGGGATTGAGTCTAAGCTGAAAATATTCCTGGGAGATTTAGCAACTAAGATCAGAACCTTTCCACCAGCCTTGTGGCAAGCTGGAGTTTGGACAATGTGCTGTGTCTTGTGTGGTTTCAGCTTTCCACTGAGCTCTCCATGGTTGACACTTACAGCTATGTTGGGACAGGACGGGTTTTACAAGTTGTGTTGACGTCGTTGTCAAGGGAAGTAAAGTAGATTTGGTCCCATTCTCCATCCCTTAACTTGACAGAGCAGACAGGCTTCCGCAAAAACATTAAGAACCTGACCCCAGTGAGCTTCCTGCAATGTGCTGCTTATGTATTTAGATCCCTATTCTTCATTAACTCTTCTTTGAAGATAAGCACATTCATTTTGTTTGGGGACAACCCTGTGCATCTAAATCTTAGAGAAAGCCTGGTTTAAGGATGAAGCAACATTACTAGAAAAGACAGTCTTGACAAATTAGCCACAATGTGGGACAATCTACTTTCCAAGTGGCTAGTCCCTAAATCATAACATTAGCAGTTATGTGTTACTGGTCTATAGTTATTTCCTCTGTCCCTGGTCTACTCTGCCCTGCCTCCCCCCCTTCCCTCTCTCTTTCTCTTATTCACTACCTAGTTACCTTGTTTCTATAGCTACTAATAGCAGAGCTACCCTCAAAACTATAATGGAGTTTGCCTCTTCTATTCTTATTTTAAAGAAAATAGAAAATTGAGTCCTTTAAAACTTGGTGAATTTCTGCTTTTTAATTGCTCTGTTGCTGATGGAAAGGCCACTTTACTGAACCTGATTTTAGATCGTTTGAAATGGGATTGCCATCGTACACACATTCAGATTATGGGTCAGGTAAAGTTTTCTTCCCTAAGCCGAATCCTGGGAAATAAACAGCTGTCCTCGTCACCAAAAGAATAGGGTGGATAATAAAACCTACGTGTGTCTGCACAGGATTTTTTTTTTCAGATTCTCGAAATTAAAAGAAAATGGGTAATTCACTTTGCCAATTTCAAATTCCAATTAAATGTTCTTAGAAAGAAAAGTGGCACTGCATGTATTACAAACAGAAATGAAAAATGCCTGCCCACCTTTTGCCTGGAAGGAATAAAGCATTCAGTGGTAAGCACTTTCCCTAGGGATCAGTCTCCAGGGGGGAGGTTAACTACTGCTAAGAGAACGCGCAGGGGAAGGTGGGGTGGCAAACTTATGCCACAAAAGACAGGACAGATGGATGCTCACAAGCAGACAGGGGAAGAGAACACTTTAACGTCATATCCTGGTCACGCCAAGGTCCATTGACCGAGTATTCATTT
This sequence comes from Peromyscus maniculatus bairdii, assembly GCF_049852395.1. NCBI lineage: Eukaryota > Metazoa > Chordata > Mammalia > Rodentia > Cricetidae > Peromyscus > Peromyscus maniculatus. The sequence goes on along the minus strand of NC_134862.1, from coordinate 46,889,198 downwards.
CAGATAATTAATTTACAACACATTAGACCCCGATGTGGAGAAGCCTGCTGTGCATCCATTGTGTAAAAATAAAAAGTGCTATTGATTTAGGATTTCACTTGTATCAAGTGCTGACAGATTAAAAAAAAAAAAAGTGGTGTTATATCTCAAAAATGGTGCAGACCATCACCGAAGGGCAAAAGAACTGAACGGGTGTGCTCTGGAACGTGCTTTAGCGGAAGTGACAGCGTCTGAGAGATGTTCTGCGGGGTGAGCCAGGAAGCATAATTAGAACCCACCCAAGTGTCTGATAAATATTGATAAAGATGCACTCTAGAAATCAAATTTGGGGATGTGATAATGGTCTTCTTTACAGTAAAGGTCTAAAATAGCACCTCGCCCTCTGCCAAATCCAACCATTAATATTTATTAAATAAAATATGAGTGTACCATTAATTTTAAGCAACTGACATGAATCGAAGCTTTCTCCCAAGTAAAGCATAGGAATTAGAAGGGTAAAGATGTGAAAACTTGAAGTTATGATGTTTTGTAGATACGGAAAGAACCAGTAATCGATTTTAAAAATCAGCTTGCTCATTAACTAATATAACTTTCATATTGAGCAAAAGAATAGACAATGAGTAAAAATGTTTGGGCCCAAGTGCTCAGTGACCAAGGACAAGTCACTTATTCTCTCTGAAGGTCTTATTTACATTTCCAGAGAAGAAAAAAGAAACACCCTCCTGACTACTGGGGGAGGGGAGACACAAATGAGATAATCCATGAATGCAATCGAAACTATCACTGAGTCATATTCAGATATGACACTGAAACTAAACTATTTGGAAATGAATTTTTTTTTTTTTTTTTTGGTTTTTCGAGACAGGGTTTCTCTGTGTAGCTTTGCGCCTTTCTTGGAGCTCACTTGGTAGCCCAGGCTGGCCCCAAACTCACAGAGATCCGCCTGGCTCTGCCTCCCGAGTGCTGGGATTAAAGGCGTGCGCCACCAATGCCCGGTTTGGAAATGAATTTTTAAATGAATGCAAATACAAAGTTTTCCCCAGCTGATGCATTCTAAACATGAACTTTCTGTATTGCCTGCATGTGTGTTTGTGTACGACACGTGCATCTGGTGCCCACAGAAGCCAGAAGAGAGTGTTGGATTCCCTGGGGTTGGAGTTATAGACAATTATGAGCTGCTGTGTGGTGGTTGGGAACTGAACCCAATTCTTCTGAAAAAAAAAAATAATAACCAGTACATTTAACCACTCATCTGTCTCTTCAGCCCCTAAATATGCACTTTTTTGTTTGTTTTTTGAAACAGAGTCTCTCCCTGACTGTCCTGGAACTCACTATGTAGACCAGACTGGCCTTGAACTCACAGAGATTCTCTGCCTCCTGATGCTGGGATTAAAGGCATATGCCATCATGTCAATTTACACATGCACTTTTAATGCCACAAATCCTCTTCAGTTTTCTTAATTATTTTGTAATAACTAAAGTTAGTTATAGTAGTTAAAGTTATAACAAAACTATTATAGTAGTTAGTTGTGACTGTAATAAAGAAACATGAGTCCACGGGGTGTGGATTACTTAAATTCTTGCATACCCATAATAACTCCACGGTACAAAGCACGTGGCCTGAGTCCTTTCTGTGATTCAAAGCCTTCTATAGATGTCAACAAGACTTCGCCATATTCAATATCCAATAAAATCTTCTTTGTTTTATACACTACCTATCTGAGACGGGTAAGGTTGAAGCACTGGGCCATGCCTTAAGCAAACAATGAGCTATGACATGCGCAGAGGGCACTCTGGCCAGAAGAAACCTGACTCATAAGCTCCAAACCAAAAAGTGATGATGTGCAGTTCAGAGCCAACCAAGAAACACCACAGCAGCCAGAAGCAAAGCCTGCCAAAAAAACACATATATATACCTTAGCCCTTTGTTTAATAAATGAGAGATTGCTTGTAAACCTCCCAGAGTCTGTGTCATTGACTCTGTGTCTACTCACCCCCTACCCCTAGGATCAGAGACAGCAAGACCCCAGCTGCAGAGCCAGCAATACCTATCCAAGTACATTTCCCTCGTGTAGCATTTAACGAGTTACCGAAGAAAATTTAGTAGAACCATCAGCAATTAGTTATGTGGATAAGTTCTCCTTTATAAATTCTTTCTGTAATAATAGTTGAATTACTATAAAGCTGCAGCCTTCAATAGAAAAAGTGGCCACATGTGGGTCATTTAAATTAATTAAAATTATTTTTTTTTTTTTTTTTTTTTTTTTTTTTTTTGGTTTTTCGAGACAGGGTTTCTCTGTGTAGCTTTGCGCCTTTCCTGGAGCTCACTTGGTAGCCCAGGCTGGCCTCGAACTCACAGAGATCCGCCTGGCTCTGCCTCCCGAGTGCTGGGATTAAAGGCGTGCGCCACCAACGCCCGGCTTAAAATTATTTTTAAGAATCAAGTTAGCAGTTACCTCAGCCATAGTTCAACTGCTGGGTAGCCACACCTGGTTGGCTGGCTCCTTTCATATTGCAGAGTTCAAGTAGAGGCTATATCCCTCCCTGCCGCTTGTCTTGTGAATTTTGATGGCAGACTGCCAGCGGGGCTTCTCCAGAAAGCCAGCCACTATCTGGAAGCCATAGAAGCCATCTTCCTCTTCCTCAGGGGACCTTGGAAGGCCAGCTTTTTCCAGCCCCCTGAAGCCTGAGTTTCTTGCAGGGTGTGAAAGAATTGAATCAATGGTTTGGGTTTTGGTCTTCATCTCAACACTTGCTTGGGGAACCGCGCTTCTCAGGGTTTCGTTCCCATTTATGCAATGAGAATAAAAATAGAAACAAAACAGTAAAATAGAGAACATTAAAGATTAAACATCATTAAACATTCATATGCATAAAATAAAAATAAATAATTATTTATTGTAAATGTATCAGTCTGATGCAGGGAATCTGGACCAAACACATTATCATCCTCCAGGCAGCTTATCACCTCTCTGTTGCCAGGTTAAACAGGATCACAGTTCTTAGATGCTAGCCTTCTCATCAGCAATCGAGAGGTGACCACGTTCTCCTTTCTCAAACTGTCTCTGTTGTAGAGTGAATAAGAGATGACCACTAGGTCCTCAGCTGGTGCTTCAATTTTGGGAGGCTGTGAAAAGTTTATAAGATATTGCCTAACTGGAGGAAATGGGTGCCAGGAGTCTTGCCTTTGAAAGTTACCCCTGCTTTCTAGTCCCTTCCTCTTTCTTTCTGCTTCTTTGATCTGCCACAAAGTGAATTTCTTCCTCCTTCACATGCTGTTCCTTCACCATGAGCCTGAAATCAATGGAGCAAAGGACTGACCTTGGAAACTGTGAGCCCGAATAAACTCTTCCTTGTTTACATTGTTTGTGCTGGGTGCTTTGCCATGACTCTAAGAAGCTAATACAGTTTCCTATTCGAGCTATTAACATTGAAGCCATCCTAAGAGGCTTGCCCACAAGCCCCTGTGGTGGTTTGAATGAGAGTGTCCTCTAGAGGCTCATATATGTACATGCTTGCTTCCTAGCTGGTGAAGTATTTAGGAAGGATTAGGAGGTATAGCCTTGTTGGAGTAGGTATATCCTTATTGGGAGACATGTGTCACTAAGGCAGGCTTTGAGGTTCCAAAAGCCCATTCCAGACCCAGTGTCTCCCTCTCTCTGCTTGCTGCTTGTAGATCAGGATATAAAGCCCTCAGTTACTATTGCTCCAGCTTCATGCCTGTCTGCTTCCTGCCACCATGATAATGGACTAATCCTCTGAAACTGTAAGCAAGCCCCAAATTAAATGCTTTATCTTATAAGTTGCCTTGGCCATGGTGTCTCTTTGGAGCAACAGAATACTAATTAAAACACAAGTTGGTATCAGGAACTGGGGAATTTCCATGATAGGTCTGCCCATGTTGTTTGTTGGGGGAATATGGAAGACTTTGGGACTTTGGACTAGAAAAGCAGTTGAACACTGTAAGTGGAGCTTAATTGGCTAGCCTAACAGAAGAATGGAAGACAGCAGTGCTGATGGTGATGTGGACTGTACAACTCTGGTTGAAGAGGTTTCAGAGGGGAAGAATATTATTAGCTGCTCTAGACACCATTCTTGTGATATTTTGGCAAAGAATGTAGCTGCCTTTTGTGCTTGTCCTAAAAATGTGCCTGAGGCTAAATGGAAGAGATTTGGAGTCATGTCATTTGCAGAGGAGATGTCAAGACAGCCTAATAATGACTGTGTCTTGCAGTTTTTAGGAGTCACTCTTATGAAGATCCACAATGTAAAGGAGAAAGCAAGGCAAAGAGAAATACAAGATGTACAGTTTGAAGAGAAAAAGAGAGCCAGGAGTGTAATATTGGAGTCAAGTCTTGTGCTCAAAAAGATGGAAAGTTTAAAGGACAGTCAGATGCTAAATGGAATAAAGGGAGTGCTGCCCTCGAGGCAAGACTTCACAATCGTGTAACCTGTGAAAGATAAAGGTCTAGGGCATTACCTAGGCCTAAATAATAACAGAAAGCTCCTGCAAATGTAATTCAAGGATGGGGCCAGGTTCCAGCCCCAGCAAGCAGCAGAATTTGGCAGCATCTCCCAAGTGGTTCTGGATTTAGAGTCAAGAAAAATAAAGGAAAGGGGCTGTGGAGTCTCTCTCTACGGCTAAGGAAAGCTGCTGGGGTCAGACACGTGCTAGGGGCGTCCCTGCATGGAAGCCTGGAGAGAGAGGTCATTGCGTGAAGCTGTGAAGGTCAAGCCTGGATGTCTTGGAGACCCTAAGATGTTGGAGAGGCCAGAAGCATGGGCTATCTGCCGAGGAGAGCTGCTAACAGGAAGTGGAACCAGCCCAAGAGAGAGAAGTGTGTTATAGTCTGCAAAGTTGGAAGGGAAGAGCCATCTAAAAAACCCTTAATACCAGACATAGAATGTGAGGACAGCTGAAGTTTTGTTTTAAGTTTTAATTATTGTGCTTAAGAGATCTATAAAACAAAAATGCCTCTAACCCGTAAGCCCCACTTGTCCAAGGGCAGACACCTTCCTAGAATGCTGGGGCTGTTCGTGTAAGATAATAAGTCACGTTTTCAACTCTGTAAACAAGGTTAGTTGCCCCAACTGCACAGGACATGCGTGAGTGCACGTAGGTGGGGGGGGTATGTAGCAAGGAATTATATCAGGATGTATTCTTGCCCCCACCAGGACAAATGCAGGAAATACATAGTCTTGTGAGTTTTCCTTTATAAGCACTGGACTAATGTAATTCGTGGCCATTCTCTGGGAATCCCAGGTATGGACCTGGCCAGTGTCAATCATCCTGTACAGTGGTTAAAAAGCTTACTTCAAATTTGGCTCAAAAAATTGTGGTAGTGGTCTTATTCTCACCCAGGGGGATTAACAGGAGTTACAGAATTTGAAGTTTTCTCTATCTTGCATTGGTCCAGTATTTCCTCACTATGCCCCCTTAACTCCCTTTTGGAGTGGTAATGGATATTCTGCACCATTGTATGTTGGAAGTATTGATCTGCTTTTTTATTTTGCTCTTACAGAGGGTTACAGTTAAGAGATTGCTTTGAGTCTCAGAAGAGGCTTTGAACTCTTAAACAGTACTGAGACTGAAAGGGCATGGGGACTTTTAAATTTGGACTGAACACATTTTGCTTTATGATATAACTACAATCCTGTGAGAGTTGTGGAGTGAAATATGGCAGTTTGAATGAGAATAACCCCCACAGGCTCATGTATTTGCATGCTTGATCCCTTGTTGATAAACTGTTTGGGAAGGATTAGAAGGTGTGGTCTTGTAGGAGTAGGTGTGTCCTTGTTGGAATAAATTTGTCATTGTGATAAGCTTTCAGGTTTCAAAAGCCCATGCCAGGCCCCAGTACTTCCCCACCCCCTGCAGCATGCTGCCTATGTATCAGGATGTAAAGCTCACAGCTACTGCTCCAGTGCCATGCCTGTCTGCTTCCTACCATGATGATAATAGACTAACCCTTTGAAATAGTAAACAAGCCCCAAATTAAATGCTTTCTCTTATAACTTGCCTTGGTCATGATGTCTCTTCACAGCAATAGAACAGTAACTAAGACACCCCTACACACACACACACACACACACACACACACTCTTCTCTGTCTCTCTTCTTGCATTACTCTAACTGTTGGGGTTCCCCCAGACTCTGGTCTTATTCGGCATCCTCTTCTAGACCCTTAAATTACACTCCCATGCCTTCATTTGCTGTAGATCCCTCAACAGCTTCTAAGCATACAGAAGGGTTGATGTACTTGTGGAGGTGCAGCCTCATGTGCACTTTCCAAAGTCCGCGTTTCGAGGGTACTTGATCCTGGGTACCCCACAGCTCTGATCTTGATTTCAGTGTCCAAAACACTCTTCCTTCTCCTGGCATTCTATATCCTACAAAATGGCATAATTCACCCAGTTTGTGCCCAAAAGATGGAGACTCCTTGGACTTGTCTCACTTCCCCCCTTGCTTATCTGCCCCCACAAGCAAATCCTGCTGTTTCTATACTGCAAATATCTAGGTATATCTATTTCTACACCTGTATTGTAATCTCCTCCCTGCCAAGCTAGCCTTGCCTCCTCTTGTTGTCCTGCAGGGTCCCTAAGGTTACTGCCACCACTTCAGTCCTCAGATGAAGCAGCTCATCATGCCCCTGTGACAGTTTGAATGAAAATGGCCCCCATAGGCTCATGGAGAGCGGCACTATTAGAAGGTATGGCCCTGTTGGAGGACGTGTGTCACTGGGGGTGGGCTTTGAGGTGTCAAATGCTCAAGGCAGGCCCAGTGTCACTCTCTCTATTTGCTGTCTGCTGACCTCAAACTCCTTCTCCACCACCATGTCTGCTTGTGTGCCCCCATGCTTCTGACCATGACAGTAAGGGACCAAATGTCTGAACCTATAAGCCAGCCCCAATTAAATGTTTTCCTTTATAAGAGTTGCCATGGTCATGGTGTCTCTTCACAGCAGTAGAAACCCTGACTAAGCCAGCGTGTATCATCTACAATGCCATTCTTACCCTTTGTACATTTCCTCCAATATGTCACCACCAGTGTGATGCTGAGGTCCTTTATGATATACTCTCTTCTACAAGTCTCACAATTGAAATTCACAAACCTTTTCTTCACAGTTCCTCTGTTCTATCAAACTAGTGCTTGCCACTTGACTTCGACACCTGTGGACTTGACCATAAACTAAAAAACATTAAGCAGGATTGTCTGCACTGAACACCAACACACTTTTGTCATTGTCTCCAATACAGGGCAGAAAGCATCACAACAATTTAGATTATATTGGGCATGATAGATAATGTTGAGATGAGTTGAATATAGTACACAGAAAATGTTCATAGGTCAAAGTGAAGGGTACATAGCTGTATGTAAGGGACCAAAATAGTCCAAGTATAATTGGACAGGGTTCCCAGAACCACTGTTTCCCATTGTCCTGACTCTGGTGATGGAACTCTAGGACAGAATATCTCTCTTTGCCTCACATTTCACCATTAGCCTTCTTCCTCCTGCCAAAGGGATGCAAATACAACATGGTAACTACAGATTTCCTAACAAAATAGCAAATGAGTTTTTATAGAAATGGTGAGAATGGAATGATGTAGTAGGTAGCCATTCCAGCTTTGATCTGGAAGTTCCAATCTCCATTGAGGCTTCGGTAACTGTCATGCCTACAAGATGGGGCCAAGAGAGGACCCTGAAGACCCGAGATCCAGATGCACCACCTCTCTTGGTTCCTGGACCCTAGACGCCAGAGGTGGACCGAGCACAGTTCTCCAGAGAACACTGCCGGACTGCACTACATCTTTCCCAGGCCCTGTAACCCACCTGTCCCTTCATTTGTAAGTTATGTCACTAAATAAACCTCTCTTTTAACTATGTGGAGGGGCCTGCATAATTTCACCAATAGAATGAAATGAATGTTTTCATGCAGTGTGGCTAGGAGGATGGCATGACGTCATTTGTTGAGGACCATGTGATAACTGCAGTACTTCTGTTTTTAGAAATACTTTTGAAACTACAATGCACAGGCAAGATTCATGCATAATCATACTCTCCTGACATCAATTACAAACTTCAAATCTAAAAATTAAAATGTCTAAATCCCAACCAATATAAGAAAATCTAACGACATTGTCAAAGTTCAGTCCCTTGGCACCTGCTTACAACACCCAGCCAAAAAATGATAGAACATTATTGTTTTCAAAAAAGCAATCTGAGGTGCTACCTGATCATCTAAAACTAAGTCGACCAATAGAAAAAAATGTCACTTTTCCGATATACACGAGAGATTGTTTAGTGTTGCTTTTCTATCTTCCACATCATGCTTTCTGCAGTCTTCTTCGTCCTGCCTGTCCATTCAACACACTACCGTTATCACACTCCATTCATTGTTTTAACCACTGAGGCTACAGCACTGGGAAAAATAAAACAGGTGAGATCCTTCCTCTGGGGAGCTAGAAAGATAAGAGTTCAAAGGTTAAGAGTGCTTACAGCCTAGGATGCAGGTTTGGTTCCTAGCACCAACCTCAGGTGGCTCACAGTCCCCTGTAACTCCAGTTCTAGATCTGATGCCTTGTGACCTGAGGTCACCTGCATACACATGGTGTACATAAACTCATACAGGTGCATACATACATACATATATATAAACAAACATAAATTAATACATCTTTTAAAATATCCCTATTTTCATGGATTCTCAGCCTCACTAAGAACATAAACAAAATCATGTAGCTCTCTGCTTGCTGCCAGTGGATCAGGAGGCAAGCTCTCAGTCATATGCCTGCCTACCTGCCTGCCTCCGTGCTTCCTGCCATGATGGAATCGGACTAACCTTCTGAACTTTTGTATAATCGGGGTCAAACTGAAGCACTTGGATTAAATCATCCTTTACCTCCTACAGTACTGAACTTGGCAAGGTATCCTGATGAGGGCTTCAGAGGGCCACTGAACACAAAGGGGCTGAACACAGTACACAAAGAGGTTAGTAGCAACAGATCACGAAGACAGGCATAGAGAACAACAATGAAATAAAGCTGGAATTCCAGACATCATTATACAGAAAACAAACACCACCAGGTACAACTAGCCAGTTAGTTCCAATGCTTACCACAGCTTTGTGAAAGAAGTTTTAAGATGCAATCAATCCTCCCTTCTGTTTTACTCTTTCTCAATCAGGAGTAAGAGTCAAAGAATCTCACAAACAAAACCTTAATGGCCAAGTCTTGGGGTTAGCTAAGCCTGTTGTTGTTTGTGTTTGCTCTTTGGAGGGGGAACGGGGGGGGGGCTGCCACCCAGCTCCCAAATAAATCACACATGAAGGCTTAGTCTTCATTTTAAAAGCCCAGCCTTAGCTTGGCTTGTTTCTTGCCTGCTTTCCTTAACTTAATTATCCCATCTACCTTTTGCTTCTGGGCTTTTCCTGTTCTCTTCTATAAATCTTACTCTTAGTCTGTGGCTTGCTGTGTAGCTGGGTGGCTGGCCTCTGATGTTCTCCTCCTTCTCTGGCTACTTCTTTTTCCTCTCCTCTGAGATTTCTCCTTCTATATATTCTCTCTGCCTGCCAGCCCTGCCTATCCTTTCTCATGCCTCCTCACTGGCCATTCAGCTATTATTAGACCATCAAGTGTTTTAGACAGGCAAAGTAACACAGCTTCACGAGTTAAACAAATGCAACATAAACAAAAGCAATACACCCTAAAATAATATTCCCCAACACTGGTCTGTGGGATATCTCTGAAATAAATGGTTTTTTTTGGAACACACACATACATACACAATGTAGTGTGAGGGAATGTGACTAAAATGTACAGGAGAAGATGGCCAAAAGGAGAACTGAGGGGTGCCCATGAGAAGGTGATGGGGAGCTCAGTCATGGCGGTCATAGGCCTTGCTAGTTCTTTAACATTTGAGAAGAACCTTGGAGTAGATGAGCGCACCATGTGGCCATCTGTGCGGGTGTTATAGGCAGAGAGAACAGCAGCAGGCACTCAGTCATGACATCCGACTGTCTGGGTCTTAAATGTTCCCAAAGGCACATGGGGTAAAGCCTGTGACCCTGCCGGAAAGTGCCGGGACTTTGAGGAGACGGGATTTACTAAAAGGAAGTTAAGTCATTGGGGCCATGGCCTTAGAGGAGATATCGGGATTCTATCTCCATCGTCTCTCTGGGCTTCCTGGCTGCCACATGCTCCCACCATGATGTTCTTCCTCCTCACAGCCCTGTCAGCAGCGGGGCCCAGTGGCCACGTACTGAAACTTCTGACACTATAGATGAGCCTAAATAAACCTTTCCTCTTTTAAAGTGACAAGCTCAGATATTTTGTCACAGTGACAAAAAAAAAAAATACATTTTGTCATAGACACAGAGACAAGTATTTTTAAAAGGAAGAATTTATACAAAGCTTGCCTACTCTCACAGACCTGCCAGGTGGTCAAGAGCCAGCTACAGTTTCAACGGTTACACAGATAGCTATCCAAAGGCAAAAACACATGCACATGCACACACACACATACACACCACACATAGATGGATGATAGGTAGGTAGGTAGACAGACAGACAGACAGATACAGAGATGATAGATAGATGATGGATATCACAAGTAAAACAAAACAAGAATCTGTATCCAGCAAAAGTGACCATATAGACGTTGTCCTTAATTTTTTCCAACTGCTTCCTATTAATTCTAACTAGAAATAATTATTGTGAATTTTACAGTGTGATAGCTTTTTTTTTGAAAACAAGTTTTTATGAAAGATGAACAAATTTGATTTCAAAAAAGAGTTTATTTTATTTGTATTTTCAAACAACAAAAAATATTCTTCTTTTGTTTTTGTTTTTTGAGACAGGGTTTCTCTGTGTAGCTTTGGAGCCTGTCCTGGAACTCACTCTGTAGCCCAGGCTGGCCTCGAACTCACAGAGATCCACCTGCCTCTCCCTCCCAAGTGCTGGGATTAAAGGCATGCGTGCACCACCACCGACCGGCTAAAAAAAAATCATTTCCTTCGATGGCATTCTCAATCTGAACCTGGAATTAGCTAGACCACAGCTGCCGCTCTTCCTGGCCCTCCTGGTGTGGAGGGTCTTGCAGAGGAGACCTGCACAGGGCCCCCCAGAGCACCTGGAGGCTCCGGCGCACACCTGCTCATGCATCTGTTTAGCACCGTGGAGAACGTTTCGCTTGGGGGGGCGGGGAGCTAGGACATGGCCAGCACGAAGACGAACCCACTCATTTCTTCATGGACAGGTTGGTCCTCTTGAGGTCATCCGCGGGACACCGGAGGAGGAGGCGGCGGCGAATGCCTGGCTAGTTTTACAGGCCCGTCTGGAGATAAGAAGCCAGCTGCGGCTTCCACAAGGTCAAAAGTGAAAACAAAACCGAAGGCAGCAGAATGCTGCAAACAACAGGAAACCAACAGAGAAAAGCAGCAAAGAGGGGATGTGAAAGTCTAAAAGACGCCCTGACGCATATCGGGGGCGGCCGAGGTGGCCGCGTGGCTCGGTAGCGTCTGTCCTGTGTGTTTAGGTTCCTCTCAAGTAAGTACCCACGGTGTGTTTGTAAGTAAAGCGGGCAGCGAAGTTAGTTACACCTCTGCATTTATGACCATCCCCTTGAGTATTATTAACTTTTACACTCCCCATAAAATATAATTTATCACTAAAATAATTTGCTTTGTGTCAGGGTTCAGTGTGCTCCAGTGCTTTCTTGCTCATTAAATGAGATATTTTTACTTAATGAGCCACGATGGCCTTTGTACTTACCATTTGAATTAATTTCTAAATGCTTCGCTTTTATAATAGTTTGTTGTATAATTCCAAAAACTATCTGGGTTCTCATTTCACAGTGTCAAAAAAAAAAAATCAATGCAGAAACTTGTTAATTTTGTGTGATACTTTAAATGGCAAGAAATGGTTTATCCTTAACTAACCACTAAGATTGCATGAAAAAGTATTTATCTATGCAACAATAAAATAATGTTCTTATCTTTATACTCACAGATTAGTGCATCTCTCAACCCTCATCAGCAAAGTTTCTTTCTGCAATAGATGGTGATTAATGTACTCACACTGATCAGTGGGCAGATAATAAAAGACTGGGGGGGGGCGGTACTTAACAGTAAATGCGACATCTATATCACACCCCTCCCTCCTCCAAAGCTCAGAGAGCATCATGGAAGAGGAAGTAGCAAGATTGTAAGGGCCAGAGGTGGCAAACATCTGCGGCAAACAGTATCTGCCAGAGAGGAGAGGACCCTGCCTACATGAACTCATAGCAGCTGTGGCCACGTGGACAAGACCTGCGCGAGATAATTATTCGTTTGCACTAGGAAATAAGTAAAGGAATTTTGGGGTGGATGCATCTACCGATTGCTCAAAAGTTAATCTAAAAGAAAGTTATGATCTGATTTTAAAAAAAAAAAAAAACTAAATCAAAGTTGCTGATCAGCCTGCGCTGTTTTTAGCATGAGGGTCACTACTTTCTGATCTGGCGCTAAGAAAAGGAGGGTTTGTTGGAGATGGAGAATGAAGTAGTCTAAGGCTTGTTTTCATTTTGTAAAGTCTAGGGAACTTGAGTATCTTCTCCTAATTTCATACTCACAGTTGTTTCCCATTCTCGAGCTTTCCTCTATTCTTTCAGATTCATGAACACAGATGTGGTGGTTTGAAAGAAAATGGCCCCCAAAGGGAGTGGCACTATTAGGAGGCGTGGCCTTGTTGAAGTAGATATGGCCTTGTTGGAGGAAGTGTGTCACTGTGGGGGTGGGCTTTGAGGTCTTTTTTGCTCAAGCTTTCTTTGCTCAGTGTGGCATACAGTCCACTTCCTGTTGCCTTCTGATCAAGATGCAGCCAGCACCATGTCTGCCTGCACACAGCCATGCTCCCTGTCATGATAATAATGGATTGAACCTCTGAACTATAAGCCACCACCACAATTAAATGTTTTCCTTTATAAGAGTTGCCATGGTCATGGTGTCTCTTCACAGCAATAGAAACTCTAGTGGAGGCCCATCAGTTATATCATCTACGAACAGAAAATAACTAGACCTTCCAGACCTCAGGATGCTGGTACTGCAGATTCTGTCTGCAATTATTTCTAGGGTGTTAAAACTTAGGAAGCAATGCCCACCACAGTCCTCACGGGTAGATTTACAAAGCATTTTAAAGCTACAAGAAGAACTGAGGATATGGCTCAGGGGAAAGTGTGCTTTCCTGAAATGAACAAAGTCCTGGATTCTAATCCTAGTATTACACACACTAATAATAATAATAATAATAATAATAATAATAATGTCATAGGATATTCTACAGAGAATAAATATATTTATTCCCAAGTTTCTCACACATAGACTACAGAAACTTTTGGTTCAGTCATACCTTGTGCACCATTCTTACAAAGAGTTTCCTCAAACTGAGTCTAAGCAACTGGATTAAATGACCACTCATTGATAAAAGCTAGTTGAAAGAAAATATCCCTCCCAAGCCCACACTGCAGACTCAGATCAGCCACTATTCACAACCCCGAGGACTGATGTTCTTCAGAGTGAGGTCATGAGAGTGGCGCCCACTGGAATCCACACAAACTGGGGAGCTGTTTGACTCAGACCCCAGTCTGGATTTCCCAGACTTTGAGGATTATAAGCAAATAGATTATATCTTCCCTATATCTAAAGCCAATCGATTGGTTACATATTTCACTAGATACATGAATAAATTATTTATAAGTTAATGAGTAAATTGATTTAGATTATGAAATGTTTCAAAAATACATATTTAGTACCTGTGTCTCTGGAGTCCACACCCTGGAGGACTTAGCTTTAATAAATAGAATAACTGGTATTTTAAAATTAATGAATAAATGAAGTTCAGTTAATAGCACCATTATTCATTTGTTTCAAGATTTCATTTTTTAAATTACATATATAGGGGGTTGAGTGTGAGTGCAGGTACCTGAAGAGGCTAGTAGAGGGAATCAAATCCTTTGGAACTGGAGTTACAGGAGGTTCTAGACTACCTGATGTAGATGTTGGGAACAGATCTCTGGTCCTGCAAGAAGAGTACATGCTCTCAACCACTGAGCTGCCTCCCTACACCCACAGATAAGTGTAGTCCTCACTACAGTCAAGGAAACTTCTCTTTTCAACAAACAGAAACGATAACAGAAAACCACAACCTGTCAAAATGCAGAGTTGTAGAGCCCAGACCCAACAGATACATCTACAACCCAACTCCTGCACCTACGGCTCAGAGACAGTTGTCAGGAAGGGGGAGGAAGATTGTATGAGCCAGAGCCAGAGGAACAGGAAATGTGTTGTAAGATAGTGTCTCCTAGGAATGTCAGACGCTACACCCATAATGTCTCACCAACATGACTACCTAAATGTAGGCCGAACAAGGACATCAATAGACTTGTCAGCATGGACAGAGTGTTGGAAAAAGCTCCTGAGGCATCAACCCCACATGAAGATCTACAAGCCACTAAGGAAAGCTGAGAGCAGGAGAAATAGTCTTCCCATTCTAAATGGTCAGCCATGAAAACATAAACATACAAGTATATGCTTAATATATATCTATAAAATTACAGACTCAGCAAGTTATATTTATGTGTTGAGTGTGTGTGTGTGTGTGTGTGTGTGTGTGTGTGTGTTTGTTGGTGTGTGCTTGTGCATGCACACACACGCATGAGCATGAATATATGTTTAACAAAAATGAAAGAAAAAGAGGCCATAAATTTGAAAGAGACCAAGAATTAGGTATATGGGAGGGTTTTATGGGAGAAAAAGGAAGAGAGATATGAAGTAATTATATTATAATCTTTAAAAACTAATTAAATAATAAAACTGTCCTGATTCAATTGTTTTCCAGGATTAGCATGATCCAAAATACGGAAAATTTAGCAAATCTTGAAAACTTGAGCCAAAATATAGGTTAAAGAAAAACAGGGCACTTACAAATTACTTGAATCATTTTTCAGTAAAATTGATTCCTGTGCCCTAGCTTCCTTTGATCATTGATGAATCGCTTTTTTAATATAAACAGAGGCCCTTTCAGTGGCACACAGCAATGCCATTCTAGAAAATGAAGACTGATGATTTTTAAAGGGAAAACTTGTGGTAATCTAACATATTTCAGTCTTGATCCTGTCAAATTACTATAGTAGTTTCTCAACTCTAATGTACGTACAGTTCTGAAATGTATCTAGAGTCCAGGGTCATGTCTATACAAATGACTACAGATGCCGTCATTAAGAACGCCCATGTGCGTGGATGCGTCTACAAAGGTGGGTTAGTCTCTCCTTGCTCTTTAACCTCTTTATCCTCCAGCCAAACTAGCACAAGGGAGCCTCCGGTGCATCCCTCTGCTCTGAGCCGGTCAGGCATCCTACCTGCGGAGCACAGGAACGCCCCAGGCAAACCTCTATACTTTTACTTCCCACATGCTATCATAATTACCTCTTTATTCGTTCCTCAGTGGGAGCTCAAAATGGTGGACAAATGAGTGATTAAACATCTGGCCAAACTCTCAGAAGTGAAATTAACATGCCATTCCCTAGATTGGGTAAGATAAAGGAACCCAGTGATGACAATTTTTTAAAGAATAGAACCGCCTGTCAGAAAGAACATGGAAAATGTTGTTTTGTTTGTTTGTTTGTTTGTTTGTTTAAATCTGGGGAAACGTTTCTTTTTCTAGTTTTTAAAAGTAGTTTTGTGTTGTGGTCATTTTTTTTTCCAGAGTGATTTCTATTTAGTTGTAATTTAAGTTGAATGTGTGAGTTGGATAAAATTCTCCAGATTTCAGGGAAGATTCTTAACAGTTGATAAATCATAGATGAAAAGAATAACTTCTAATGTTGTACTGCACAGTAGAATAATTATGTGTAATGGCAGTTAATTGATATTTCAAGATAGCTAGTAGACAGGGTTTTTAATATTTTGCGCAAAAAGAAACAATACGTTTTTAGGATAATGGATATGAAAGTTACTCATTATATACAAGTACTGGGCTTTGTGTCATTGATGTGCTTATTTTATTGTTTGTTATTTTAAGATGAAGTCTTACCATAAAGCCCAGATTGGCTTCAAACCATGATCCTCCTGTTTCAGCCTTCCAAATGCTGGAATTATTTATGTATGCCACCACACCTGACTTTGTATACATGTATTAAAATATTAAAGTATAGTCCATAAATATATAAATTTCCCTGTGATAAAACATGGGAGGAAAGATAGCCTCTTCAACAAATGGTGCTAGGAAAACTGGATATCCGTGCCGGCAGGATTGAAACTAGATCTATACCTCTCACCCTGTACAAAAACCAAGGCAAAAAAATGTGTCTGAGACCTGAAATTCTGAAACTACTTAGGGGAAACACCTCACGATCTAGGAATACACAAGAGCTTTCTGAAAAGAACTTCAACAGCTCCGAAAATAATTCCAAGAATTGACAAAAGGATTATAAAATAAGAAAGCTTCTGCACAGCCAAGGAAACAACCAAATGAAGAGACAGTCTATAGAATGGGAGAAAACCTTTCACCAGCTACAGATCTGGCCAGTGATTAACCAATAACTGTGTGCAGAGACCCACAGGCAGACAACTGGGGACAGGGGCAGAGACCCACAGGCAGACAAGTGGGGACAGGGGCAGAGACCCACAGGCAGACAAGTGGGGACAGGGGCAGAGATCCACAGGCAGACAACTGGGGACAGGGGCAGAGATCCATAGGCAGACAACTGGGGACAGGGGCAGAGACCCACAGGCAGACAACTGGGGACAGGGGCAGAGATCCACAGGCAGACAACTGGGGACAGGGGCAGAGACCCACAGGCAGACAACTGGGGACAGGGGCAGAGATCCATAGGCAGACAACTGGGGACAGGGGCAGAGACCCACAGGTAGACAACTGGGGACAGGGGCAGAGACCCACAGGCAGACAACTGGGGACAGGGGCAGAGATCCACAGGCAGACAACTGGGGACAGGGGCAGAGATCCACAGCCAGACATTACATGGAGAGAGAGTCTAAATTGGAGGTTTCCATCTGGTCCCTCCCCTTGGAGCTCAGTGAACCCCGAGGAGGAGGTGCAGGAAAGATTGTAGGAGTCAGAGGGGCTAGAGAACACCAAGAGAACACAGCCCACTGAATCAGCTAAGCGGGGCTCACATGGGCTCACAGAGTCTGAAGCGGCACACACCGGGCCTGCACGGGTCTGCAGGTCCTCTGTGTATGTGATGGCTGTCAGCGTGGTGTTTGTGTGGGGCTCCTGACAGTGGGAGCGGGTGTGCCTCTGACTCTTGTCTGCTCTTGGGACCCTTTTCCTCCTGTTGGTTACCTTGTCCAGCCTCCATATGAGGGCTTTTGCCTCATCTTATTGTATCTTGTTTTGTCGTGTTTGGTTGCTGTCTCTCGGAGGCCTGCTCTTTTCTAAAGGCAAACAGGAAAGGTGGATCTGTGGGAGAGGGGAAATAGGGACAGCTGGGAGGAGTGGAGGGAGGGGAGCTGTGGTCGGGATGTATTGTGTTAGAGTAGAAACTACTTTCAATTCAAAAAAATTAATTAATTATTAATTAATTAGAAAAATTAAACACCAGAAAAGAGTCATCCAGTTGGTAAATGAGCTAATGAAATGAACAGTTCTCCAAAGATGGAGTACAAACGATCCACTTGTACCGGACAGAAATTGCTCAGTGTCCTTCGCCATCAGGGACATGGATATCAAAACTGCACTGAGCATCTGCCTTACTCAGGTGAGACTATCAGAATAGCTATCATTGGGGGAAAAAGACTGGGGAGTCAGGGGGTTGGGAGGGGGAGTTGACACATCACTGGTGAGGATGTAAACTAGACCAGACACTATGGAAATCAGTACGCACATTCTTCAAAACACTAAAAGGGGAACTACGTGAAGACCGAGCTCCACCACTCCTGAGCATGTACGCAAAGGAATCCAGTTCAGCACAGCACAGACGCTCTGGCTCATCCATGCTTACTGCAAAGAGACAGATTGTAAACTCAGCTTCAAAAGATTAGGAGATTTTTAAAGGTAATATGTAAACACAGAGAACCATAGGTAAAAACAAAATCAGGCCATTTACAATAGAGGGATGAAACTGCTGAACATCACACTGAGCAAAATAAGCCAGACCCAGAAAGTCAAATATCACGTTTTCTCATATATCAGAAGCCAGGAGGAGGTAAATATACATGTATGGACACACACGCAAGTGTACCCGTGCATGTGTGTGTGTGTGTGTGTGTGTGTGTGTGTGTGTGTGGTGTTGACATGAAAATAGAATGGGGACTATTTGAAAAGACAAGGGGGAGGAGCAAGGAACAAGACAGGGGTGGACGTGAATGTGGTCAAAGTATGTGATGCACTTGTACAAAAACGTCACTCTAAAACCCACCACTTTGTAAAACCAGTACAAAATTTTAAAAAGGTAAATAACTCTTTTTTTTTTTCTTTTAACTTTTCAGCTTCAAGGCCATGAGACGTCCTAGCACTTGCCTCCGTGCCCTCTCAGCATGCCAGAGACCTATTCCATTACATGAACTTTCCCAGGAGGAAGAAACACACCGATTGTAATTCTTTTTTTTTTTTTTTTTTTTTTTTTTTTTTGGTTTTTCGAGACAGGGTTTCTCTTGTGTAGCTTTGCGCCTTTCCTGGAGCTCACTTGGTAGCCCAGGCTGGCCTCGAACTCACAGAGATCCGCCTGGCTCTGCCTCCCGAGTGCTGGGATTAAAGGCGTGCGCCACCACCGCCCGGCCAACCGATTGTAATTCTAATGCCTCTTCATAATGGCAGTCCCATGGATATTCTTCAGCGACTCCAGTTCCTCTTATCCTAGTCTTTGTGACGAGGCCCATGTACTCAGAATCTTGGATCAAAAAAAAAAAAAAAAAAAAAAAAAAAAAACCTATAAACTTACATGGCTGAGAGAAGTCAGCAATCTTGGTCTTTGGAGATCCCAGGCTCATCTTTCTTGGTGATGGAGTATACTTCCCCTGAGCACTCTGTCCCTTCTCAAAGCTTCCGCTAAGGCATGCTGGGAATGGAGCCCTGCTTTGTTACCTGGGCCATGGACTCTTCCCATGGGCTCTATTTCAGTGGATTTACAAAAACAAAACTAAAAAAAAAAAAAAAAAAAAACAAAACAAGTGATCTCTAAGGATGTAACAGTCCTCCTTCTGTTGTAACTGGACTTTTGTTATGTCATCAGTACCATTTCATAATGTCTCATTAAGAAAGAAAAAACCTGAGCCCCTGTAATGTCTCATTTATTGACATTGTACTTTGCCCAGCCTGCCATGTAGGGAAGGACAAGAACAAAAGTATCCAAAAGCATCCAAGGAAAATTCCCTAAAATGATGAAGAGAAGGAAGTCTGAGGGGGGCCTATGGCCTCTTGCTGTCAGGGGAAGCTGAGTGGATGGGGTGGGTGGCTGATCTTCTGCCGCACACATCACAGACTTAAACTGTGGTACCGTTGACTTCAGTACCACACCTTGACGCAAGAGGACAGTTCTTTCAGGATGAAGGGTGAATGGGCCTGTGGCAGAACCTTGGCATTTACAAGATAGGTACAGAGACAACAGAGCATAAAAGCTAGACCCTATTCCCCCAAGCGATCTGTTGCTGTTCACTCCTTGTTGGGCATGAGATGCACAACAGGAAGTCCAAAACTTAATCCACGTGTTGTAGCACTTTTTGGTGTTCATCTTCCGAACAGATAAAATTGAGGTTCCTAATGCTTGAAACGGAAGTCTGAAAACCAAATGAAATCATTCCAAGAATCAGAATAGAGCTTGTGTGCCCCTAGAATAACTCATCGTGTGATTCCAGTAACAGATTTAATAGGTGAGTTTAAATTGGATGTTTTGTATCATTAAAACATCCACACACAAATTTGTTTTACATAACAGTTGCATAACCCTGCAGGGAGAACTGAAACTGAAGATAATAGCCTCACCAGCATGATTAAAATTAATTAAACACGCATTAGTACCTTCCTGCAGTTATACACTATTGCTTTAAGTCTTAGGATTAGGAAACGCTATAATTCAAACATTCAATCATTTTAATACTTTCTGTGAATTACATACACACCACGGCTGTGCTCGCTGATGCTGTAAACAAAAGATACAGTTGAAAAACACATGCTGTAATAATTAAAATGGTATTATGCTGACACCATCTTTCTTCTAGGAGCTTGTAACATCTGTATTGACTGTGATAAGCATTGATTATCTGGAGTGATGTAAATATTTGGGGAGTTAATGACAATCAGGGATTCAGGGGATGCTAAGACAGCAAAGATAAATCACAGGAAATCCAGATCAAAGCTGGATTGTGAATTAGCTTGTTTTTATGGTTAATGACTCACTATAAAGCGCACAGACACGTCTTTCCTCCAATGAAATGCACAAGGAAATGCCGTCAAGCAGCAGCCCGGCCTGTGCTGCATTTTCTGTACATCTGTCGAATTTCCATATGTGGAGAGGAGGATGTCGACACGGAGCACTACAAAGACTGAATTGATCCAATCCATCAAGTACTTAGCATGCACTTTCAAAATCATTACAAAGTTCTTTGAATTATTAAGACCTTTTTCAAAAGAAAAAAAAAGCCCCTAACTTATAAATCTTGCATTTCCTGAACGGTTAATTTGAGGATGCTAAGGTCAGCAGTAATCCAGTTCCAGTGAAGATTCTAACATTTCCCTTCAAATATAGCCTGATACTGAGCCACACAAAAGTACATATATGTATATATATATATATATATATATATATGTAGGTAGGTAGGTAAATATACATATCAGGGGCCAGCAAAATGGGTAAAGGTGCTTGCTGCCAAGCCTGATGACCTCAGTTCAATCCCAGAGCCCACATAATGGAAGAGAGAACCTAATCCCACAAATTGTCTCCTGACAGTCACATGTACACAGAGGTCTGAGTACATCTACATACATGCCTGCACACACATATGTACACACAATAAATAAATTTAAATGTAATGAAAAAAAATTTTAGAAGTCACTCAACATCAGCAAGCTGACATAATGTTCTCACTGTGAACCTTTCATGAGTGTGAGCCTTCCATGAGTGTGAACCTTCTATGATGGTGAACTCCCATGAGTGTGAACCTTCTATGAGGGTGAACCTCTCATGAGTGTGAACCCTCCATGAGTGTGAACCCTCCATGAGTGTGAACCCTCCATGAGTGTGAACCTTCCATGAGTGTGAACCTCCCATGAGTGTGAACCCTCCATGAGTGTGGACTTTCCATGAGTGTGAACCTCCCATGAGTGTGAACTTTCCATGAGTGTGAACCTCCCATGAGTGTGAACTTTCTATGTGTGTGAACCTTCCATGAGTGTGAACCTTCCATGAGTGTGAACCTTCCATGAGTAAACACCGTCTATGGTGCTGCACTGGGCTCTTCCCAACTTATCAGAATAAAAACAGAAATAGCAGGTGGTCTGCCCCTCTCACAGACACATACAGGAGGACAGAAACACTGTGAAGGAAGAGTCTTTACCAGAGCCCGTCACAGTCCTCCTTTGACATCCTCATCAGCTTCACCACTTGCCACCAAGCGTCTCAAAGAATCACTCAAGGTCTGTCACTCCTGGCCCTCAAAGGGACCATGTGACCCTGATGCACTTCCTCTTCCTGCCTACCTACTTAACTGCTCCTGAGGTCATTGCAATGGGATGTTATCTTCTTGTCTTCTGAAAAAAAAGTTTCTGGGGCCTCTGCCTTGGGCCTGGTGCATATTGAAGGTACTCTTGCAGCATCTTGAATGTGTCTCCACCAGAATATTTACTACATGAAGTTGAAATGACCATTATTTGTCCATTTCTCTGCAGTCTGAGATCCTTGAATTATCTTTATAATCCCACAGTACAGTATCTAGCAGCCACTAAACACAAGCTCGGGGGATGAAAAAGTAAGTCAGTGGCACTTTCACCCTTGGCATTTAATTGAGTGGGGGTGGGAAAGACCCAATAAGAGGTGTCCCACATTCAGAATAGAGTAAGAACTTATTTTGACTTCACAGAATCCAGAATGTTCTAAGTAGGTCCTAACACTTTAGTGAAAATCTAGACCCTGTGAGCTTTGAGGGCCAGATGTGGAGCCAAGAGAAAAACTAAAATTAGTTTATATTTGTGCCCAATAACAAACCTGCTAGATACTAGAAATATAAACTAGTAAAGTACTTCCCAAGCCCAGGTGATCCCACTACTATTTCCTTTTGTGATGGGTGCTAGGGGGAGCCTAGAATAAGGAACTGGGAAAGGAGGGGAAGAAACATGTCCACAAAATGTCATATGGACATTCATAGCAGTATTATTTGTAATAGTCAGAAAATGGATTCATCTCACAGTCCCCACGAGAAAAATGGCTACTCTGTGGCATCTTTACAGAAGTCGCTTGCATAAAGCATAGATAAACCGAAGGCTCCGTGAACAAAGCCAGTGTAAGAGAGAGCACACGTGTGGATCTACATTCACGAAGCTCTAAAGGCCACAGAAATCTACAGTGGAAGGAAATCACAGTAGTACTAGACGGCTCCGGATTGGAGCATGAGGAGATCTTCTGGGGCAATAATGAAAATAATCTATATCCTCTACAGTGCGTATTTGTCAAAATGGTGAATTTAGAGCCTGAGGAGACGGCTCCCCTGGTGAAGTTGCGGCTGCATGACCTTGAGGACCTGAGTTTGGATTCACAGAACCCATACAGAAAGCCAGGCTCCATGGTGCGTGCCTGCAACTCTTCGCTCTATGGCATGTTCATATCACAGTTGAGTGTAAACCATATTCTGCATCTCCTATTCCAGGTCTACCAGAGGGCAGCTGAGCGAGGAGCAAACCTCCCAATGTTTTGCCAATCTTTGACCTTTTATACAGTTTGTGTGGGTGTTTAGGCCTTACTAGAACATGGCTCAATGTAATAAAGTTTGGAAAATCCACACCATATTCCCATTTTTTTCCCTCAAATATCATGAGTTGATGTCTGAAATTTTGGCAAATTAGTAATTTATCTGAAATGGAAACATAACAAAACAACATTTGAATGTTCTTTATAGAGAATATCCCGGGTCAAGAACAGGAAACCAGAGGGCAGTGGCTTCCTGCAGAGACAGAGGGTGAGTGCAGCTTTGACCATCTTATCCCTCTAGGCTGATTTGAAAGGATCCAAGTGATGAAAGGATCCAAACATACAAGTTCCTCAAAAGCTGTAAACCAGCTCTTCACCCCCCGGGTGTAAATAATGTGGGGAACTGCCTGTTGTCACGGTGATTCCAAAATATATCTACAAGGGAAAATACCAGCTACCCAGCCAAATTTGAATTTTGGATAAATAGGGAGTACATTTCAGTGAAAGTAAGTATGTCCCTGCCATTGCCTGGTACAAACTGGAGACAATCCCTGTCTGCCTCGTTCAAATGTCAGGAAGCATCCTGTGTTGTCCCTGCTTGCTTGCTTGCTTGCTTGCTTGCTTGCTTGCTTGCTTGCTTGCTTGCTTGCTTGCTTTCCTGGGTTGCTGAACCTCAATAAAGGTGCAATTCCATGGAGATGCAGACGTGAGAGCTTTAGTTCAGACTCAACTGTCTGATGAAAGGATCCTTGTGCCTGGGAAACCATAGAGACTCTATTTGAGAAGTATTCATGTGAAAAGGACTATAATGCATGATGGGAATGGAATTTTCAAATCATGAGCCATTCAAATAAGGCAATCTTGCATTTTTTTTAAGATACGTGTGATTTATGGTTCACTGCTGTGCCCAGTTTACAGCCTGGGTACTTCAATAGACTATGTCAACAGGTATCCTGAGATATGGAAGTGAAGGCAGTGATCTCTGTGTACAGCTTTGCATGTGAGTGGTAAGGATGGATGCATCCATCCATCTAAGCAAGTGACATAACCAGGATTCAAAACCCACTAAGCAAGTGGCTATTTTTTTTTATTATAGACATAGACAAGAAGAGCTTTAGTTCAGCCCATTTCCAACCAAATGCCTCCACCCCATTTAACACAGGGCAAGAGGAGGCTTCCCACATTTGAGAAATACAAGAAAGCTGGAGTCCAGAAGAGGTCACTAGGGGCTGAGGATTCCCATGTTATATTTTGTAACCTTACCTGAATTGGCCACTGGTTTAAAAATGAGGTTTTCGTTAAAGTGCTGACTGAGTCTATTTCTCAGAAAGAGGTGTAAGAAGCAGGGACAGCAAAACTCTCAGTTTGAGCCTTCGTCTTCTGTGCAGGGAAGGCGGCTACTTCCCCTTCCAGACTTGAGAGTTAAGGTCAGGTGCTGCGATGGGGTAGAAACCAGACCCTGGAAGGTCTTGGTGTTTGCTCAGCCTCACAAACAAATCACTGTAAAGGAAGTTGGAAGAGTTGAGAGTTGCAGGAAGTTCCTGCCAGATAAAAAGCTGACCCTCAGAGCCCACTCCCGAAAAATCGTCCAGGTTCCTACTACACAGCCCCAGTGGGCCGAGGGGGATTCCGAGCCAGGGGTGTTTGATATTTTGATATTTTCTACCAGCTTTTCAAACCTTACCTACACACAAGCCGAGGGCACGCCGAAGGAAACAAAAGTGTTTACGAAATGCAATCTAACGTCCCTGCACACATCAACACACACCTTCCTTCACGTTTTCTACAAACATGTTACAGTCATTTGCCCCTTTCATTATAACATGGGGTCTTGGGCTGCTTTACATCCTCAGCTATGGCTCGTTCTATTCATTGAAGTCTATGGGTTTAAAAAAAAAAAAAAAAACCCTGTTGCTTTAACTCCTCTTGTTATAACCCTACACAGCCTTTTCTTTGATTGCTGTAACCGTTGGTGCTAGGCAGTGGCACCAGGATTAATTGTGTCTTTAGTCATTATCTTGTCCTTGTTTTTTTTTTTTTTATTTATTTTTTTTCCAGACTTGTGGCCTCTGAAATTTTCCATAACAGCTTGGGGACTAAAAAGACATCTTCTTCACAATAGCACAAACTAATGCTCCGTAGACCCAACAATGGATGTTTATTTGCACCCTACAGAACTAATTACCTTCAGATTACAGGTTTTATTCAAATAGAGTCGATCTCATCCGAAGCCGCCTGTGGACCTTTACAGAGTCCTCACAATGCGGCAGTCTACGGAGTGTAGCATTTCCCCGTGTGGACAAAGAAGAAAAAGAGATGGATTCATATTAAATTAAAAAATAAAACCTTTAGGTTTTAATGTAACAGGAAGGTTTAGTCACTGTATGGAATATGAGTTGAAAGCCTGCTACTGAAGACTTAATTTAGTCTCAGTGAGGCCTGGCCTCGCTCCAGCACATGCCTGCGTGGCTGCCCCAGGTTAATGCCTATCAGCCTACTACGCTGAGCTGAGCCGGAGTTTACGATGACCCGTTTGCTTAGACAAAATAGGACATATATGTATTCCCTTACCCTTGGCATCAACTGAAGAGATAAAACATTTCAGCTTATCTCCACATTACTTGAGCATGTATTCCATACAAAAGGAAACGTTGTAATTTGTTTCAAACTTATTTTACATATGAAAACAACCATCTAGAGGGTACGTGTTAGATACTTTAGAGTTAGATATTATACAGAGTTTCATTTGTAGTCTATTTTTGATCCTTACAGTGTCTCTATGAGGTATTTCTATTAACCCCGTTCTGTAGATAAGCAAACTGAAGAACTTAAGTCTTTTTTTCCCCAAATTTCTAGAGCAAGTAGCATAACCAGGATTCAAAACCCACTAAGCAAGTGGCTAATTTTTTATTATAGACATATTCAATAGCATTACAAACTTAATATGTTTGATGTTACTTGATAGCTTTGTTTTATTTCCTATCCCATAGAAATACAATGCTAAAAGATATTTAAGCCTCCTTGGAGACCTAAAGCCCTATGATTTTAATGCTCTAATATGACGATTCTCAACATGTGGGTCTCTCCCCTTTGGGGTTGAATGACTTTTTCACAAGCATTGCCTAAGACCATCAGAAAACAGTCATTTGGCCCCGGGTGGTACATGCCTTTAATCCCAGCACTCAGGAGGCAGAGGCAGGCAGATCTCTGAGTTCGAGGCCAGCCTGGTCTACAAAGTGAGTTCCAGGAAAGGCGCAAAGCTACACAGAGAAACCCTGTCTCGAAAAAACCAAAAAAAAAAAAGAAAAAGAAAAAAAGAAAAAGAAAAAAAACAGTTATTTACATTGCAATTTATAAGCCAAATTACAGTTATGAAGTAGCAACAAAAACAATGTTATGGTTGGGGGTCACCACAGCATGAGGAACTGTATTAAATGATCAGAGAATGAGGAAGGTTGAGAATGACTGCTCTAACAACAAAAAAGATAATTTATGTGTAATCCACCTCACTTAAAAAAATTCCCAGGGCTAGAGAGATAGCTCCCCAGCTTGCCACACAAGCATAGGAACCTGAGTTCACTCCCTGGAATCCATGTAAAAAGCAGTGCACAGTGGTGCATGCTAGCAATTGTGGCACCAGTCAGGCAGGGCCAGGGGGTTCCCGAGGCTCATTGGCCAACCAGCCTAGCCTAAAGGGCAAGCTCCAAGTCCCAGGAAAAGACATGCCTCCGAAGACAAGACGGATGACTGTTCTGTGGAACAACACCCAAGGCTGATCTCTGACCTCCACACATACAGACATGAACCGACACTAACACACAGAGACTGCACTTCATTGATACATAAATCTGGTGATCTTTTCTGATCACCATTCACTGTGCTATGAGTCAAAATAAATTCTACCGTAGGCTTAGCAGTCTAGAACATGTGTTTGTCTTGAGGCGATCTGATATAGTACAGTATTATGAAATGATATGCAATACAAAAGATTGGGACATGTGAAAAGGTACCTCTCAGAGGAAAGTCATTATTAAAGCTTGTCATCTTGCACAGACTTTTCTAACCTTTCAATGAGATCTTTTAACATCTATGGAGATGGTGTTATGGTTTGGACGTGAAATGTCTCCAACAGGATCATGTACTTAAACACTAGGTCCCCAATTAGTGGAGACCAATGATTCAGTGAGTTGTGGAAACTTTAGGCTTTTGCCCCTGGCTGGAAGTAGGTCCTGGGGCTCAGCTTCCAGGCCCAGGCTCTGTGTACTGATTCATAATGTTGTCACAAAGTAGCTTCCCACGCTTGTTGTCACAACCTGAAGCTGTTCCAGGATCCATACCTTCGCCTCATGGTGTATTATTTCCTTAACCAAGTCCTTCCTCCCTTGGATTTCTCACATCAGGCATATTGTCATAGCAATGAGAAAAGAAAGGGTACAGAAGGGAACTCTTAGAATGGACACACTAGTTACCGCTCAAATATGCTCACGCAAGACCTTAACAGAAATTTGTCTTCAGATCTCTGGAATCACACCCCAAATGTCCTTGTGCTGTTTCATCACTGGCTCTTCCTTCCCTTTGCATTAATTGTCATCCCAGATCAAATCTGGACTCCATCTCTAAGCTAGTCTGTGACAAACAGTTCCGAGGTTATTTGAAGGGGAAAGTATGCAGATTCTGTCTGTGTCTCGGCCCTTCTTAAGCTCTCCAGTCCTAAGCTTCTGCAGGCTTCTCTCTTTCTTCATCACTTCTTCACATCCAGCTATCCTGGGTGAATTCACCCCAGCCACTTCGTTGGTGTAGACGATGGGCACAGTACAAGAATCCGCAATGTTCTTGTTCATCTGGGCAAGGCATATTTGGGGAGGAATTCGGGTACTCTGATTCCAAATAAGAAGATTTGGGCCGGGTGATGGTGGCGCACACCTTTAATCCCAGCACTTGGGAGGCAGAGACAGGCGGATCTCCGTGAGTTCGAGGCCAACCTGGTCTACAGAGCGAGATCCAGGACAGGCACCAAAACTACACAGAGAAACCCTGTCTAGGAAAAAAAAGAAGAAAATTTGGAGCTTACTAGCCAGTCTCTACCCACATTTAACATTCTTCCTGTTGTAATCAATCTGCTGATACGCAGGCTGAGTTAATATCCGCCACCACCCACTAAAATTATACAAGAGGAAAAAAGCCTTTGCCTTCGATATCTCAACTAAAACTCAAAATCAAGGGAATTTACACCAAGTGTAAGTATTCCTTAATCAGCCTTCATTCTAGAAGTAAGAGGCCTGCTAACAATAAAAGCAAAGTTAATGAATCCCAGGGCAATGTTCTTCAGCCCTCAAGCAGGTGTCAGGAAAACCAGACATCCCCCTATGTATAGTTTACATTCCTACCATGAACTTGTGAGGTCTACATATAGACATGCAGGTGCTCCCAAGAGGGGGCATTTCCACTGAAAAATGATTATTAAAAAATATTTCAAATGCAAGAGACAAAATATGAATTTAAGTGAAAAGAGAAACGTTAATTTAACCCTATTGCCATTTGATTTTTATTGATCTTATTCATACAATATATTCTGATCATGCTTTTCCCCTCACCCAGCTCCTCCAGATACTCCCCACATCCCCACCCAACAAAATCCATGTCCTTTCTTTCTTTATCTTTTTTGTTTGTTTGTTTTTTCAAGGTAGGATTTCTCTATATATCCCTGACTGTCCTGGATCTCACTCTGTAGACCATGCTGGATCTCACAGACCTCACAGAGATCTGCCTGCCTCTGCCTCCTGGGTGCTGGGATTAAAGGTATGCACCACTACCACCACCCATCTCTCTCTCTCTCTCTCTCTCTCTCTCTCTCTCTCTCTCTCTCTCTTTAAAACAACAACAGTAACAAAACAAGAAATACATACAAAAACAGAAATCAAAATATACAAGCAAAAGACAGACAAAAAAATGCCCAAAAAAAGCTATATGAGACAAAATGTCTACAAAAATACTATTGATTTTATTTTGTGTTGGCCATCTACTGCTGGCCATAGATCCTACCCTGAAATGTGGTTACAATGGTTTCTCCATTGGAGAAAACTAATTTTGTCTTTGCAAGTGAGTATCAACTGCAGATAGCTTCTTGGTTAAGGGTGGGAACCCATGTCCACTTCCCCTCTCAGCACTGGGACCTCATCTGGCTTGAACCTATGCAGGCCCTGTGCATGCTGCCGGTCTCTGTGAGTTCATGGGTGCATCAGTCCTGTTCTGTCTAAAAGATACTATTTCCTTGGAGTCATTTATCCCTTCTGGCTCTTACAATCCTTCTGCCTCCTTGTGTCCTCTTCTGCATATCCCTGAGTCCTGAGAGGAGGAACTTGTTGAAGACATCCCATGTAGGCCTGAGTGTTCCAAAGTCTCTCATTCTCTGCACATTTTCCAGTTGTGGGTCTCTGTGTTAGTTCTTATCTGCTGCAATAAGAAGCTTCTCTGATATGAATGAGTCAGGCACTGATCTGAGTTAAAGTCTGGTGTGACTCCTGGTGGGGGGGGCTCCCCCATACAAAGTGTTTCTGGGTATCAGCAGCTGACACAAAATGTAGTCGGATGTTTTCCTGTGTACCACCCAGCCCAAAGCCGCTCGGACAAGTAAACACACAGAGGCTTATATTACTTACAAACTGTGTGGCCTAATTGCTCAGGCTTCTTGCTAATTGGCTCTTATAACTTAACCCATTTCTATTCATCTATAAGTTGCCACGTGGCCATGGCTTATCGGCATTTTCACATCTTGCTTCTCTTGGCGGTGCTGGCATTTCCTGACTCAGTCTTCCTCTTCCCAGCATTCTCCTAGTCTGCTTGCCCACCTATACTTCCTGCCTGGCTACTGGCCAATCAGCATTTTATTTATCGACCAATCAGAGCAACACATACTCACAGCATACAGAAAGACATCCCACAGCAACAAAAGAATGGAGATGGGTTACAAGGATGCTTGAGAGGGTCCAATGATGTTAAATTGTGAGTACAGAAAATGAGCTTTGGGTGTTGCAGGGACGGCTCAGCCGTGAAGAGCATTGGCTGCTCTTCCAGAGAACCTAGGTTTGATTACTAGCATCCACATGGCCAATGCCCTCTTCTGGTCACCATGGGCACCAGAAATACACATGATGCCTAGCCATAAATGCAGGCAAACACTCACCCATAAAATTTTATATATAGCAAAAGAGTTTTTCCATGTGTTTCTAAGTGGAAAGCAATAACTAGCAAAGTGCTCTGATACTTTCACCCCACCAGATATATTTAAAGGAACACTGCAGCAATTTATTTTCATTTTAAAGTAATCAATTACCAGGCCCACCCCTTCAGCACAGACCCTCTGGAACCATTGTGTTGGAGGGTGAGCTGTGTTCAGAGCCCCTCGCCTGTTCCCTTAATACTTCCCTTTGCTCCCTTTCTTTACCAAGAAAGACACATATCCCGCCTCTTCAGAATCCTCCCGTGCTGCGTTCCCCATAAGGTATAAAATCTTGAGGTGGCAGAGGAACAGTCTGAGCTATTGGTGTCCAGTGATGGGTCGATGAATCAAGACATGGCTTTGTCTGGGCTGTGTATCTGGCATGTTTTCAAGGTAGTAAAAAGTGTCACCATGAACTCTGGCGGCTCAATATTGCATCTAGGATAGAAGGAGCACGTGGTAGGGCTGCATCCCTGTGGCTACATCCTCAGCTTCTGAGAGGAAACACTTTCATGGTTCCCCTCCCTGCTGCCCCGGCGAGTTCACAGCCCTTACTCTGGCCATACATTTACTCCTCGCTCGTGCATATTTAGTTGAAATGAACTCAACAAGATGAAGCGGCTCCAAATGCGCCAGCTGCTGTAAGAGCTCTCTTCCGCGCGTCCTTTGAGAGCGCAGTACTTCCCTTCCTTTAATGGTGATTTTTTTTTCTCGAATCTTGGCTCATCTAGCAAATGTAACATTCATTCACAGACACATGAGCTAATTGGAGGAGAAAGCATCCATACCCATCTTCCGAAGAGACACAAGCGAAATAAAGTTTTACTCCCCGTGTTTAGTAACTACCCAAACTATCAAATGGTCAAAAATTAAGATGTGAGACATGACCGCATTTCTGTTTTGATCAAATCTGCGACAATAATGGTTTCCTCCATCCAAAGGTTTTTACCCACCAGTTTTCTGAAGCATTTGCCATTTTAATAAGCGCAAGAGGATTATTCCAGCCCCTAACTCCAGCAGGCGCTCCCTGGGAACACACAAGCCATCCTGGCCAGGGACACAGGTAGCCTAACTGCAGGTTGTCATCTCCCCTCCTCTTCTCCAAATCCAGGCCCCCAGTCTCATCCTCATCTCTGTAGCACACACCTGCTGTGGCTTTGCCCTCCTCTCTGCCCCCATCTCCAGTGGATCACATAGCTCTCTCTTCCTTCCCATGCATTCTGTTATCCCAGCCCCCAACTCCAGCAGGCATTCCCGGGGAACCCCCCTAGACAAGCCTGCCAGAGAAGCAGGGAGGCCAGCAAAGCAGGCAGGTGAGCTTCAGATCTTTACTCTTTTTTTCTCCATATTCAGTCTCCTAGTCTCATCCCTAGCTCTATAGCAGACTGCCTGTTGCGGGCTCTCCCCACCCTCTACCTCCATTCCCAGGAGACTAAGCAGATCCTGATGGAACACCCAACTTTCCTCCCTCCTCAGACTCTTAGGGTCCCCTCGTCACAATTTATCCCATTCCTGTGTGTCAGCTCCCAACACCTAGAAACACATTTTATCTGGAAACCCCCAGTGACCACGCCTATCAGGTTCCCAGAAGAATTTCCTACCAGGAAATACACAGCCACCACCCTCTCCTAAGAACCAGTGAGGGCAATTGAAACCAAAGACTAAACTCCCAACCAACAAAGACCAGACCAGATATCAGCACCTAGAATTACAGTCTTCCCAAACCCGGATGCCTAGACATCAGCATAAAAACACAATCAATAACAGCCAGGACTCTGTGTCCCCATTGGAGGCCAGCAGCCTGACCACAACAGGCCCTGAATATTTCAGCACAGCTGAAGCACAAGAAAAAGACCTTTAAAAGCCTTTATGAATATGTTGGAGGTCCTTAAAGAGGAAATGAATAAATCCCTTAAAGAGATCTTTGAAAACACAAACAGTGAAAGGAAATTAATAAAACAGTTCAAGACCTGAAAGTGGAAATAGAATCAATAAGAAAACCTAAACAGAGGGAAACTTACAAATGAAAAATTTAGGAACTCAAACAGGAACCTCAAAGGCAAGCCTCACCAACAGAATATAAGAGATAGAAGAGAGAATCCCAGGTATTGAAGACATGAAAGAAGAAATGGATACATTGGTTTAAAAAAAAATGTTGGAGCTGGAGAGAAGGCTCAGAGGTTAAGAGCACTGGCTGTTCTTCCAGAGATCCTGAGTTCAATTCCCAGCAACCACATGGTGGCTCACAACCATCTACAATGAGAATTGGTACCTTCTTCTGGTGTACAGGCATACATGAAGACAGAACATTATATTCATAATAAGTAAATAAATCTTTTTTAAAAAGTGTTAAACCTAAAAGATCCCTGGCACAAAACATCCAGAAAATCTGGGAAACTATGAAAAGACCAAATCTAAAAGTAATAGAATATAGGAGGAAGAAGAAATCCAGATCACAGGCACAAAAAAAAAATTTTCAATAAAATCATAGAAGAAAGTTTCCCTAACCAAAAGAAAGAGATGCCTATCAAGGTAAAAGAAGTATACAGAACACCAAATAGACTGGACCAGAAAAGAAAGTCTCCTCAGTACATAAAAAAATAAAACACTAAACACACAGAACAAAGAAAGAATATCTAAGCCAGGTGGTGGTGGTGCACGCCTTTAATCACAGCACTCTGAGTTCGAGGCCAGCCTGGGCTACCAAGTTAGTTCCAGGAAAGGTGCAAAGCTACACAGAGAAACCCTGTCTCGAAAAACCAAAAAAGAAAAAAAAAAGGAAGAAAGAATATCTATTAAAAAGCTCCAAGGGAAAAAGACAAATAACACATAAAGGCAGACCTATTAGAATATATCTAACTTCTCAATGGAAACTCTAAAGTGCCTGGACTGATGTTCTGTAGACTCTAAGAGACCATAGATGCCTGTTCAGACTACTATAGCCAGCAAAATTTTCAATTACTATAGATGGAGAAAATAAGGTATTCCATGATAAAAACCAAATTCAAGCATTATCTATCTACAGAAGACACTAGAAGGGAAACTCCAACCTACAGCAGTTAACCACACTCAAGAAAACACGAAGAATAATCCCAGAACAGCAAATCAAAAGAGAGGAAACACACACACACACACACACCACCACCACCACCACCACCACCACCACCACCACCACCACCCCAATGACAACAAAATGACAGGAATCAATAATCTTTGGTCAAAATTGATATAGCTCAACATCAATGGTTTCAATTCCCCAATAAAAAGATAGACTAACAGAATGGATGTAAAAACATGGCCCAGCCTTCCACTGCATCCAACACTGCATCCAAAAACACACCTTAACATCAAAGAAAGATATAACCTCAGGATAAAAGGATAGAAAAAGATATTCCAAGCAAATGTACCTAAGAATCAAGCCAGTATAGCTATTTTAATACCTGCCAAAATAGACTTTAAGGCAAAATTAATCAGAAGAGAAAGGGGAGGACACTACCTACCCATCAAAGAAAAATCCACCAAGAAAACATTGCAATTCTTCACCAAACACAAGGGTAACTAAGTTCATAAAAAAAATAAAATGAAATGAAATGAAGCCACTATTACATCTTAAGTCACATGTTGACCCTGACACACTGATAGTGGGAGACTTCAATACCCAGCTCTTGCCAATGAACAGGTCATCCAGACAAAAACTAGATGGAGAAATGCTGGAGCTAACTGATGTCATAAACCAAACAGACCTAACAGATATTTCCAGAACATTTCACCCTAACACAAAAGAAAATACCGTTTTCTTAGCACCGCATGGAACTCTCTCCAAAACTGGTCACATATTCAGACACAAAGCAAGTCTCAACTGATACAAGAAAACTGAAATAACACACTGCATCCTACCTGACCACCACAGATTAAAGCTGGATACCAACAACAACAAAGACAACAGAAAGTTTAAAAACTCATGGAAACTGAACAACTCACTCATGAATAAAAAATGGGTCGAGAAAGAAAAAACTTTCTGGAATTGAATGCATATGAATGTAGAACCTACCCCAAATATGGGACACAATGAATGCAGTTCTGGGAGGCGAGCTCACAGCACAAAGTGCCTGCAGTGAGAAAACTGGAAGATCTCGCACTAGCAACTTCACAGCACACATGAAAGCTCTAGAACAAAAGGAAGAAATCCTATGTAAAAGGAGTAGACTGTAAGAAAGAGTCAAACTGGGAGATGAAATCAACAAAACAGAAACAAACAAGTGGGGGCTGGAGAGATGGCTCAGCGGTTAAGAGCACTGGCTGCTCTTACAGAGGATGCATGTTCAATTCCCAGCACCCACCTGGCAGCTGTCTGTAACTCCAGTTCCAGGGGATCCAACACCCCCACACAGACATGAAGGCAGCAGAAAAAAGAAACAAACAAACAAACAACAATACAAAGAATCAATGAAACAAAGAGTTGGTTCTTTGAGAAGATCAATAAGATTGACAAACACTTATCCAAATTAACTAAAAGGTAGAGAGAGGGAAAAAAGATCAAATTAACAAAATTTAAAAATGAAAAGGGGGACATAACTCACAAACACCAAGGAAATCTAGAGACTCATAGAACAAACTTTAAAAACCTATGTTCCACAAAATTGAAAAACTTTAAAGAAATGGATAATTTTCTTAATACATACCATTTACCAAGGTTAAATCAAGATTAGATAAGCAATTTAAACAGACCTATAACCACTAAGGAAATAGAAGTAGTCATTAAATCTCCCAAACAAAAAAAGCCCAGGGCCAGATGGTTTTAACACAGAATTCTACCAGACTTTCAAAGAAAAATTAATGTCAATACACAAAACAGAAACAGAAGGAACATTGCCCAATTCATTTCATGAGGCCATGGTTACCCTGATACCTAAACCCTCCAACAAAAAAAGATAATTACAGACCAATTTCCCTTATGAACATAGATGCAAAAATTCTCAATAAAATACTTGCAAACTGAATCCAAGAGCACATCAAAAGGATCATCCACTGTGATCAAGTAGGCTTCATCCCAGAGATACAGAGATGGTTCAACATAAAAAAAATCAATAAATGTTATCCACCATATAAACAAACTGAAAGCAAAAACCACATGATCCTAGATGCAGAAAGGCCTAACACAAAATCCAACGCTCCTTTGTAATAAAAGTCCTGAAGAGATTAGGGATACAAGGGACATCATTCAACATAATGAAGTTTGCAGAAAGCTCATGGGCAGCATCACCTTAAATGGAGAGAAACTCAAAGCAATTCTACTAAAATCAGGAACAAGGCAAAGTTTTCCATTCTCTGCATACCTCTTCAATAGATACCTGCTCAAAACATGCCAATTCAACATTAGAGTAATAAAACAACTGAAGGAGATTAAGGTGATACAAACTTAAAAGGAAGAAGTCAAAGTATCTTTATTTGCATATGATAAGATAGTGTATATTAGTGACCCTAGAAATTCCACTGGGAAACTCTTACAGCTGATAAAACACTTTTAGCAAAGTAGCTAAATACAAAAATTAACTCAAAAAATTCAATCACCCTCCCATATATAATTGACAAACCAACTGAGAAAGAAATCAGGAAAATAACACCTTTTACAATAGCCTCAAATAATATAAAACATCTTAGGGTAATTCTAACAAAGCAAGTGAAAGACCTGTTTGATAAAAACTTGAAGATAAATCAGAAGATGGAATGATCTCCCATGCTCAAGGATCAGTAGGATTAACATAGTGAAAATGGCCATTCTACCAAAAGCAGTCTACAGATGCAATACAATCCCTGTCAAAATTCCAACAAAATTCTTCACAGATCTTGAAAGGGCAATTTTCAGTTTCATATGGAAATAAAAAAACAGAATAGTTAAAAAATAACCCTGAATAATAATAAAGAACTGCTAGAGGTATCACCATCACCATAGATTTCGAGTTGCATTACTAAGCTATAGTAACCAAAACAGCATGGCATTAGCACAAGAATAGACATGTTGATCAATGGAATCAGATTTGAAGACCCAGATATAAATCTTCACACTTACTGACACCTGATTTTTGATGAAGCCAGAAATACATACTAAAGAAAAAAAAAAAAAACAGCATCTTCAACAAATGGTGCTGGTCAAACTGGATGTCTATGTGTAGAAGAATGAACGTAGAATCATGTCTATCTCCCTGCAAAGACTCAACTCCAAATGGATCAAAGACCCCCACATAAAACCAGATTCAGTGAACATGGCAGAAGAGAAAGTGAGAAATAGCCTTGAACGCATTGACACAGGAGAAGCCTTCCAAAACAGAACACTTATAGTGCAGGCACTAAGATCAACAATTCATAAATGGGACCCCATGAAACTAAAAGGCTTCTGTAAGGCAAAGGTCATTCAGACAAAGCAGTAGCCTACAGAATGGAAGAAGATTTTTTTTTTTTTTTACCAACTATATATCCAATAGAAGAC
Organism: Peromyscus maniculatus bairdii; assembly: GCF_049852395.1. Lineage (NCBI taxonomy): Eukaryota > Metazoa > Chordata > Mammalia > Rodentia > Cricetidae > Peromyscus > Peromyscus maniculatus. The sequence continues at coordinate 46,852,601 of NC_134862.1, read as the reverse complement.
TTCCATCCAAAATATAAAAAGAACTCAAAAAAAAAAAAACTATATATCAAGAAAACAAACCAATTTTTAAAATGGGGTACAGATCTAAACAGAATTCTCAAAAGAAGAAATTCAAATGACTGAGAAACAAGGAAGTGTTCACCATCCTTACACACCAGGGAAATGCAAATCAAAACTACTTTGAGGTTTCTTCTTACACCCATCAGAATGACTAAGATCAATAAAAAAAAAAAAAATGTGAAAGCTCATACTAGCAAGGATGTAGATTAAGGGCAACTCTCCTCCATTGCTGGTAGGAGTAACAATTTGTACAAACACTATGGAAATTAGTGTGACAGTTTCTCAGAATAATGGGAATTAATCTACCTCAAGATCCAGCTATGCCACTGTTGAGCAAAGAAACCAAAGGACCCTTCATCTTACTACAGAGACACTTACTCAGCCATGTTCATTGCTGTTCTATTCATAAGAACCAGAATTAGAAACAACCTAGATGTCCTTCAACAGATGAACGACTTTTACCCTACAGGTCTTTTTTATATATATTATAGCTTCCAGTTTAGTGTTTTTGTGGGACTTAGTTCAAACAGTGGGTCTATTTTTTAAAGGCTTTTCTTGGGTTCTTTTATTCATTTTTGTCCAATTCTGATGTGTTAGTTTTTGTTTTATCTTATTTTATTGTATCTTACTATTATCCCTTCAAAGCCTGTTTGTTTTCTAATGAAAGACAGAAAAGGGGTGGAGCTACATGGGAGGGGAGCTAGGGAAAAACTGGAGAGAGTAGAGGGAGGGGAAACCATAATCAGGACATATTATGTGAGAAAAAAATCCATTTTCAATAAAAAGAAAAATGTAAAATTAAATGGATACCCAATCAAGACATTTTAAAATATCTAATTCATTTGGGGGGGGGGGCGGTTCAAAACAGAGTTTCTCTGTGTAGCTTTGGAGCCTGTCCTGGAACTCACTTTGTAGCCCAGGCTGGCCTCGAACTCCACCTGCCTCTGCCTCCCAAGTGCTGGGATTAAAGGCATGCGCCACCACCACCCGGCTCTAATTTATTTTGAAGAAATAGATGGCATTTTTGCAAAAATAATACTCATTCATGTTAAACCAATTTCCTCTTTTATGAAAAATAATTATTGTCATAAACCAGAAAAACGTAGAGAGACATTTGTAATTTTTTTGCGAGTATTTTTAATATCTTACTTGAAGATGATTGCATTGTATATGCTTCTGCATTCAACCTGATGAACCAAATCATTAATTAATGACTAATGAGTAAGCCCAGCTTCTCATAGATACACGGTTGCAAACAGAAGTGTTTAAATAAGACTTCCCCTCTAACTGTAGGTATTCTTTGACATCAATACTGAGCAAGTGCGCATTTCCTGAAGGTTAGCTGTGTTACGAACACAGACACTTGTGTGCTGTCCAGATAGAAATCACAGATAGGCAAAGGGGCAGCCCCTTAGTGTGGGCAATCCTGGGCTTCATAAGCTGAGCCTCTAAAGTCAGGGGTTTAGGACTCTAAGCATTGAGGACTAGAGGCTTGTGGCTCCAAGATGTCTGAACTGGAGGCTTATTGCAATAGACACTCAAGACAGAGGCATATTGCTTGGAGGCTGGGCTGGGAGTATTAACATCCAGTAGTTAGGGTTACAGTGCACAAGCTTTGGGTTTGGGGACCCTCAGCTATTTAATTTGACAATTCTGTTGGCTCTTCTGGTGACTATGCTTGGAGTACCTTGTGTCCTGCCTTTTGCTCAATCTAAGTTTTGATGTCCTCTCTTTTTCTCTATCGTCTTAAGCTCTTGGACACTCTCCTCTCACTCAGTGAAACTCCTTCACCTAGTCCTAATGTTACAGCTCCGAGTGTTGGCTATGTGGTCCTTTAGTCTTCAATGTTTCTTTCACTTAGCTGCCGCCCTGAGATCATTGCCGCTGCCGCTGCCAAAGTCTAAAAGACCCAGGGTCTTCTCTGCTTTCTCTGCGGGCAGACCACCCTGTTCTGTCAGTGATAAAGACCATAAGGAGACAAATAGACCATTTGAGAGAAACCCTTAGCAAAGTCTAAAAGTTTGTTTCTTTTAGTTTTCTGAGATTTAATTTTATTTTATGTGTACGGGTGTTTTGCCGGTGTGTATGTGTGTGTATCACACATGTGCAGTACCCATGGAGGTCAGAAGAGAGCAATGGACCTCTAGGACCTGAAGTTATGGAGGGTTGTGAGCCACCGTGTGTATGCTGGGAGCTGAACCTGGATCCTCTGGAAAAGCAGCCAGTGCTCCTAACTGCTGAGCCATTCACAGCCTCTAGAAGTCTAAATTTTTAAAAAAGGAAATGTAAGAGAAAATTGTATACAAATGGATGCTAATGGGTTTGCGTCTTGGTAGAACATGCGTATAGTTAGAAGGCTGAGCTGACATGAAGTGTCCACACTGAGTAAATAATTAACACATGCCCATATGCGCTGCATCAAGGCAGTGGGGTTATGGGATCAGTTGCTGTCTTAATCTCTGTATGCTATTTCTTAATTTAAAGAATGGAAATCTATAAGGACCTGAATACAAAGACATATCTGTATTTCTGAACTATCTGATAAACTGAGGTTATGGGAAAACTAGCATCATGATAAAAGTTAGACAAGAATGATGTCAACATGTCTCTGCTTCCTGTAACTTCCTTTGTTCATCCAGGTTCAGGAACAACTGTATAAAGAAAACGTAACATGCATATCCAGTAGAAAACCAGGATTTAAAAGCAAGGAAATTCATGGCTAGGGAGATGGCTCAGCAGGGTGAGAGTGCTTGCTGAATTGAGGGTTGAATTCGGATCCCAGCCCCCTCTGTGGGAAGCCTAGCATAGCCATGCCTGTGCTGCGTTGGGGTGGAGGAAGAGGCTTGCTGGTTTCCAGTCTATCTTTGGGTTCAGTCAGACACTGACTCAGAGGAGTAAGGCAGAGAGTGATAAAGCAGGACGCTGGCTGTCCTCCTAGTCTCCACACACATGTGTCTATGCCACCCCTGCCACACAGCACACACATACACAAACACACACTCCAACACACAGAGCAAATTCTGCCATTTGCAACAATGAGGATGAGCCTGGAGGACATTGTGCTAAGTACGATAAGCCAGGCATGGAAAGACCAAAATCCCAGGCTTTACTGGCATGTGCAACCTGAGGCCGAGTCATGGAGGCTGGAGACTAATGGTCATTGGTAGGGGCTAGGTGGGATGGGGAAGGCACTTGGGAGGAGTGAGTGCTAAAGGTTTAAGGTGACTAATAGGTTGATGATCTATAGTTTATCGGAAGTTTTAAAACAGTTTAGCATGGCAGTTATTCCTTTTAGTCCGTGGACCCTGGGGTTCTCAAGCCTTCTTTAAATTATCAACCGTGTCAGGGTGCTCTTTTTTTTTTTTTTTTTTTTTTTGTTAATGACGGCAGCAGGAAGTTGCCTCCTCCCATTGGATTGGCACTTCTACGGATTATGCAAAAACAATAGTGTCTAGAACTACTTACACGAAGAGTTGAGATCACGTGTATTTCACTGCTCAAAGAAAGCCAGATGTGCTTAGGAATGTCCTTCAGGTTCACTGTGTTCAGAGTCTGGAGGATTCATCTTTTTTGGTGTTCTCATTGACAACATGGAGGATTCTTCTTTTTTGTTGTTCTCATTGACAACATGGGAAGTTCCCACAGTTATTGCTAGAAAAGACACCTGTGCGGGTGTTTCGGGTGAGGGATGAATGAACTGTTTTGCCCAACGAGCCAAACTGGTTGTTTGGACTTTATTATTTGGTAAACGTGTGTGTGTGTGTGTGTGTGTGTGTGTGTGTGTCCACCAGGGAGACTATGCTGCCTTCCACGCTCGCCAGCAGTGGAAAACTTTCTTTGCTAGTACCCAGTTTTACCTTTTCCCTCACACTTGCTAGTTAACCTATTAGGTAAAAAGGGTGGTTATGGTTATTTGAATGCACAATTATTTATGTGAATGTTTTAATTGATTTATTCTCATTATCTGTGTCCTTCAATTAATTTTCTTCTCAAAACTTCTTCAGTTATGATGCCTTAACTGTTATGTAAAGTTTATTAGCAAATGGGGAAAAAAGACTAGAAGGAAATTTACCAAAAATTAACAAATATTACTACTAAATACTGTGGTTATTAGTGATTTTTTTTATGCTTCCTTGATTTTTGCCATATTAAATGAACACATCCTTAGTAATCATAAAAATCAATATAAGTTCTTCAGATTGTATTCTTTCTGCTTCATCAAGTATAATACCAATACTTTTCACACGTGGTAGGAATACTTTACAGCATCTCATGCTGCTGACAGACCCATCTCCACCCATCCGAGATCCTCACACTGCCCTCCTTGCATGGCATTTGATCTGTCCCACTGTGTGCCACATACAATAGCAAGAACAGGGCTTCGTGAAGATGGACAGTTTGCTAATGCTGTTGGTGCCGTGTAGATCCTTCCAACCACAGCTACTGGCTTAACAAGGGCTAGCTAGTGTTGATCCTTCTAGATGTCTGCAGAAGGCTTTCTTTCGTGCACAAATTTACACATCTTCAACTCACCTTTCAGGGCAGGAACTCTGAATCAATATTCAATTACTTATGACTTTCAATTTTTAATTAGCATGTGTCTCAACTGGATGGCTGAATGATCCTTTGTACTTTGAGAAGTCGTTATCAAGAGTATTATTTTTGGCTTCTTTAAAGACATATATTTAATTATTTATTATGTGCCTGGTTCACATTGTGTCAGACCTCCAGGCACTCAGGAGGGGAGATTTTTAAACACATCAGAAAGAGATCAAAATTTTCCATGTATGCATCAGCTGAAGCATTGCTAGGTAAGAATGAAAGTACTTAAACATTAAAAAAAGAGGGCTCAGTTAAAAAGGACACACATTTGTGCATGCATCCTCTCTCACACGCACAATATACTCAGAAACTTTTTTCACTGGTGTATGTTCATTGTACATGGTTTAGAACACATAAGGACATGCTTGTACACAGGTTTATAACGTCTTTGAGTCCATCCCTACACAAACTTCTCTGCTCTCTCTGTTTCTGCCCCTCCCCATTGCCCACTTTGTTACCCTAGACAGTGTGAAGCTGCATATTTGTGCAAATTTTCTATGCTACATCTTTAAGACAGCCTAGACCGATTGAGGCAGTAGAGTAAATTAGTCATTTTGAAAAACAGGTGAACATTTTCAAAACACCAAATAACCTTTATATGCCAAAAATAAACTGAAAAATAATGAAATGACCAGACAGAATAACTACTGAACATGATAATGGTGACTTATTTCTAACTCTAAAACTAACAAGCTGTACTGTTGTGTGTCGGGGGTGGGGGGGACACCTGCCATTTAACAAGAAGATACCTGTCCACCACGACACTAAAAACTTCTATCAGAGTTATCTTTATCTTCACGGTCACCTTGGAAAATGGGTGTCGCTGTTGCTGTTCTATAGACAGGGGAATCAAAACTCAGAAACCAGTGGGCCTAAGGTCACCCAAGTAGTAAGTAACCAAAGTGGAAATTCAAGGCCAATTGTGTTGTACCCTAAAACCAACACTCTTAAGCTCTGGCCACCTCTTCAGGCCCCTCAAGGGATTTGAAACTACAAATATTAACAAAGTATTTTTTTTTTACCAAGACCATTACTGTATATTTTTTAAATACTCATGAATGACCAATGTTAATCATAAAAATGTTAAAGCCCTGGCATAATATTGTCAATATAAATGCGTATGGCAGATGGAAAGCTCCAGTCTCTTTATTTTCATATCACACAAAGACATCTACATAAAGAACAAGGTCTCACTGCATCTGTGCCGAAGGAATTCTTAATGTCCTGGTTCCTGTGTTAATGCTTTCTATCGTTTGAAAATAGCTTTTGTAATTGCCAAAATGTCTGCGCACGTTTGCTTCTAAATCACAGAAAGATTGTGAAGGAAGTTAAATAGAAAATTAAGCAAGAGGCAGGACACAACTGCCTCTCCGCTGCCGACCTTGATGCAGAACAAATTATTGAAAGGGAAGCAGCCTTTACCCCGTCCTTCTTCCAGTATCGTTTTTCTTTGTGTAGCCCACTCTGCTCAGCGTGAACAAAGGGAAATTGGTAACAAGATAATTAGATCTTCTTTTTAAAAATGATCTACCAATAGCACCTTTAAAACCACCTGCATCTTCTCGGCAAACGAAATAACACACGACTATAAATGTTTTATGCAGCTATCAAACATTGATAATAAAGGTTTGAATATTTATTGTTACCTTTGGCCAGAGCCTGGGTTCACGCTTTAGCAGGAGAGGCGCAAGGGAAGCATCGCCTTTGGGTAGTACTGATTGGGATGGTGTCCGTATTAGAATATCCCTGTGGAAAAATGGGGCCCAGCATCCTTAATCTTCTTAATATGAACCTTCTCTTCACTCGTCTATAATCAGCTTTCTCTCAGAGTCTAATAGATTCTCCTTTTTGCCCCCATAGAAAGCTCTGTGCTTCTTCACAATTGGGGATATTTAAATGACCGCAGATCCTTCTGGAGTTCACAGGAGAGATTTTCCTGGCTGTGCCCAGGAGATTTCATTGCCCCATTAGTACTGACTCCGGGCAAAATGTTTTTCTGTGAACATCAAAGTATGTTGAGCAGTTATCCGACTAATCTCACGAATGTGAAGTTCTCATTTTCCGGGCCACGTCTCACCTTCTGAGAATGGCAGGAAGGCGGAGCAGGGAAGTCATCCTCAAGTCTGACCATGTGGCTGCACTGCCCTGTCCTGGTGTGCGTTCTGTTGCTGTGGCGAACACTCTGACCAAAAGCAGCTTCCTTTAGTGAGGGACTTAGGGCAAGGAGCTCAAGCTGCCACCATGAAGGACTGCTGCTTGCTGTCCTGCTCTCCAGGGTCTTGTTCAATAACCTTCCTTACACCTCCCAGGACCGCCTGCCCAAAAGTGGCACTGCCCACCCTGGACTGGGCCCTCCCACATCAACCAGTCATCAAGAAAATGCCCCCATAAACTCGCCTGCAGGACAATTGAATGGAGACTTCTTTTGCAATTGAGGTTACCTCTTCCCAGATAATGCTAGCTTGCATCAAGTTGACAAAAATTAATAATAATAATAATAATAATAATAATAATAATAATGTTTGCTTTGCTTATAATAATAGTAATAATGGGGTTTGCTTTGTGCTGGACCCAGTTCTGCAGGCTGTACTTTGTAAAGTCACTCACACTTCACAACACCCTTCTGAGATAGCACCCGACTCTATCCTAGATGATACAATGAAAAAAACTGAGTGCTAGGAATTCTCACAGACTTGTTCAAAGATTACCTGCCTAGAGGATGGTACAGGTGGGACCTGATAACGACAGGCGGGCTGCATTATCAAGGCTGGAAGCACTAAGCATCCAAGAATCTGAGGTTAACTCCAGGAGAACAGAGAAGTTTTCCCTTCCTCTACATAATCCACAGCCTCCTTAATTGGGACACTATTATGTCCTTAGCTCAGCCCCATGTGACAGTTAAAGGGACAGAGGTAAACAAGGAAAGCAAACGTGGATTTTTTTGAGAAGGTAGCTTCTTATTCCCAGAATACACTGGGAAGAGAAAAGGCAGGAACGCATGGTGGCAGATATCTAAACAGGACCAAGCGGGAAGGAAGAGAGCTCAAGGGTTCTATAAAAGACTAAGCTGAGCCGGGCAGTGGTGGCACACGCCTTTAATCCCAGCACTCGGGAGGCAGAGCCAGGTGGATCTCTGTGAGTTCGAGGCCAGCCTGGACTACCAAGTGAGTCCCAGGAAAGGCGCAAAGCTACACAGAGAAACCCTGTCTCGAAGAAAAAAAAAAAAAAAAAAAAAGACTAAGCTGAGTCTCAAGGAGGTCAGGACCCTTCCACTCAGGAGGGATAAAGCTGTTACTTCTGCTTCCTCCTCAGTTCAGTCTTCTGTGACTTTCAATCTTTCTTTCTCCTCCATCTTCTGTCTCTCACAAACGTTAAATTATTTGTTAGTTCCAGAGAACAAGCTCAACAATGCATTACACAACCTCAAACACCAAGTGTGCACTGAGCACCAGCTACCAACTGAGGTGGGACAGACCCACTTCCGCCCTCCAGACCTATTTCCGCCCTCCACACCCACTTCTGGTGTTTGATTTACAGAACACTAGTAGTAGAACAATATCTCTCACTGTGGCATTGGCCCATATTTTAACTAGATGAGGTAGCGCTAGGGACCATCAAGAGGGAATACGTAGGCCTACCCCCTCCTTGCTCTCAACAGTGATGAGCAACTTCGAGACTGAAGGAACATTTCCAGACATATATTTATAAATAAAGGAAATGTGGCATTGGGAGAAATCGTGTCCTGAAGCTTCTCATCTGCACACCGACTACAGCAATGCTGTGCTTATTTCCCAGCATCCTCTCCTCTACTGAGTTAGAAAGCGAAGAATTCACTGACAAATCAAGTGGGTAAAGAAAGAATAGAGAATTGTCTCCAATTATTTTAGTTTTCGGTTTCGAGATTCATTTTCCCTTCCAACATCTTGTTTCTCTAGCAAAACAAAGACTACCACCTTCTTTCTGTTCATTGATGGGACCAACAGAGAAATAGCAGAAAATTCAATTTAGTCAAAAGGTTGAAGAGACGACCCTAGACGTCATGGAGTACACCATCCAACTTTGAAAATGAAGAGGTGTGTATCACAGTAAAGATACTTTCCTAAGGGCACCTCATTAACAATTCAAACTAACTAGGAGCTCAGGCCACAGGCCACAACAACAGCACCTTTTCCTCTAGACATACATCAGAAGCTGTTCCCAGTGGTTACTAACTGGTAACTGTGAATTAACATGAATCCAAATGAATAATATATAGCTTGTTTTTCTATATGGTTTTGAAGTTTCCAGTTGATTCTGTGATGGTAATAGCAGTTAATAAATCTGGAGTTCAGGGTGTGGTGGCCCATGCCTTTACTTTTAATACTTGGGAGGCAGAGGCAGACTGTGAGTTCAAGACTAGCCTGGTCTATATAGTTGAAGTTGAGGCCACTCCAACTACAAAGTGAGATCCTATTAAGAAAGAAAGAAAGAAAGAAAGAAAGAAAGAAAGAAAGAAAGAAAGAAAGAAAGGAAGGAAGGAAGGAAGGAAGGAAGGAAGGAAGGAAGGAAGGAAGGAAGGAAGGAAGGAAGGAAAGAAGGAAGGAAAGAGAGAAAAATAATAAATAATAATTCTGGAGTCACACAAGCCAATGTTTTTTCCCATCTCCCTACCACCACCCTGCCCCTTTTTTTTTTTTCTGAGCCTACAAAATCTCATGTATGTGAAACAAAATAGCCTATAAGTCCTATTTTCTTAATAATCTCCATATTTCCTTGGGCTCATCAGTGAGAGAAATTGTTAAGAACACAGGAAGAAAGTAACGAGTGCAGACACAAGCTGGCACTGGACACGTAGCTCGGTGGTAGAGGACTTGCCTAGCATGCACAAAGTCCTGGAGCCAACCTCCAGCACAAAGAAGAGATGACAGAGAGATCCAACCTGGTAAACACACAACACACAAACCCCAGAGCCCTTCATTCTCCCCATTCTGCCCAAGAAATTCACTCTGAATATTTGATCCATGGTCTTGCCTTTCCAATGCTGAGCCTGCCAACCATACCTCAGACTAGTCCTTCCCCCTGCTTGTCTCAAGCCTGTAGATAGACCACCTGCTCATCAGGCAACACGTTGGATCCCTTGCACCCCAGACAAAAGATTCAAACACTTAGCTGATTCTGTCACTCTTACACCAGCTGTACATCTTCTAGACAGAAAGCAAGAATTTTAATTCTCATCTTTTCCCTGTAGGCAGCCAAATGGAGTTGTAGGATATGGTAAAAGAAAGTGTAGTGTGGCTAAATAGATGTGTGGTAATAAATGATGATTTAAGTAATACCATGCCTCATTTGTTCCCCAAAGCATGAAGATCACTCTTATAATTGCCTCAAAAATCACAGGGAGGGTTTCTTAAAGTTGGATTGGATTGCATTCCTCATTGGCCAGTCAACACCACACAGGTTGAGCAAATTAGCCCCCGACTCTACTCTTGGGATTTCACAGAAGAGGCCACCCTGAAGTTCCTAGCCTAGCATGTGGTGAGCTGAACCTCGTCTATCATTGGTCACCATCAACATCTTTTATCTACCCCACTCAAGGCAGCTTCCCATGGCTTACTTATATTTCTTGATTCGTAAAACACATTAACTTGTAATACCAATGTATTTGCTTAACGATTTCAAAGGACATACTAGATAAGAGGACTAAGTTATTGTGCTCTACCGCACAACAACGGAGTGGCTGTGGATAGCAATAACTTACATTTCACAAAAGCTAGAAAAGGGGATTTTAAATGCATTCACCATAATGGAATGATAAATGTTTGAGGAGATGGAAATTCTTATACTAATAAGATGCTACACAACTATATATGTATATCATACCCTATAAATACACATATATAATTTTATATGTCAACTTAGATGTTTTAAATGTACTAATAAAATCATGATGCTATAATATAAAAAAAAAAAAACTTTTCTGTTCCACAGATGTAACAGCTGCTTGATTTTATGTGATCTTTTCATTTCCTTCAACCTCTTGAAGGCAACCATTGCTTTATTACAAATTCACTAAAGATTCAAATATGCTTAAAACACTTGCATTTTCAGATTTAATATTAAGGGGAAAACTTAAGCAATTTCCACTGCTTTGGATCTCCTATAATTTGCTTTCTTTATCAGATTGTATTTTTAGATATATTTTAGGAATTTCACCCTTAAAAGTCATTAATAGCATTTCAACATAAAGTCCCACTTTCTAATTTGAAACTGGATTGCTTTCCTTAAAGTTCAGAGAAATCATCTCCTTATAGGTATTTAGTAATTGCCTGCTTTTTCATTCATTAAAAAAATAATAATAACTCATTTATTAATGAGAGAATTACCGCTAAAATCCCCTTGTAAATTTTCTGAATGTACTCTCTTGTGATTCCTTTTGTTCTCAATCTTTTTTATATTTAGAATATTTTTAACTTTGTTACTTAACCGTGTTTAAGTCAAATTGACTGAAATAGCATTATACAATTATTTATGACAGTAAAATACTTTTTATTTTTATATTAGTTCCTGGAGGGTTAGGCAGGGTCTCATTGCTCCATCCTCACCCAAGAATCCTGCTGTCCAACACTTTTACAAATATGTCCTGTGTATAAATATAACTAAGATGATATGCGTGGTAAAGGAAAGAAGGCGCATGTCCAATCAATATATTGAAGCTCTGGGAGTTTTACACACTATTGTTCACTTTAGGGAGACCCAGAAGAGAATCCGTATCTATTGTAAAGGAAATAGAGAAAACAGTGGGGCTTTAGCCATTCAACGCCAATTAAAGAATAATGGGGAAAAACTTTTATGTCAGTAAAAACAAAACCTTCTGGGATTACTTGGGTTCTTTGTAATGGACAGCAACAGGCTTTGGATCAGCCTCTATAGGTTCTGTCCAGAGATTATTTCTTGAAAGTGTACTCCAGTTTTTATTTAGTGTCCAAACATAATCACCCATTCATTCATTCGATCAATGGTTACTTTTAACTTCTGCTCTATGCCAAGAATGGATAGTAAGGAATAGACATACAGATATCAACAACCTGGGCAAATCAGAAAGAGTCATGTGTGCATATTGGTTAAAGTTGGTCTGGAGTTACCACATGGAACAGGCTAACACAGACAGGTGATTGCGTTCATCTCTGTCTATATGCTCTTTCTGAAGGCTTATAAATCTGTAAAATAAGCTAGAGCTGAGGAGACACACTTCTTCGTGGAAGCATTAATAACCTGCGGTCTTTGATAAAGTGATATGAAGTATGCAAGACTCTAGCTCAATCTGGAGCCCTCCTCATATAGTCATCTTATACCAAGGTCCTTCACTTTCAAGAATAAAATTGTCTTGAATTAAAGATAGACCCCATGTCTATCTTTGGCACTTAAAGCAGCTGCCAAATGTGGTAGACTTTTTGAAAGTTATAGTCTTTAAATCTGGTGTGTATGTGATGGATATGTATGTATATTCATGTTTATTTGTGTGATTACTAGCATGTGTGTGTCGAAGTTTGCAAGGGATGGTCACAGGACAACCTTGGGTTTTGGTCCTCACCTTGCCCCGGAAGCATACCCCAGGATAACTGTCCTGAAAGCTTCTGGGGATAATCCTGTCTCCATTTTCTGTAGGCATTCATAGAAGTCCTCAGAGTAGAGGCACGTTCACTCCCCATGTGCTTGGCCTTTCTATAGGTTCTGGAGATTCAAACTCAAGTGCTTTATCACCTGAGCTATCTCCTCGAGCCACATTGAAAGATATCATTGTGTTTTGTTTTGTTGTTTTGAGACAGGGTTTCTCTGTGTAGCCCTGGCTGGCCTTCACCTTGCTCTGTAGACCAAGCTAGCCTCAAACTCAGACATCTGCCTGTCTCTGCCTCCTGAGTGCTGGAATTAAAGGCATGTGTCACCACTGCACAGCCTTTTTTTTTTTAAAAGATAGTTTTTTTTTAATCTTATATCCCAACTGCAGTTTCACCTCTTTCTCTTCCTCCCCTCCCAGTCCCTCCCTAACTCGCACTCTCTTATGCCCCACCCCAGTCCACTCCTCCTCCATTTCTGTTCAGTAAAGGACAGGCATCCCATGGATATCAACAAAACAAGGCATATCAAGCTGAAGTAAGACTAAGCATCTCCTCTTGTATTAAGGATGGGCAAGGTGACCCAGTATGAGGAATAGGATCCCAAAAGCCAGCAAAAGAGTTAGAGACAGCTGCTGCCCCCACTGTTAGGAGTCCTATAAGAAGACCAAGCTACACAACTGTCCCTTATATGCCAAGGGCCTAGGTCAGTCCCATGCAGGCTCCCTGGTTGTCAATTCAGAGCCCAGGTTAGTTGAATCTGTGGGCTGTCTTGTGATGTCCCTGACCCCTCTGGCTCTTACAATTCTTCCTTCCTCTCTTCAGCAGGATTTCCCGAGCTTGGCCTAATGTTTGGCTGTGGGTCTCTGCATCTATTTCCATCAGTTGCTGAATGAAGCCTCTCTGATGACAACTGGGCCAGGCACCAAACTGTGAGTATAGTAGACTATCGTTAGGCACCATTACATTGACGTTTATTCCGTCCAGTCATGTTTAGTTCTATCCTAGGTCTCTGGATCATCCAGCCTGTGGATCCTGGCACTCCAGGCAGTGTCAGAGGTGGGCTTACTCTTCTGGCATGGGTCTTAGGCTAGGCCAGTCATTGGCTGGCCACTCCCTCAATCTCTAGGCCACCTTTACCCCAGCACATCCCATAGATAAGACAGACTATAGGTCAAAAGTTATGTGGATGGGTTGTTGTCCCCAATCCCTCCTTTTGAAGTCTTGCCTGGCCACAGGAGAAGGCCAGTTCAGGCTACATATCTGCTATTGCTAGGAGTCTTAACTGGGGTCATCCTTGTGATTCCTGGGAGGTTCCCTTGTGCCAGGTTTCTACCTGACCCCCAAACACTCCCCCTTTCCAACAGTCTCTTTCAATACTCTTCACCTCCATCCCTCCCCCAACCTGGTATCATGGTATCTTAAGGTGAGAAAAACATATTTGTTCTCTGGCCAGTCTCATTGGTGATACCCTATACCACTGACAGCACTTCCCCCACCCTTTTCTCTGGAGCACCTCACTCTAAAGAACCTGGAGAATTCGAGAGGTGTCATAATTCTTTAGGCAGAGGTTCTGGCTTGGTAGGTAACGCACCCTTCTGACTAGGTGATGTACCGGTGTGCTTATATCTAAAAAATGCAAAAGAGCTTTTGAATGTGAAAGATGATGATGAGGTCTTTTAGTAGATTATCCTTCCACATCTAGCATTTTTTAAATGCTTTATTTTATTTAAGATGAGAGGATAGATGATAATAAAGGCACATGACACCGTTCACTATCAGAAAGCAATCTGAGACTTTCTAAGATGTTGCAAACTGGAAGGCAGGGCACACATTTAGAATCATACACATCTTAATTTCCAACACTGAGTCTTATAAGTATTTCTATACAATAATGTTTTTAACTTATAGCTCCTGCACTCCAAAATAGGAACAAATTCTCTAAATCTTTAAATGATTTTTTAAAATGAAGAAGAAACATAAAATGTAAAAACACATTCAGCATCAGGGTAGTATGTTGTCATGTTAGTGTCTATTAGGCATTACATGTGAAGTCATGTGCTTTACTCTATCAGCTCCTACAGCAGTTCAACATCAGAAGTCATCTTCCTGTCACAGATGAGAAACCTTCCCCAAGGTCACATGGCCGGTAAGAAATGGGTCAAGAATTAAAACACAAGGCCATTTGATTCTGAAAGTTACTCTTTTTCTCCCCAAAACTACAACTAGAAGGAACTGAGGAATTCTACTCTTTGGGTTCCATCCCAGCCCTATTGAGAACCATGTGACATTTGGACTAGCCACTTAAGGTTTTTGTTCTTCCGTCTCCTCTTCTAACAGGAGTCACATAACTACCTCCCAACGAGCAGTACAGATGACATGAATTCAGGATGGAGAAGTATCCTGGACCATGTCTGCTACCGCACTACTGACAAAGCAAATGAATTGATGCAATTTTGACTTAACAATACCTTATTAACTTTATCAGTTAGTGCAAGACAGATTGTGAAAGCATGTCCCGCTTGAAAACTCACTCACTGGAGCATCACGCACTCTGAGCCCCAGAAGTTGAGGAGATCTTGCGGGACAGCCTGGTGAGAACAAAGCTCAGATCAGTAGAGATGGCAGCACAGTGGTTCCATTCCCCTGGAGGAACACCATTGTAGGACACTTGACCCGTGGCTTTCTGCTTCCAGTCATGAGAGTGGAGATCTCAATTACTAAGTGGAGTGACTTCAGCCAAATGCGAGAAGAATTTATGAACTCTCAAGGCTCCTTGGAGTTCTACTCATGGATGCTATTTTAGAACCGTATGGTTTACTGGCTACAGAATGCTTAGTCAAAGTGTACCCATGATGCCTAGAGGTAGTGCTTTTCTGGCCTCCAGATTCTAGTCTATTATAGCCCTTTTCTCTTCTGAGTTACCCAGCCATGATGTGAAGTAAGTACATTTCATTTCTACAGGATGCAAAGGACCAGGTTATCTTAAAGTATCACACACACACACACCTTTTTTTTTCTTTTGGAGACAGGATCTCTCTAATGGAATCCTGGTTGTCCTGGAAGTTGCTATATACACCAGGCTTACCTCAAACTCACAGAGATCCGCCTGCCTCTGCCTCCGGGTGCTGGGATTAAAGGCGTGCGCCACCACTCCCAGCTAAAGTATCACTCTTAAATGTATTTGCTTTTGAATCTGAGCCAAAGGAATGAAAGATCAATGGCTGGGTTTCAGAAATCAGTCATGTAGTTGTGGGAATACTTCAATGTAACTTTGAACTTTTCCGAGTCTTTTTATAAAGTATCCCATGCAGATTGACATGGGAGACAAAAGAGGTTATAGATGATTAGTTTTCCCGATCTAGTAAATTCAACTTGTAAACACTGGTGTGAACCAATATTTACCAAGCAAACCACGTACCAAGGCTTGTGCCAAGTGATATGAAAAATAATTAGAGTTCAAAGACCCCACGTATAACCTTGGGTTCAATCATGAGGGGGAAAATAAAGGTAAAATATCTGGCCTGTTTCCCAAAAGCAAACAACTGAGCCAGGGAAAGAAGGCATGTGTTTAAATAACTAGGATCTGAGGCAGAGTTTGGAGGGGATTTTAATGAGAGTAAAACTGCAGAACTTGGGGAAAGGAGACAAAGTCCCACTGGAGATGTTCTAATTCATCTACAAATCCGCTCAGTGTGGGATTACGTGTACAGGCAAACACCCCAAGTGTTCAAAGAGCCACAACACAATAAAATGCACACTGCAGTGGCTGTGAAAACAGCACCCTGCTCTCTCTGATGCTTTGGAAATAACCTCCAAGGTGTACAGAGACCCGGGAAGACCTTGGTAGCTATCAGGTGTCTGTGAGCCAGAGGTGTATGGTGGAGTGTCTTGACAGAATACTCTAGTTAATACGTTCCTACTCATTGTATCCCATTTTTGAGTTTTGCTCAAATGATAACATTCAGATAACTTTTTCTCATTCTTTAGGGTGTTTAATGACTTCAGAAAAATATACAAACTGATTTAAAATCTTCATTTCCAGCTTTAGAACAAGCCAGAAAATATACAAAAAGCTAGGCTCCCTCTGCCATTCCACACATTCTGGAGAAGACTGCATATGGTATAGGGGAGAGAGATAGGAACATCAGCTCCAGAGAATATATAGTCCAGAAAAGCATGGCCTGACCAAGCCGTGGCAGCACCCCTGACCTTCAGGGCAAAATCAAATACACTCTTCTTATTACTTTGGTGTGTGTGTGTGTGTGTGTGTGTGTGTGTGTGTGTGTGTGTGTGATCTCCTAGGAACAGTATCACACGACACCTGCAAAGCACTGGAAGTATAAAAGAGTGTAATGTACAGACTGAATCTTTAAGGTCTAGAATCTACCAGAGACCCATAAAGAGTTATGATGAGTTATGCCAAGGTTACAATCTCAACAAAAGCACAATACCCTGATAGCAAAATCAAGACTGCTGATGAGAGAGTTAAAGAGGCCCACAGAGAAAGCTTGGGTTTTGAGAGGTAAGACTGCACCCAATGAAGATGTGGGAGCCCAGCTTTCATTCCAAGTAGCACGCATGCAGAGGGTACAAAGAGTGAGGAAGGAGCAGGAGCGACGCCGCTAAGGACAGCTCTATTTCAGACTGGTGGACATGGTGGCTGCTCGTGGTTCTACTTCAGCGGCATTCCGAAATAACTTTCAAAGAACCAATAATGGCCCATTCCTTATGCTGAGACATTTTTGTTTTGTTCTTTGATGACTCCCGTGCATTAGGCAACAATATCCCACTTGCACAGAACTGGCACCCAATAGGTAATGCACATTTACCAACTGTAGAGAAAGCGGGACTAACTTCACACGGTAAAAGAACACAGGCTGCCTAATATCCACACTCATTCCCACGAATTGCCAAGAACACTTAAATTGACCTCATAGGGGGCCGTTAAAGAGTGTTTCCACCCAGCTTGCCTCCCAGTCAATACCTCAGGAATACGAGGGCTGTTCCCCTGAGTTACAAAGTAACCCCTCAGTGAGACTAATTAGATTTTTCAAAAAAAAAAAAAAACCACACAGGTTATTGATTTGAGAATTGAAAATAGTATTGATGTACAGTAGTTGGTTATACTTGAATAAGAATTAATTACAGAATTTTTAACTGGGAAAAATAGGATGCATCTACAAGAATTTTAATATAAAAGATTTTTATGATATAAAACCTCTTACAAGTCCAGGGCTTCCAGAATCAAACATTATTAGGATAATTTCGTAAAACATCTGAAAATTTAGATCAAATGCATTAGTATATTGAAATATTGGGCTTTGTTCCTGAAACTAAAGGCTACAATATTCTCCAGGTGACATTTATTCCTTTGAAGGTTTATAATTATAATCTCTACTTGTATTAGAACTGAGTCTACATTTATTCCACCAATATTTATTCATTCAACAAACATTTATGGGACATTACTGGTGTGCGCACCCATGCATAAAGACACTTCTCAATAAAGATGCTGATGTGAACTGAGAACATATAGAACCATGCCATGGGATGGGCACTTTGTTACTTTTCATGCCCTACTTCATTTCAGTATCATCATCTTAGAAGCAAAGTGTTGGCATTATCTTTATTTTTCAAATGAGCAGTAAAAGAACCCAGTAATCTGAGCAAGAACTCCCAGCTAACTCGCAGATGGCTCAGAAATAGTTCATGTATCTTCTTCCCTTTCTTTCCAATTCCTAAAAAAAGTAAAGATGCTCAGATTCAGTGTTCAGCCCTGTGTCTTTTTCTTGCTCACAAATCCCATCTGACCTCTCTGATCATCAGGACTGAACCAAACACAAGAGAAGAGCATTGTTGGACCATTTACCCATAAGCTGTAACATCAAAATTATTCTCTAGCCTAAAATATTGTTTTAGATATATTTCTTAGTTAGAAAGACAGATCCCCCCCCCTCTGAAATCAACATAGTTGCCTTGAAGGTATACTGAGCTTTGAGTGAGTTCCATCTAAATCTGTGGTCATCAACCTTCATTCCTTTGAGGAACAGCACTTTCTTCTACTTGATCTCAAATATCAGAATCCTGGAACTTATTTTGGATTCCCTTTCTTTCCTCATTGTTTGTATACTGTCCATTAACAAGACATGTGAACTACATCCCCAGAATGCTTCGCAAATCTCTCCACCCTCATCTAGTTCAGTTCCTGGATCCAAACTAACGCTGTATTTGTGGTATTTCTTTCTATTTTTCCCCTTATGTCTTTAATTCAAGACTGCAAGGGAAATGTTTTAGGGACTATAAAAAAGGTGGCGGCCACTACAACCAGTTGAGATAGTCCAGGAAAACAACATGAAAGAAGGAGATTTGAATGATAAATGTCATAGCTTCTGCTTCAGCTTGGCACAACCCAGAGTTACCTTGAAGAGGGAACCTCAGTTGAGAAATTACCTAGATCAGATTGGCCTCTGGCCATGTCTATGAGATGTTTTCTTAATCCCCAGTTGATGTAGGAGGCCAGTCCACTGTGGGCAGAGCCGTCCCCTAGGCAGGCAGGACTGAGCTGTGTAAGTAGCTGAACAAGTCATCAGTAAGCAACACTCCCCCATGGTCTCCTCTTCAGTTCCTGCCTCTGATGCCCTGCCTTGATGTCCTTCAGAGAGAAACTGTTACTTGGCAATGTAAGATAAAACAAACCATTTCCTCCCTAAGTTATTTTTGGTCATAATGTTCATCACAGACACAGAAAAGTAACTAACACAACAAGATAATACATAATGATAACAACTAAGGAAAATTTATGTAAGGAAAGGCAATATATTTTCAGAGAAGAACAAAAGAGAAAAAAGAATGAAGCAGGTACTAGTGAGGTCTGAAGTGTTTCTCTTCCTAGTGTAAAGAGCTTAACTCATATAATTAGCTCTTATTAAAAACAACTTAAGTCAACGTGTTTAAACATGAATTAGCTGACCTTGAAAATCTCTATGTTCAGCTCTCAAACCGTCTACAAAGATACTGTAAGACCAACTTTGTTTAGCTCAGTTACTGTGTAGCTAAATTTCTGCTTATGACTCTTAGTAATTATTACTAGTAATGCAGTTAATGATGACAAAGATAAAGCCATCCTGTCAGCTTCAGGACTTGTGACAGCAGAGGACATATTCGCATACTACACTCTAACTCAAAAGAGAGAGGTATATTTTCCTTGTTGCATGCTATACAAGCAAATTAGATTGCACATCACAGATTTATTAATGGTTATTCTTTAAACTGAAAAATAAATGATGCAAAACAGAGACCGTTCACTTAGGCTACAAATGTTATAGGTGATCATTCTGAAATAATGGGAAACGAAGTGATCTCACCCCCCTCATCACTGAAGACAGTTATCCAGTATCCTGTTTTGTGGGGAAGCATAATGTCCAAGGAAAATCACCATATCCATCACCTTGAACACTACCTTCCTGTAAAGCTGATGGCCAAAAAGTAGAGACAGAAACCCCACGATAACTCCTCTATGTCCTGACTCCAGCAAAAGTGCTGGTCTTCCTTTGCTGAATAGGTAATCTCTCTCCCAACCGAGGCACTTTAAGCAAGGAAGAAAGCTTACAGAGAAAATCATTGTCAATATATTAAACATAACTGTCAATAGATTAAACAGTCAGGAGAGGTAGCAGGACATGGTTGTAAATTACAAAGATACAGTGTAATTAAATAAATCTCCTACGCACACCCATACCCGGATCAGTCAGAGATATCAAGATACCCAGAGAAGCAAGTATTTTCTGGGATATAGATAACTACAAAGCAAGATAGCAAATGCATTCTTGTAAACAATAAACGTGGAGCAAAGGGCCAGTTTCTATCCAAGCTAAGAAATTATTCTTTTGAGCCTTTCTTGTGAAGAAATCCATAAGCCAGGTGCTTGACCCCTAGGCCCCAAAGTGTGTTGTAGAGATTAGCAAAATATCGTGTGGGATGTACTTTAAGCTCCTAAAAAAAAAATAGAGATATGTAAATATATTGTTGTTAGCATTGATTAGATTGTCCAAGCAAAATTGAGACCACTTGCAGTGAATTTTAAAGGAAAACTCCCAAATGAATATTTCAGGCCAGAGTGCATTTCTCTTGAAGCATATGAATATTATCCAACTCTGCACCTTAATGGCTTGAGTGCTCTGTTAGATTAATAAAGATGCCAGTTCCTAGCTCGCCAGCTGAAGACTCATGGAGTCTGTGGTGAGTGAGTTGGGGCTTTTACTGTGGGTGTGGATAGATGCGCAGAGCCCATGTAAGACCCAGGCCACTGGCTTTTGAGGAAGAGTCTCACAAAGCTGAGAAAGGTGAACTTGACCTCACAGCAGTACCAATTCTTGACTGAAAACAGCCATAGTGCATCTGTGATCAGCAGATTTCCAGGCCACCAATAAATAACACGGTCATACATGACTTGCCATCATAGATAGAACCAGAAGTGTTGGTAGTTTTCATAAATTTACCGACATGTGCAATTCTAAGCAGACTATCTTCTTTTGGGACTCAAAACAGCTACCGAGTATTTAGCCTCTAAACCAGAATTGAGGAAACAATGAATTTAGCAAAATCCTAGAAATCCTTTGTGCTGGCTAGTCTTATGTCAACTTGACACAAGCTAGACTTATCTGAGGGGAGGGAACCTTAATTAAGAAAATTCATCCATAAGATCCATCAGGAAGGCAATTTCTTAATTAGTGATTGATGAGGGAGGGCCCAGTCTATTGTGTGTGGTGCCATCTCTAGGCTGGTGGTCCTGAGTTCTCTAAGAAAGCAGGCTGAGCAAGCCAGTAGCAGCTCCCTCCATGGCCTCTGCATCAGCTCCCGCCTCCAGGTCCCTGTCCTGCTTGAGTTCATGTGCCGACTGCCTTTGATAGGGAACATTGATATGGAAGTGTAAGACGAATAAACCCTTTCCTCCTGAATTTGCTTTTTGGTCATGGTGTTTCATCCCAGCAATAAAAATCCCTAAGACATTCTTCTCACTTTCCTTTATGTTGTATTTGAGGGGCTACAGGGCAGGGGGCCATGGGTTAGCTTATTGTATTTCAACTGAGGTTTTATTAACATTCTGTTCTGGTGGATGGAACGTCAGAGAATCAGATAACCTGACCTTAGAACTGCAGAGTCAACCAAAGATACTAGCTGATTGATTAACCTCTTTAAAAAAAAAAAAATAACAAAGCAGACAGACATAGCAATACATGCTTGTAATCTCAGCACTTTGAAGCTGAGACAGAAATACCATGTTTCAGGCCAGCCTGGGACATATAGCAAGCTCTAGGCTAACCTGGGCTACATAATTAAGTATGTGTCTCAACCTCCAACAAGAGGATGGAATGTAGTAGTCCAGACCTTGTGCTCTTATAGAAAGAGAATGGGTTTTAGAGCACGCAAAGCTGTATTTGTGTCTAATGTCTAATGCCACTATCCATGGTGACACCTGGGGAATTCACTTCACAGTAATGGGACTTACCCTCTTCATCTGTAAAACATTTGGAGCACTCTGGTTGTTTTCATAGGGTATCTTCTCATTAGCTTCCTCTCTCATTCTACCCAACCACCCTGGACAGCAGCTCTCCCACGGGTTCTACCCAACCACCCTGGACAGCAACTCTCCCACGGGTTCTACCCAACCACCCTGGACAGCAGCTCTCCCACTGAGACCTTCATGGGTCCTTGGCACCTTGTCTTTTTCTCACTTGAGAAGTTCATTACAATGTGTGCCACCCTCTTAGCCTCTCATCTTCCTTATCTCCTGATGTGGAGACATGTGTTCAAATGCAACTACCTCAGACCAAACCAGCCATCTTCCCTTCCTATCTTGTCAAACACCAGCATCCTCTACATCTAACAAAACCCAAGCCTTGCCATTAACTCTTTTCCTCTGCTCTCTCCTTGCATTCTGCTGTTTTACAATTCTCAATGCTATCTTAGTTATCAAAGATTTACAATGTATATCTCCATTCCAAATCTTTCCCAAATTCTCATCAGATATCCAACTCCTGTTGGAATTCTACCCAGAGTGCATGCCTTTAATCCTAGCACTTGGGAGGCAGAAGCAGGTGGGTCTTTGTGAGTTCAAGGCCAGCCTGATCTATATAGTGAGTTCCAGGCTAGCCAGCACTACACAGTGAGACTCTGTCTCAAAAATCACACAACGACAATAAAATAAAACAAAAACAAACAAGCCCCAGCTTTATCCAGAGAGCTTAACAGGCACCTCAAACTCCACGTGTATAAAGTTGGACTCTGGGTTCCCATCCCTACAATCAACTCTTCCTGCATGCTTTTCCATCTCATTTCCAAACACTCAGCCACTGCTACCCACCACCACCACCACCACCATCACCACCATCACCACCACAACCCACCACCACCTACCACCACCCACCACCACCATCATCACCACTACCCACCACCCACCACCACCACCACCACCACCACCATCACCACCACCACCCACCAACCACCACCACCCACCACCACCAGCCAAATCAGTACTCTGGTCAATGGAGACCCTTAACAACCAACACCAGCATTGGCTTTTGTCTAACTTGTTCTATAACTCACAATGCCATTGTGTGTCTTTGTTCTTTGTTTCTCCTTCACCTAAAAACACTTCCCAGCCAAATCCATATCCAACTCATCCTTCAAAAACTAATTCAGATGCCACACTGTTCCCAAGTGGCCTATCTAGCCCTTCCCTGGAAGAAGCTGATCTCAAGTCTCATCTCCAACAATTTTTCCTTGCTCTCTTTTGCCCTCTAATGGCTGTGACACACACTCTCTCTCCCTCCCTCCTTCTCTCCCTGCCTCCCTCTCTTTCTCTTTCTCTTTGGCACACTACATGTAAATTTCCTACCACACAATAGATAACCAGAAAATGACCAAAAATACTCTAAACATGTGAGTTTAGACGGTAACTTAGAATGGTCTGTGGGATGGCAATGGAAGTGGAGACGAGTGCATTCCTTAAAAAATGTATCATGACTGCAGAGTGTCAGCAAAGTAATCTAAAAGGCAGGGTGGGGTGAAAGCAAGGAATAGGGCCTACAGGAGCAACGGAATCTCTACTGCACAGACCAGTGAGGGGAAGCCTTCCTGGGAACCCACAGAATGGCTCGTGTATTAAGCAGGCTACAGCACACTAATGCTTTACTGTAAGTTAGGGTCAACTCTTTCTGAGCTCTTTAGCTCATGTTTATGGCTGCATGCACCTATCCAAACTAAGTGACCAGAACGCGAGACCTCGATTAGTCTTGTTCTTCCTATTGTTAAAGACAATCCCTTCTTAGGTGTCATTACCGGCTCTTCGAATGTGGGGGGAAGGGAAGTAGTTGAAACAGAGCCTCATTCTGTAGCCCAAGTTGACCCTCAAAGTCATGGTAATTCTCCTGCCTCAGCTTCCTGAGTACTGGGATTACACATGTAAGCCACCACAGCAGGCTACCATACCTTTTTAGTTATAAGAGAATATTATGAACAACTTTATGCCAACCAATTAGACAATTGCATGTTCTGGGAAAAAAAATTACAAAAAGCACCTCATCAATAAATAGAAAGAGTATGCCAATAGCAAGAAACTGAAATAATAATTGAATTATTCCAACAAAGATCGGGATTCACTGGGAATTTTCTAGAACTGTATGAGGAAGAAATAGTAGCAATGCCACATGGGCTCTTTAGAAAGTGGGGCTTCCCAACTCCTTCTATTGGTGTGTGGTTCCATTAGAGCACAGAGCTCTGGCCAAAGAGGCAAATCCATTGTTTCCTGGGGTGGTCCAGGGCAGTGGTTGGTAGCCAATGGGCACTGAAGCGCTCTTCAGAAATAAAACATTAAGCCTAGATCATGGTGGCAGCACCTCAGCTGGGTGACTCTACCAAAAAGGAAGAAACCTGGACACTTCCAATGAGTGATACTTCAATACTGGAGAGAGTGCCTGAGCTGACCTACTCTGGTGATCAGATGGCCAAACACCCTGACTGTCATGATAGAACTCTCAGCTGTTTGTATGCCTGCATGCCATAACAGGGCACCAGATCCCATTATAGATGGCTGTGAGCCACCATGTGATTGCTGGGAATTGAACTCAGGATCTCTGAGCCATCTCTCCAGGCCCTAGAACTCTCATCCAGTGACTGATGGAAGCAGGTGCAGAGATCCACGGCCAAGCCCCAGGTGGAGCTCCAGGAGTCCAATCAGTGAGAGAGAGGAGGGATTGTATGAGTGAGAGATATTGAGACCATGATTGGAAAAAACACAGGGACAAATAACCAAACTGTATCTTGAAGTATTTCTCTTAGATTTCCTTTGGGTATTGTCAGTTTCTGGTCTTACATTGATGCCTTTGATCATTTGGAATTGATCAAATTTTGTATAGGATAAAGGGTAGAATTCACATTTTAGTCTTTTACATGTGGATATCTAGTTTATGCAGCACAATTCCTATTACTATATATTATTAATTCTTTAAGTGTAGCTGAAAGTTTTCCTGTGTCCTGCCCTATCCACAGCCACTCAAACCCAAATAAACACATACAAGCTTATATTATTTTTAAACTATGGCCACGACAGGCTTCTTGCTAGCTAGCTCTTATATCTTAAATTAACCCATTTCTATAAATCTGTACTTTGCCATGTGGCTTGTGGCTTACCCGTATCTTTACATCTTGCTTCTCATGGCAGCAGCTGGCAGCGTCTCCTCTGCCTCTCCCTTCTCTTCCAGTCTATCTGTTTGGATTTCCTGCCTGCCTCTAAGCTGCCTTGCCATAGGCCAAATGACTTTATTTATCAACCAATCAGAGCCACACATTTTCACAGCATACAAAAAGACATTCCCCCATCATTTAAGAATTTGATACATGTATACAATGTACATTGATCATATTCACCCTCTCTCATCCCTCTAACTCCTCCCAGAGCCACTTCCCATCTTCCCACTCCCTGCTATATCCTGCCCTCCTTCTAAACAAAATTGTATTGGTTCTTTGAATGTTTTGTACAATGTGTTTTTATTGTAACCACTTCTCTTGCCCAACCCTTCCCGGATCGCCCCCTCCCTAACTCATCCAACTTTGTGTTTGCTTGTTTGTTTCTGTAAACCCATCAAGATCGATTTGTGCTGCCTAAATATTCTTGGTTGCCTAGCCTTTCACTAACGTGGTTGACTTCCAGGGGCTACACTCTTACAGAACACTGTTCCCCCCTCTCCCAGCAGTTAATGCTCCATGACAAGAGATAAGATGTTATGCCTGACTCCCACCTCCATATTCTGGCTTGGACTTACCCAGGTCTTGTGTGTGCTGTTACAACTACTGCGAGTTCATAAGGGCAGCTGCCCTGCTGTGTCCAGAAGACATTGTTTCCTTGTGGCCATCCACTGCCTCTGGCTCTTACGATCCTCTGTCCCTCTTCCACAAAGATCTCTGAGCCTTGGGAGGAGGGATGCAGTACACATTCCATTCAGAGCTGAGCATTCTGCAGTCTCTTACTCTCTGTACCTTGGCCTGTTGTGTGTGCCTGTGCTCATCTCCATCTCCTGAAATTTGAAGCTTCTCAGATGAAAGCTGAGAGATGCGCTCTTTTATGGGTATAATAATAAGTCATTAGAAGTCAGTTTACTACTATGTCCAACTGGCTGTGTCAGTAGATGCCCTTAATCCCAGTACTCAGAAGGCTGAGGCAGGCTAATCTCTGAGTTCAGAGCCAGCCTGGTCTACAGAGAAAGTTCCAGCAAAACCAGGACTACACAGAGAAACCCTGTCTTGAAAAAACAAAATAACAACAAAAAAAATAACTATGTCCATTTAGCAGAATAATAGTAGTAAGTTCTCCTCTAGAACCTACAAGCTGTCTAGCCTTAGATTTCTAGTTCAACAATGGTGACAGGTATGGGTTTCTCATCAAAAGTTGACACTAAGACCCTATTGCTGAAGATTTCACACTCTAATCATAGAACACAGAGAAACCAAGATATTGACCTGGGAGCTTCATCCCTACTGGCTAGCTTTCATAGTGCTGAAAGGTGATGCATGTGTTACCATAGGAGAAAAGTAAATCATCAGTCATACCCAGCTGTGAATTCTGGGAGCTGCGGTAATGACTGGCTTGTCAAGACATTCCGGCTGGGGCAATAGTGGTATGAACGTCACAACAGTAACCAACTACATTCTAATTGGATTTCAATTCTGATCTACAAGATGAAACACAGCACAGACTCTTTCGTTAACTGTGATTTCTCTACTCTGTCATTGGTACTTTCATTTTTTTTTTGAAGGATTAGCGAGCTCTAGTCCTGTGAACTTATTCCTAGAGCCTGTACTTTAGTTTACTGCTTGATGTGTCTATTTTTTATGCCAGTACCATGCTGTAAAAAGGTTACTTTTTAAAATCCCCCACTAGTTCAATTGAATTCATTTTCTCTTCACAAGTGCATGTGTGTATGTGGTGTGTGTGTGTGTGTGTGTGTGTGTGTGTGTGTGTGTGTGTGTCTGTCTGTCTATCTGTCTGTTTCTGGTGACTGAATCCAGGACTATACATGTCAAACAAGAAGAAATCTACCGGCGAGTTATATTCTCATTGAAAACATTGAGAGCATAAGAACCTAACAAAAATGACAGGTAAATTTTCTATTTCTCTTTTACAGAACCAAGAAAGCCAAGTTCTACATCCAACAACTATAATATAGCTTCAACTCTCCAAAGAAGACTATCCCACAACCTACTTCAGCTTCTTTGATCAATATGTCTCACTAAATCATCTTTGTGCATGTTTGTATCTCTCCAGCTTTCTTATTTCCTTCTTTTGAACCTTCAAACCCCAACTCCTGATATATTCAAATTGTATCCTTTCACTATATACTTAAAATTTGAAAATAATAAACAGCAAAAATTCTCAATTACAGCAGAATCATACATGAGTTTATTGACGTACACACTCACATATGCACATATGTGTGCATGCATGACATACATATACTTCTTATTACTAACTATTTATAGCCTTGTTATTTTTGAGGGAAATCTCAAATTCTTATTTCAAAAATTAATTTTAGTAGTGTCCTGATTCTTTACATGTAAGAAGAAGAACTACACTTTATTCTCCACAAATTTTGACATTTTTCTCCCAACCGAGAATTCTCCATTCCATTTTTTTCAAGTAATGGTTGTAAAGACATGCCCTGTTTCTAAGAACATAGAATAGTGTGGCTTTAGAAAGCTGAAAAAACTAATTTTTTAATCATTAGCTGGTCTCATTTTCATCTAGGGTTCCTAGCTTCTTTGATTTTATTTCATACTTCCCCCAAAGGTTTCTCCATTAATATTAACAGCTTTTGGAATCTCATTACTCTGATTTATGCCTTTTCAATTTATTTAAGGTTGTGTCAATATTAAATTATCTGTCCCTCGTGAGCAACTTCAATAATGTTTAGATGCAAAATACTCTTAAGCATTACCTAGCAGGCAGAAATCCATGTTATTACTTATAATGCCATCCTCCCTCACAGAATCAACTAATAATTAATGAGGGTTATATTAAAGAATTCAGAGACAACCTGAAGTACCATAGTAAAAATATTGTAAGTTATACTGAAACTTTTGCTTAATTTCAAGTGTTCTTGTGTAAAAGAGAGTGGGAATGAAAAAGGCAGAGTCTAGTGTTTGAAACTGTTTCCTGGGCAGCTAGAGTTGTGAATAAAATTAAATCGGTCTTCAGGTCGAAACTTCCATTTTAGGAGATTTCCATTTTGAAAAAGATGACACAAACATATGCCAGTTTTCCCTATTTCCCACAATACGCACAAAAATGAATGAATGAATGAATGAATGAATGAATGAATGAATGAATGAATGAAATAAGAGCCATGAGCATGATCATAAAAGAAACAGAAAGCCAGATGTGATGGCACACACACACACACACACACACACACACACACACACACACACACCCCACAGCTGAGTATTACATTCAATATGAAAAAAATTAAATCTTTCCATGCTAAGACTGGGGACAAGAAGGGAAACCCTGTGGTCACAACCCTGACTCATCACAGCACTGGCGTTCTAAGCCCCTGCAGTGCAGCTATAAAGAAAAGCGAATAACAAGTGAAAGAAAAAGGACCAGCATTCCTCCTGCTAGGTTCCGTGATTTCCACACAGAAAGTCTCAGGGAATCCAGGATAAAGTTCCTAGAACTGATAGCTGAGTTCAGCGAGGTTTCAAGATGCATGGAGAGTAGACGGCCCAGTGGTGGGCAATTGGGATGGCTCAGCAGGCAAAGGCACTTGCTGCCAAACCTGTCGACCAGAGTTCAAGACCCAGGGTGGAAAGAGAGAACTGGATCCTGAAAGTTGTCCTCTGACATCCACCCTAACGATAACCTCCACCCCCTCACACACACACACACACACACACACACACACACACACACACACACACGCACACGCACATGCACACACATGCACCTCTCACAGTAAACCAATAAATGTAATTTTTAATTTAAAAAAACAGTATATTTATACATTATCAATAGAAACATAGATATTTAAATCAAAAATGCAAAACCACTTTTCTCCCTCCAAAGGATGAAATGTTTGGGGCTAAGGAGATGGCTTGGTTGAAATAGTGCCCGCCAAACAAGTATGAGGTTCCCAGTTCAAATCCTCAGCTTCCATGGAAAAGTCAGGCATGGTGACATGCCTCTACAATCCTGAGCAGAAGTGAGGAGCAGAGACAGACAGATGCCCAGAGCTGGCTGCACAACCACTCCCGTCAATTAGTCAGCTCTGGGTTCAAGGAGAGCCCTGTCTCCAGGTTGAGAGCCAGAGAAGAAGACATCTAGCTTCCACATTCATGAGAGTAGGTGCGTGTGCACTTACACACGTGCACACACACACCATGTGTGCATGCACACACACACACATACACACATACCACACACACAACACACGACACACAACACACCCTACCACACACACAAACCAGACACCCACATACACACACAGACATACACATACACACCACACATATACACACCACACACGTACACCACATAATACACACACACACACACACACACACACTGGGAGGGGGTGTTGCTAGGCAGGCCCGGTAGCACATGCCTGTATCTCAGTATCCAGGAAGATGATGCAAGGAGGACTGTTGTAAGTGTGAGGCTAGCCTGGTCTACCTAGGAAGTCCCAGACAGGACAAAACTATGCAACAATATTACCTCCCCCACCCAAAATAAAAGAAATAAGGAAACAAGTGGCTAAAATAAAAATACTGTCACCATGAAATACTAGATACACAATACCTCCATCACTCCCCCATGCTGGTAGAAGTATGAATGGAAAGACATCTTGCTGGTTTTCTAGACAAATGACCCAGGGACTGCACACTCAGCTATTTCCATCATAGAGAAGTAATAACAAAAATGCTACTGTTTATAGAAGTTTGTTCATGGCAAAGAGAAAGGAAGAAAAGCAGTAGAAGCAGAAATCCTAACATGGGGGGACGATCACGTGACTGCAGTGCAGTCACGCCTTGGCACACCAGTCAGGAATCAAAGGGAACAGACTGTGGACGCAACCCTGGATGAAATCTTTTAAAAATTATGACCAATAGGAAACCCAGTTCCAGAATGTTACATACACACTGAGCAATTATGTTTATGTGACAGTTTTGAAAATTTAAAATTGCAGAAACAGAGAGCAAATGAACGGTTGCCAGGCATTAGGGAGGGGCGGAAAAGTCTGGCTGTAAAAGACAAAGGAGGAAGGAGCCTTGCTGTGGTGGAAATCGAGTATCTTGAATCTACAAATGTCAGTGTTTGGATTGAGACATTTTACGAGAGTTTTGCAAAACATCTCCCTTTGGAGAAACTGGATGAAGAATGCATGGAAAGCTCTGAAGAGAGGCCTCAGTAATTAAGATTTTGAACTGTTCCCAGCGTCCCAAAAAAGAAAAAAGAAAAAAGAAAAAAGATTTTGAACTTCCAAAAGACCAGAGTTCTGTTCCCAGTGCCCACATAAGACATCCCACAATTGCCTGTAACTCTAGCGCCACAAGTTCTGATGCCCTCTTCTGGACTCTTCAGGCACTGTACCCAGAAACACAAACCCACACACAAATGCACATAATTTAAAAAAAAATCTTTTATAAAAAGAGAAAAAATACCTATTTTATCCCTTACAACACTATACTAACCTACGATTATCTCAAAATAAAAACGAAGTCTGGGGGCTGGAGAGACAGCTCAACAGTTAAGATCACTTGTTGTTGCAGAGGACGCAGGTTCGATTCCCAGCACTCACATGGTGGCTCACAAACAGCCAGCCATAATTCCAATTCCAGGGGATCAATGCCATGTTCTAACCTCCAAGGGCACCAGGGACGCACATGGTACACAGACACACATTCAAGCAAAACACAACTTATAAATAAAATAAGTAATTCTAAAAATACAAATAAATACATAAAAATAAAATCAAATTCATTTCAGAGCTGGGTATAGTGGCACATACTTGTAATTCCAGTATTTGGAAGATAGAGGCAAGTTCAGGACCAGCCTGGGCTACAGAGCACAACTCTGTTTCAAATATAAAATAAAATATACATTTCAAACACTCATAAGTCAATGTCTGGCTCACTAAATACACAGCAGATTTTCAAACAGAACCAAGGGTGCCAATCATACCAGGGACTGAGCCCCAGAACTACAAAACAATTAAAATAAGGAAAAGTCTACAGAGATGGACAGTGACGTAATACTAAATAGTATTTTATTTATAGAATTTTACCAAATTTCTAGAATGTTTGTTTTATTTTATCATGTCTATTTTTACTAAGTAATACAAAAAATAACATGACCCAACATGAAAATTAAAATGTCAACAGGATTTTTAAAATTCTCCTTTTGCTGTATTTGTTTTGAGGTGTTGTTGTTGTGGTTGTGGTTGTTGTTGTTTTTAAAACACAATCTCATGTGATCTGGGCTGACCTCAAACCCACTATGTAGCTGACACTGGCCTTGAACTCCCTCATCTAGTCTCACTAATGCTGGGGTTACAGGTGTGTGTCACCATGGCCAGTTTTAAAAGCTATCGCTTATAGTCTCTCTCCCTCCCTCCCTCCTTCCCTTTCCTCTTCCCTTTCTCTGGTCGCTTTTTAAGAAGAACCACTGTTCTTCATCTTATCTGAGGCAAACACATACTTACAATTTTAAAATGAGAAAGAGGGTGTTGAGAAAGAATAATGAATTAAGACTTAAAACTAGGAGAAACAAAGATGTGAAATGAGAAAACACTTCAGTGGAGAAAGAAAATGGCATAGAAGAAGGGAAAACACTACTTAGGGGCTGTTTGGTACCATGAGGGTCACCCAGCAGCTTGGCCTATACCAACGATACCCCTGCAAGGGAGACCTGTAATATATGACCTAAGGATTACCAAGTTGGTGCCCACTGTGGTTCATCCACCTGAGAAGAAATCCAGAGCACAGACATAAAATGAAAGGAAGGGCCAAGACCTCCACTGCACTGATCCTGTGCGAGACTGTGTAAACACTTGAAATTGAATATTAAAAATACCATAAGAAACCCCAAAAAGGGTAAGGATGAATCAGTAAAGTATTATTTCCTGCCAACAGACATGTCCTGCGCACCCCGCTGCATCCATCTATCATCTGAACATCACCCCAGTGATTATCACTCACCAACTTCATCTCCCCTCTGCAGGCACTTCCTTTCTCAGACACTTTTGGCTTCATGCTTCCTCCAACTCGGATTGTCTGAGGCCAAGAGAACTTTCCAGGGATGACCTTTGCCTCCAACACAACACAAGAATAACTGCACAGTAAGTTTGCAAGGGAAATAAATCTTCCTTGGCTCTTGACCTGCTGTCCAGCCTCCTTGTGAATCCCAAGTCAGTAACATGTGCTTTTCTCCCTTATGCTGTGTATCAATAAACACAAGGCATGCATGTCAATCAATGAGGTAGGGGAGAAGAAAGCACACCCCCAAATCTTTTTTATCTGCACAGAAAGTGTACAATAATCTACGTTCATCATTTGCTGTGCTCAAAGGAGCTATGTGTCCACAGAGACCACTTGAAGCCTTTCTTGTCATGAACAGGTGGCTTATTTTCAGGATCTCCCTGATTATTTTCAACACAAACATAAACAGGAGAGTAAGGGAAGTTGATCCCACAAGCTTCTAAAACAGATGTCAATTATATTGAAGTGTTCCATAAGGGGCACTAACTTTGTTATTGACTCCGTAATGGCAACAGCCAGCTGCTGTAATTAGCCATTGATCTGAGCAGTATGTAGATTTGTAGTATGATGAGAAGAACCTGGATTCCATTCATAAGATGTCTATACAGTACTCATCTGGACTGTTCACGGTGCCATGTACTGGGGGTAGGGGAATGGTTTTCAAAGGCAAATGATATTCATAGCCTGGGAGGTAGAAACAGAAGGATCACAAGTCTGAGGCTATCCTGGGCTATATAACCAGACGCTATCTCAAGCAAATAAAATTGTGTGTGTGTGTGTGTGTGTGTGTGTGTGTGTGTGTGTGTGTGTGTATGTCCTGCAGCATAACTGTCCTGATGCAATACCATATCCTTGCATCTCCAGAAATATGAGCTAAAGAAGCCTCTTTTCTTTATAAAGCTAGCCTGCCTTGAGTATTTCTTCACAGTAACACAAAGCCCTACCTAGTAAAGACTCTATGCCTGGCATTCATTGAATGACTTTTTTTAAGTGAGATGGTTAAATATTGAGCCCAAACTAAATACTAGAAAGCCATTGAAAAGTGAAGAGATTCCATACAGAAAACATCTCAAACATTTAGAGAAGACTTTTTAATTTACGAATATCTTTACTGTTTTTGTTTTTGAGGCAGGGTCTCATCCTGTAGTTGTGGTTCTCTTGGAGTTCACTAAGTAGACTAGGCTAGCCTTGAACTCACAGTTCAAGTGCTGGGATTAAAGGCATGCATCATCGTACCCAGCCATATATATTTTTATTAATTAAATTTTTCATTGACAACTTTGTACATGGTTATTCTCATTTCCTCTTATCTTCCTCCCATACCCCCACAATTTCCCTGGCTCCCTAAAAGATCCTTTTCTATGTTCATGTGTTTTTGTTTGGTTCTGAGTTTAACCAGGATCATCTCCCTGACCATGGGTATGGAACCATTCACTGGAGCCTGGTGGGCTCCCCAGGGAGCACACAACTGATGACAGTGATTCCTCATGCCCCGGCATGCATTGAGAGCCAAGAGTTCTTCAGTAAGGGATAGGACCCTATGCCCCTCTGTGATGATATTCTGTGCTTTAATAAATAAAGCTTGCCTGGAGATTGGGGGGGCGGGGGCGGGTGGAACAGCTATTATTAGTAAAAAAAAAAAAAAAGTCAGGCAACAGTAACACATGCCTTTAATCCTATCACTTGGCAGGCAGGGATCTGTCTGGATCTCTGTGTGTTCAAGGCCACACTGGAAACAGAGCCAGGTGTGGTGGCACACGCCTTAAATTTCAAGCTAGTTAACCCTGAAAGTCTGGAGGTCTGTACAGACAGACAGGAAGTGACAGAGCTCGGCAGGAAGAGGAAGTGATATAGCCGGACAGAGAGAGCAAATCAGATGGCAGAACAGCAAGGCATATAGGCATGGGTAGACAGGAAGAAGTATCTCGCTGTTGGAAGCTTCAGAGTTGGTGAGGTGAAGTTAGCTGTGGCTTTCCCTATTTCCTTGATCTCTCAGGTTTTCACCCCTATATCTGGCTTTGTGTTTTTTTATTTAATAAGACCATTTAGCAATTCCTCTACACCCCTCCCTACCTATGCCTGCCAGTTGACAGGTCCAGTCTTGTTCAGGCACAGTGCAGGCAATCACAGCTGCTATGGGTTCATAAACAGCAATGATAATGTCATGCCTAGAGGATAGCATTTCATGGTTATGGACTTTCAGTATTGGAAATTGTTGGTTGTAGGCATCATTTTCCTGTCCCAGCAGTTGTTTCCCAAATAACCAATACAGAGGCTTATATTAATTGCAAATGCTTGGCCAATAGCTCTGGCTTGTTACTAGCTAACTCTTACACTTAAATTAACCCGTATTTTTTAATCTATACTTTGCCATGTGGCTTGGTACTATTTCTAAGTACCACAAACCCATCTTGCTTCTCTGTATCTCCTCATGACTCTCCTGACTCTGCCCTTCTTCATCCCAGCATCCTTAATTTGGTCACCCCACCTATATTTCCTGCCTGGCTACTGGACAATCAACATTTTATTAAACCAACTTGAGTGACAAATCTTTACAGTGTACAAAAGAATTATCCCACAGCATTTCCCCCTTTTTGTCTAAATAAAAAAGGAAGGCTTTAACTTTAACATAGTAAAATTATATACAACAAAAACCGTTATCAAGTAAGAATTACAGTTACAATATCCAGTCCATTTGTATTTAGAGAAAATACTCTTATTTTTCTTATCTTGGTGAGTCTAAAGTTTAACATCTAATTTACCTTTTTATCATAACTAGGGAAAACTACAATTATAACTATCTAGTCTTCAACTCCATCAAAGACCCCAGAAGCATGAAATGTTACCTAATGACAGGGACATCAGGCTGCCTGAACAGCCACCCTAGGTTCTTCTGTGGCATTGAGGCATCCAATCCTACAGGTCTGGTATATCTAACAGACATTTCTGAGAAGCAGGGAATCTTGAAGGATTGTCCCAGCTTGTCTTGGAAAGGTTTGGCAGTTGCTCTCTTTTGCATACTGCTGGTCCAGTTTGGACAGTATCTGTCAGCAATTGAGGCAAGGGAAGTTTCTTTGCCTACATGTATAGCTTTTGCCATAAATAAAACAAACTCCATACAGAGTTTTTTTGATGTCCATCATCTTCATTGAAGTAGATCAGTGCTACCAGGAGCAGACTTGTCTCACTGTTGTGAAAAGCCTAAAGTTATTAAATATATTAAATGCCATATTCTGTAGGTCTCTGAAGTGTTTGAAGACTATCTATCTAAATATATTTGTGTATGATCTTCAAAACATACCTAAAATGACTATAAGTTTGACTGTTATAGACAACTATTAATCTGTATTTCTTAATTATATATTATATTTTAAATGAGCTGCATAAGCACAATGCCTCAAACAAGAGTAGAAACATGCATACAGTATAACAAAATAACTTCAAATTTGTATCAATATATAAAAATCCATACCAATATAAAATATTTAAGACTAATGGTTGCTTTTTTTTTGTTTAAATGTAGATTCAATAATCTACCTTTAAAAACCCTTTATCTTATCATTTCTATATCCCCCCTTTTCCTTTTTAGAGTGAGATCCCTGAATCTACTCTCTTTTGTTTAGCTTTTTCCCTATTACCAATAACAACCTGTGATCAAACCCCCTTAAATGATAATAAATATCCATAACCCACTTTTGTAGTAATGTGGGCATTATTCTCTAGACTACTTCTTGTTGTTTTGGGGTGCTGGTAATCTTTGGATTCTGAGAAAATTTAGGATAATGGTTAAGTCTGGGCTGGAGTAGTCTATGGGGCTGGATCATCTCAGTCAGCAGCCTTGGAGCTGTTCTGGATCACCTGGGCCATCCGTTTTCATTGGTGTTTGGTCTCCTTCTTCTAAAAATACATAAAATTTTAAAGGTAACATACATATTTGCATCAATACAAATATAAACTGTGCATTGTACACAAGTCAACCAAAGATGATTTCCTGTTATGTGTTTGAGTAGGTAAAATATACATCACGTGTCTTATAGTTCTTTTAGGTTTATTTCTTTACATCTGTAGTCAGGAATTCAGGGGGTCTTCCTCTTTCAAACCTGATTTTCTTTAACCTAAAATGAATCCACAGCCTCTCATTTCCTTTGGAAATAAAAGCATAACCTCTCTCCCAAAGTAACACATATTTTGACTTAAATTTTGAAGTCCAGATATTTTTAAAAACATATAGATTGGTTGAATATAGCAGTTTTCATAATCCAGTGTCTCTTAGCAGCCAAAAATATTCAAAGACAACACAATAACATACAAGATTCAGACTCTCTGTGCATTCCCCATCTTTATGTGGCTTTTTTCTTTTATATTACTTTACTCCCTTTTTAAGGACTTTATTTTATTATTTTTAAACTACATTTTTCTTTTTATGACTGTCTATTCCCTTTTTCTCTTTTCTCCTAAGCCTTTGCACATTTTAAGACACGCTATAACCTGTTGAGGAGGGTTTTTCTATCTGAATATGTTTTTACTGTGTATTTGTAATATTTTTCTGACTACATAAGCTTTTAAACTGCTAAGCGGTATGGTCTCTACTTTTGTGGCTGGCTCCAACCTACTTGGTTCCTTGAGAGCCCAGCTTCATGGCCGAGGTACCTGAAGGAGCCTGTTTATCACCCCAACTCTGGGGAGTTTTGGGGTCCATGATGCCAGCAAGTATCATGCCACCTGCTACCAATAAACCCATTTAAGTGTTTGGTAGCAGGGCCTCTTAAAAGAGCCATGCGGTTTTGCCACTAATTCTGAGTCAGGAATCCGACTCTTAAAGGAATTGTGCCTCTGCTTGCCACTAGCAAACAGAACCTACTCAAGAAAAAGCAGTTACCAAGAAACCAAGTTTGACTCCATTTTTATGTATTTAGAATCCTTTTTTAAGCTTTTTCAGGCTTTATGTGGATGTACGTGGCCCTGAACATTGAGCACTATTTGTAGGCAAGGTTTCCCTGTCCTGGCAGCCATTTCCCAAATAACTGACACAGAGGTTTATATTAATTGTAAATGCTTAGCCGATAGCTCAGGCTTGTTATTAGCTAGCTCTTACACTTAAATTAAACCATGTTTCTTATCTACACTTTGCCATGTGGCTTGGTACCTTTCCTCAGTATCATATGCCCACCTTGCTTCCCTGTGTCTCCTTACAGCTTTCCTGACTCCACCCTTCTTCATCCCAGCATCCTTAGTTTGGTCACCCCACCTATACTTCCTACCGGGCCAATCAGCATTTTATTAAACCGATCAAGTGACAAACTTTTACAGTGTGCAAGAGGATTATCCCACAGCAGTTGGTCACTACTTGTGTTTCCATAAATGATTATACACTGCTCAGTAGATGCTACTACTCCTCTGTCCTGTATAGCCGCGGCACATAGCTCTGGAAGCTATGATCATGTGTGGAAAGCTTCTCACCACCACAATGAATTCCATGGATCTCGGCACTCATGAAGGAAAAAGTTTTATTTAGCTCATGATTCAAGAGATTCAAAGCGCCAGCGAATGACAGGGCCCAGTATCTGTAGCTCACTGACTCATCCATAGATGGCAATGATGGACAGAGAGCAGAGGGGCCAAGTCTGCTCCTTTACAATTCCCCACATGAACTCAAAGGCTCACACCAGAATGCCTCATGTGCCCAGCGATCTCGGGGGTGCATCCCACAAGTTGTATCCCTTTAAAAGCCTACCACCTCTCCATACAGGGATGAGCACAGACCTGGGGCCCAGCAGTGTTGAATAGTTGCTGCCAGCTCACTCCTGCCTGCTCCGGGTCCTCAGCACTTTGTTCACACCACAACCCAGGAGCCCTAAGTGGCCAGGCCTCACCCATCACCTTCTCCAGTTCTTACCCTTGCCTCTGCCACCGTGTTTGAGCTGTGCCTGGTCCAGGGCTCCATCCGGAAGAAGGTGTTGGAGGGTCTCAGGGACCTCATCAATGAGGCTGGCTGAGACGTCAGCTCTGGCAGCTTGAACCTGCAGATCATGGAGCAGCAGCACATCTCCTTGGTGCAGTTCACCTTGCACATCTAAGGCTTCCACATGTACTGCTGCAATGGCAGCCTGGCCATGAGCGTGAACTTTATCCGCATGTGCAGGTAATGACATCATTACGGTAATGCAGATATCTTGCACTAGTATTTGAAGCAGCAAATCAAGAGAAAGTTTTAGGTTATGAAATGAAGTTAACGGGCCTGTGTGGCCAGTACCTTGGAGTCCCAGAAGAATGCAGGTATGTTACATATGCCTTCTGGTGAATCTGCACATATATGCCCAAACCTTAGCCATGTTTGGAGATGTTGTAACATCTTGTGCGAAAGATGGAGAGAAGTTTTCTGCCATCAGAGAACCTGGGAATGAAATCATTAAGTCCTCAACAAGTAATGTTGATGAAGAGGAAGAAGCTGTTAACCATAACGGTGAATGAGCCAGTTCAGCTAACTTTTGAGCTGAGGTGTCTGAAAAACACTTTCCACAAAAACCACTCCACTGTCTCCTACGGTTAACACTCAGGATGTCTGCAGATGTATCCCTTGCTGCAGAGTATAAAATTGCTGCCATAGAACATTTTTTTATTGGAATTACTTATTCTCTTTTGTTGAAAATAGTTTTTTCATACAATATATTCTGATTATGGCTGCCAAAATACTATTTGGTTCCCAAGCTCAATGATGGAGAAGGATCTTGGGCATTGATAGAATCTGAGGAAACTAAGCCTTTGAGGGCTGCTTTTGAGACGACAGAGCATTCTGGTCTATTCTGTTACCAGGCTTGTCCCTGAGTGAACACATAGACATCTTCCGCAAAGTACCTGTTTTTTTCTCTCCATTCTTCACAACTTGTTTAAAGACAAACTCCAAAGTAAAAGCTGGTCTTGTTAACATAAATATCTATGCCTTAGAAATATTGGTGTTTTTTTGTTTGTTTGTTTGTTTGTTTGTTTGTTGTAACAAATGGGTTTTGGTGCTAAATGCAGTTTTAAGAAACGTTTTTCAATTTAAATAAAGTCAACAGCATTTTGAAAGTCAAAAAAATAAAAAAAGAAATACAAAACTTTTAAAGGTCTACCACTTCTCAATAATTACACTGGAGACAATTCCTAATACATGAACTTTTGGGAGAACACAGACCACAACCAAATCATGCACTTCAGAATGTTTACAAAATGATGAGATAGCACCTAGGGAAAGCCAAGGCCTGGTAAAACTTCCCAGACAGTGGATGAGACCCTTGGTGGGAACAGACCCAGATCTTCGCCTCTTTGGCACTGTGAGAATCACCTAAGCCAACTAGAGGAAATTCCTTTGTCATTTAGGGACATCTGCTTTGATGGGCATCTCAATTTTCTCTCCTAATCTCACCAATGCCTTCCTCTGCTGCTGATTCCAGAGTGGCTCCATCCTTTGATGTAATACAACATCACACAGACAGACATCAGCAGGAAAGCCAGCAGGGCCCCAGTTTCTGGGGTGCCTGTGTTCCCAAAATATAAGAAGGAAGGAAGAGGAGATGAGGAGGAAGAGGAGGGGCTAACCTCTGCTTTGTCCCACCTTGTTTTCTTTAGCTCCTCGTTTTCAGAACTTTTGATCCAGTTGCTCCTTGCCAATACTACCTCTTTGTAATAAGCACACTCACTATCTCTCTCTTTTGAAAATTAATTATTTTTGTTTTACATGTATTTGCCTATGTGTATGTATATACACTACATGCATGCAGAAGACCCTAAGGCCGAAAGAGAACAACAGATCTCCTGGATCTGATGTTATGGATGGTTTTACTGCCATGGGG
The DNA here is from genome assembly GCF_049852395.1 of Peromyscus maniculatus bairdii. Lineage (NCBI taxonomy): Eukaryota > Metazoa > Chordata > Mammalia > Rodentia > Cricetidae > Peromyscus > Peromyscus maniculatus. The sequence continues at coordinate 46,812,700 of NC_134862.1, read as the reverse complement.
CTGCTGGGAACAGAACCTGCAACAGTAACAAGTGTCCTTAACTTCTGAGCCACCTCTCCAGCCCCTCCCCTTCTGCCCACCCCCTGCCTCTTTTAAAATTATGAAGCTAGCACACAGTGTGGGCTTCATGGTGGCCACAGCCCTTCTTACTCACCCAGGACATCAGCTCCTGTTTCTCTCCCTGATCATCAAGCTACATCATTCTAAATGTTGCTAGGCAAGACCTGAGAGCCCTGAGGGCATTCTACACAGGCTTTTCTTTTTGTAATTGACCCTCTAAAAACTACGGAGGAGGGTTAAGAATCCCCCAGAGAACTCCCTTCCTCTAACAGATTTTCCAGAAGGAATGCACAGCAGGACCCTTAATTTGATTTCCTCCCCGGGTTAAAAGTCTCCTGGTAAGAGACATGTTTCATTCTCACTTTTCACTTTAAATGATGTTCGCCCAAAATGAATGTCACACCGTTTCAGAAACAAGGTAATGGGCAATGATATGTATATATCATTGTGTATGTATACACACACACACACACACACACACACACACACACACACACACACACACACACAATCTCCAGGAGGAAGAAATCCTCCCTCAGTTCAAAGCAAATGACTGTGCTGAGCATGAAGTACAGACTGCTATGCTTGCCGCTGTCGGAACAGAACCAAAGGAATTTCAGGAGCGAGAAGATGGAGAATCTTGACAAAACAGGTTTGCTCCTTCCTCTCCAGGGATATATGTTGACTGTTGTTTGTTTCTTACAGTCCCTCCAAAGCAACAGCTGGGCACCAATACATCCATGTGGGCAGACCAACTGATTTACAGAACTGAATACAAGCAAATAGAGCCTCAGGGTCTCAAGGCTGATCCCAGACTTTGCCCCTTTCGTTTTCCTATGGAAAATAATGGGCACGGGAGAGTGTTGAGATTTCAAGCTTACACTCCAGTACTTCTGGGTCTTTGCAGATGTAACCAAGTTAAAACAAGGTCACGGCGGACTAGGGTGAGCCCTATTCCAATGACCAGCATCCCATTCAGAGAAAAGACGCAGACAAAGGAACTTCACCAAGGTTGTGGGCAACCTCAGAGGCTGAAACAGACATGGGGCTGTTCCTCCTGGGTGACAGAGCACAGCCCTACTGATACCTTGACTTCAAACTTTGACCTCTTGAACCGTGAGGATCAGTTTTTGTGGCTTCAGCCATCCGGCTTGTGAGAATTACTAGGAGCCGTTCTCTTTAGTATATAGCTGGTGTTATTTACAAAGGTGTGTGCATCTTTGTGGGACTCCATAACACCCTCAAAACCTAATCAGTAAGCTAACACCTCCATCCTCTGTCCACCGTCACTAAGTAACATTCCTTTCAGGTGCATGAGAAAATTACTTCACTCCAGATTCTTGGTTTATTTGGTTTGGGTGTTCTTTAAGTCAAAGTTTCACTCTATATCCCAGGCCAGCCTCAGACTGACTGAGTAGCCTACCCTGGCCTAGAACTCAAAGCAATTATGCTTCTACCAGATAAGTGCCAGGATAAGGGGTGTGTGTCGGAACAGCAGGATAAGATTCAATTGAGGACTGGGTATGTACTGTATGTGTAAGAAGGGGCTAGAGCTGTCTGCTGTTTGAATTTCTGCCATTGGGAGGGCCTAACTCAAGACAGAAAGAAGGGAGGGCCTAACAGTACCCATTCAAAGAAAAACCAGTGGCAAACAATCCCTCTTGTGTACTTATTTTCTCAACTCGAGTGTTATTATACACTGTGTCTAAAACACATCCAACAGGCAGATCGTTTTTAAAATACATTTATGTTTATGTTATGTGTATAAATGTTTTTCTAAATGCATGTGTGTATGCACCATGCACATGTCTGGTTCCCACGGAGGCTCTCAGAGAGTGCCTGATCCCCTGGAAGAAGAATTACAAATGGCTGAGAGCCACCATGTGGCTCCTGAGAACAGAACCCAGGTCCTCTGCAAGAGCAGCAAATGTTTTAAGCACTGAGCCATCTCTGCAACCACTAGGCTGGATTCTTGGGATCCAGAGTCTTAGATGATACCAGAAAACCTTTTCTAAGATGTTGTTCTAAAGCATTCTCTCAGCATCGGAGTTTTCCATTTCTTTTGTATCTCACACAGTGTCGTACCAGCCAACAGGACAAATACTGTATCATTCAACTTGTATAAGGGACCTAGAGCAGTGGCATTCATGGAGAGAGGTGGTAGAGAGTGGCTGCCAGCACCTGGGGAAGACCAGATTCAGAAGTGGGTGTTGCCGGGCGGTGGTGGCGCACGCCTTTAATCCCAGCACTCGGGAGGCAGAGGCAGGTGGATCTCTGTGAGTTCGAGGCCAGCCTTGGCTACCAAGTGAGTCCCAGGAAAGGCGCAAAGCTACACAGAGAAACCCTGTCTCGAAAAAAAAAAAAAAAAAAGAAGTGGGTGTTAAGCAAAGTTTTGTCCTGGGTAAATGAGAAAGTTCTGGGGATGAACAGCGGTGACAGTCCCTAGCAATGTGAATGTACCTAAGACCACGCAAAATGGTGCATTGAACCACCAGCTAAAGGAGCTGGAGAGACGGCTCAGCTGTAAGAGCACTTGCTGCTCCTGTGGAGGACCTGGGTTCAGTTCCCAGCAGCCACAGGATGACTCACAAGCATTTGTAACTCCAGCTCCAGGGGATCTGATGCCCCCTTCTGACCTTCACAGGCACCAGGGACACAGATGGTGTACAGACATGCATGCAGGCAAAACACTCATACATGTAATTTTTTTGTTTTGTTTTGTTTTGTTTCCAAGACAGGGTTTCTCTGTGTAGCCCTGGTTGTCCTGAAACTCACTCTATAGACCAGGCAGGCCTTCAACTCAGAGATCTGCCCGCTCTGCCTTCTTAATGACCCCCCCCACATACTCCTGCACACCTTCCCACCCCCTCTCCCACAGCCCCCCACACTCCCCCACACCTCCCCACCCCCTCTCCTGCAGCCCCCCACACACTCCTGCACACCTCCCCACCCCCTCTCCTGCAGCCCCCCACACACTCCTGCACACCTCCCCACCCCCTCTCCTGCAGCCCCCCACACACTCCTGCACACCTCCCCACCCCCTCTCCTGCAGCCCTCCCCTACTCCTGGGCTTATAATTCAAAGAGGCTTGAAGGAGAGAACAAGGCTGGTATGGGAGCTAGGCCTTTGGTGTTTCCTGGAACACTCACTGTTGGTTAGTTCTGTGAAGTTATTAACAATTATTTAGATCAGGAATGAAATAAAAGTTGGAATTGTAATAGTTTAAAACTCCTTAGACTTTACCCCAAACTGTTGCTTAAATTATATTTACTGAATTCTGACTATGTTGTCCTTATTTTGTTTATTGTAGTAAAATATGCATAACATAAAAGCTATCATTTTGAGTTGGTCATAGTGGTACATGCTACATCCTTTTAATTCCAGCACTTGGGAGACAGAGGCAGGCAGATCTCTGTGAATTTGAAGCCAGCCTGGTCTACATAGTGAGTTCCAGGACAGTGAGGGGTACAACTCAAAATGATAGCTTTTATGTGCAGGAGTGTGGGAGGGCTGCGGGAGAGGGGGTGGGGAGGTGTGGGGGAGTGTGGGGGGGCTGCAGGAGAGGGGGTGGGAAGGTGTGCAGGAGTGTGGGGGGGGCTGCAGGAGAGGGTGTGGGGAGGTGTGGGGGAGTGTGGGAGGGCTGCGGGAGAGGGGGTGGGGAGGTGTGCCTATGTGCATGTGCAGCGGCTAGAGCAGGACGTCAGGCGTGTGTCTTATTCACTCTCTGCCTTATGCCTAGAGGAACGAGAATTCAATACTCCAACTATGTCGGCAGGCCAGTGAGCTCTCTGGAAGGCCTCCCTGTCTACCCAGCAATGCTGGGCTTGTGAGCCCATGCAGCTCTGCCCAGCTTTTTCGTGGGCATTGGGGACTCAAACGCAAGTCCGCATCTTGCAGAGAAGTGCTCTTATCTTACCCACCGAGCCATCTCTCCGGTCCCAGTAAACACTGTTTTTATGAACTGTATTTTAGTTAGCATAACAAAGTAACGGGTTTCCCTATGACATTGTCTCCTACGTATGTCACTGAATGTTGTTCATATTCACACCCTTACCTTCTCCTCGGAACGGCCATTTTGCTGCTTTCTGATGCTGCCTTAAAGTGTCTTGCGTGGCTCTCACAAACAGTGGGCTGAGATGAATGTCTGGAATGCGAAGCAAAGCAGCACCATGGGATTGCAGGGACACTTGGAATGGGCAATGGCTTAAATATGAACACTGGCCGTTTATGAATACCCAGCGGAAGGCCATAGAAGCCCAGAAGAGAAGGTCAGGGCAGAACTAAGCTGGAGGCATCAGTAAGTGTTTGGAAAAGGTTTGAATTGAATCTTGAGAGCTGGTGAGAATGTCCCAAGAAATGGGAGGCTTCAGGAAGAAATAATAGTAGCAAAGCATGCACCCTGCAGGCGTGACCCGGGCTCCATTACTCCACACGCTCTTACTCATCTTCCACTCATGGGCAAGTTATTCTGGAAACCAGGATTATCTGATCGCCAGCATGTGGCTCACCAGAAAAGAACGCCATGGTAATTCAGAACTCTGATATTATCGCCCTGAGGTACATTATCTCAAATGTACTTCATGCACTCAAAATGTTCTAACCCTAGACTGACACTTAGCCTTTCTACTTCATATCACCCAACCTGTGGTTGGTCAGGCAAGCCTGGTGTTCCTCCCCAGCCATCCTGTGGAGGACTTCTTCCCTGGAGTGCTGTTCTAAGAATTCCCTTTTACTTCTGAGACTAACCACATTCTTCGACCTCAGATCCCAGAGTCCTGAGTGGCCACTGAAATTAAATAAACTGCTCTGAACTCATTGCTTGTGATATGCCAAGAACAGTGATTACCTTTGAAAGAAAACAGGAAAGGACCCCTCCTCGTGGGCGGGGGGGACCTGACATTACTGAGAAAAGAAGCCTCGGGATTATGAAATAATTGAGAAACCATCATGACCCCTACCAGAACTGCCCACAAACCTTGGCAAACTGGTACATCACCTCGAAAAGATGCCACACATACTTGAGGACACCATAATTGAAATGGTGTGAGAGATTCACTTTATATTTTCAGTGCCCCCCTGGGAAGCATGAATATCCAGGGAAGAGAAAATGCTGTCAGGAAAAGTTCGGACATAAAACTTTAGTTGAGACAAGAGGAAAACTTGGCATTCAAGTTTCTCTGTCTTCTGCAGGAAGTGAGTCTAAATAGAGTGCCCAGGAGGATGCTGTGTACACTGAATGCCAGGATTAGATGAGGCATGAAGTGTGGACTGGGTCGAAGACACAGCTTGCTCACAATTTAGTTATTTCATAGTAATATCTGCATCTATGTTTAAAAGACAGAAGAATTTGCCCTTTGGATAAGTAACCAAAGTTTATATATATAAACTATATATATATATATATGCAGTAATTATCAATCAGAATCTAAAATATTTAATAATGTGTAAACCATTCATGCTAAGTAGGGGGAGAAATCAGGCAACAGCAATTACGACCCCACAGAAGGAAAATGAGAGGGAAAAGTACATGAAAATGTGCTGGGTGGGAAATCTAAAGAGTGTTTGTCCTCACACGGCCGCTTTTTTAGAAGTTTCCAGAATGAGCATCCTTTACCACAGTATCAATAAGCATAAATCTATATGTGCACATATTTTTTCCAATGGACACAACTAACAAAAGAAATGCAAGTCCTGGTCCATAGCTGTAACCCCAGCACTCCAGAAGCTAAGGCATGAATTCAAAGCCAGCCTGAGCTATAGAACCAAGCCCTGCGTTAAAACAAGCAAATAAACAACACAAAAATCACAGCAGCCATGAAACAACCACTGTGAGTTCTCTGTGGCACAGATCCTTCTGTTGGCTTCCACAAGTTTCAGAGATAGATCACTGTACCTGGGTACCACCTCTTTGCTGGAAGGTCTTTACAGTGTGGGTTGCTTTATCCCAAATCACTGTCCTGCCCCTGACTGCTTCCCCACACCCCAGGTATTGGCTCAGAGATGGGAGATGTGTGACTTACGCTGTGTGGCCTTACTATCTACCCTAGAATTTCATATCATGTTCAAGATGGGAAGGAACTGTCAAGGCTCGTGGTTAGAAGAGATAAGATGAAATATTCTAAGAATGGACTTTGGGAGCCCTCAGGTCAGCATACAGACTGGGGGTGTTTTTCAAGCCTGAGACAAATGGCTGAGGTGCCCATTTAACACAACCAAGTGGATACTGGCCGCCAGGTTCTCCTTGCATCCCTCAGTCCCTACTATTGCAGGGCCCTCCTGGCTGGCACACCCCACCCCTACCCTATATCCAGCCCAGAGGCTGGGCTGCCCTTCCCCCACCTGCCCTTCCCTATACAATCCAACCATTTCTGTTACCTGGTCCTTTCGTCTGCTCTCTTTGGGCCTCCTGGCTGCTGCACCTGTTTCCGCTGTCTCCCCTCTCATTCCCCTCCCCCACTCCTCACATGGCTCAGGGTCAGGTCCACTCTGGATTCTCCCAGAGGTCCCTGCCTCTGACTATGCTCTCCCACACATCTCCAATAAACTTTCTCCTCCACCATGCCTAGGAGCAGTCATGTATTTCTTTTTTTTTTTTTTTTAATTTGGGGAGGACGGGATACTTCTTTTTTATTTGTCTCTTATTATTTTCCTGGGAGAAGCAAAGTCCCTCGCTCATACAAAATAAGAAAACGATGGACTGCCAAGGTGGCTCATCTGAGTTAGATCCCAGGCAGGGGAGAACCAACTCCCGAAAGTTTCTCTCTGACCTCCACCACAAGCGCGGCTACACACACACACACTGAATAAATAAATGCAATTTAAAATCTTTTTTTAAATAAAGAAATAAATCTCAAGAGTAATGAAGTTGATGGTGTTATAAATCCTCAAGTGTAGTTAGTTCTTTTTAAATACCGAGAAAGATGAAAAGTAAGGTTGTACTGGATGCACTGTTGAAAAGGGAGTGATTTTGTGCTTTTCAGTGTCTAGCTCTCAATATTTTACATAATACACACACATGTGCAGTAGGTCCCCTTATCCAAAGGGGACCAGTGCACTTCCTGTGGGTGCCTGGACTTCTGAACCTCAGCTTGAAATGAGAAGACTTTCTCTGTCTTCCCAGGGGCCTCATGCACGGAATCCGGTTAATCTGGGCTCTGATGTTTTATGTTCTCCTGTCGCCTCTTGTCACTATTCCGATCATTTGAGTCATTAGGAAGCAAAACCATAGTTGCTGGAGCACTGTTTCCGTGAACCACAACAATAGATCTGACAGCCTTAGAGGACTAGACAAGCAGTAGTTTGGAGTTTGTGGCATGGACACATTGGCCCAAGAGAAGATTTGTATAATCTTCACGTACTGAGCTGGACAGAGCACAAGAGATTTCACCACATGTCTCAGACCATTTAAAATATGAATTGCTTATCTCTGGAATTTTCCCTCCATATTCTTTGGACCGTAGTTGACTGTGGAAAACTGAACCACAAAACTGTGGCTAGGAACTATTGCAAACATAACCGCATGTATAAATGCATGCACTTAAGAACTCAACATATCACAAGCTCCTCTCTTCCTTCTTATGCTACCAAAGAGCACACCACTTCCTACCTAGTAAGAGATCTAAGAATCCCACCACCAAACAGAGATAGTCACGGATGGTCTAAGAGGAAAGCAGGGATGGGGCTCCATCCCAAAGATGAATGACCGCTGGGTTCAAGCTGTCATTCTTGCTTGCTGAGAGTCAGCGCCTCATTCTGTTCTACATTGTGCATTACGTGATCAGACCTCTGGAAGAGAGTGTGTGATGTCACAGCAACACTAAGGTCCTATTAGTAACAAGAGACCACAGGAGCCTTCAGTGAGCCGTACTACAGACTTGAGATCATTACATGACTTGGCTCCCTTGTCATCTTCCAGCAGCGACTCATTGTTCTGAATTCTAGGTCAGCCATGTAGTAGCCTGGCCACAGTGATCTTCTATCCTGATGAGCATCATCGATGCCCTTAGAACCTTCTTTAAGCAAGAGGCCAAGCAAAGGTTAGCAGAACCAACCATGTTAGCCAATGAAGATAAAGTGTCCACACCACAGCCAGTATGTCAGGAATTTATAACTCCAAGCAGAATACTTGGTAAGTCCCAGGAAAGAGTGTCAGTGTGTGCACCTAAAGAGAACACCCCACACAACTGGTCTCCACAACTGAAGGCCTTTGAAACAGGAAATGACATAACCACACAGCATCATAACTCTGAGTGGTATCAGCCTCATTCCAAATATACAACAATGCAGCGCCTTTGTTTTCCAAAATGAGAAAATGATTTCAATGTGAGTCATGTGTTCTCTGAACTTTCAAACGCATGTGTGTTTTCCACTTGATGCTAGGTCCTTCTTCAGAAAGTAGAGTTTGTAATCTCTGAAGAGTAAGGCACGACGGATGCACCCTCCCTCGGCTGCTCTAACGGGATGTGAACACCTCCTCATTGAACACCCCCTAAATTACTTAGTTGGTGAAAGGTTTCCGTACCCCAATATTAAGTCTCTCTGCCAATACAGTAAGCCAAATCAAGCCAAAATAAAATAAAAGAACAGGTTTATTGGCAGAAAAAAAAAAACCCACACATAGCCACGAGCTAGGAGGCAGTTTAAACACCCTATAGGCAAGGTCTTAAGCAGCTCTGGGGAGGAGCCGCTTTCTGAAAGGGGCAGGGTTTGGAATGGGGGAGAGTGAGGTCAAGAGAAGCTTCCAACTAAGCAGTGGGGACCATATTCTAATTATCTGAGATTTGTAACTTCCAGAGCTAAGAAAAATGGCCTAAATTAAAGAGGCATGAAATGAGGTTTAGAAGAATCTATAAAGGAGTCTGATTGCCTGCTGGTAAACAAACAGAGGGGGAGTCCAGAATGACCTACAGTCTTAAAGCCATCCTTTTGTTTCCATCCTGAGGAAATGTTCTCTTTGATTCTCTGCTTCCTGTCCTCAAAGGCAGAAGGAGCTCCTTAATGCCCTCTGCTCTCTTCTCACTGCAGAAGAAGTTTATTGCCTTTTCTTACGCCCCAAAGCAAGAATCATGTTTATGCTCTTTCCTCTATGTTTTCTTTTTACATTCTACTATCTGTTGGGAAACAACACCCCGATAAAAAATAAAACGAACAACAGGAACTCTACACCTGACAATAAAAAAACAAAATCTTGCTTCCAAACATCACACAATTGGCTGCCACCTCCCCCTCTCCCCGCTCCCTGCCACCCTGGGCCAGCAGCTGCCTGACTCATTCTGATGTGTTTTGCCTTACTTAGCCTGAGCACTGAGTGGGCTGATGTAAATAGGAAGTGATGAGGAAAATCAATTTGGGGCAAACGCTTTTTTTTTTTTTTCAAAGCTGTAACAGGAAGAGATAGGAAGCCCCCGGAAGATACTTGATAGATATTCAACTCGGTAGCAAGGAGGAAGTAGAACGCTGAAGCACTCGGCTAGTTATTTTGAGTTGTCAAACGGAAACTGGATACAACAGAGAAAGGACGCAGATAGGATGCGCTCTGTTGCATAGCAACGCAGAGACTAGAGGCTACTGAACAGAGCTGAAACCATCTGTCTCTATGAAAGACGGAGGAGAAACGGTTTAAAACAAAGGAAAAGAAGAACAGGTTAATAAAATGCTTGCCAAGAGTGTACAACTTGCTCCTTTTCAAAAAAGCATACTTGGTGGTAATATACAAGTATTTATAATGTTTAATGGCATTTCATAGAATTGATTTTAATACATGCTGTACTTCTACCTTGCCTTATATTTTGCTCTTGGCTTTTAATCAACCCCTTGCCTCAAATAAGGTTTGCAGATGGTTGAGTTGGTGGAGTGTGTGTGTGTGGACTTTGGGAGACTTGGTTCAAGCCTTGAAGTCAGTACCCAATAAAGCCCATCAATCAGTTAGCTTAAGGACAAATCAGGAAAATGAGGAGAGAAGAACATTCAGTTCCCAGAAAGATAACCTCCTGTCCTGCCCTGTGAGTTCTCCCAGAGGGCTTCCTGAGAGATGGTTCCTGTCTCAGACCCCTGAGCAAGAAGAGACATGCAGCGTCACACAAGAGTGTTTCGTTCCTAGGAAGCCCGCAGCTCAAGAGGGAAGTGTGCCGAGTGGATAAGTTAGACTTTTGGAGACAGGAAGTTCTCTTCAGAAATAATGTTCCATTTCCTGCTGCCCAAGACTGACAGCCCTATGGTTGCTTTTGATTCCGTAGAAATTCAAGAGCCTGCTTCCTATATTCCCCCAACGCGCTGCTTTCGACACCCCACAGACCATCGAGCTCCGTGTTTTCCAGAGACCATGTTTCTGTTGTCTCCTCTCAGGGTAGGAAGCAGACACATCTCCACCCCTCTCACAGAGAGCAAGATGTGAAGACAGAGGACTTGACCTTCCCGTGGCACCAGTAGGCATTATGTCAGGGGAAATGTGGTCCCACCCAAGAGAAGAGCAGCTTTGGTGGTACATAAGGTGGAACTGCACCTCCAGCATATTCTAGTCTCAAAAAACTAAAAGAAGCATATGGAAGTGCTGCCTTGGGGAAGGATGAAAAGAGGCCATGCTAGTTGATCTGGACTACCATCTTTGGGGGGGGGGTATTTGGTTTGGGTCTTGGTTGCTTTTGGCTGGTGCTGAAGATTGAACCCAGGGCCCTGAGGATGCTAAACATGTGTTCTGCCACTGAGCTGCATCCACAGCCCTGCACAGTGTTTTTGTTTCTGAGCCTTAACTTTCTGTACAATGACACTATGAATGCCATCCATCCACAGTAAGTTCAGAATACACACTGCAGTCAGCACGCTGGGGTCTACCCCAGGCATGCCTTCTTTGTCGGTCCTTTGTTGGTTCTTGTCTGCAAGATGGAGGTAATTATACCGAGCATATTATGGGATGGTGAGGATCTCAAAAGACAAGACAAAGTGTGTACTTAATAAGCACACATAAGCACAGTAAGCACGCACAAAATGGTGATGAGCATTCTAGCAAACTAATTTTAACTGATAAATGTAAAAGATCTCCATCAAAATGATGGAGTCTATAGTGACTAATAATACATTCAGATCTCTGCAAAACAGTAAAAAATAATTTACCTTACTGAAATATCAATAACTCATGATTACATGACTTGTGATTTTTTTAAGTGTATAAAGCTGGGCAGTGGTGGCACATGCCCTTAATCCCAGCACTTGGGAGACAGAGGCAGGCAGATCTCTGAGTTGGAGGCCAGCCTGATCTACAGGGCAAGTTCCAGGACAGCCAGAGCTACACATAAAAACTCTGTCTTTAAAAACAATTTAAAAATTTTTAAAAATGTATGAACCAGGCATAGTGCATTTACCTGTAACTCCTATAATAAAAAGACTAAGGCAGGGGGATATTCAGTTTGAGCCCAGCCTGGGCAACATAATGAGATATTTTCTGAAAGAAAGAAAGAAAGAAAGAAAGAAAGAAAGAAAGAAAGAAAGAAAGAAAGAAAGAAAGAAAGAAAGAAGGGAGGGAGGGAGGGAGGGAGGGAGGGAGGGAGGGAGGGAGGGAGGGAGGGAGGGAGGGAGGGAGGGAAGGAAGGAAGGAAGGAAGGAAGGAAGGAAGGAAGGAAGGAAGGAAGGAAGGAAGGAAGGAAGGAAGGGTGAGAGAAAGAGAGAATAAGATTTAAGTATACATACTTATAGCAAATAATAATAACTGTGTATATATGTTCAAAACTGGGTCTTTGACTTCATCTATACTGTACCATAGTGAAAAATCATTCATTTTAATCAGGTTATTTCCTTTGATATGAATATTAACCCAGGAGAAATCAAGATCAAAATTGCTTGCTATGTCTTTAAGTTTAAGCAATGAGATGATTCTGAGTGTTAGCCCCAGCTTTCCTGACTTTTAAATTCCACAGCAATTTCTTAAGCTTATACATATGACCTCTTATTTTTGCTGTCTAATTTATATTTACATTTTGTAAAACTTTCATGAAATGGGAAAAGCAACCAGAACATATTTACTACAAGAGTGGCCACAAGAGAATGTAGAGACCCCGGTGTCTGGGCTGTTTTAGGAAGCAGGGCATGCAGGGTGGGGGTGCTGCAGGCTCTTCTGTCTATGCATGGTGGGGCAGTGTAAATCCCAGAAGAGAAAGTGAAGGACCGGGTACAAAGCCCAACTCTACCCTTCTACCTGAGAGCCCCCTGCATAATCTCTCAGAGAGGACACACGAGTACCCAACACAGAGGAGATGTTCAACAAATGGTTGTTTCCTTCTGGCTTCCATTTAAGAAAAAAGAGTTCCCATGTCTCTATTTCTCTGTTAGAGCCTCAGTTCTCAGGCACTACCGTGACCTACATGACTTTAGGACTGACCTGAATGGGGTGATGTGTACTTAGTTTTTTGTTTGTTTGTTTGCTTGCTTGCTTTGTTTTTACTCTTTGAGGGCCTGACACCCAGATCACAAATAAACACACAGAGATTTATTCGTACTTATGAATGCCCAGCCTTAGCTTGGCTTGTTTCTAGCCAGCTTTTCTTAACTAATTATCCTATCTACCTTTTGCCTCTGGGCTTTTACCTTTCTCTATTCTATGTACCTCTCTTTTCTTCTTACTCCGTGGCTGACTGTGTGGCTTAGTGGCTGGCGCCTGGTGTCCTCCTCTCTTTCTCTTCTTCCCACTCCTCCCTTTTTCTCATTCTTCTCCTATTTATTCTCTCTGCCTGCCAGCCCGGCCTATCCTTTCTTCTACCTAGCTATTGGCCATTCAGCTCTTCATTAGACCAATTAGGTGTTTTAGACAGGCACAGTAACACAGCTTCACAGAGTTCAACAAATGCAACATAAAAGAATGCAACACATCTTTGCATCGTTAAGTATTCCACGGCATAAACGAATGTAACACATCTTCAACTAATATTCCACAACAGTGGTAAGAAATGAAGAAAGGACAAACACAGGTACAAAAAGGCTGGGATCCAGTAGGCTGCACACTCTGATGGAGACGCACCAGCAGCAGCTTAGAAAATCATCACATCTATTGCAGGACACTGAGGAGGAGGTCTGCAGAGAAGCAGGTTCAGATTGCATGCAGTCTTCTGTGAGGAGGAAGCCAAGCTTGGTAGTTCCTGCAAACACTGGTTTAAGCAAAAAGCCAACCACTTATAAACACCCATTCTGGGACCAGGGGGAGGCTTTGCCGTTCCTCTGAACCTGACATGGAGAAGGTTTGGCCAACCCCATGGGTCTGAAGCATGGAGTCTTTAACATGGCTGTCCTCATGCCAATAATACATTCACTCAGGACTTCATCTACTCCCCACAGGACACTGTCTTCTCAGCTTTCAGGGGACAGAAAGGAAGCAATGACAAAGGCTTCTTTGGGTGACTGTCTGCCCTGCACAGAGAAGGAGAAGGAGCCGCTTGAAGTCTCTGTAGGATCCAGGGGAGAGAGCTTACAGAAACCATGCCATAGTTCCAAGTGTGTAACTATTCTAAGCATCACACACTGCACAACCTCAAAGCTGGATTCCACCAGCCTTTCAAGAGCCTGACTCAACCTCTCTGAGGGACAGCTCCCGAAAACTGCCTATGCACCAACCATCACACTTTTCTTGGCCCTCTAAGAAAGAAGCCTGGACCAGATTTGGGCCACTTGAGTGAAAAGACAAGGTGGACATTTGTGTTCAGTACTGCCCCATTGGTGGTTTTGGTTTTTTTAAATATGAATCATGCTGAGGATGATCCAATCAGTTAGGAACTCTGCAGATAAAGGACACTTAACCTGCAGCGGTATGTTCGTGGGTATCTCCATGACAACTTGCTCAGGCTGCTGTCACCAATGGAAAAGAGAAAACAAGAACAGGCTGGTGGCACCCAGCTGCCTCTGAAGCCTGGCTCTGACCTGGGCCCATTCTGTCCGTACAACAGTTTAGGTGTGCATGGTAGAATTCGTGTGTCAGCAACTTAGCCCTGAAGTCACACATTGGTGTTTGTGCTCTCTGGAGCTTATTCTTGAGGGGAAGAGACTATGGTTGCTTGACATCGTGAGGGTAGAGCCCCATGATTTTAGGAGTGGCTTTTATGAAAGATTCAGGGGCTGAGGACATGGCTCTGTGAGTAAAGCATTTACGGTGCAAGCAAGAGGACCTGAGTTCAAATCCCCAGCCCCCACAGAAAAGCCGCGTATGGCAGTGTGTGTCTGCAAACCTGTTACTGAAGCCAGAGACAGGAAGATCCTTGGGTCTCATTAGCCAGACAGTTTAACCAAAAGGTGATCTCCAGGTGCAGTGGGAAACTGTTTCAAAATAATAATAATAATAATAATAATAATAATAATAATAATAATAATAGTAATAACAATAGAGAAGTGATTGAGGAAGTCATTGGCCTCATCATTGGAAGTCATCAACCTCTGGCCTCGCACATCTGTATGCACATACACATGTATATCTGTACACACACATTCATGAAATGTTCACACACACAAACATGGTACACACAGTGCAAGTGTACAACGCATACATAAGTACACATACTTTTGTATTTATTAAATCCTATTGGTAGGTATTTTATTGTTCTCTTTTATTAACAATATGGAAACTAGTGTCATTATGGTTAAATCTTTGTATATCTTCATGAATATTTCATTGGGCTAACTTCCCAGAAGTAGAATCTGGTGCTCAATGAACCCTGGGAATGAGCTATTTAACGCTTTATGAATGCAATTTGGCAACAGCTTCATATTAGGTTTTACCATCTTTTGATAAAATGTCTGAGTATTTCATCATGTTAACTTATTTTAAGGAAGGCTTTGGAAAAAAAACAACAACTCTGGCTTCTGACTCTGCCCTTTGGGTCCAGCTTATCTTTCCTAATTACTTATTGACAAAGTAATCTCCCTCTTTTTTATTTTTTTTTTTTTTTGGTAATGCACACGGAGAGCACACACATGACCCGGTGTCTACACAGACCGGAAGAGAGTCAGATTCCTCTGGACCTGGAGTTACACACGGGTATGAGCTGCCATCTGGGTGCTGGGAGCTGAGGCCAGGCCCCCTGCATAGCACCGCATGCTGACGCTGCCACCTCTCCAGTCTCGAGTAGTCACTGTGTAAGGGAACTTCTGCCAAACCAGTCTCTAAGGTCAGTGCCTCCCTCTGATGCCTCCCAGAAAGTGTGTGGAGGGGTCAGACACTCTGCTCTGACTTTTGCCTGGGAGAAAACTTCATTTTTATGATTTTTTTAAATGTTTATGTATTTTAATATGAGTGTGTGCATGCACGTGCACACACGCCTATGTCTGTATGTATGTACAGCACTTAGGATACTCGGAAGTTGATTCTAAGCATCTCACACTCCCATACGAAGAAATCATAATCATTACCTTATTTTTCAGGTTGGGAAACTGAGGCACAGAGTTGGGATTCTTGGTGCCACCAGCCTCACTCTGGAGCCCAGGGAAGAACGGGCTGACTAAACTCAGAGAATGGTGTGTGGTTCTGGGCTGCAGCTGCTCACACTGTCTGCTGATGTGCGCACACCTCCTACTGCATCTTCCTGAGGAGTACAAGCTGCTCTGTTCTGCTCTGTTCTGGGGTTGGGGTCCATGTCATCTCTCGTTCATCTCATGACCTTGTAAGTTTTCCAGAAACCAAACAGCCCTGCTCTAAAAGTCTCAAATCTGAAACATTTTAAGTCACTTTCATAGGATGCCACAAGCCGGAAATTCCACACTGTGAAATTTTGTTTCATGTAAAAAAAAAAATTACTAAAAGTATTGTATAGGACTGTGGGTGTGAGATGTAGCAGAAACAAATGAAGTCTGTGTTTATCTATGACTCCCATCTCTAAGGTACCCTGTTACATACATGCAAATAACCCAGAATGTGAAAATTCCGACACCTGAAACATATCTGGTCCCAAGTCCGATAAAGGACATTCAGCCTCTCTCATATTCCTGCTCAGACAGAAATTCAGTAAATGGTCCAAGATGCTGGGCAGTGATGAGCAACTACTCAGCCTCCACCAATCCCACTTACCCCTGAGGTAGGTGCCATCCCACCCTGAACAATGAGATCCGTCACTCTAGGTTCTTCCATCCAAAGTCCTAAGAATACAGTTCTGCTGCATTGGAGGTGTTGCGCCTAGAAGCTCAGCGAAGTCGGCCTTCCCTCGGAGGTTAGAGATCACCTGCATCTCCCTGAGTCTGCAGGAACCAATGCAAGTGTTGCCTGAATCTGATTTTCAGACCAGATTCTTCTTAGCTGGGCATTCAGTTTATCTGGTCAACTTAAACATGGTGGATTGTAGCATGAGTCTTATTAATAAAATCAAACTTGGGCCAGGTATTGGGGTAAACTCTGGAAGATCAGAGAGACAGAATAAGCCACAGCTTCCTCACCTTACCAGTTTCTCAGCTGATCCTATTTCCTCAGACTGGAAGCTTCTGTGTCCTCATCCCAATGGCTCTCAGCTGAACTGTGCTGCTCGAAAGCCTGAAAGCTTAACTAGCCAAATGCTTCTAGTTCCTGGTCCTCACACCTTATATACCTTTCTGCTATCTACCACCACTCTCTGGGATTAAAGGCGTGAGTCACCATGCCTGACCATTTCCAATGTGGCCTTGAACTCACAGAGATCCAGAGGGATTTCTACCTCTAGAGTGCTAGGATTAAAGGTGTGAGTGCCACCATTTTCTAGCCTTTGTATCTAGTGGCTGTTCTGTCTCTGACCCCAGATAAGTTTATTAGGGTGTACAATATTTTGGGGAACACAATACCACCACAGTGGATTCTTTTCTTTCTATCTTTTTCTTTCTTTCTTTTTTTCTTTTTTTAGACAGGGTTTCTCTGTGTAACTGTCCTAGCTACGCTGGAACTCACTCTGTAGACCAGGCTGGCTTCAAACTCACAGAGATCCACCTGCCTCTGCCGTGCCGGGATTACAAGCATGTGCCACCACCACCCGGCGATGGTGAATTCTTAACACAGGCCATTCTTTTTTTTTTTTTTTTTTTTTTTTTTTTTTTTTGAGGTATGCAAATTGTGCTTTATTTTTTTTTCCTTTTTTTTTATTATTATTATTATTATTTTACAACACCATTCAGTTCAACATAATAGCCACAGAATCCCCTGTTCTCCCCCTCTCGCCCACCCCTCCCCCTAGCCCACCCCCCATTCCCACCTCCTCCAGATCAAGGTCTCCCCCGAGGACCGGGGTTGACCAACACAGGCCATTCTTATTTAAACTTCCCATCCACTCTACCCCAAAATCTTCAAGCCAGAGAATGTTCTGAAGGAGAGCAGCCTTTTTCTGAGCATTTTCTCTATCTTCTCTCTGCTTAGCTGTTTAGTTATAAAAGGGGATGTGCATACAATTAAAGGTGGAATTTTACTCATTTTTTGGTTAAGCTTTTCCATGACATTTTTGAGTTTTAAATTTTTAAATAGTTAACGTGCGATGCCAGGGACTGGACCTAGAGCCCCGTGCATCCTTGGGAAGCAGCTGTGCCAACAACCGACATCTCTAGCTCTAGCTTTTGCTATTCCAGTTTTGTTGAAGAAGCTGACACAGGGTTCACTCTTTTGCACGGTCACCACGATTTCAAGGCTTATGTCTCCGGTGATGTCTTCCTCCCACTGCCTTCCCTAGCCACCCTTCTGCCCCACGTTCCCTAACAGGTGCTCTTCTGAAGATTTTCCTCATTGACTCTCACCTCTTCCTCACTAAGACATAAGACACGCACAGCTCTGCTCCCTGTTCCTTTCTGTGACTAATGAGCTGTGTTTTACCTGCTGGCGGACAGAGAAGATGTCCACATCGTAATGAGTGGCAGCTTGCCAGTATCATGTTGCAGAAGTTCAAGTAAAATGTGTCTATTAACTAAATCCTGGAAGTGGGAGAGCCTGGTCATAGACTGTGTTCTTAGTGATTTAGGTAGACATCTCTTTGCCCACCCACCGCACCAACTCATACCAATGAACAGTTCTATCAGAAACGCCTGGATGTTTCTCCAGGTGCTCACCACTACCATATATAAAAGCTAGTTTACATGTTGTAGGGGGTATGCCCTGGTGAGGGTGTGCTTTCTCATGCACATGTGGAGGCCCAAGGTCAATGTTGAATGCCTTCCTCTATTGCTCTCCACCTCATTGTTTGAGACCGTTTCTCTCACTAAACCTGCAGCTTGCCATGTTGGCTAAATTGACTGGCTAGCAGGCCCCAGGGTCTGCCAGCATTGGGGTTAGAGGTGTACAGCACAATGCCTGGATTTTACGTGGAGGCTGGGGGTGCAAACTCAGGTCCTCAGGCTTGGGCAGCAAACATTTTAACCACAGGGTCCATCTCCTCAGCCCATTCAGCTAGGGTTTACTGATGGGAAGAAAGGTGAACTCAGTATACTTTAAAATTTTTTCTATCTCATATTCTAGCTGGGGCTAGACATCAATCCCCTTGTCATTGTCACTTTTCTTCACTGAGCAATCTATTTTGAGGGCTTGCTGTGTGTGTAGCCATGGGATACAAAGTGGGAGGGGGGACTGCCTACCACCAGGCATCTGTGCTAGTTGACACACAGTAAGAACCACGAGAGACAAGTCTGTGGAGAAAGGGACCAATGGCTGAGATCTGCCTTAGCCTACTGATCAGGACTCCGTGGGGGGAAGAATGAGATCTCAAGCATGCGATGGAGATGGAAAGACAGAGGGCAGAGCCTCTTTCCAACATAATGTGCAAAGGCCTGAAGGGTTGAGTATCTTAGCACGCATCTGCAATCCCCACACTCAGGAGGCTGAGGCAGGAGGATTGTGAGATGGAGGTTAGCCTGGTCTACCCAACAAGGCTCTGTCTCAAATGAAGCAAGCAAAATCTGTTTGAGGAACAGAATAATCTACACATGATGGTAAAGGAAATGACGGGGAGTTCCAAGTGAGCTGGACACAGACTGAGGCCGGACTGTCGTGGGCTCAGGGGCTGGCGAAGGAGTGCGGGCTTTGGGGGAATTTTCAGATAGATGAGCTGTAGGACGAGAAGGTGGAACGGAAGTCCATACGCTTTTGCCCCTCAGACTGCTATTGCCCCCTGGGTGACATCAGGGAAGGACAGACCCTCTGAATGAGCAGATATGGGACTTTGTTGTATTTGGCATAGGAGATTATGATCATGATTGTGTGTAGAGCCAGTACCCAAGATATCGCCTCTTTCCAAGCCTTGGCCTCATCATGAGACAGGTGATAAAAGCTTTGCCTGACATAGCTGTGGAGATATTTCATCCCTTTCAAATAATATGTATTTCTTTGTTTATTTAATTTGTATGGGTGTTTTGTCAACATGGATGTCTGTGCATCATGTGTATGCAGTGCCCACAGAGGCCAGCAGAGATATCTGGAACTGGAGTTGTCGATTGGAACTCAAACCTGGGTCCTCAAGCCAGCCATTGCTCTTAGCCACAGAGCCATCTCTCCAGCCCTTGTGGAGACATCTTAACAAAAGTACAATTTATCCACTCTGTGAAGAGCTTTCGCATCCATTTTCCCATCCGTTATTAGACTGACGGACCATTGGACAATGACTATTGTGTGTCCGTTGTGGTAAGCCCTGGGTTGGGTGCTGGAGGTGGTGGGGGAAGAAAGGGTAGATACAGAAATACAAAAATAAAGAAAATTTGGGTCAGCTTTCAGTCTGTTGTAAGACAGACTCAAATGTTGACAATCAAAAGGAATCAAAAGGAGGCCCAGCTGCCTCTGGGCTCAAGATGAGCTGCCTCTGGGCTCAAGATGAGAAGTCCAGCAGAAAGTCTCTGTGTCCAGTGCACACAGATTGGATGTGTGCATGATGTCTATTTGAATACAGCTTCCAGGTTTTAAAAATATGATGCTGCAGTGGTGGTGGCGCACGCCTTTAATCCCAGCACTCAAGGCAGAGGCAGGAGGATCTCAGTGAGTTTAAGGCTAGCCAGGTCTACAGAGCAAGATCCAGGACAGCCAGGACTTACACAAAGAACCCCGATCTTAAAAAACCAAAAAAATCCAGAAAACCAAAATCAAAACGAAAACACAAAAATATGATGCTGCAAGGGTGAGATTTTGTTTATTTAGTGCACCTGGCTTTTGTACAGTTGCCCTTGCTTTCATCGAAAGGCACTATAGACCCTTTAGAGCGTCCTCCACAGACCCAGAATGCCGCAGACCACATGGGCTACATATGTAGTCAATGGTTCCCAAGACAGACAAGGCCAGGAAACCAAGGGAACAGACAAAGTCATGTGCCACAACCAAGAAGTATATGAAAGGCAGAGCCAGGCGGATCTCTGTGAATTCGAGGCCAGCCTGGGCTACCAAGTGAGCTCCAGGAAAAGTGCAAAGCTACACAGAGAAACCCTGTCTTGAAAAACCAAAAATAAAAATAAATAAATAAAAAAGAATGGAAGGGTTGTCAGGAGGCTGTCGTTGACAGACAGCGTTAGGATGTGTGTGCACATGGGCAGACTGGCTTAACCACAGCATGGAGATGCATCTGTCAGTTACACAGTAGGAAGACATGCTGGTGAGAGCTGATGGGCTGATAGAAGAAGGATTCCTAGGCAAGTTTTCTTCAAAGTGCACTGTATGAAACCATCCTATTTTTCTAATAACTCATGAAAGGCAGGAGAGGAACTGGAGAAATGGCTCAACAGTTAAGGACACTTGAAGGGAACCAGAGTTAGGGTCCTAATACCCAGGTCTGGCAGTTCACAGTCACCTATATATAACTCCACCTCTAGGGATCCAATGTTCTCTGTTGGCCTTCATGGACAGCCACACTCATGTGTACATGCCTGTTAAGTATTTTTGATTTCCTAGTAGCAGGTTTTTCCATTGATGCAATAAGCCAGATCAAGCCAAATTAAACATCCAGGTTCAATGAGCAAACCCTTCCCCCCTGGATGACTCTCAAGCCCCCAGAAGTGAGGCAGGGGGAGGGAAAAGAAGAAATTACATGGCAGGTCTATGGACTAGAGCTTAAATATGCTGTAGACATGGTCTTGAGCAGCTCCAGTGGGAGGAGCCCCTGTCTGGCGGGCTTTCTGAGGGGAAAGGTTTGGATAGGAAGGAGAGGAGCTAAGGTGGAGTTTTCAATGGAACATCCCAACCTTCTTGGACATTTGGGCACTCGTTCAAGTCTGGCTACTTCTGCTGGCTTCGGACAACATGGGGAGGGGGAGTCAGGAGTCAGTGGGCTCATACTTGATGGGAGGTGTAGGTGAAGAAGCATTCAGTTATTTGCCATCCTGGAGACCTCAGGGATCGGTTTCTTGAGGAAACAGAGAAGGCAAATTGCTAGGAGAAAAAAATAGGTTATTATCACCAGTGCTATAAATGGGACTAGCCATTGGGAGAGTGGAGATTGCCAGTAAGAATAGAACAAAGATGTGCCCTGTTTATATTGACAAAGATAAATGAGCACAGATTGGCCCTTCATTGGAAAACAGGAGGGTAGAAGGTCCCAGTTGCTGGACAGACCATCTATCTTAGATACCTAGATTCCTGCTTGAGCTTGGAGAGGTGGTACCAGCACTGATGTCCCAGGAGCTTGGGGGGATGCCGTGCCAAATCGAGGGATGATGTGTTCCAGGAATACCTGAACTATCATATCTGCTACTTCCCTGGAGGCAGGGAGTGCCTCCATCCATCCTGTAAAGGTGTCAACAAGAGTTAAGAGATAACAGATCTTCTTATGAGTGAACCTGTGGGTGAGGTATTCGCCCAGTTGGTGTCTTTGGAGCTGGTGCAGGGGCTGGTGTATCTGGAGGGGCCCCTGCAGGTTGGCCTTAGCACACATCTGGCAGAAAGAGGGGACCACATTTTTCCTAGGGCCTGGTTTTAGCCCAATGAAACATACCTTTAAGTCTATACTTAGAAGACAACCAGAGGAAATTTACTGAACAAAAGAGGTTGAGTGAGCAAGAGAGGAGTAGAGAAGAAGGCTGAGGAGCAGGGGAAGAGGAACAGAGTTGGACATGCCTACAGGCTTCCACATCCTCTTTAATGCTAACCTGCTTTAGAGGGGATGCAGTTGGCATTTCATCAGAGCTTTGTCATATGTGGCTGGAGACAATACAGTAATGCTGAAAAAGCCTCTATGCAGTCCTAAAAGCTAGGACCAGTAAAATCCACAGAAATTTAAAAACTTCTGAAAACTGTCTGCAGTCAGTGCTCAATCAGTTTATCAGAACTGTATTTATCAATGCTAAAACTCTGAACCTCCCAAATTCCAGTGTAGTAATAGCATAGAAGAGGGACAGAAGTCTGAAACATCTTATATACCTTAAGTGGGAAGTTACATCTGAAGCCTGTTTATCCTTTATTATGAAGCCTGTAAACAAGGTAAACCTTGTCTGTATTTTTAAATACTTTTTTAAACTTTATTTTATATGCATTGGTGTGAAGGTGTCAAATCCCCTGGAACTAGAATTACAGACAGTTGTGAGCTGCCTTGTGGGTGCTGGGAATTGAACCCATGTCCTCTGGAAGAGCAGCCAGTGCTCTTAACTGCTGGACCGTATGTTTAACAGGAAACTTAACTAATGAACTAATGCACTACCAAGGTGGTTGTATCCTTGGGAGTTAGGAGGAAAGCTGTTAAATTGGTAAATCTATCAGTACCCTAGTCATCAAACACCATCAAATCTGAGAAGGATAAATTTCACTTGGGTAAGCAGATGTGACAGAAGCTTACCTAATACCTAGGCAGCTACCCCAGGTTTCTTCACAGTCATTCGGGACAGGGGTCCCAAGGCATTATCAAATCGTTGTGATGAGTGCCGCTGCTCTACCCCACTTCATAGTGAACTCTGACCTGCATGACCGTCACCATGGAGGCAATGGAACCCTCTAAGGGTGACTGAGGACCTTGCAACAGCTCTTGAATGTCTGATACATCTTCTTACATAGTTTTCAGTATAAACTACCTTTATTTCCTTTGGGAATTCACTGGTGGAAATTCAAGAATTTTTCTCCAATGCCTGTATCTAAAATCTCCATTTTTATCAGCCTTGAATACATTTAGTTTTAAAATTCATTATGATAACTTGTTGGATAAAGCTTGAAAACCCCCATACTCTTTTATTTTTAAATACTTAGAAGATTTGACATGAAGGAACTTCAAGACACTTGCTGAGAACTTTAGCTAAATGACTGGACCTGCCCAACTGTTGTTACATTATAGTGTTTATGGCATAATGTCTTGTATTTTCTCTGCTAAAGGGAGAGTTTATGGTGAGTGAATGAGCTTCGCAGTTTATTCCTGGTTTATTCTTTCCTTTTGTGGGTTTATCTAAGTCATCAGACCAGATTCAAAGGGTGAGAAGTCCACTGGAAATTACCACGCACTGTCTGTGAACACTGTGTTTTTATAACTAGGCATTGTGTTTAAGGCAATAAGAAATGAGGCAGCACCAGTCTTGAAGAGTGCAAAGTCTATGTGGGAAAACAAACGCAAATAAGTGACAATGTAAAGGAAAGAATTCTGTAAAGGAGCTCTGGGTCGCGGGTCACAGGTCACAGGTCATCAGCCCTGCCCTGTGGGGGAGTTCTTCCCAGCTGAAAGGATTTAGAGCTGGACTTGCGGGGGTGACCTGGAGTTAACCAGAGGGAGAAGAAGCTTAATCCAGAAGTGAGGAGCTTGGCAGAAGTGTGAAGAGTTGTGTGCTTTGATTAAAAGGGCTGCGTGGCCATGCGCGCTTGACTCTCCTGAGCATGCGCAGTGGCCTCTGCTTCCATCTGCTTCCTGAAACACTAAGCAAACAGCGATCTCTGACAGACCTACACCTGTGTGCAATCTTCCGCTCCACGGTGGGCGGGTTAAGTTGAACTCTACAATATTTACAGATCATGCCTATAAAACGCTCCACGGGGATTTGCTAAAACAACTCAGGATCACTTTTTGTTTCTTGTGGGTGGGGAGGGGAAGGATGAAGCCCAAATAGTGCTGAGTGACATATGCAGGACCCTTGATTTTGAGGGAGGACATGAATCTATCATAGCTTCTACCCCCAAGGTTTGCAGATATTGTTTTCTATGGTATCTGGGTCAGGTAGCATCTTTAAAAGCGGCACACGATGAGAGCAAGTATCTCTGAGAACCCAAGTCTTTATGATACTGAACGAAGTGACCACCTGTGCTCAATGCCAACCCCTCACCAAAAAAAGCTCAAAGTTCAAGCATAGTCTATTATTGCGGGGAAGTCACCGGGGCAGCACTTGAGACAGCTGGTAACATTGTGTCGACAGTTAAAAGCAGAAAGAAATGAATACACGCATGCTCCCCTGCCCCCTGCCCCCCTGCTCCCCCGCTCCCCTGATCCCCTGATCCCCTGATCCCCTGCTCCCCTGCTCCCCTGCCCCCCTGCTCCCCTGCTCCCTATCAATTTGATTTTCTGTTTATACAGATCAGGGCCCCCTGTCTAGGGAATGGTGCTGTCCACCCTGAGCTGGATCTTTCCACATCAATTATCTTAAGACAGTCTCCATAGACATGGCCACAGTCCGACTCATTACAGACAACCCCTCACGGAGACTCTCTTCAAAGGTGATTCCTGATAGTGTCAAGTTAACAAAGCTAACAATCACGGGTATTACCTCATATTCGGCAAATCAAGCCAGATAAGTGGGCTATATGCAACTTCTTCTCCCTCACAAGTTAACATTCAATCTATAACTAAGTTATATTCATTTAATCTTCAAAGTGATTCTCCAATTTCCTTTGTAATTAGGTGAAAGTATAACATCCTGTACTTCCTATTATGTTTTAAAAAATGGAGTTTCTGAACTTGGGGGACAATGGGTACCATTCTTAATATCTGGTTTGAACTTTTTTTTATTTTGTTAGTTTGGAGATGCGAGACTTACGTAGCCCAGGTTGGTCTTGAACTTCTTGTCCTCCTGCTTCTATCTCCCAAGTGTGGGACTGTAGGAATGTGTTGCCACACTCGGCTGTAAAATGTGTTTGAAAAATCATGTTGGTTCAAGTTTCTTCATCAAATCTATGTCAGGTTAACTCTGCCCTTCCCGAGTTTCTTCCTCCCCTCAGTTTACTCAAGAGGGCATCTGGGCAGAGAGAAGAGTCGACATCAGCTGTGACAGGAGAAGTCTTCCTGCAGGGTGGGCGGTGAAGGGGCAAGATCCACAGCTGTCCTCTGAGGTCTTGCTTACCTCCAGCTGAGGGTCCTTCTGCTTCTTGAGCATCAACCTGGGTTCTCCTTAAACCCTCAGTGTCACAGCTAGTTTTGTTGGGTCTTTGGACCCTCCCACAGCTTCTGGTCCCAAAGCAACTGCTTGTGGAGGTCTAGACACTGGGCCTGCATCTCTGCTATTTCATGGCCCCTTGTGGCATATCCTTGACTCCATGGGCAGGTGGGAACTTTGGACTTCCCGCAGTTGTACGAACCTAGTGTTAACAGTCTACTTGGATGCACCATTCTGTCTGCAATGCCAGTTTTGCATCTGTGTTGTAGTGTCTGGGGTGTCTCGGATGCAGTGATTCTTGTGCCTTAGCCTTTGAGTTCTGACCTTTTGCTCCACCTCTGGGAGATGATGGGATTTCTCTTTACACATAACACATTTTTTTAGGGTAAGTTAGATCTTCCTGCACATGGAAATATCTCTTCATTTTTTCCTCTTGGGACCATAATATATGTCTGTAGGGGAATACAGATTTTAGATGAACTAAAGACTGGTTTCATAGTAGTATTCCAATGGAAGCTGGTTATGGAGGGTAACCAACTGCTTTGGGCTTGGATTTGAGACTTGCTTCACAGGAGGGAATCCATGCCTGGTACTGTAAGCACGGTCAAAAGCCTGTGACTCAGGAGGTCATAGGCTCCAAAAGGAAACCTACTACCTTTGTCCTGCTAAATGGACATGTTGTTAAATGGCCTTGTAGAGTTACGCTTGTGTTTACAGATTAAGTACTTCCCTCAACCTTAGGTAGAAAAGCTTCTCTCTGCAGTGGCCTGCAGTTAACGCAGAGACTGGTCTGAGGGATGAGGATGTTCGTGGGTGCTCAGCCATGAAGGGAACACCTATGCCACCTTCCTCCCCACAGAGCTCAGAAACATTGCAGAAGATGGGGTGGAAAGAGTGTAAGAGCTGGAGGACAGGCAGGACTTCTGGGAAACGCTGGAGACATGGCTGCTTTGCTCCTGAACTCAATGTAGCCATGGTAACCTGCACACGTTCAAGTCTACCAGATCAGTCAACATTCCAACGGGCAGCACTAATTCGACTCAGTGGGCTGCAAAACAAAACAAAACAAAAAATTCCAAAGCAACAAAAGGAGAGGGGGCTATTAAAAGGCAAAGTTATGACTGCTCCAACTACCTCCAGCTACGGACAATTAAGGGCCCCTCCCCATCCGGCCTGGAAAGCTCTGCTGCACTTCCGGGTTTCCCCAGGTCCCACTGCAGACAGAGAATTCTGAAGAATAAGGACAGCACTTTGCTCTGGAGGTCGGGTCCAGAAGAACTGCAGGACCTCCACTGCAGTTAGTCAAGGAGCAGGACTCTGCCATAAACATGGAACTCTGCTGATATCCAAATAAGTCAATGTCAAGAGATAACTGGAACGGGGGAAGAGGGGCATTTTGAGAGTGAGGCAGAAGCCTTGTGGAATAGGAATCTACAAGAGTGACCCTAGCTGAGACTCCTAATAATGGGGGATACGGAGCCTGAACTGGCCATCTTCTGTCACAGGCAGAAGGCAAGGCTTCCAGTGCAGGGACTAGGACACCAATCCAGCCACAAAACCTTTGACCAACAATTCATCCTGCCTGCAAGATGTGCTGGGGTAAATGTAGCACAGAACTTGTGGGAGTGGCCAACCAATGACTGGCCCAGTTTGAGACCCATGCTACTGAAAGGGAGCACACCCTTGACATTGCCTAGAGCACCAGGAAACAGAGACTGGATAGCCCAAAGACCTAGGATAGAACCAAACAGAACCAGAAAAAAAAAAGTCAATAAAATGATGCATAATTATGCTATGCTTGTAGACCAGAGCCTAGCATAATTGTCATCAGAGACGCTCCATCCAGCATTTGATGGGAAGAGGGGCAGAGACCCACAGCCAAACATTGGCAGAGCTAAGGGGATCCTTCAAACAAAAGGGAGGAAGGATTGTAGGAGCCAGGGGGTCAAAAACACCACAAGAAACCCCACCGAATCAACCACCCAGGACTCATAGGAGCCCACAGAGACTGAACCGAAAATCAGGGAGCCTGCATGGGAGTTCCCTAGGCACTTTGCTTATATGTTATTGTTGTATAGCTTGGTGTTCTTATGGGACTCCTAACAGTGGGAGTGGGGGCTGTCCCTGACTTTTTTGCCTGGTTTTGAGAGCCTTTTCCTTCTCCTGGGTCACCTAGTCCAGCTTTAATATGAGGGGAGGTACCTGCTCATATTGCAACTTGACATGCCATGATGGGTTGATATCCCTGGGAGACCTGCCCTCTTCTGAAGGGAAAAGAAGGAAGAGTGGATCTGGGGGGAATGGGAGGGGGAGGGACTGGAAGGAAAGGACGGAGGTGGAACTGGTCTGGATGTAATAATGAGAGAAGAATTCTTTAAAAATCCTTTAAAGGGAAGAAATGGGTTCTCTGCACCCATTGTGGGCTGCTACCAGATTTCTTCATCCTCCTTAGTTTTCTCTGCCTTAAAGCTGCCTCTGTTATCAGTGCTGTGATATAGTCTCCATCGAGGTGACTGGATTTGGAGTCACCTTGTACACTCACCTCTGGACATATCTTTGAGGACATGTCCAAAGAAATTTAACTGTGTGGTGCTTTTCCATGGACAGGAGTCCTGGACCGAATAAGAAAGAGGAAAGGAAAAAGCCAGGTGAACATCAACATTTCCTTTTCTTTGCTTCCTGTCCATCAAGATGTGAGGAGTTCCTGCCACACACTCCTGTCCTGGAGCCCACCATGCCTTCCCAGGATGACAGGCACTTCCCCCTCCATCACATGGACTGAAATGCATCCCTCCTCCCGTGAGCAGCTTTCTGTGGGGTCCTTGCACGCAGTGGGAGAAAAAGGGACTCACCTTGCTCATCCTTTTCCTGTCTGTCGATCCGCCTGCGGGTCTGCCCTGCTCTTCGGCTGCGTTTGACATCCCTGAGCCCAGATCACTCAGCTCCACTCTCCATTCCATTCTCTTTGTTCCCCGTGTGTTCCTCTGCCCTCTAATTTTCCTGCCTTTTACCTTGAGGTCAACACGGAGACTCAAGTAGCAGCAGATAATGAGTTTTAAATGTCAAATGTTCTAAGAAAAGGAGACCTTTAAGGATGTATTTTGACTCAAACTCTTTTTTCTTGTTATATTTCTAAAATACATAAAAAGATACAGTTTCAAGGAGTTACAAATTCATTTCCATCCATAAAAAAAAAAAAATTCTAATTCTAACAAAGGTCACCAAGCTACAGGAAGCATGGACAGATGAAAACATGTTTTTGAGAATATGGCAAATATATACAATTTTCTACATTTCTCTATTATCTTTATTTTTATTTATTTATTATTTACTTATTTATTTTGGGGTTTTTGTTTTGTTTTGTTTTGTTGAGACAGAGTTTCTCCGTGTAGCTTTGGAGCCTGTCCTGAAACTCACTCTGTAGACCAGGCTGGCCTCAAACTCACAGAGATCTGCCTGCCTCTGCCTCCCAAGTGCTAGGATTAAAGGTGTGTGCCACCACTCCCCAGCCTCTATAATCTTCAATTGCTTATGATTGCCACTTAATAGTGATATTTGCCACAGATCATCCAGAATCCTTTCAACCACCATCTATATTTCTGACATGGCCTGAAATACTAGTCGATACATACAATATACATGATTACATAATATGATCTCAGAATTCTCTGTCTAATAAAAAAATAGATATGTGAGGCATGGTGGTGAACACCCTTAGTCCCAATACTTGGGAGGCAGAGACATGTAGATCTCTTGTGAATTCAAGGCCAGTCTGGTCTGCATGACAAGTTTGAGGCCAGTGAGGGCTACATAGTGAGACCTTGTCTTTCTTTAAAAAAAAAAAAAAGTTAACAGCCTTTGAGCATAGATGGAAAACTACTCCACCTCCTCAGACAGACCACGGTGGGACATCACAGGGTGTCTTAAGGTTCAGCAGAGGGAGCAGACACATCCACTGTCTGAAACCCCTTGGTTAGGCTGTTTGCTAACTCACAATAGTGTTTAGCTCCATTGGCACTAAATTATCTAAATTAAAGACTTACAGTTGCTAACAATGATTAAATGTGTTCTTCAAAGCATGGAATGCATCTAAGCTTTCCATGTGCAGTTTCCAAGCTCAAAAATGTATACAACTAACCTTTGATGCTCACAGAGTAAGAGATAGAAACTCAAGAATATGAGCCATGCTGGAGATGGTGCTTCATGCATGTAATCCCAGCATGAGGAAGATAATCAAGAGTTCAAGGCTATGCAGTAAGACCTGGTCTCAAAAGCATAGATAAGTATAGGTCTTCCAGAGGACACAGGTTTGATTCCCAGCACCACATGGTGTTCACAACCATCTGTGACTCCAGTCCTAGGGAATAGGATGATACTTTCTTCTGTCCTTCTTGGACATTACACATAATACACAGACATCCATACACATGAAATTTAAAACAACAGTAATCTTTTTTAAAATAAATGACTTTAAGAAAATAATAATGCCAGGTGGTGGTGGTGCATGTCTTTAATCCCAGCACTCAGGAGGCAGAGGCAGGTGGATCTCTGTGAGTTGGGGGCCAGCCTGGTCTACAGAGCAAATTCCAGGACAGCCAGAGCAGTTACACAGAGAAATCCTGTCGAAGAAGAAGAAGAAGAAGAAGAAGAAGAAGAAGAAGAAGAAGAAGAAGAAGAAGAAGAAGAAGAAGAAGAAGAAGAAGAAGAAGAAGTAATATAGGTAAACAAGCGGACCTTAGCCCGGTAAGTGGCATACACAGTGTGCTACACACACAGTCCAATAGCTTCCAAGGCAATAACAGAACCATAGTGGATCCTCAGGAAATTCTAAGATCAGCTGGGCATGAGCCTACTTTTAATAAATTTATAGTCCAACAAAAATAAAAAGGTAGATACGTACCAAACAAAGAATCATATAATAAACTACTATGAAACTTTTGAAGCCAGGGGACTGAGATATTGAAAACAGAAACTTTAATTTACAACTGGGAAACTTTATATCAGAGAAGCGAGCCATGGAGATAAGGATACGGAAACAGCAAAGGTCTTTTGTCTCTTGATTCTACCACAGGAACTAAGGCAGGTTTAGGATGCACAACTCCTCCACACAGTGTTGGTGAAAGGCACTGTGCCATTGAGCTCAAGCCACTGAACGGCTCCGGACTCTCGTGCCTGGTTGCTTGCCAAGAACCCCTCCTTCTCTGCATGAGGTCTTAGGGGCTCTCCACACGATTTCACAAGACAATAGTCAGATTTCTTACATGATGGCTAGAGGCCCTGTGACTGAGTTTTCCAAGTGACTGGTACTAGAAGGCAGTCTCCTGTGCCCAAGAGCAGAAACTTGCACTTGTGAAAGAAATCACAGAGCTGCCCAAAGTCAAGGGAAAGAGACAGAGACTATGGCCCTGGTGGGACAAACACCCTGCTTTGATCTCTCCAGGAAGACCTGGCTGACTGACTGTGTGCAGAACCCTGGGACGTGAGCTGGGATTGAGTCCATGACTCTCTACAGGACTCTAATGAGACTTTATTGAAGCAGTTAAGGCAGAGTCGAGTCAAACTGCCTGAGCCATGGCTTGAAGTTATTGTAATTCAAAGATATTAAGGAGAAGGGGGAATGGAAGTGCAGTTGGGAGAAGACGCCAGGTCGAGAGTTATTTTAGGAAAAACAAAAAGAAAGCTAAACATTGAAGAGAAGAATGAGAAAGAGGCCCTGAAAACAGGACGAAAATGTGTAACAAGCTTTCTTTTCTGACTATCTTTGGGCGGCTAGCCTGCAAATAATGACAAGGAGACTTATTATTGATTATGAAAGCTTGACCGTAGCTTAGGCTTTTTCCCAACTAGCTCTTATAACTTAATTAACCCATAGTTTTCAATCTACATTCTGCCACATGGCTTGGTTACCTCTTCTTAGTACAGCACATCCAATTTGCTCCAAGTCTGCTGCTGAAATACACTCGCCTAGATTTCCTCCTCCCAGTTTCTCTCTCTCTCCCTCTCTCCCTCTCCCTTTCCCTCTCTCTCTCTCTCTCTCTCTCTCTCTCTCTTCCAGGAAGTCCCACCTACACCTCCTGCCTAGCTATTGGCCATTCAGATTTTTATTACACCAATCACAGCAATACATCTTCACACAGTGTACAAATACCACACAAGAAAGAAGCGATTCACAACAATCCATATGCAGGATCAATGGGAGAGCTGAGGATATGACTAAGAAGAAGGCACTGTAGAATATGCACAACCCTTCAAGGTTCAAGGTCTCCAGCTCCACAGTGGCAAAAGGAGGAAAAACAAAAGCAGTGAGCCAAACATGATGGCACATGCATATAATGGCATCACCCAGGAGGCAGAGACAGGACAGTGCGTTCAAGCCCAGCCTCGGCTACATAGTGAGCTCAGAGCCA
Source organism: Peromyscus maniculatus bairdii (assembly GCF_049852395.1). Classification (NCBI taxonomy): domain Eukaryota; kingdom Metazoa; phylum Chordata; class Mammalia; order Rodentia; family Cricetidae; genus Peromyscus; species Peromyscus maniculatus. The sequence continues at coordinate 46,781,015 of NC_134862.1, read as the reverse complement.
GCCAGTCTGAACTGCATAGCAAACATGTGAAAGAAGGAGCAAGGAGGGGGGAGAGGGAAAGGGAGAGAGGAAAACAAAAGAAAAAGGAGAACACAAGACAAATGACAGAACAGAAAAAAAAATGTTTATCTACGAGTGAAGAACAATTTCTACTAGCAAGGACCAGGAAGTTGATGTTTCTATTTTCAATCTGTTCTTTCTTCTTTCACTCAAGGAGCAGCATCTACTGGACCCTTTTACCCTGGGGCTGGCCTGGTCTCCACTCGGAAAAATGGTAGTCAGCATTCACAATTCACCTGGTCAAGTGCTGTGTAGACACTCTCAGCCCACTGTGGGCTCTGGCTGAGATTCTCTGTTATAGAACCTTCCAATAGGTACAAAAGCTTCTTGTTATCACGGTTAAACTCAACTAGCTCTTAGAGTTTGCTAACCAGTCATATACATGGCACAGAAAACGTAAAACAGAGATCTCTCCATAGCACAGCTTACAAACCAGGGTGTCAATCATACAGCAAATGACTCTCCTTGGCATGCGGTGCAGCTAGTCTCGTCCCCAAGCTGAATGCCTCCCACCCTATGCAGCCTCTCTGAGGACCAAGGCAGTACTGAGTTTGAGAAGAATGTGAGGCGTCTCAGAGGTACAAGCAAACTATACCTTGCTGGCACTTGGTGCTGCTCCACAACCACTAAGAATAGCCAAAGCATAAAATAAAACAAAAGTGGTCTGCTACCTGGGTAGTTACCTTGGGAGCCAGCTCTCTATATTATCTGAAAATAAATCTACATTTGAAAGAATATGCTTGTCTTTTGTGGGGAGGACACATAGAACACGCCAGTACCAGTGAATATCCATATATCTAATACATGCAATAACAAAGATTGTAGCTCCAGGCTGCCCAGTGTTTACCTACACCCAGGAGCCCAGGAGCCCAGCCTCTAATCCTAGCATCAATGATGGGAATGAGACTTCAGGATGTGTTATGTAACTCCAGCAGCTCCAAGAACATCCTATTGGGGGAGATTGAATGAGGTCCCAGGCAAGCACTTGAAAGACAGCAGCTTATACATCTGTCAGCACATAGTTAGATATAATACCCATCCACTGCTTCCATCAGCCATGTTGGTTATTTTTGTAGTTCAGTTATCCGTGGCCAACTACCATCTGAAAATATTACATAGAGATTTCTAAAATTATGCACTCTTCTGAGTCATGTGAGGAAATCCCATCCCTCTCTGTTGGTGTAGTTTTCTGTCCCACCAGCAGCTCCTAAATAACCATACAGAGACTGGTTATTAATTATAAATGCTTGGCTGATAGCTTAGGCTTGTTACTAACTAACTCTTACAACTTAAATTGACCAATATTCCTTATTTACATTGTACCACATGGCTCAGTACCTTTTCTCAGCATGGCATATTCATCTGTTACTCTCCATGTCTCCTGGCAACTCCATTCATCTTTATCCCCATGCTCTCTCCCTCTCCTCAAGTCCCACCTAACCTCTACCTGCCTAGCTATTGGCCATTTAGCTCTTTATTAAGCCAATGAGAGCAACACATCTCCACAGTGTTCAGAAAGATTATTCTACAACACCTCTTTACCTTGCTCATAACATGAGTCATCCTTTAGAAAGTGTCCCTGCTGAATATGCTTCCCAGCCATTAGTCACTTGCGGTCTTTGGTAATCAAATCAACTGATCATGATATCAAAGTGTTTAGGTTCAAGGAACATTATGCTTGATAATGGCCCCAGAGTGCAACGACACTAGTGAACTGGGGATGTAGTTCAGTGGTAGAGCACTTTTCTAGCGTGTTTAATTTAAGGCTGTGAGTTCATTCCCCAGCACTGCAAAAATCAACCAATCAATCAATTAATCAATCAATCAATAAATAAATAAATACCAACACTGGCAATTCAGATGTGCTAAAAGACACTAGAAAGTACTTCCTTTAAATGGAAAGGTAAGTTCTTGACCTAGGGAAGGAAAAACAAAAGTATACTTAGGTTACTAAGATCCACAGAAGCAGTGAGTCTTTCATCCAGGACATTGTAAACAAGGAGGGGAAAACTGAGCTAATTTTACTGTTCCAACTAAAGCTGAAAAAAATCTCAGCTACCATGTATGGCAAGTGCTTACAAGTTCTCACTTGTCATTATGTTTGTGGATGGAAGAAAAGAAAAGAAAACATGTCCCAATAATGGCAAGATTTTTACACCAGGAAGCACAGAACCTATACTAGAACTTCAGCAAGGGACCTACTGGAATGAGCGACAGCAAACCATTTACTAAAAGTCAGAGAAAGTGCCAGGTGGTGGTAGTGCATGCCTTGGATCCCAGCACTCAGGAGTCAGAGGCAGGTGGATCCCTATGGGTTCAAGGCCAGACTGGTTCACAAATCGAGTTCCAGAACAGCCAGAGCTATTACACAGGGAAACCCTGTCTTAGGGGGAAGAAAATAAAAAGGAGGTAGTCAGAGAAAGTTACAGAGATTCTGGAACAGATATGGAGTTTAGCATATCCATGGCTTTAGGCATCCACCAAGAGTGCTGGGGTTTATTCACATTGATAAGGGGGGCTCCTCACATAAATCATCTGTTGATGTCACTGTTCTAAAAGCAATTGAACCTGGGAGAATGGAGTGATAAATAAGATGGACTGAAATCTCATGCAACAGCAACATTTATTCAGAGCATCAGACAACTTATACTCCTAGGATTAAGAGAGATTCTCATGAGTTCAAGATGTATACAATCACAAGGACAAGCCACACATGGCAAAAACATGTTTTCTATAGAGACACATAAAGGATAGTTTAAACATTTAATTAAATAACACCAGCAAGCAATAATGAGTAATCTGAAGTAAACTCACTCCTATCCTGGAAGGAGTACAAAAACACATTCCAACAATGATTCTGTGTTTTGAAGAAACTGAGGTCACAAGATTCTTGTGTTGTTTTCTTGGGATTTTCTCACAAGCATTCAAAGTTCTCCTCGCACAAATCCATTCTTGGATCGTGTTCCAACAGATGGGAATGCAAAAAATGTCTGCAAAATGCTTATTTATTGTTGTATAGAAAGACTTGAAAATTTTTATAGCAATCACATCATCTTAAGAGATCCCAAAATTACATTTCTAAGTGGAAGACAGGGAGAAGTTGTTATTTCCAGCATGATTCAAGTGTCATACACTTTTTAAACAATTATAAAGATTGTGAGAAAAATCATTATAATTTGATCATTAAAATAGGTAAGAGACTGTTATTAAAATATCTTCATCAGAAAATACACTCAACTGTGACAGCTGATATTAAATCTTACAGCCAGCTATGAGAGTGTGTTTAATGTTCTCATTAAAACTTAGGAAAGTAGGACTGGAGATATGGCATGGTGGTAAAGGACTTGGATAGTATGCATGAGGCCCTGGGTTCAAACCTCAGCACTGCAAGAAGAAAAATAAATTTAAAGCCAGGCATGGTGGCACGAGTCTATAATCTCAGCACTCAGGAGGTTGAAGCAGGAGGATCACAAATTTGAGACTAGATCAAAGAATGCGATAGGCTAGCCTGGGGGGAGGGGGGGAACAGCTTTGGTCTCAAAAAGGAAAAGCTGCAAGGCAGTGGTGGCGCACACCTTTAATCCCAGCACTCAGGAGGCAGAGCCAGGCGGATCTCTGTGAGTTCGAGGCCAGCCTGGTCTACAGAGCGAGATCCAGGACAGCCAAGGCTACACAGAGAAACCCTGTCTTGAAAAACCAAAAAGAAAGAAAGAAAGGAAGGAAGGAAGGAAGGAGGGAGGGAGGGAGGGAGGGAGGGAGGGAGGGAGGGAGGGAGGGAGGGAGGGAGGGAAGGAAGGAAGGAAGGAAGGAAAGAAGGAAGGAAAGAAGGAAAGAAAGGAAGAAAAGAAAAAGTATGAGAATAATTTGTTGATTTAGTGTCTTCTTTTCTGCTCATAACAACTTAATAAAAAGAAAAAAACCATGCTTCCTCCTGCTTTCATTCATACACATATCCTCACACTCTCTCCAGTTTATAGCAGTGTGTGGATTATGAAATAAAAAAAAAATCCGGACAGGATTATGAAATAAAAAAAATTGGACAATAATTCATGCTGATACAACTCAAACATAATATTTGCAGAAAACACACAAGTGAGAAACCTTTGGTAGATATGATGTCTTTATCAAAACATTCTATGGGGAGGCATATCCTGTCACAGAGATTTGGAAATTTTTTTTTTTAAATTGCCGAAATTTACAGAGTTCCTTGTACACCGAACCAGCCCCGAGGATTAAGAACCAGACATCGCACGGGATGCTGCCAACAGTCTAACAGAGGAGGAGACACGGAAAGAGGTAATGCTGGAAGCGGCTCTTCCCTGCAGATCTGGGCCGGACACACCTAAACCAAATGAAGACTGGCTGCCAGCGAGTGATTGTAAATGCAGCTCACAGCCGAGAAGTCTCCAGCTAAACTCACGGGAGGAAAGCCCAGGCCAGAGTGAGAGACAGGAGGGAGCCTCAGATCTCAGTCTATATAATTTTGTGTGACTTCAAGATCAAGTAAATAAATAATGGGCCATAAAGGACTATTTGGGACCATTTAAAATGACTGCTTCCTTCAGCCGATGGGTAGAGTGCCCTGCACGAAGATGCGACCTGACAAGTGGTGGATGGGTAGGAGATGGCACAGAGCGCCAAGCTGTTCGCAGGAAGGCACCCGGGCAGGAGTGAGGCAAATGCAAGAAGGCATGCTCCATTAATGCCTGTTTCCAAATGCCCAGAGCATTTCTCTGAAGTAGTGAGGATAGGCAGAGTTACCTAATGAGGCTGTTAAATTCATTAGCTGTGTGCTTGATCTGCGTCAGTTTCGAATGGGCACTGAGCATGGACCGGGATGCTAAGTCTGTCAGAGGCCATAATCAGTAGTGCCGCAGACACTTGGCCCTGAAACACAGTGTCAGGGCGGAGGCTCCTCAGAAACCCGTACAGTGAAGATGTAGATGGATTAATGACAGTCATTTGCATGTGTGGCTTAGCAAGCTATGATAATAATAGGCTGTAATGAAACCTATGCCTGAGGCTATACGCTGATGACCTGAGGGGCTGAGCAAAGAGTCTCCCCACCTGTGTGTACAGGGATTTTACAGTTTCTAAAGATCGTTAGGGGATTTGGGATAGTGCTTGCAACTTAGAGAAAGTTCTTAAGTGTAAATGAGCTATGCTCAATGTATTTGTGACTCCAGGCACCTTCACATGCCACCACTTGCTAATCTACAAGATACCAAACATGGCATTTGTTTGTATCAAATACTGTCTACGTAGTGAGTTCCAGGATGACCAGAGCTACACACTGAGACTCTGTCTCAAAAACAAAAGCAAAGACAAAAAAAAAAATACTGTCTAATCACAATTGGATCTTAATTTATAAGGCTGTATAAAAATATTCCATGAAGGGGCTGGAGAGATGGCTCAGTGGTTAAGAGCACTGGCTGCTCTCACAGAGTACCCGGGTTCAATTCCCAGCTCACCAAATTGTCTGTAACTCCAGCTCCAGGGGATCTGACACCTTCATACAGACACACATGTTGGCAATACACCAATGCATATAAAATAATAAATAAATAAATAAATAAATAAATAAATAAATAAATAAATAAATAAATAAATAAATTTTAAAAATATTCCATGAAATGATGGGTCATTGATGAAGATCAAATATTGCTCTTGGAAGGGCCCAAGTTTGGTTCCCAACACCCACATAGGCTAGCTCACATTCACCTGCAGCTCCAGCTCCAGGGGATCATCTGGCCTCCAAGGACCCCTAAACTCATATGCACATATGAATACACACACACACCACATAATTTTAAAATAAAATCAATCTCTCATCATAATAGTGCTCACCTTTAATCCCAGCATTCGGGAGGCAGAAGCAGGTGGATCTCTATGAGTTCCAGGCCAGTCTGGTCTACAGAGTGAGTTCCAGGACAGCCAGGGCTACATAGTGAGACTCTCTCTTAAAAATAATAATAATAATAATAATAATAATAATAATAATAATAATAAATCTTTAAAGGATTTGTGTATCAAGGATACATAATTCAAGAGTTTTGTGTTGTTTTGCTTTGTTTGGGTTTTAATTGTTGTGCTTCGTTCTTTGGAACTGAGTCATGCCATCTGCCCTCGCCTCTGGAATGCTGGGATTACAGTGTAAGCCACCACACTTGGCGCTAGTCCATTTTGTTCTACTAGTTGATTTTGGTGGTGGTGGTGGTGGTAGGTACTTTTTATTATTTTTGTTTGGTTGGTTTTTTGTCTTTTTTTTTTTTTTTTTTTTTTTTTTTTGGTTTTTCGAGTCAGGGTTTCTCTGTGTAGCTTTGTGCCTTTCCAGGCTGGCCTCGAACTCACAGAGATCCACCGGCCTCTGCCTCCCAAGTGCTGGGATTAAAGGTATGCGTCACCACTGCCCGGCTGTTTGGTTTTGTTTGTTTGTTTGTTTGTTGTTTGTTTTGGTTTCTGTTGGTTTGTTTGTCTTTGTTTAGTTTGGTTTGAAGTTTTTGTTTGTTTGTTTGTTTGTTTGTGGGAGGTGTTACCTCTAAAGACAATCATATCCTTGATATTTTTTTTCCTCTTAGCAGCGTGGTAACAATTTCTCATATCTTAGGATCACAGTGTATTTGTTAGTCATTTGTTAGGAACAGAGATTTCTTGGTGTTAATGATTTCTTAATGATTAACTAGATGCTGTACAAAGGAAGCAACTATTAAAAGGCAGTCATGAATCATTATCCTCCTGATCCACACTGCAACCACTATCTTGGGGAGTTCAGTGGCTCCCCCTTGCAAAAGGGTTAGCCCTGATTGGCTTGTTAGCTGTTTACATCCCCTCATGGAAGGGTGGGGAGGGTCATGAGACCCTCACCAGTGTTTCCAGTCCCTCCCTTCCACCTGCTGTGAGCAACTAAGCCTTACTTGCACGTGAACTGAGGGAGGAGCTAGGGTATCTAGGCCTGGGAAGCCCCACCTTGGCTGGGAAAAGGATTTCCAGGTACATCCTGTTGGGGGAAGAGGTCCACATCGCTGTGAATAACCACCAGCTATGCTGTGAGGAAACCCAATAGACTCATTGTTTCCCCAGAGTGAACTTTGGTGGAAGGGTACCCCAGTTTGTGAGTTTGTGCCAGGACCTTAGGAGGAGAGTTAGAAGTTGTTTATATGTCATCATCCTTCCCACCCCACCCCCAAAGAATTTTAGACCCAAGGCTTAAAAGATAGTGGACAGAATCTGCTAAAAAAAAAGGGGGGGGGGAACCTCTCAAAATTGAGAAGCTTTTGCAGGGCAAAAGACACAGTCAATAAGACAAAAAGACAGCCAACAGAATGGGAAAAGATCTTCACCAACCCCACATCTGACAGAGGATTGATTTCCACAGTATATAAAGAACTCAAGAAACTAGACATCAAAATACTGAGCAGTCCAATTAAAAAATGGGCTAAAGAGCTAAACAGAGAATTCACAAAACAAGAATCACAAATGACTGAAAGACATTTAAAGAAATGCTCAACATACTTAATCATCAGAGAAATGCAAATCAAAACAACTCTGAGATACCACCTTACACCTGTCAGAATGGCTACGATCAAAAACACCAATGACAGTCAATGTTGGAGAGGATGTGGAGCAAAGGGAACACTCCTTCACTGTTGGTGGGAATGTAAACTTATACAACCACTGTGGAAATCAGTATGGCGGTTTCTCAGAAAATTAGGACTCGAACTACCTCAAGACCCAGCCATCCCACTCTTGGGCATATACCCAAGGAATGCTGATTCATACCATAAAGATACATGCTCAGCTATGTTCATAGCAGCACTATTTGTAATAGCCAGAACCTGGAAACAACCTAGATGCCCATCAACGGAAGAATGGATGAAAAAAATGTGGTACATATACACAATGGAGTACTACTCAGCAGAGAAAAACAATGAAAGCATAAAATTTGCAGGCAAATGGATGGAACTAGAAAAAATCATCCTGAGTGAGGTAACCCAAACCCAGAAAGACAGTCATGGTATGTACTCACTCATAAGTGGATTCTAGATACAAAATAAAGAACAATCAGACCACAACCCATAGAACCATGGAGGCTATATATATAGCATGGAGGTCCCTAGGACGACTGTGGCTTATAATAAATTTTGGTTTTACTCAATTATTGAAAAAAATAGCCAAATGAATGGAACACATGAACTATGAACCAAAGGCTGAGGGGCCTCCAGCTGGATCAGGTCATCTGAATAGGTGAGACAGTTGATTGGCTTGATCTGTTTGGGAGGCAACTAGACAGTGGGATCAAGTCCTGTGCTCATTGCATGAGTTGGCTGTTTGAAACCTGGAGCTTATGCAGGGACACTTGGCTCAGGCTGGGAGGAAGGGACTGGACCTGCCTGGACTGAGTCTACCAGGTTGATCGCAGTCCTCGAGGGAGGATTTGCCCTGGAGGAGGTGGGAATGGGGGGTGGGCTGGGGGTAAGGGGAGGGGGTGGGAGGGGGGAGAATAGGGGAAACCGTGGCTTATATGTAGAACTGAATGGTATTGTAAAATAAAATAAAATAAATAAATAAAAATAAAATAAAATAAATAAAAATATAATACTACAAAAAAGTGGGAAAAATCTATCATTTAGAAAAAGCAATATTACATATCAACATTTCTAAATACTGATTTTTTTACTTCTCATATGGAAAGGTGGAGTCAGATAACTTCTTTAGCAATTTCACTGTATCTCATTAAGCAAATTCTCATAACTTTTAGGTCAGTAGCAAATTTGCTTCTTGAGTTCATCAGAGCAAGATCTGGGGAGAAGTTGGAAGTGAAATGCTTGCTTGTTGGGAGCAGGGGAGGCTTGTTCATCTCCGTTTCATACAGTTAAGAACCCGCTCCTGCCGGGCGGTGGTGGCGCACGCCTTTAATCCCAGCACTCGGGAGGCAGAGCCAGGAGGATCTCTGTGAGTTCGAGGCCAGCCTGGGCTACCAAGTGAGTTCCAGGAAAGGCGCAAAGCTACACAGAGAAACCCTGTCTCGAGAAAAAAAAAAAAAAAAAAAAAAAAGAACCGGTCCTAACTCTGTTCCCTCTGCTGTCCTTCCCTGATCTCTTCAGTCCTGATTTCTGGTCTTTGCTGCTGTTTTTCATATACGAAGTGAAAATCCAATGGCTGACATACAGTGAAGACCTGGTGTGGTGGAACCCCAGCGCTTGGAATGGCTGTTTCTCAACAGCATTAACGTCAGTGATGGTTATCGCCCAAGGCAGCTAGAATTCAGACTCTGATCATTCTTGAGGGGGACAAGGCCCTTATTTTCTCCTTGTTATCAGCCACTACTCAGTTCTACCACTGTTCACTTCACACGTAAGTTCTTGTATAAGTTTCCACATAACGGAGAGGTAGGATAAGTTCTTGTGATCCATGATACAGCATTTGGATTTGGGGCCAGTGTGACGGCTCACAGTGAGTGGGGGCGCTTGCCACCAAGTCTGGCAGCCTGAGTTTGATTCCCAGAGCCCAGATGGAGAAAGGAGAAAACAGACTCCCAAAAGTTGTCTCCTAACCTCCACATCCACACACATATTCACAAAATGATAAGTGTAAGAGAATTCAGATTTTTATCATAAATACAATGGCAAGCAGATTTGCAGTAATGTTCCATAATAAACTCGCAAATCTAAAACACAAATAAAGATTGTGTACTTGGCGGCTTGGAACAGTGGTGTAGAAAAGAGGCTTCCTCTAAAGCCCCTTATCGTACCTGTGAATTGAAGTTACCAGAAAAAAGGCTACACATATGTGGAAACCTCTTGTAGACTGATCAATTACCTAATTGAATGATTGGTTGACTGAGAATTTTGTAATCAGGGACTGGAGAGATGGCTCAGAGGTTAAGAGCACTGACTGCTCTTCCAGAGGTCCTGGGTTCAATTCCCAGTACCCACATGGTGGCTCACAACCATCTGTAATGAGATCTGGCGCCCTCTTCTGGGTACATAATAAATAAATAAATCTTTCAAAAAAAATTGTAATCAAAGTGAGTAGATCTGTAGCCAAATTGTCTTGGATTATTATTAGTTCCCTTGGTAGCTGTCTTAGTTCTATTTTTGTGAAGAGACACCATTACCAAGGCAACTCTTATGAAAGAAAGCATTTATTTGGGGGCTTACAGTTTCAGAGGTTTAGTTCATGCTTATTATGGTGGGGAATGTGGTGGCATGCATGGCGCTAGAGCAGTAGCTGAGAGCTACTGATCTACAAGCCCAGAGAGAAAAAGAGACATGAGCTTTTCAAACCTTAACAACTACCCCCAGTGACACACTTCTTCAAAGAGGACATGCCTCCTAATCCCTCTAATCCTATCAGAGTTTCGCTGGTTATATATATATGGAGGAATATATGAGCCTATTGGGAGCCATTCTTATTCAAACCACCACATTCTACTCCCTGCGCCCCTTAGGCGTGTATTCATTCAAATGCATTCAGTCTAGCTTCAAAAGTCCTCATAGTCTATCACAGTTTCAACACTGTTTAAAAGTTCAAAGTGTGCCAGGTGGTGGTGGTGCACACCTTTATTTCCAGCACTCAGGGGGCAGAGGCAGGTGGATCCCTGAGTTCGAGGCCAGCCTGGCCTATAGAGTGAGATCCAGGACAGCCAGGGCTTCACAGAGAAACCCTGTCTCAAAAAAAAAAGTTCAAAGTCCTTCTGAGACTCATGGTAACATTTTAACTGTAACCCCCTGTAAAATCAAAATTAAAAAAGATCACATACTTCCAATATACAAAGGCACAGAATATACATCACCATTCTAAAAGGGAGCAAATTCTGCACTCTTTACTTTATTGACTGCAACACCCTTCTCTCTCTTGGGTTGGTTCCACACCCGGTCTGCAGCTCATCTTGACCAGGTATCCCACAACTCTGGCATCTCCAACATCTCGGGATCACCAAGGCAATCTAGGCTTTACCTTCCCAGCTTCAGTGTCCTCTCTGGGCCTCCAGGCTTTCCTCAGCAGCTTTGACCTCAGCAGCTTTCCTCCGCCATGGAGGGAGATTCCACAACCCCTTTCTTGTATCCGTGACTCTAAAGCCAAAACCACGTGGCCGAAGCTGCCAAGTTCCTCGGCTTGATGGAGCTGGAACTTGGCCCTTTTGTTCACTTACATTTGCATCGGCTTCCTGTGGTTGATAGTTCTCTTCGCTGCTAATACTTTCCTTCAATTCTTTTTCACAAATGAGAAGTCTAGCTAGGTGGGGTCTTGCCCTGGGGTCACCACTCCCTTTATTCCACTTAGCATCAGGCCTTTCTTTAAACTTTTTGTCTCCTTGAGCACTGGACTTAGCTCCATTATCCTTTCTGCAGCTGCTTTTCTCCTCGGCCAACACCATTAATCCAGAACTGTTTGATTTGACCTCAGGCAGATTCTTTGGACAAGGGCAAAAAGCAGCAACATTCTTTGCCAAAATATCATAACAGTCTCTAGGACACCTACTAATATGTGAGAATTCTGTCGACTTCTAAGTATACCTATCCCAGTCATACAGTCTGGGACTAGAGAAATGACCACATGATAAGTCTGAGGACCCACTGGACCTTCACTCCATTTATCACCTGACCTCCCTAAGTCCTACTTTAACTGGAGGGCAACAGTATTTCTTGAGATCTCCCAGAATCAGCATTAATTCAAAATCAGTATCCAATAAACCCCAGAAATTCTGATTATTACCTTTCCTGCAGTGTACACATAGAGTAAAGGGTTGTGGGTCCCACCTGGAAGGACTGGAGAAAGACTAACAGTAAAACTTTCAGGTGTTTTATCAAGGTCCTTCTTCAAGGAAACCTGGCCATCCCTTCATTCAAGGGGATCTGGGTCAGCAAACTGCTCATCTGGAAACTGGTTCATGGGCTGATCCCCTTTTGCCACAGTCCAATGGAGCCTTTCTTTCACTTGTTTGAAAACTTTTCCACTTCTATAGCCCAAACACTGAAGTAGGCTTCTTATCTTTCATGCCGGGAAACACCATGATGGATTAGCCAGTACCAAGGTTCTGTGAGTGATGCCCCCTTAAGATTCACTCTGCGGGCCTGGAGAGATGGCTCAGTGGTTAAGAGCACTGGCTGCTCTTCCAGAGGACCCAGGTTCAATTCCCAGCACCCACATGGCAGCTCACAACTGTCTGTAACTCCAGCTCCAGGGGACCCAACACCCCTTCACAGACATACATGTAGGTAAACACCAATGGACATTAAACAAAAATAAATAAAAAATATTTTAAAAAAAGATTCACTTTGCCTGTGCTGGCCATTATGGGTCAGTTGTTATGGACACTGTTTTGTCTCTGTTGCCCATTATGATAACTATGAAACCTTGCCTTTGGCAATTAAGTGCTGCCGCTTTGCCCCTGCTACCGTGGGGCCCATTAAATGCATTACACGTCATCCATTCAACTGAGCAGCAGCATCTCCGACCCTCAAGTCTGGCATCAGGAAAAGGGCCACAACAAAGCTCCTCAAATGTGCTGGTGCCCCTCCACCATTTTGTGTCTTACAGGACTGGTGAAGGGCATGTCTTCTGGGCCTTCCCATCGTGGAGGATTAGATTTTACACTCTAGCAATTTCTCCGAGCCTTAAAATCCCTTTAACATTAAACCAAGGGGTATCAGACATCTCCAACTCCCTTTCAGCAGGCCATCTTTTGACAAAGGCTTCAGTCAACCATTCAAACAAACGTTTGACACCTTTCTTAACTATATGAGCTTCCATATTAAACCTAGAATCTCCACTCAGTGGACCCATTTTAATAAACTTACCCTGATACAGTTTTATGTTCCTTCCACCATTATCCCACACCCTTAAAATCCATTTCTTCACATGTTCCCCAGATTTCTGCTTGAATGAATTAGCAAACTCATTAAGCCCTTAAGTAGTATAGCTCTCCTTCCCATGAACTTCACTTTCTAATTCTCCTCTAGGAGCCTACTTACCCTTACATCTAGTTAAAGGTCTGGAGGCAACTGTTGGTGGTCCCTAAGCCACATCAGTATTGTCTTGTCTGACATCTCCTTTAGAGAGAGACACTGCTGGTTTAGCAGATAATGAAGGATTAATTTCTTCAAAGGCAGAAAGGCAATAACATTACAGGAGATCAAGGTGGAAATGCGTCTTTGGCTGGGAATGGAGAGACTACTTCCTTGGGTGAGATAAGCCTTTGAGAATCTGACAGTTCAAAGTTCTCAGCTTCAGTAGGGTCCTCCCACACATCCCCATCCCAAGTTATAGGATTCCATTCTTTACCAATTCATTCCCTTACATTAACCACCAACACCCTCTGAGGCTGGGAGCTAAACTTTTACTGTAATTCAGCCAACCTTATAATGAGGGCTTTCAGTTTGATTTTGTACAACTTGAGCTCTGTGGCTGTTGGAAAGGAGATTCTTTTCCAAGACACACTTAGAAACCTTTAGACTGCTGGTGAACATCTGGAGCCGGTCAATTTTATCACTGAGTTCATTGTTGTCTTTCACCATATTCTGAGATGCTAGGGATTGGTTCATTTTATCACAGAGCTCACTCTTTCCTTTGTCAGTTTATTCAGAGATGCCACGAGCAACCAACCAGCATCATCGTTTTCCTTATTTTTCCACAAATTGTCAACAGTTTTACATATAAGCCAGGTGGTGGTGGTGCACACCTTTAATCTCAGCACTTGGGAGGTAGAGGCAGACGAATCTCTCTGAGTTTGAGGCCAGCCTGATATGCAGAGTGAGTTCTAGGACAGCCAGAGCTACACAAAGAAACCTCGTCTTAGAAAAAAAAAATTATATACAGAATTGTGGTGATAATGTGTTTCCAATATATCATGTGTAACTAGAGTTTTCCTGCCTTGCCCACAGTCAGGACAAATCTCTCTCACCCACCAGTCCCACAGCCGCTCAGACCCAACCAAGTAAACACGGAGACTTATATTGCTTACAAACTGTATGGCCGTGGCAGGCTTCTTGCTAACTGTTCTTACAGCTTAAATTAATCCATTTCCATAAATCTATACCTTGTCACGTGGCTCGTGGCTTACCGGCATCTTAACATGCTGCTTGTCATGGCGGCGGTTGGCAGTGACTCTCTCTGCCTTCCTGTTCCAATTCTCCTCTCTGTTAGTCCTGCCTATACTTCCTGCCTGGCCACTGGCCAATCAGTGTTTTATTTACCGACCAATCAAAGCAATTTAACATACAGACCATCCCACAGCAGCAAGCTCCCTTCTTCCATGTCCTTTATGTAGGCTGCCGTCAGAAGGTGTGGCCCAGATTAAAGGGAGATCTTCCTACCTCAAAGATCTGAAGATATTCCCACTTCTGAATAAGAAGTGGTCTTCCCACTTCAAATGACTTAACTAAGAAGAATCCCTCAAAAGTGTGCCCAGCCATTTGGGTTTTAGTTCATTCCAGATGTAGTCACGTTGGCAACCAAGACTAGCCATCATAGAAGCTGTGCTGGCTTGAATAAGCATGGTCCCCATAGGCTCATACATTGGAATACCTGGTCCCTGATTGGTGAAACTGTGGGAAGGGTTGGGGGTGTAGCCTTTTTGGAAGATGTGTATCAGACGGAGTGTGCTTTGAGGTTTCAAAAGCCCACACAAGCCATGCCCCTATCTCTGCTTGTGGATCACACACAAGCTCTCCGCTACTAGTCCATCTCCATGCCTGCCTGCCGGCTGCTGTAATCCCTACCACGGCAGTCACGAACTCGCCTTCTGAAACTGTGAGCAAGCCCTCAGCAGAGTGCTTCCTTTTTAAGTCGCCTTGTTCACACTGTCTCCTCAAGAGAAAAGTCACTCAGACAGTAGTCATCTGCCGTCCACCTCTGTGTCTGGCCTAATGTCCCTTTGACTATCAGATAAAAACCTGTAGAATGAATTCTTAGCCGACCACTAGCTTCCACAGCCTAAAGCTAGTCCTGTCGGCAGATAACATCTGGAAGCTGCAGCATTACCCCTGCTGGGCTGAAACGTGCTTTCCTGAGAGATTTGGTAGAAGTCTTGACTTACTACTTTCTTTTGTAATGATGGAAAGTTCATGAAACTCTTCCATCGTGAAATGTGTTTTTCAGGGTAGCCTGAATCCATGTTCCTTGGCCAAGGTCACTCATATTTGGCTCAGAACAAACTGCCCCTTATTCTCTCTGAAGTGAGGCTGTGTTTTAGATGGACACAATCTTGAGTTTTATGTTTTTGAATGCTGCTTTCTTCCTAACTCACATGACAAAATTGCTGTGCCCATATTTCTGGGTCCAGAAAGAACTTGTATACATATATATACTTCGGCATGTCCAGGCAGGGTCTCCTGCTGTCTTCAAACTCTGATCCTCCTGACTCAGGTGTCAGCCTCCTGAGTGTTCTGATTAAAGGAGTCCCCACACCTGGCTCACAAAGAGCTTTTGCTTGATACAAGTCACCTCACTTGGTGCAAAAGAAAGGAAATTTTACCCAAAAGCATGTTTCTTACAAGCTGAAGCTTTAAGGCAGTTGTGGTGGGACACATCTTCAACCCCAGAGCTTGGGAAGCAGAGGCAGGCAGATCTCCATGAGTTCAAGACCAGCCTGGTCTACATAGTAGTGAGTTCCAGCATAGCCAGGGCTACATAGTGAGACCCTGTCTCAAACAAAAAAAACCAAAAAATTGAAACTCTGCATTGAAGTGTTTCACAAGGGACTAGAAAATGTCTCCACAGTCTATAATCCCCTAGAGTGAGGTAGGGGCTGAGACAGGAGAACCACCAGGAGCCAACAGGCCAGATAGTCTGACCTATGTAACAATAAACAATGAGACCCTGTCTCACACCCAGCAGGGGAGGACTGGCACCTGAGGTGGTACACATACACACACCATATATATACATATATGTGTATGATGCATGTGTATGTATGTATGCATACATATATATGGTGTGTGTATGTACATATATATGTATGCATACATACATGCACATGCATCATACATATAGTAAATAAGAAAATAAATGTTCAATAAATGCTTTTAAAGCTTTCTTCCACCCTGGCAGGGTTGCTAGATTTAAGAAGTAAAAAATGCCAGATACCTAGTTAACTTTTAGTTTCAGAAAAATAATAAACCACATGTTCAGCATAAAATGTCCATGTACTGTTTGAGGCATGCATGTGTATATACTTAAAAATGAAACTATCAATTTAACTGGGCATTCTCTTTCACCTGGCAGTCCAGCTAACAGAGATTAACTATGATGACTAATGTCACTATCAACTTGATTAGATCTGGAAACGCCTATGGGTTAGTACAGCACACTTCTGGGTCAGTAAAGGAGCTTCCAGAGTCAATTTGATGATGAGGGCTTTGACCTAATGAATGGCACAATCCATTAATTACTCAGGGGTACTGGAACTGTGGAAAGCTGGGCTAGTTGGAGGAAATAGACCACAGAGGGTGTGGGTAGCACAAATTTCTAAAAGGTCTTATTGATAAAAAAAAAAAAAAAAAAAAAAACATGGATCCAGATATTAGGGTGAATGTGGAATGATCAGAGAAACAGAACACAAGCCACATCGAACCTCACCTCGCCAATTCCTCAGTTGATCTTGTTTCCTCAAACTGGAAGCCTCTGTGTCCTCATCGGAATGGATCTCAGCTGAACTGCTGCTAAAAGCCTAAAAGCTTAACAAAGACTCTAGCTCCTGGTCCTCATACCTTATATACCTTTCTGTTTCCTGGGATTAAAGGTGTGTGTCACCATGCCTGGCAGTTTCCAGTGTGGCTTTGAATTCACAGAGATCCAGACAGATCTCTGCCTCCTGAATGCTAGGATTAAAGGTGTGTGCTACCATTGCCTAAACCTATATTTAATGTAGTGGCTGTTCTGTTCTCTGACCCCCAGATAAGTTCATTGGGGTGCACAATATGTCAACCATAAGTGCGTCCTTGGGGACCATACCTTGCCTTGGCCCCTTCCTGTTACTATTCTATACTGCTTCTGTCCAGCAGGAGGTGAACAGTCTCCTCCTTCACATTTCACTGTCACCAGGATTCTCAGGCTCACCTCATACCCAAAGTCATGCCGTCATCCAGATAGCTCTAAACTGTGTGGAAAGTCAACCCTCACTTCCAAGTTGTCTATGTGAGGTATTTTGTCACAATAACACGGTAGAAACTAATACCTTAAGTCACCTTATATTTGTCTTGTATCCAAGAAGTAAATGCCAATAGAGAATGCTGGGAAGGCTCTCACTTTTTTTTTTTTTTTTTTTGGTTTTTCGAGACAGGGTTTCTCTGTGTAGCTTTGCGCCTTTCCTGGAACTCACTTGGTAGCCCAGGCTGGCCTCAAACTCACAGAGATCCGCCTGGCTCTGCCTCCCGAGTGCTGGGATTAAAGGCGTGCGCCACCACTGCCCGGCAAGGCTCTCACATTTTAACAAAAGTCTGCCTACAATTTAAGGAAGCTGTCTTCCTTAACTTTCTATTGCTGTGATATAAGATACCATGACCAAGGAAAGTGATAGAAGAAAGAGTTTACATGGGGGAATGGAAAATGTTGAGATGTCTCAACAGTTAAGTCCCATACTACTCTTGAAGGGGACCAGAGTACGGTTCCCAACACTCACATTGGGTGTCTCCAATGACTGCTTCTAATCTCTATAGGAACCCACACACCTGTGCACATACCCCTACACACACACACACACACACACACACACACACACAATTTAAAAATAAATCTTCAAAAAAGAGTTTACTTGGAGCTTTTGGTTTCAAAGGGTGAGTCCATGACCGTCATGGCAGGGAGCATGGCAGCAGGCAGGAAGGCAATGGCGCTGGAGCAGTAGCTGAGAGCCTACATCTGATCCACAAGCATGAGGCCAAAAGAGTGCTAACTGGACCAGTGTGGACCTACTGAAACCTGTGACAGGCTTTCTCTGGGCTGCCACCCAGCTCCCAAATCATGACCTGGAGACTTACTAGCGATGAATGCTCAGCTTTATCGTATGCTTGTCCCACTAACTCTTACAACCTAATTTAACCTGTTTCTCTTCATCTACATTTTGCCTCAGGGCTTTTTACCTTTCTTTCATTCTGTCTGTCATACTTTTCCTGTTTCTTCCATGGCTGGCTGGCTGGTGACTGGCTGGCTGGCCCCAGACATCTCCCTCTCTTCCTCTCTCATTCTCTCTTCTCTTCTCCCTCCTTCTCTCTCTGAAACCTAGATTCCTCCTCCTACTTATTCTCTGCCCACCAGCCCTGCCTATCCCTCTACTGCCTAGCTATAGGCCATTCAGCTTTTGCTTTTTTTTTTTTTAAACAAGGTTTCTCTATGTAGCTTTGTGCCTTTCCTGGACCTCACTTTGTAAACCAGGCTGGCCTTGAACTCACAGAGATCCGCCTGCCTCTGCCTCCCGAGTGTTGGGATTAAAGGCTCTATTCAGCTTTTTATCAGACCAACTCAAGTGCCTTAGGCAGGCAAAGCAACACATCCTTACATCATTAAACAAATGCAGCATAAACAAATGTTAATTACATTGTTAAAGTAATATTCTGCAACATAAACAAATGTAACACATTTTTTCATAGTGAAAGTAAGGTTCCACAACACACCCCCAGTGACTTACCTCCTCCAGCAAGCCACACCTCCCAATCTTTCTTTTTTTTTTTTTTTTTTTATGCCGAATGCTGTTTATTGAAGGAGGGAAGAGTGCTGTGGGATGTTCTGTATGGCAAATGTGTTGCTCTGATTGGTCAATAAATAAAATACTGATTGGCCAGTGGCTAGGCACGAAGTATAGGCGGGACTAACAGAGTGGAGAAAAGAAAGAACAGGAAGGCAGAAGGAGTCACTGCCAGCCGCTGCCAGGACAAGGAGAATGTGAAGATGCCGGTAAGCCACGAGCCATGTGGCAAGGTATAGATTTATAGAAATGGGTTAATTTAAGCTATAAGAACAGTTAGCAAGAAGCCTGCCATGGCCATACAGTTTATAAGCAATATAAGTCTCTGTGTTTACTTGGTTGGGTCTGAGTGGCTGTGGGACTGGCGAGTGAGAGAGATTTGTCCTGACTATGGGCAAGGCAGGAAAACTCTAGCTACAGAAGAGGTCTTAAATACAGGATTACAGCACAATGGGAGAACCCCAGGGAGCAGAAGTTCACTAAGATGTTTTACAATCTTGCATCTAAGCTGTTAATGCCCGTTATGCAGGATACACAGACAAGGAACTTCCCTTAAGCATTCAGGAGAGTGGAACCCGGCAGGGAATTAGCACAGGGAGGATATCAAGGCCAAGGTCAGCAAGCAAGGCAACAGTTACCCAAAACAGGGGCCAGGGCCCTACAGGTCCCCCTTTTACTAAAAAATGAGCTACTGACTTAGGTTGTGTGGGACGTCAGCAAGTCACCTTACCCATCATGGAGACGCCTGCCCAGGCCACACAGGCGCTCTGTCTTAGGTTGGTGAGCGCCCCCCCAGGCATTACTTGTCTCTGAATACTCATTATCATACGGGCTCAATTGTGTGTAAGCTGCAGAGTTAACTGCTGCCAAAGATCTCAAAGTGGCACTGGGCTTGCAATCTGTGTGTTTGACACAGAAAAGACCAACAGAGATCCTATCCCACCCATAGCCAGTAGGCTAAAGGCAATTGAGCCATTCCCTTCCTTAACGAGCCTTACTGCAAATTGGAGTCCTTGTAAGATGGTATCCCAAAAGCAAATGGAACTTGGGTTTATAAATTTATAATTTTCAAAGCCAATCGAAATTTATATAACTATTGAATTAAATTTATCATGCCCAATAGAATGAAAGATTAATTAACTGTTGTAGCTACTTTTGCTGCCAGCGTCTCCACTGTGCTAGCTGTAGTAAGCAATTATGAAGTGATAATCCCAGAAACAGTAGCAGCAGTGGCCACCACTGCTATAACAGCAACAACAGCAGCAGCAATGTCAAATTCTCTTCTGGAGCATGTGGACATCCACTGGCATGGATACAACTCCAGGAACACAAACCGCCAAGGCCCATTTTTCTTGATCCCAGCACAACTTAGGCTGGCAGCTCTTCTGGAGAATCCAAAAGCATGGCTACAGTTCCTAGGCTTATGTTAATGCTTGCCAAAGCTGGCCATATTTGGCTCTCAATCCCCATTGGCATTGGAAGTGGAGAGTTTTTCATTAAGGCCCAAAAGGTCTCTGTTATGTTGGGTTTCAGCAGCAGTCACAGGGCACACACAGCGTACAGGAATCCAAAGAGGAACCTCATTGTCCTGAGGAAAGACATAAACAGAACCCCGGGCCTACACCAACACCTTCTGAGGCCAGGGCCATATGGCACCATCCCTGAAGTGGCCTTCGCAATCTGGAAAAGGTACAGTGCCCTTTTCTTCGAAGGCAACTGAACAGGCAGAGGGCCGATGGCTTCTGATGTGCAATGGAACAGCAGCTGAAACAGTTATTCTTGAAGAGTAACTAAGCTCACGCCTCTCAATAGTAGACTGGCATTTAATAGAGGGATGTGGAGAAGAACATGATGCTGAGATGAAGCTACATACACACATAGCCAAGAAGAATGGACAACTGAATTCAAAAAAACATCAACAATTTCCAGAATTTAAAACCCTGAATCATGACATGACACTAGTGGAATTCAGGTGTTTCTAGTACATGGACTGCTCTCACCCAATGTGAGGTTGAACTATTGACCTTGTGTACATCCTACTTCACAAATGAGTCTGTCAGAAACACTAAGCCTATAGGCTGAAGATGATGCCCCAAAACTGTGGAGAAACCTCAGTGACTGTCCAGGCAGCTGGCTGTTTCTGTCAACTCACAATTTTTTTGGAAGTTGCTTCCATGTACTTCCTGTTTTTATTTTTTATTAGGTAATATTATTTTCCTTCTTGGATCTCTGAGGGAGTTGAAGATTAGTTAGTTATAGTTGAAGATTAATTAAGATAGAAAGTGAATTAGATACATTTTGGACTTACCAAAATAGGATAGATAATGGAATTATTTTCTCTGAATTTGTCAAATACAAATGGACACCTCTCAATAGTAGCTCCGAGCCAGCAACTTGGAGCAGCAGCCGCTGCCTCCATGGTCCCACCACTGTTTGTGGCTGGGTCCCGGCTGAAGCTTCTCCTTAGCAAGCCTCCTAGGCCGGCCTCAAACTCAGGATCCTCCTGCCTCTGCCTCCTTCAGCAAATGCTACCGGCGTGTACCACCACAACTGGCCAAATGTAGCTCGGGCCTGAGCTGGGGCCCACAAGGCCCACAGGCAAGTAGATTTTTTGAGAATTGTACCACGAACATTGGGTGCCAGATGTAGCAGGAATCTTAGAAGTTCTTATTAATAAAATCAAACCTGAGCCAGTTATTGGGGTGAATGCTGGAAGGTCAGAGAAACCAGAACAAGCCACATTAACATCGTTAATGTAACTCTTGACTGTATATATTGTATATACTTATTGGATAGTTTTTCTTGTATTAGTTATAAGCTTTTTTAAATTTTAGACAAAAAAGGGGAAATGGGGTAGCATTGTGTTCCCCAAAATATTGTATGCCCTAATAAATAGTTCCACCAACCAGGGACCAAGTATTCAAACATGTGAGCCTATGGGAGCCATTCTCTTTCAGACCACCACAGAAGTGTATATTCATTCTAAAAACAATTTGGAAGCCTGCGATGGTAATACATGCCTTTAATCCTCAGCACTTACAAGGCAGAAGCAGATGTGTCTCTGTGAGTTCAAGGCCAGTCCGGTCTACATAGAGAGTTCCAGACCAGTCG
Source organism: Peromyscus maniculatus bairdii (assembly GCF_049852395.1). NCBI lineage: Eukaryota > Metazoa > Chordata > Mammalia > Rodentia > Cricetidae > Peromyscus > Peromyscus maniculatus. The sequence goes on along the minus strand of NC_134862.1, from coordinate 46,759,162 downwards.
GAGCTACATAATAGCTTTCTCTCTCTCTCTCAAAAATAAAAGTTCCACATGCATGCAGACATTCCCACATACATGAACATGTATACACATGACACATATACGCACACATGAGAAAAAAATTAAAATAGTATAACCTAAAGTATCATTTTTGGCATCTTTTTATTTTTGCTTCATATTTACAAAAGCATTCTAAGCCATTAAAATTATAATTTTACAACAGGAAGGCAGAATCGTTCCTGAGTCTGAGACAGACAGACAACATAGGAACGTACTCATTAAAGGACTCAGGCAGCCCAGGAAGGGATGATGGACTTCAGTGACCATAAACACAGAGGGAAGATGCTAAAGCAAATGAGGAGGAAGTGCTGCCCTTCCTAGACATCATCTCAATCAGCCAGAATGTGATTGACTCCACTTGATTTCCCCCTGTGAATATGATCTATGGAGACCTTGCTCTGCTCTTGGCAGAGGGGATAACATTTCCATCAGGCAAGCTTCAGAGACTGTTGAAGCCAGGGAATGTGGAGACAGTGATGCTGAGCTGGGTCTATGCCTGTAATCCCAGGACTTGAAAAGCACAGCAAAGAGATTGCCGTGAGTTCAAGGCCAGCTTGAACTATGTGGCAAGTACTCTAATCTCAAAAAAAAAAAAAAATGAGTGAGTGGGTTAGAGAGACAGACAGACACACAGAGATTCATGCTATTGTATATCAGGAAAGATGGCTGAACAGGCTGTGAAGAAAATTGCAGAACTGCTCAGGGCAGTGGGTTGAGGGACATTTTACTCAATCCTCAAAGTGTCTCTGACATTTATCTCCACCAATTCCTTCTCTACTGCTGTTGCCAGAAAACCATAACTGGTCACAGCACCATTAGTTGGCAGGGTAGCTGAGGGGGGAACCTAACTGATAATGCTGAGTAAGGTCAAAGTGGATGGCAGCGGTGGAGGCGAGGGGTTTCTTACATTGGAGGTGGGGGGAGGGAGCTGCCATTGCTGAAACTGTTAGCCCCAAATGGTAAGCTGAACTAAGTTGCAGAGGAAGACTGAGGTCACATTCACCTCATCCCTCTCCAGTGTTTAGGAAAAGAGAGGAGCAATGATGCCCCCCCAGCCCATCCTTGGGAAAGCACAGCTGCCACCAGAATGTAAACATGGCCATCCTCTCCCCTTTGACTTAGAGGACAGGCATTGCCATAAATAATACAAGCAGAAGGCTGCAGCTGAAGGTCATCAGTATTCCCTCCCAATTATCACAGTGGTGATTGCGTTCTCCCCAAAGTGTACTTGTTAGAGAGACTATTCCACAATTGCCTGCTTCTGTTTAGAACATGGAGCGACCAAAGGGCAGGTCATTCGTTAAAGATAACACCAGGCTGGGGAGAACTCACAATATTTAGGATTAGGATATCATCTCCACGTAACAATGGGAAACAAGAGCGCCTGGTTACGTCCTAGCACTTGGGACTCTGAAAATTGTGCCTATTTCTGATTGACTTCCGTATTATTCAGGGTTCTCTAGAGTCACAGAACTTACGGAATGAATATAGATGGATGGATAGATAGATAGATAGATAGATAGATAGACAGATAGATAGATAGATAGGTGGAATTTTTTATATAGATGGAATTTATTCCAAAGACTTCTAGGCTGCAGTCCAACTAATCCAACAATGGCTGGCTGTGAATAAAAAGTCCAAGAATCTAGTAGTTGCTCAGTCCCATGAGGCCAAGTGTCACAGCTGCTTTTCTGTATATTCTGGGATCCTGAAGAAGTAGGAACAGATGTGCTGACAAGGAAAGGGCAAGCAGGTGAAGAAGAAATGAACCCTTCCTTCTTCCACTGTCCTCATATACGCTTCCAGGAGAAGGTGTGGCCCAAATTAAAGGTGTGCCTTCCAGCCTCAAGGTCTGGATCAAAGGCATATTGTCTTCTTGCCTCAAGCTCTGGCTCACAATAGTGCCCTCCATTTCCAGATTGTAGTTCATTCTAGATATAGTCAAGTTGACAACCAAGAATAGCCATCCCAACTTCATTATTTGACTGAATATAAAACTGAAAACCTCACCAGGCAGTGGTGGCACATGCCTTTAATCCCAGCACCCAGAAGGCAGATCCAGGAGGATCTCTGTGAGTTTGAGACCAGCCTGGTCTACAGAGCGAGATCCAGGACAGGCACCAAAACTACACAGAGAAACCCTGTGTCTCAAAAACAAACAAACAAAACTGAAAACCTCATCTTTTCTTTCATCAGTGGGCTCTGTTGTTTAACAATTTGAAGTTCCAATTTCTAGAAACAATGATGACCAAACCAAAAGAATATGCATGGCACTTGCCATGAACTTGGATGGATATTGGATCCTGTGATGGGTAAGAGACACCAGCAGGGTCGAACCTGTACGTTTATGGGGCTTACGTTCCGGCAGAGAGCTGCAGTGTGGAACAGACGGACCTACACCAGAAGTGAGAACACGGCACATGCCCACTGGAGAGGCAAGGGGTTACAAGAGCCCAAAAAGGAGCAGCCGTGGGCAGTGAGAAGCCTCAGTGAATACAGGCACTAGCCTCCAATCCTGGCAGCCTGAGCTTGGTCCCCGAAACCCCACACAGAAGAAAAGAAAGCCAACTCCTACAAGGTGTTCTCTAAATAAATAAGTGCAAATAAATAAGTGTGAAGTGCTGTGGGATATCTTTCTCTATGCTGTGAATATGTTTTATCATCATTGGTTAATAAAGAAGCTGCTTTGGCCTATAGCAAGGCAGGATATAGCCAGGTGGGAAATCCAAGCAGAAATACAGGGAGAAGAGGGTGTTCTGGGAGATGCCAGCGAGCACCCAAAAAGCAAAATGTGAAAGTACTGAGCCGGGTGGCGGCGGTGGTGGCGCACGCCTTTAATCCCAGCACTTGGGAGGCAGAGCCAGGCAGACCTCTGTGAGTTCAAGGCCACCCTGGGCTACCAAGTGAGCTCCAGGAAAGACACAAAGCTACGCAGAGAAACTCTGTCTTGAAAAAACCAAAAAAAGAAAAAGAAAGAAAGAAAGTACTGGTAAATCATCGGCCACATGGCAACACATAGATTAATAGAAATGGGTTAATTTAAGATAGCCAGGCGGTGGTGGCACACGCCTTTAATCCCAGCACTCAAGAGGCAGAGGCAGGTGGATCTCTGTGAGTTCAAGGTCAGCCTGATCTACAGAGAGAGTTCCAGGAAAGGTGGAAAGCTACACAGAGAAACCCTGTCTCGAAAGAAAAAAAAAAAAAAAGATGTAAGAGCTAGCTAATAATAAACCTGAGCCATAGGCCAAACAGTTTATAATTAATATTAAGCCTCCGAGTGATTGTTTTATAAGCTGCTGCAGGACCAAGCAGGGACAGAGAAAAGGCTCCAGCCACAATAAAACTTTAAGAAGGAGGCAGTGGTAGCAGGGGGAAGAAGAACAGCTAATTAAGAACAGCTAATAGGAAGAAGAACCTATTTTAATAGGTTTTCCTGGAGGGAGAAACTTTTCTCTCTCTTTTTTCATTATTTATTTATTTTATGTGCATTGGTGTTTTGCCATGGGTGTCAGAGCCCCTGGAACTGGAATTATAGACAGTCGTGAGCTGTCATGTGGGACCTGGGAATTGATCTCAGGTCCTCTAGAAGGACAGTCAGTGCTCTTAACCGCTGAGCCATCTCTCCAGACCATGAGTAGAAACTTAAAAGTCTTAAATACATAGGATTTCACTTGGCAGTGAAGGAAGCAGGCAAAAGCACCTTGGCCTAAGTACTGCCATTTTGACTTCAGACTCCATTTTACCTGTAGGGTGAAACCAAGTTCAGGTTCCCAAGCCCTAGGGGAGCTGGGAGCCTTCCAATAGCTGACCTTAAGCCATACAAATAGTCATTGTGCATCTTTAGTTCTTTGGGCTGTTCCTAACAACAGAAAGAACAAGTAAATCTGATTGGTTGGACAGGAAGGCTTGCATTGTATGTCGGCTGACAATGACGGACCCTCAAGGAAGCCCCTGATCTCTAAATCCTGACTGGTGAAAATTGTAATTGTAACTTGTCAGCAAATGTTTGTGATTTTTGTGCTTATAAACCCAGCTTCTGCCCCTGCTGGGGGCTGTCAGGAGAAACAAAGCTCCTGAGTCCTTGTCCTGCAGCCCTGATCGATCAGTGACCTGCTTATGTGGTGAATTATTAAAATCTTTGGAATCCAGGCCTGGAGAGATGGCTCAGAGGTTAAGAGCACTGACTGTTCTTCCAGAGGTCCTGAGTTCAATTCCCAGCAACCACATGGTGGCTCACAACCGTCTGTAATGAGATCTGGTGCCCTCTTCTGGCCTGCAGTCATACATGTTGTATACATAATAAATAAATAAATCTTTAAAAAAAAAATCTTTGGAATCCATAAGTGTTGTCTCTCTCCTTCCTCACGGCACACAATTGGCTAAGTGCAACAGGTAGACTTGGAGAAAAGAACCTCAAATCCTCAATGTGTATTCTTTCAAAGCCAGCCAGACCCTTCTTAACCACAGACATAATAAACCGAGCTTGGCCACAACACCAGTAGATGTAGGGTAGCTGAGGGGGAATGTAATGAATAAGTTTGAGTAAAAACTGCAAATAAGCCGGGCGTTGGTGGCGCACGCCTTTAATCCCAGCACTCGGGAGGCAGAGCCAGGCGGATCTCTGTGAGTTCGAGGCCAGCCTGGGCTACCAAGTGAGCTCCAGGAAAGGCACAAAGCTACACAGAGAAACCCTGTCTCGAAAAACCAAAAAACCAAAAAAACAAACAAAAAAAAAACTGCAAATAATAGGTAGTCCCACCATTTTGGTGGACTTAGGGTTTCTTTTGTTTATTTTTCCTTGCCAAGTTTCTGCTCCCAGGATTCCTTTCCCTTGTTCTTGTCCTCCCCCCCCCCCCCGCCCCCGCCAGTCTTTCTTTTGGGGGATCTCTCTTCTCTGACCGTCATGTCCCAGTATTGCTCAAATGGAGTAAGAGTACAGACACCAGCATCTGTAATCACAGCGCTTGCAAGCCATTGCACAAGGGTATCGAGTGTGAAGGCGGCCTGGGCTGCCACAGCAAGACCATGCCAAGAGGGAGAAAGCGGGCAAGGAAGAGAGAGGTGGAAGGACTGGATTTCCACAGAGCGGTGGGTCTGGAAACTGTGCTGAGCTGAGCTGACAAGCTCCAGAAGATAAGGAATTGAGGAGCTTCCAGAAAAGACGAATTGTTCCAACTCTTTAAAACTATGAGGGAAAGATGACAGCCATGGCCGGGACTTGGAGAACTGAAGGCTCTCGTGAAGGTCAGTTTGGTTTTTAATGGTGCGTACCTGGAGATTATTTGAACACCAGGGGAGGAACCTAGCTGAGAGCAAAGGTTAGTGTGCTTGAGACGGCAAAAATCATCAAAGGTGTGAAGACTTGAGAGGCAGTTCCACCTAGAGCATGGGTTGGCAAGTCCTTCAAAGAGAACAGAGGACAGAGGACAGCTGCAGATGAAAAGAGTGTGTTTGGTATCAAAGAGAAGAGCTTATTCACAGACAGTGGATTTTCCATTTTGGAGGATTCTATTTTGTGATGGGGATTAGCAACATGATAGATGAGAGGTAAGAGGAGGAAGCAAACAGAATGGAAGACAGGGGAATGTGCTACAAATACCTCCATGGTAAATTAGTAAGTACAATTGTTTATTTGAGCATTGACTTGCCATACCAGTCAAAGCAGTTGTACTGAAAGAGGCAAACATACCAGGAACTACTTTAAAATGTTTTTTCTTGCTATTAAAAGTGGGTTAAATAAGTTGAAAGCAAAATAATAAGTTCAACCACCCAGGTTTAGACAACTTTCAGGGGTCTGGGTAAATGCAAGTTTAAACCACAAAATTAGGGCTGGAGATAGGGCTCAGAGGGAGTTAAAAGCACATGTTGCTCTTGCAGAGGAGTGAGATTGATTCCCAGCACCTACATCATGTGGTTTACAACGCAGCTTCTGGGTGTCTGGTGCCCTCTTCTGGCCTCCACAGGCACCTGCACTCGTGTACACAGTCCTACACATGCACATGGCATGTACCTGAGAGACATAGGAATGCACACGAATAAAAAATAAATCTTTTTTTCCCTAAAGACCTTAAATAACAAACTTGGAAATGAATTTTGAAACTAAGAAAGAATTTTGAAACCATTAACTAACATTTTTGTGCCCCTTGGCTAATATTTTCATGACTTGAGAAATATTCATTTTTATTAGTTACATACTACAGACTACTCCAAACATCCCAATTTAATCACTGTAAGGCTAAATGCATTGCCTAAATAAGTAAACAAACAAATGCTTTGTATTAGGGGCTTGGCTATAAAAGCCTTATTCCATAACAAATATTTTAATGGTATCATAAACAACAGTTGCTTAACATAAATCAAGATGCATACCTACAAAGCAATATCACTGATGTCTGTTATCTGCTGTGATTGATCATCTACTTACCTCAAACTCATCTAAATGCCAATCAGAGTGTATACTGAAAGCAGACTTGATCTAAAAATCAGGGTTGGGGGACTAAAAACCAATGCATTAGTGGTTGAAGATTTTTAATTCCTCATCTTAAACATACTCAAGATCTGGAACATAATAGCCAAAGGAACACTGGAGATTGTCAACACAGTTGCATTCATGTTTTGGATCATTTGTTTTGTGAGAGTGCCTCTTAGAGCCCAGGCTAGCCTTGAACTCACAAGACTGCCAAAGATGACTTTGAGTTATTGATTCTCCTACTACCACCTCCCAAATGCTAGAATCACTAGTGAGTGCTATACCCTGCTGATTCTTAGAAGTTTCTGGAGTACAACTTTAAAAGCAGTGTTAACCAGTTTACATTCAGAGAAAGTCAGATAGGTGACCTATAACGGATTCTAGGCTCAAATTTACCTTGTCTCATTATCATTTTTTCAAATCAATCCTTTTGTCAGTACTTTAAAAACAATGTTGCCCAGACAGTGGTGGTGCAACCTTTAATCCCAGCACTGAGGACGCAGAGCCAGGCAGATCTCCAAATTCAAGGCCAGCCTGGTCTACATAGGTGAGTTCCAGAGCTACATAGAGAAATTCTGTCTCAAAACAAAAACAAAACCAAAAAAAAAAAAAGTCATCAATTATATGCTACTTCTCAATGCTCTGACTCACTGTTCTACCTTCCTTACATCCTTGTCCACTGTCCTGCAGCTGATGCCTTTTCCAGTGCAGCTAACTCTGGAAAACGCCTCATCTCTCAAAAACCCCACAGCGGCTTTAGTGGCAGTGGCGGCGGCACATGCCCTTAATCCTAGTACTTACAGGACAGAGACAGGAGGACTTCTGTGACTCTGAGGTGAACCTGGTCTACAGAGTGAGTTCCAGGACAGCCAGGACGACACAAAGAAGAGAAACCCCATCTTCAAAAACAGAAAGGAAAACAACAAACAACAAAAAGCCCTCACCATTTCCCCACTTCACCAATATTCAATGTAGAAATTGCTCCAAAAAAAAAAAAGCTAGAACTGCCCCATGCCCCAGTTCAACTGCTCCTTGGTAGACACACGAAGGAATCTAAATCAGCTTATCACAAAGTTACTTGCACATCCGTGTTTATTGCTGAACTAGTCACAGTTGCCATGATAAGGAATCGGTCTGGACGTCAATCAACAGATGAATAGACAAAGTAAATATACAAGTGGTGGTTTGAATGAGATGGCTCCCATAGGCATATATATACATACATATATATATTTATATTTATATTCCCCCCCCAGAGGTCTGTGTAGTTTTGGTGCTTGTCCTGGATCTCTCGCTGTAGACCAGGCTGGCTTCGAACTCACAGAGATCTATCTGCCTGGCTCTGCCTCCAGTGCTGAGATTAAGGCATGCTGCACCACCGCCCGGCTAGGTTCATATATTTGAATGCTCTGTACCTAGTTGGTGGAACTATTTGGGAAGAATTAGAAGGTGTGGCCTTGTTGGAGGAGGTGTGTCACTAGGGAAGGCTTTGAGGTTTCAAAAGCCCACACCATTCTCCCACTTATATATACACATACATACACACACACACACACACACACACACACACACACACACACATCATGGTTGTTGTCTCAACACTGGAGCTCTCAGCTACTGCTCCAGCACCTGCTTGTTGCCGTGCTCCGATCCATGATGATAACGAACTCACCCTCTGAAACTATAAGCAAGCCCCGAATTAATGTTTTCTGAGCTGCCTTGGCAGAAGTGCTTTGACATAGTAGTAGAAAAGTAACCAGGCGATACTCAGTGGAACTTTAATCTGCTATTAAAAAAGAGAGAGAGACAATGAAATGATGACATCTCAGGAAAGTGGATTAAGCTGGAAATCGAGGTTAAAAGAAATAAGGCCCCGGGGCCCGGGCATTGGTGGCGCACGCCTTTAATCCCAGCACTCGGGAGGCAGAGCCAGGCGGATCTCTGTGAGTTTGAGGCCAGCCTGGGCTACCAAGTGAGTTCCAGGAGAGGCGCAAAGCTACACAGAGAAATCCTGTCTCGAAAAACCAAATATATATATATATATATATATATATATATATATATATATATATGGCCCCAAAAGACAAAAATTGCATGTTTTTTCTCATATTCAGGATCTAGATCTTTATATATTTATACACAGTAAGAGAGCAGGGGAGGAAGGAGCAGGTGTGGGAACAAGAAAGAGTAGTTGGTGACATGGTACACTCCTGTGAGGATGTCGTAAGGAAAGCTATACCTTTGTACACTGACTAAAAGCAATCCCCCCACCCCACCCCACCCCACCCCCCGTGAAGCCTTCCCTAACTCAAATTAGTAAATTAAACCCACATTTAACTCATCTCCGCCTCTCACCAGACCCTTTTGCATCTGTTGAATAGAGCATTGCTCCTGAAGTTACGATCTCAATCAATGGGAGGCTCTAGAACACAGATGTCACTATAATAACAAATATGGCATCTTAAGCACATTATTTTCCTGGTTTTTTTTTTTTAAGGCAACCTGAAATGAAACATAGCTAATAAGATGGCTCAGTGGGTAGTACTTGGAACACAAGTGTGAGAACCTGAGTCTGGATCCCAGAATCCATACAAGAGCTGGAAACGGTATGGTATTTCGGGAATTTCGGTGCACCTACATCCAGACGGGAGGCAGAAACAGAAGTATGCCTGGGAAGCTCATGGACCCGCCAGCCTGGTGTACTCAGTGGAAAACCGGGGACCCTGTCCCAAAGAAAATGGAAGTCAAAAACCATTGCCCCAGGTTCTCCTCTGGTCTCCACCCAGATGCCATGGCATAAATGTGCCCACAAGAAGACAAAATAAGTTTTTGCTTTGGGCCAGAGCGATGCCTCAGTGGTTAAGAGCATTTCCTGCTCTTCCAGAAGACCTGAGTTTAGTTCCCCACACCCAGGTCAGGTGGCTCATGAGCACTCGGAACTCCAGCTCCAGGGGATCTGATGTCTCTGGCTCTGTGGGCAGCTGCATTCACATATACATACCCACCCATATACTAACACTTAATTAAACAACAATAGCAATATTTATTTGTTTGTTTGGGTTTTTCAAGACAGAGTTTCTCTGTACAGCCTTGGCTGTCCTGGAACTCACTCTGTAGACCAGACTGGCCTCACACTCATAGAGATCTGCCTGCATCTGCCTCCCAAGTGCTGGGATTAAAATCATGCACCACCACCCAGCTAGCAATCGCAAGTTTTAAGAGTTTTCTCTTTAAAAATTAAGTTGTGGACATGCAGAGTTTTATATTATTAGCAGAAAGCCAGAGCATTTCCGTAGCCTGACCCTTGAATTTCTCTAAGGAATTCACAATAGATTCTGTGGTACACAAATGGGGGGGGGAGGTTGTTTTTCTCTTGCTTCTCTTAAAAATAATTCTTAGTATACAAAATAATGGGTTCCCTTAGGACATATTCAGGTATGTAAATCACAAATAGCTCATATATGTTCCCACTCATCCTTCACCAGCCTTCTCTCTCCCTACAAATAGTGTGTGTTCTATCATTATGTCATCTACATTATATATATATATGAATCTATGTTAGTCCCCAAAATTATATCACAGATCAAAATAGGTGACAATTTGTTTTTCTTCTCTCCTGTTACCCTCTGTGTCTCCTCCAGCCCCACTTTAGACCTCTTCCTCCCCTGTCACAGCCCCTTCTATTCTCATTTTCTCAGAGTAAGTCTAGACTCCCCACACGGGGTTTGTCTTCCTCAAGCCAGCTTATTGTCTTTAATGTGATGATCTCCGATTCTATGCATTTTCCTGAAAACATCAAAATTCCATCCTTTACAGGGGAACAAAACGCCTTTGTGTAAATGTACCACAATGTCTCTGTCCATTCGCCTCTTGATGGGCATCTAGGGTGATTCTATATTAGCTGTGTTAAATATTACATTTAATACTATGTAGTATTGTGCTTTAGTGAAATACTTTACGCTACATCATATTTGCTAATGCAAAAGTCCACGATAACAAAACTTCAACTCCATTACCAAAGCTCATGAGAGTCAGAAACACAACGGTACAGCTCCACTCACAAAGAAGACAAGTGATTTAATCCAGTTGACTCGTTTTTCATTTGCTTGTTTGAGGTTTTGTTTTCATTTGTTTTAGTTTGGTTTTTTTTTTGTTGTTTATTGTTGTTTGTTTTTGTTGTTGTTTTTGAGACAAGGCCTTACTCTGTTGCCCTGGCTGGCCTGGAACTCACTATGTATACCAGGCTGGCTTCAAACTCATAGAAATCCACCTCTGTTTCTGTGCACGCTCCCAAAATTGACAAATTTCAAAGTCAGCTTGTAGACTACTAAGATAGTGTCAATGCCATGTGCTGTGTTTGCAAAGGCTTAATTATGAACTATTTAGAAGAGTACAAGACAAAAACAAAACCTTTGGATAAAAAAATCTACACACACGCAAAAGAGAGGAAGGAAGGAAGGAAGGAAGGAAGAAGAAAGAAGAAAGAAAGAAAGAAAGAAAGAAAGAAAGAAAGAAAGAAAGAAAGAAAGAAAGAAAGAAAGAAAGAAAGAAAGAAAGAGAAAAAGAAAAAGAAAGAAAGAAAAAGAAAAAGAAAGACAGAAATATGATGGGGCATTCCTTTAATTTCAGCTCTTAGAAGGCAGAGGAAAGCAGTTCTCTGTGAGTTCATGACCAACCTACATAGTAAGCTCCAGCCCAGTCAGTACTATATAGTGAGACCTTATCTGAAAATGGAAGAAAAAAATGCTTCTGCATCTTCCCATGCTTTGGAAGCTAGCCTGCATGGAAGAAGCTCTCCAGTCATAACAGCCTGATTTCTCCATATCTTATGATCAAATGGTGTGGTATCTGGAGGGTAACCAAGAGAAATAGTGTGATGGCTATTCTTGGTTGTCAACTTGACTGTATCTGGAATGAACTCTAATCCAGAAATGGAGGGCCACTTGTGATCCGGATCTTGAGGCTGGAAGACACACCTTTCATCTGGGTCACGCCTTCTGCTGGAAGCCTGTATAAGGACAATGGAAGGAGAAAGGGTTGGTTCTTCTTCGGCTGCTTGCCCTTGACTGGCCAGCACATCCATTCCTTCACCGGCATTGGAGTCTACGTCTTCAGGATTCCAGCACACACAGAAGATCAACTGGGACACCCAGCCTCATCTCATGGGACTGAGCAGCTACTAGATTCTTGGACTTTCCATTCACAACTAGCCATTGTGGGACTGCAACCTGTAATTCATTCCAATAAATTCCCATACATACATACATACATATACAGACACACACAGAGAGAGAACTCTAATACATTTGGCAAAGTTGAATAAAAGAAAGTAAAAGGAGGGGACTGGAGAGATGGCTCAGTGGTTAAGAGCACTAGCTGCTCTTACAGAAGTCCTGAGTTCAAGTCCCAGCATCCACATCATGGCTCTCACAACTATCTATAAGTGTAGTCCCATGGGATCTGCTGCCCTCTTCTGATGTGCAAATGTACATACAGACAAAATACCCATTTACATAAAGTTCATAAATAAATAAGTCTTTGGGGCTGAAGAGATGGCTCAGAGGTTAAGAGCACTGACTACTACTCTTCCAGAAGGACCCAGGTTCAATTTCCAGCACCCACATAGCAGCTAAAAATTGTTTGTAACTTCAGTTCCAGGGAATCTAATGCTTCTTCTGACCTCCATGAGCTTCTGCAGGCACATGGTATAGGTGTACACACATACACTCAGAAACACACACATACACATAAAATTAAATATTTTTTTTTAAAAAGAAGAATGTTATAAAGGAGAAGAGGAGAAGAATAAGAGATTTAAGAAAAGAAAGATTGCTCATTAGATAAATGTAAATGTGATGCTCACATCATGAGCCCCCCAGGTATCACCAGGAGTCTAAGTTCATATGCAAAAGCAAAGAGCCTTTATTGCAAGCTCAAGCTTGGGTTCTCTGTCTATTCCAACACAGCGGTTGGGACAGGGAGAGCCCTGAGCTCAGTTATGGTGAGGTTTTTAAGGAGTGAAGAGGGGGAGGGGAGGGGAATTCTGGATTTAGATGGGACTGAACTCCTGACTGGGCAGGAGTGGGGCACAGATGTCTTGTCAAACAGGGGTTGGGGCTGGCGTTGCTGCCAGGAAATTGGCAACTTACATACAAGTGATGTAAGCGATCCTTAATGTTCTGGAGCATCTAGTACTTGTTTGTCTCAGTTCTGATTGGTCTCCCACTGGGTACAGTTTGTGGCTTTTCCTGGTTATTGTAAGGGTTGAGGCCTAGTCCGGGTACTGTTAGTCTGCAGCCTGTCATGGCTGCACTAATGGCTCACAAGTTAGGCCTCTTCAGTAAAAGAGAATAGAGCCAGGCAGTGGCGGCGCACACCTTTAATCCCAGCACTCAAGAGGCAGAGGCAGGCGGATCTCTGAGTTTGAGGCCAGCCTGGTTTACAGAGTGAGTTCCAGGACAGCCAAGGCTACACGGAGAAACCCTGTCTTGAAAAAACAAAAAATAAAATAAAATAAAGGGGGGATGGAATATGTAAGAATATACTACTGAAAGTAAAGTGAAAAATTGAAGGGAAAAACCACAGTATTGAAGTGGCTTCTTTCTGGTCCTCTGAATCCAGAGTCTTTTGTACGAAGCATCTGGTTCTTCTTGCCCCCAGGTGGGTCCTGCACTGGGTTATCATCCTGTTTCTCTGTGCTTTTCAACCGTCCCGTCATTCTCTGACTTTCTGATATTCTGCCACTTTCTCTTTCTGGGATAGTCTGTTCTATCTTCCTGACTCTTCAAATTCACCACAACACACAGCAGTGGCTTCTCATCCTCCATCTTTCCCAAAAGAACTAAAGCAGTTCCTTAATGTCATTTTCTCCAACCCTGTATTCTCAGATAAAACCCAAACTCAACTGCTCCCTCCCACCCTCTATCTCCACCCTCTCCCCACCCCACCCCCTCTCTCTCACCCTCTCCTTCTTTTTTTTTTTTTTTTTTTTTTTTTTGATTTTTCGAGACAGGGTTTCTCTGTGTAGCTTTGCGCCTTTCCTGGGACTCACTTGGTAGCCCAGGCTGGCCTCGAACTCACAGAGATCCGCCTGGCTCTGCCTCCCGAGTGCTGGGATTAAAGGCGTGCGCCACCACCGCCCGGCACACCCTCTCCTTCTTCTTGCCCTCCTTTCCTCTACATCTGGAGGGTAGAGCAAGTCAGTCCTTTTAGCCACTAGTTGCTAACTTCATATGAATGTTCTAAATTATCCATGACATCCTCCCTTCCAAAATCCAAGCTGCCTTGGAAGGCCAGCCTCTCCTTTTCCATCACTTCTGAGTACCTGTTGATACTGGCGTCTAGTTCACATGTTCTTATGTCTCACATCATTACAGACAACTCTCACAGTTCTATGGGAGCAGTTTAAAATAGTTAATACTAGTTGGAGTTTGGACCCCTTCTGTGTGCCAAGGACCATGATGATGCGTCTACCCATGAACTTCTCTGCTCCTCCCACCAAGCCCATAAGACATGTGCCACCTTCAATCCTGAGTTACAGGTGAGAAAGTGGACGTTTGGAAACTCAGATTGGCAGATGACAGGGCAATCCAGGCTACCCGACCACGGAGCCACACTTTACACCATCCCTTACGCTGTCTCTACATCAACCTCCCAGAATGAGCCTTCCTGCCATAACAGCTTCTTCAGCCACATCCAACAGCCTGGGACACTGAGAGCTGCTCACATTTGAAATCCTGATCTTCAACCCCCCCCCACACACACCCCCAACTTTCACCTGGTCCTGTTCTGAGCTCTCCTTCATGACCTCCACTCTAGAGCGTCCTCTGGTCCTTCTGTCTGTTATACTGAGATGCCCTTAACTTCTCTTTCCAGACCACTTAGCAGCCTACTAACCAGGATTTGAAACAAGGCACCCAGCCACATACATCCTCCATCATCCCATGCTCCCTGGGAGTCCCACTGGTTATCCATTGTAACCCTTTGCCCTTCCCTTCCTGTCCTGCCCAGACCTCAGAGCACCTTGCCCTCAGTATGGTCCCTTCGGGATGCTGTCCCAGCTGTCAGTGCTTCAGGCTGGGATCTCTGTCCCCATTTCTGTCCCTTGTTTTCCTCTCTCTTTCTAAAATCCTTATTTGACTCTTCCACCAACCCTTCAAGGCTATGTTCTTTCACTAGCTTCTCAGAATCTTAAATTGATTCTGCTATGAGCTATTTTAAGAGCATAAAAATGTTCAAAGTAAAATATGAAAACAAAATGAAAATGAGAACAAATTGTGAATCACATGCTTTGTCAGATCCTCTTTTTAAAAATGAATGATAAACACAGAATCCCCTTGGGTGAAATTCAGAAATCCCATTCTCAAGTCTCTTCCCAGGGATAAGTATGGTCTTGATTCTAGTGTTCATAATGCTAGTGCATATTTTCATAATGCATATGCAATTTTCATGCATGCTACATGTAATATAAAACTATATACTCATACAATGATTTTTCAGGGTTAAAAACTTCATGTTATAAGTTGTATGTATCATTCAATAACATTCTTTTTGGTCAAATTTCCAGCATTGTTCTAAGATTTATTTTTTCCTTACGTTTGAGTCTTTTGCCGGCATGTACACATGTGCATGTATACATGTGTACCACAAGGGTGCCTTGTGTCCATGGAGGCCAGAAGAGGCCACAAGATTTCCCGGAAATGGAGTTACAGGTGATTCTGAGAGCCACCTGGTTGCTGGGAACTGAAGCTGGGTCCTCTCTGTGAGAGCAGTAAGTGCTCTTAACCACCGGACTGTCTCTCCAGCCACTTCCGGCTTTATTCTTGAGAGATCTAAAACAATTGCTTCATTTCTCTTTCTGACAGACTTTTAAGCTATCCCAGGTATTTTGTAGCCACAGAGATGCTGCGGTGGGCATTCTGCTTCCTCTGTGTGTGTGCGCGCGCGCAGAGGAGAGTTTCTCTTCAAACTGCTTGAGCTCAGGACAGCTTTACACTCTAGGTTTTTGGTTTTGTTTTTTGCTTTTTTGTTTTGTTTTGGGCAGGAGTGTTGTTTGTTTGCTTGCTTGCTTGCTTGTTTTAGGAGACAAGGTTTCTCTGTGTAGCCCTGGCCATCCTGGAACTTGCTCTACAGACAAGGCTGACCTTGAACTCAGAGATTGCCTGCCTCTCTGCCTCCCGAATGCTGAGATTAAAGGTGTGCGCCAACACCCCCACCCACCCACCCACCCCCCACCACCACCCCCCCACCCCGCTACACTCTGGGGTTTTTTTTGTTTTTGGTTTTTTTTTGGGGGGGGGGGTTCGAGACAGGGTTTCTCTGTGTAGCTTTGCTCCTTTCCTGGAACTCACTTGGTAGTCCAGGCTGACCTGGAACTCATAGAGATCCGCCTGGCTCTGCCTCCCGAGTGCTGGGATTAAAGGCGTGCGCCAACACCTCCCGGCATTACACTCTGGTTTTTAAATGAGCATGCTGAACAATGTTTCCTTATGACATTTTTGTACAGGTATGTCACCTACTCCCCATCACCCTCTCTCGTTCCCCCTCCCCATGCCCGCTGGTCCCTTCCTTTTCCAAATAGTGTCCCTTCAATTTTCATATCATATTACATATTTTTTTCAAATCTGCATTCTGCATACGAGAGGAAACATTTGAGATTCGTCTTTCTGAGTCTAACCCATTTCTCTTAAGACGATAATCTTCATTTCTACCCATTTTCCTGCAAATAACATAATTTTGCTCTTTTTATGGAAGACCAAAACTCTGTTGTGTGTCTATTCCAAGTTTTCTTTATGCATTCCTCTGCTGATAGACATATAAGCTGATTCCATAACTTAGCTATTTTAGCTATTTTTGTTTGTTTGGTTGGTTTGGTTTTTTTTTTTTTTTTTTTGAGACAGGGTTTCTCTGTGTAGTTTTGGTGCCTGTCCTGGATCTCACTCTGTAGACCAGGCTGGCCTCAAACTCACAGAGATCCTCCTGGCTCTGCCCCCAAGTGCTGGGATTAAAGGCATGCGCCACTGCCGGCCCGGCTAACTTAGCTGTTTTGAATAGTGCCACAGTACACATTTATGTATAATTTCTCTGTGATGTGCAGACTCAGATTCCTTCAAGTATCCCCCGAAGGGTGGTATAGCTAGCTCACATGATGATGATTTTTTTAAGGAACCTTCAAACAGGTTTCCACAGCAGCTGTGCTGATTTACCTTCCCATCAGAAAGTGGGAGTATCTCCATCCACCCATCCATCCCCATCAGCTTGGTTGTTTCCTTGATTTCCATCTGACTAGAAGGAATGGAACCTGTCTGTACATCTATTTGCATTTCCCCAAAGAATGCTGAACATTTTTTTGTGTATTTATTGGCCATTTATGTGTCTTTCAAGAACTGTTAATTCAATTCATTGTCCCATTTGCTGATCAGATGTTTGTGTTTGTTTTTGTATTTGGGGTTTGGGTTCTGGAGTTCTTTATATATTGCACATATTAGTTTCCTGTCAGGTGTAGAGATGGGAAGGATTTTTTTTTTCCCAATCGGAATGCCATCTCTTCACTCTTTTGTCTCCTTTGCTGTGCAGAATCTTTTCAATTTATTCAATATCATTTGCCAATTCTTGCTACTATTTCCTAGGTTATTGGTGTTTTCAGAAAGTCCTGGTCTATGCATATATATTATATATATTTGGGTTTTTCCAGACAGGGTTTCTCCATGTAGTTTTGGAGCCTGTCCTGGATCTCGCTCTATAGACCAGGCTGGCCTCGAACTCACAGAGATCTGCCTGGCTCTGCCTCCCAAGTGCTGGGATTAAAGGTATGTGCCACTGCTGCCCGGCACATATACCTTTTCTTCAATGTAATGTGTGTGCACACATGCCATGGCGTGCATGCGGAGGTCAGGGGACAGCATGTGGGAGTTAGCTCTCTTCTTCCACTACGTGGGTCCTGGGAGAGAGGGAGAACTCAGGTCATAAGACACAGTGACAAACACATCTACCCACTGAGCCATCGTATCAGCCCCGAGCCTGTGGCTTGCAGTGTTTTGCCTTCAGAGTCTTCTGTTTCAGGGTTTTAGGTGTTATTTCAAGATCTTTGATCCGTGTTCAGTTCATTCTTATACAGAGTGTGAGAAAGGGACTCTAGTTTCACTCCTCTAAGCAAATACATGTAGGTTTTCCACCACCGTTTGTGCACCATTGAAGGGGATGTCTTTCACCAGTGTGTATTTTTGACAGTTTTATACTTTTTAAAAACACTAAGGACCACCAGGCAGTGGTTGCATACACCTTTAATTCCAGCACTTGGGAGGCAAAGGTGAGTGGATCTCTGTGAGTCCGAGGCTAGCCTGGTCTACAGACTGAGTTCCAGGACAGCCAGGACTACACAGAGAAAACCTGTCTCGGGGGGGAAAAAACATCACTAAGGCCGAGGCTGGGGGTGCAGGTCAGTGGTGGAGCACACCCCTCATCTTCAAGGCCCTAGGTGGTATGCCCAGCACTGTAAACAAGCCAACAACACCAAAATTACCTCGGGACAGCAAAGAACACGCACTCGATAATAAACAGAAATATTTACAAATAAAAATCTCCAGAATGCAACGCATTGACCATCACAGCCTTGAGTCACATTCCACACTGAAATCTCTGGAAAACCCACTGTACCTGGGAGAAAAAGAGGATGGACGTCAGCTGCATTCCCAGTGCTGCTGTGGAGAGTTGTGACCTCACAAACCAGTCCTCCTGGGCCCCTGGAAGTCTGGATGACATTCTAAGAGCAGGTATTCAAGGAATTGGAAAGCTCTCGGATCCCTGAGTTAATGTGTAAAAGTGTTTCTGCCAAACTTGTAGGAATTAATGACACCTTATTCGAATGTCCGTTTTCCTGTTTCTAAGGTGTGTGTGTGTGTGTGTGTGTGTGTGTGTGTGTGTGTGTGTGTGTGTGTGTGTGTTGCTGGGCATTGAACCCAGAGCCTTTCCCACATATTGGGCATATACACTTACTCAGGTACACTCACATACACATGAAGTTAATCAAAGAAGTAAGTAAGTAAATGCATTTAAAGAGAAATTCTGAGAAAAAAACAGATAGATTAAAAGAAAGTCATTTTCAGGAAAGAAAAATATAGTCAGTGGAATAAAAAATTTGGTGGTCAGTTTAAAGGACAGATCAGCCATGGAGAAGAAAAAGGTGTGGATAGGACAATACTTAAAAAAAACAATGCAGGGGTTGGCGGCGGCGGCGGCAGCAGCGGCGGCGGCGGCACACGCCTTTAATCCCAGCACTCGGAAGGCAGAGCCAGGCGAATCTCTGTGAGTTCGAGGCCAGCCTGGGCTACCAAGTGAGTTCCATCCAGGAAAGGCGCAAAGCTACACAGAGAAACCCTGTCTCGAAAAAACAAAAAACAAACAAACAAAAAAAAAAAGATTGTAAGGGGCCAGGCATGGTGGTGCACACCATCAATCAGTCCTAGCACTTGGGAGGCAGAGACAGGCAGATCTCTGAGTTCAAGGCCAGCCTGATCTACAAAGTGAGTTTTATGACAGCCAGAGCTACACAGAGAAACCCTGTCTCGAAAAATTAAAAAAAAAAAAAAAAAGATTTTAAGGGTTGGACTTACTGGCACACGTTTTTAATGCCAGCACTTAGGAAGCAGAGGTACAAAGTCTTGTGAATTCAGGGCCAACCTAGTCTACATAGTGAGTTCCAGCTAGTCAGGGGTATACAGTGATATATAATCTATTAGTCTAAAAATAAGTAAATAAATAAAACTGAGAAAGCCAGGAATTCATACCTATAAACTTAGTACTCAGGAAGCTGAGGCAGGGGGATTGCCATAGGTTCAAGGCCAGCCTGGCTATACAGCAAGACTCCATCTCAAAAGAGCAAACCAGGGATCTGAAGAGATGGCTCATCAGTTAAGAGCATTCACTGCTCTCTTTCAGAGGTTTTAAGTTTGCTTCCCAACATCGTATTGGGCAGTTCACAACTGCCTCTAACTCCAGCTCCAGGGGATCCAGTGCCCTCTTCCAGCCTCCGTGGGCGCCAGGAACATATGCCCACATATCCAGACATACACACTGTACTGGCTAGTTTTATGTCAACTTGACACAGGCTAGAGTCATCAGCAAGCAGGGAGCCTCAATTGAGAAAATGTCTCCATAAGATCAGGCCATAGCCGGATGCGGTGGTGCTCACCTATAGTCCCAGCACTCGGGAGGCAGTGGCAGGCAGATCTCCGAGTTTGAGGCCAGCCTGGTCTACAGAATGAGTTCTAGAACAGGCAGGGCTACACAGAGAAACCCTGTTATGGTGATATTTTATTTGTACTGAAATGTTATTTTAATTTTATGTTAATAAATAAAGTTGCCCTGGGGTCAGAGCTATTAGAGCCATAGCAAGAGCGTGGTGGTTAGAAGAGCTAGGTAGATTTCTGTGTGTTCAGGGATACAGCCAGTATTGGAGACATACGCCTTTAAGACCTGGAGGGCGGTACTTACAGGCAGTGATGAGGCAGTCATGTGGTTGGGTTTACAACCAATGAGAAGGCAGAACAGAAAGACTATTTAAACACAGACAAACAGGAAGTAGCTCTCTCTCTCGGGGAAGCTAGGAGCACTGCAGGAGGTAAGATTTTATCTCTGAGCTCTGACCTCTCGGCTTTCTCTTTTACATTGGCTCTGTGTTTCTTATTTTAATAAGACGATTGGTTACATCTACACCCTGTCTCAAAAGAAAGAAAAAAAAATTATCTGGCTGTAGGGCATTTTCTTAATTAGTTATTGATGTGATAGGGAACAGCCCATTGTGGGTGGCACCATCCTTGGGCTGGTGGTCCTGGGTTCTACAAGAAAGCAAGATGAGCAATCAGTGAGGAGCAAACCAGTAAGCAGCACCTCTGTATGGCCTCTGCATCAGCTCCTGCCTCCAGGTTCCTACCCTGCTTGAGTTCCTGACTTCCTTTGATGATGAACTATGACGTGGAAGTGTAATCTGAATAAACCTTTCCTCCCCAGCTTGCTTGGGTCATGGTGTTTCATCGAAGCAATAGAACCCCTAACCAAGACAACACACATACATAAATAAAAATAAGTCTTAAAAAAGGGGAGTGGAAACAATAAACAACAACAAAAACAGATTTTTTTAGAAGCTGGAGATACGGCTCAAAGGTATATAATTACCTAACATGCATGAGGTCCTGGGTTTGATCTCCACTGCAACAATAATAATAATAAATTTTGAACCCCAAACCCATATTGATACAAAGTTTTATTTAAAACACTGAGAGACCTGTAGATGTAACCAATCGTCTTTTTAAAATAAGAAACACAGAGCCAATGTAAAAGAGAAAGCCGAGAGGTCAGAGCTCAGAGATAAAATCTTACCTCCTGCAGTGCTCCTAGCTTCCCCGAGAGAGGGAGCTACTTCCTGTGTCTCTGTTTAAATAATCTTTCTGTTCTGCCTTCTCATTGGTTGTAAACCCAACCACATGACTGCCTCATCACTGCCTGTAAGTACCGCCCTCCAGGTCTTAAAGGCGTATGTCTCCAATACTGGCTGTATCCCTGAACACACAGAAATCTACCTAGCTCTTCTAACCACCACGCTCTTACTATGGCTCTAATAGCTCTGACCCCAGGGCAACTTTATTTATTAACATAAAATTAAAATCGCATTTCAGTACAAATAAAATATCACCATAGAGACCCTGTCCGGGGGAAAAAATAAAAATAAAAAAATCCCATGTTGGTATAAACAAAAATGAGTGCTGAGCCCTAAAGAAGACATTTACCCTAGCCCTCTAAGGCTTGAGAAACATCGTGGA
This sequence comes from Peromyscus maniculatus bairdii, assembly GCF_049852395.1. Taxonomy (NCBI): domain Eukaryota; kingdom Metazoa; phylum Chordata; class Mammalia; order Rodentia; family Cricetidae; genus Peromyscus; species Peromyscus maniculatus. The sequence goes on along the minus strand of NC_134862.1, from coordinate 46,737,820 downwards.
AAAAAGGACAGAAAGTATCTAAGAGCTGGACAGTAGGAGAGGGTGGCACAAGGTTCTCCTAGACATCACACAGCCCTAATCGTCATGACCTCACAGAAGCTACAGCTGCCTGCACTGAGCCTACCCTGGGTCTGTCAGCAGTCAACCATGGACTGGGGAGGACTCCGTGGGGTCCTACCTCACCTCCTACCCAATAATTGGCTACCTATGGATTCTGGGGAAAGGGAGTCGTTATTTTCCATTGTATCCCCTTGAGGGACTGAGGTCCAATGGCAGTTCCAAACCTATGGTCCCACAGGCGGGTGATAAAACAAAACAGAAGGACATGAATGTGGGAAAGGGAGTAGTAGGGGCTTGACATGGGTGTGAGAGGAATAAGAGAGGGTTCGGGGACGGGGGTAACCACAATCCTAAAAAACAGTATGAACGCAGGAGTGGAGGGGAATGTTGGATTCCCTGAGAAGAAGATATGAAAGAAGAAAGAAAGAAAGAAAGGAAGGAAGGAAGGAAGGAAGGAAGGAAGGAAGGAAGGAAGGAAGGAAGGAAGGAAGGAAGAAGGGAGGGAGGGAGGGAGGGAGGGAGGGAGGGAGGGAGGAAGGAAGGAAGGAAGGAAGGAAGGAAGGAAGGAAGGAAGGAAGGAAGGAAGGAAGGAAGGAAGGAAGGAAGGAAAGAAAGAGGGGGCATACCTCCAGTATCTGTGATGGATTTCCAGAGAGGACTGACTAAAAGGGGTGAAGACCACCCCACAGACTGGGAGCCCAGATGGAATTTAGGAGCAGAAGGGAGGGAGCCCATACAGGACAAGATTTCCACTTCCTCTGCACCCAGGCCTAAGTTGATCTGCTCTATGCTGCCATACTTCGCCTACCCTGATAGACTGAGCCCTTCCCAGGAACCAAAATCAATCCTTCCTTCTTTTAAGTTGTCTTGTTGGGTATTTCATCATCGAATGTGAACAGTAGCCTATACAACACTCTTAAAGCCTTGCAAAGGCCCTGGCCCCATAGTAAATAATTCTGCTGACTCACTGACAAAAACTGTTATTTTTGCAACTTAAGAAAATATGATCTCTTGTGCATCTTCTAGAACTAACATCTACGATCATGCATCTTCCATCGAGGGTCAACATCATTTCACCTAGAACTATCAGGCAAAGTGCGTTTATTCCTTCCCTGTCCGCAAGCTCACATAACAGGCACTCAGTAATGTGGACATCACTCCACACAGCCCCACGCCAATGCCACCTCCAGTCTTAGTCTTTTTTTTTTTTAGAAAGCACAGGGATGAGTGTACATTATCATCTCTTAGAGCAAATGGCACTCAGCTTGACCAAGTTTAATGTCCATATAAACATCAGAAATGCTACAAATTGAGGCATATAGGAGGAAGCCGCTCTTGTCTCTCCTTCAGGCTCTGTCTGCCATCTGAATCCTCCAGCCCCACTGCCAAGCTCCGTCAGACCACTTTCTTTCTAGAAAGCTCATTCCCGGCGAAATACTTGAATCAGAACTAATTACAGCAGTAACTGAAATGGTCCCGGGGATGCGCGCACTGCACAACAAGGGTACTTTTCCCGGATCACTTAGCCGTGCTGTGCCGGGTCTGTTAATGTGCTCTGCCCGGCTTCACTGCAGACATGCTTCAGCAAATGTAAGTCTGCAGTTAAAGTAATAGAGGGCCAAAGGAGCCCGGAGAAATGAAGAGTCAAATTCATCTCCTTGGAAATATGTTTGAAAACAATCCCACTAATGGGAATAAGGGATCGAAGAGGTTCATTTCGGGGAGGATGGCAAAGCTCAAGCCGGGTCAGTTTTGCGGTTTGTCCTCACTCACTCATTGGCTTTCTGCTGCCTCCATCTTACCTCAGTATTCCCAGGGAACCAGAAGCAGCTCAGAGCAAAATGGTGTGCTGGGGGCTGTGACATGCAAGCTCCCTTGGCACACAGCACCCAATGGAGCGGGATGACGGACAAGGCTTGACTTCTTTTTAACCCCATGGTAAACACAGGGCTCTTACTCTCCGGGGAGAAAATGAAATGGAAAAAAAAAAAAAAAAAAAAAGGAGAAGAGGGAGGAGGAGGAGCAGAAGCAGAAGAAGGAGAAAAATTCGCCCAGTAAGGTACTGTCAAAGTCTAAAAGTCATCAGCTTCCAGCTAATTGCAATATATAATATATATCATTAAAGAAGAAAACAAAAGGCTAAGCACAGCGTCTGAAGACAGGTGTGCAGCATGGCAGTCAATACTACTTTGGACCACAAATCAGAACAGCGCTGCATGTATATAGTGGTGGTGGGCGGCGGCGGCGGCGGCGGCGGCGGCGGCGGCGGCGGCGGCGGCGGCGGCGGCGGCGGCGGCGGCGGCGGCGGCGGCGGCGCACGCCTTTAATCCCAGCAACTGGGAGGCAGAGAAAGGAGGACCTCTGAGTTCGAGGCCAGCCTGGTCTACAGAGCAAGTTCCAGGACAGCCTGGGCTACACAGAGAAACCCTGTGGGGGGGGTGGGGGGAAGAACTCCAAATTCAGGATAAGATTTACCACTGAAAGGGAATTTAGAAATGTAGTAGTTTTAAACCCATCTTGCTGTCAGATGCAGGTGGAAAACTTTTAGGGGATGGGGTAAACGCAGGTAGAACTAAAAACCCCCAGTGCTGGAACCTGGAAATTCAAATTTCAAAATACTCAAGACCTTATGAGGATCAGTTAGGCTTAGGAACCACCATTCTGTTTACCCTCTGTTACAGTAACCATAGATCATGCATAAATTCCTACTGTGGGGCTGGAGAGCTGGCTCAGCAGTTAAGAGCAATTATTGCTCTTGCAGAGGACCTGCATTCAGTCCCCAGTAACTGCATGGCAGCCCACATCTGTAGACAGCAGGCATGCACACAGTACATGCAGGCAAAACCCCCATACACACAACATAAAATAACTCCAAAAAAAATGTTCTACTGTGGACAGACACAACGTATACAGTCCCTGTCCCATAGAGCTACCCTTAAACTATCGCTGGAGGTAGGTGTCTTAGTTACTTTTTCATTGCTGTGACGAAAGACTACGACCAAGGCAACTTATTAAAGAAAATGTTTTATTTGGGGCTCACAGTTCCAGAGGGTCAGGGTCCAAGACCATGGTGGGGGGGCACAGCAGCAGCCAGGCAAGCATGACTCTGGAGTAGAAGCTGAGAGCTTACATCCTGATCCACAAAACAGGAAGCAAAAAGAGAACACTAAGAAAGGCCTGGGTCCTTTAAAACCTCAGTGGTACATTTCTCCAACAAGGCCATACTTCCTAATCCTTCCCAGACAGTTACACCAGTTGGGGGCCAAGTATTCAAATAGATGAGACTACTGAAGCCACTCACATTCAAACCATCATAGTAGAGAACTTATGACAAGCTCCTGTCTCTAGATGCTTAGTATATTATATTATATTATATTATATTATATTATATTATATTATATTATATTATATTATATTATATACTATATTATACTATACTATATATATTATATATTATATATTATATTATATATATTATATATATTATATATATTATATTATATTATATTAGTATACTTGTATATTTTATATATTATTTTATATTATCATCCAGTACAGCCTTGGTGGACATCATTAAGAGCCCAAGTATTGCTGCAGAAAATCCTTCCTACTGTTCGCAGGATGTCCCTTGGGATCTTTGCAGCTTGAACCACACCCTCCTCAGGCCGGCAACACAGCAAAGCAACATGGCAAACTCCATGCTGAGCAAGGAGAACCTCAGTCTGTCAGATGATACATGCACGAATGTCTACACACATATGCACGCCTGGCACCCACAAAGGCCAGAAGAGGGCATCAGGTCCCCTGGGACTCTAGTTACAGATGGTTATGAACAACTATGTGGGTGCTGGGAACTGAACCCGGGTCCTCTGGGAGAGCAGCCAGTGCTCTCAACCTCTGAGCCATCTCTCCAGCCCCGACAATTTAGATCTTAGTTAGCTTTGGTTTTCACTATAGGAAATGGATGGTTATAATGAACCTTGTTGCATGAATCTTAAAAGTTCTTATTAATAAAATCAAACCCGAGGCGAGTTATTGGGGTCCATGCTGGTAGATCAGAGAGACAGAACAAGCCACAGCTATCTCACCTCGCCGGATCCTCAGCTGGTCTTGTCTCCTCAGACTGGAGGCCTCTGAGTCCTCATCCGGAATGGGTCTCAGCTGAACTGCTGCTCGAAAGCCTGAAGCTTAACCAGCCACATGCTTAACCAGCCACATGCTGAACCAGCCAAACGCTTCTAGTTTCTGGTCCTCACGCCTTATATATCTTTCTGCTTTCTACCACCACTCCCTGGGATTAAAGGCTGGCTTTCTAGGATTAAAGGAGTGTGTCACCATGCTTGGCTTTTTCCAATGTGGCCTTGAACTCACAGAGATCCAGAGGGATTTCTACCTCTGGAATGCTAGGATTAAAGGTGTGAGTGCCACCATTTTCTAGCCTTTGTATCTAGTGGCTGTCTGTTCTCTGACCCCAGATAAGTTTATTAGAGTACACAATATTTTGGGGAACACAATACCACCACAGAACCTAGCAGAAGAAACTGTTTCTCATAGACAGAAAATGGGTTTGATTGCTCTTGGAAACCTTTTCCTCCAGCTGGGTTGCCTCGTCCAGCCTTGATGTGAGGGTCTGTGCCTGGTCTTATTGTAACTTGTTATGCCATATTTGGTTGATATCCCTGGGGAGGCCTGCTCTTTTCTGATGGGAAATGGAGGCTCAGTGGATCTCGGGGAGAGGGGAGGTGTAGGGAGAGTGGGAGGAAAGAAGGGAGGGTGGGAGGAAAGAAGGGAGGGGAAACTGCAGTCGGGATGTATTGTATGAAAGAAGAATAAATAAAAAGAAAAGAAAAAAGTGGGCTTGAGTGGATGGGTTCAAAGTGACTTTGTAAGGCAGGACCTAGGACATGGAAGAACATATAAGGGATTAGTTAATATTGGGACTTCTCAGGCTAGTTTGTGTAAGGATGGGGGGGTCTTTATTATCTTGCCAGTGATGTTGGTCTGCCTAAAAAACTTGGCTGTTCTCTCGAACCCTGATTTCTCAGAAAGTCAGATTAACCATATTGCATGATAAAAGGGAGCGTGAGCAGGATTGGCTCCATTTTGATTTTGAGTCTTGTCTTTTGGGGGACGTTATAGAGCAGTTACAATAAGACCAGGCACAGACGCTCACATCAAGGCTGGACGAGCGACTCAGCTGGAGGAAAAGGTTCCCAAGAGCAGTCAAGCCCATTTTCTGTCTATGAGAATCTATTTTTTCGGCTAGGTTCATTACAACCATCCATTTTTATATGGCCTGGGTTTGTGCGTGGTGGCAAATGCCTGCAGTCTCAGCCCTTGGGAGACAAGGGCAAAAGGACTCCAAGTTCAAGACTGTGTCAAACAAATAAAGGTCTCCTTAATGACTTGACAATTCTTGTGAAATTACTATGATCAAGTTTCACCAGCTGCTGTTAATTACCTTGAAATCCTTTTCTTTCTCTTCCTTCCTTCCTTCCTTCCTTTCTTTCTTTCATGTTTTTTGAGACTAGGTTTCTCTGTGTAGCCTTGACTGTCCTGGAACTCACTCTGTAGACCAGGCTGGCATCGAAGTCACAGAGATCCACCTGCCTCTGCCTCCCCAGTACTGGGATTAAAGACATGCGTCACCACTGCCCGGTTTGAAATCCTTTTCTAAGGCCAGGCCTCCAGACAGATACACACACACACACACACACACACACACACACACACACACACGGCTCTTCCTACCTCCAACCATTCCATGGGGGTTGCAAGTTGTGGTTTACGCTAATGGGCCCTGCTAAAGGGTTAAGAGACCTAACGTACTGTGCGCCTACGTTTTCACAAGCAGCAAGGTTCAGCTGTTTCGAATCCACAAACCAGGCACAGTGTTGCAGGTCTAGAATCACAGCCCTTGGGAAGCTGAAGTCAGGGAAGAGTTACAAGATGAGACTGTCTCAAAAATAAATAAATTTTAAAAAATAAGTAAATATAGCTTCAAGTAATTCCATTACTACTGCTTGCTTCCAGAGTTTCTAGCAACCACCACTTGGACTTTAATCAAAATGTTTCACTTTCTAACTGATTGTCCCTCGGAGAAAATTTACCGATTGGGCAGTTTGTCAGAGAATGAAGGGAAATAAGACAGCCCCTGACCCTATCACAGTATCGCTCCAGGAAACATTGGCAGCCTGAAGACATAGCTAATCCCCTTATAAATAGTTGTTCTTCTAAATTGCCAGAAAATTGAGAGGATTAAAACACAATAGAGCTATAAAAGTTAGTGCCTCCACAATAAATGTCAGCTACAGTTCGCTCATGATTAACTTCTTCTCAGTCACGTACATTACATTATGTCATCGGATCTAAGCCACAGAAGACATGAGAGAGAAGGGGACAGAAGAGTCGCCACAGATCAAAAACTGAACTTCACGTACAGAAACACGGATATTTAAGGGACTTCAAAATCATTTGGTCATTTCTCAGCCTAGACAACATCTTAGAAAGCTCTGGGCTGGGACAGGAAGAAGTAACTGCAGCCTGAAAATCGAAAGGAGACAGACAGGTGAAACGCAAGTCAGCTGGTTGTGACAAGGAGACCAAAGAGCAGAACTAAGCAGACACAGTCAGGGGCTCAGGAACAGGATGCTGCTGACGAGAATCTGACTTCTGATGGAGTTGAAAGTCTCATCATCCCTGGATCACCAAGCCCACCCATCATCCCTGGACCACCAAGCCCATTCATCATCACTGGATTACCAAGCCCACCCATCATCACTGGATCACCAAGCCCACCCATCATCACTGGATCACCAAGCCCACCCATCATCCCTGGATTGCCAAGCCCACACCCATCATCACTGGACCACCAAGTCCACCCACCATCACTGGACCACCAAGCCCACCTCTGAAGGACCCACTTTACCTGGACCCGCACTGCTCTCTGTTGTGGTTGACTGTGACTTGTGTGCAATAAATAAATCGCTGGGTCACATCTCACGTTGCAGTTTTCCAGGCCGCTTGGTGGATCCGCAGCATCATCAGAGGAAGCAGCTACCGAGAACATGTGAACCCTGAAGTGGAACTTGGAGTTTGAGGTGCAATCTCTAACTTACTTGCTGGCTGATAAAAGGTTGTTTAATCTCCTGAACCTTCATTTCCCTACCTGTGAAATATGGGTGGTGACAGCTCCTTCCATTAGCAGGGAGATTAATGAGAGCCAACATGGAGTGCGTCTGTCGCACAACAGTTCCGATTCTAGATTCCTCCTCACATCCACCCTTTTTCAATGTGAAAGAGCTCCATGAGGCGTAGGGGTGTTCCTGGCTCCTCTCACCCGGTTTCTGTAAACATTTTTGTCTGTGAGATGTTAGAGAAGCTCATTACAAAGTGCTTGCCTGAGTGTTCCTTCTCTTGTTCTCTGCGAACCACAGTAGCTGCAGCCTGGACTAGCCCACTGTAAGATAAAAGGAGCCAGGCAGGGAGGGGTACTCCCATGGGGGTGGGGCCTGGGGCATGGGAGTGGGGTGGGGGGTGGCAGATGGTTCCTCAGATAAAGTCACTCTCTGATTAGACTGATGCCCTGAGTTCCAGCCCCAGAACAATGGATTCCTGCAAGTTGTCCTCTGACCTGCACACACACACAAACACACACACACACACACACACACACACACACACACAAACCAAATATGTGGAATTTTTTTAAATTAAAATGAGTAGAATTATTAAAGTTGTGGTGCATTAGGGCACGCTTACATTTCTAACAGGTAGAGAGTATCCAGTCTCATCTCACCACGCGCCAGTGAGCATGCGGTAGAGAGAGATGGTAAAAGTAAGGTACGCAGCTTGTGGCTATTAAACCTCTTCTGAGAAATGGGGTGAGCTTGCCAAGTGTGTTGAGTGGACAACTAAATCTGCAGGCTGGTGGAGTGAGGGTAAGCACTGGCCATACGGCTGTGGTGATGGAGAGAGATAATGGGCGCTTTCTCTAGCCTTCAACTTTACTGGGACGCCAGGATGACATAAAGCGGCGTTCATCCTCTCAGAGCCGGTCAGCAAAATCCAAAGACAGAATCACTGTCCCATAACACCCACAGCCCGGATGGACCAAGGCATTCCCAATACAGAGGAACTCACAAACTCCACATTTCTTTATCTAGTGACGATTGTCAGGACCATTTCGGGAGATGGAAGTCCATCAAAGAGCCTTAGTTACCCAGATTTCCTGAATGTCCTGGTCACATCGAGGTCTACTCAAATTTCCTGCCGGATAAGGACCGAAAAGGAAAGTGCTCACCAGTACAGTACCTGACAGAGCATCAAGAAGACGGGCGTGTTTGTCCTCTGGGTCAAGGAAAAGGACGGAGCAGTGCAATGTAGAGACACCAAGTGCTGTGGAAAAAAGATCAGCCAACCTGAGCTACAACTTTGGGAGGTCAGGCCAGCCAGCCCGAGGCCACCCAACGTGGGGATCAACTCTCTCTTTCCTCCATTCTCCAGCAGGTGCCGCCCCCTGACCAAACCCAGCCATGAACCAGGTGGCAGAGAGTGCCTGGAAACAACATCCTGGGCCCTGGAGTGGGGTGGATGAGTAGCAGGATGAAGGGTGAATCTGCGGGGCAAATGGAAAGAATCCAAGAGTAGTGGAAGTCGGAACCCGGCTCACCTCTCAGCATTTCACCAATGATCCCCTAGATAAAGCCACACGCTTCAGTTCCCCATCCAGCGGTTCTGATGTAAAAATGGGGAAGTATGTTAATGCCAGCAGGAAGCATAAGCTCTTTGTTCCCCCAACACACAAGCACCCCAAATTGTTAATTGCACTTAAATGCCCCTGAGCTATTTATTTTCATCCTATAGAGAATGCTGCGGTTGAGTGGTGACATTTTTTTTTTTTAAAGAGGATAATTAAAGGGCTCAGTTTTTCCCCTTTTAAAAACCAGGTGAGCAATGTACTTACTCTGAGCAATGACAGGGTTTGGGCTGCTTTTGAGCCCTGGCAATATTGATCAGTTAGAAATATTCGGACACTTGCATCTCCTGAATGAGCTTACTGTAGCCATTCTCCCGTGGCAGCCGGGAGAGCGTCGGCATTTTTTGTTATCGTGATAAATTACCCTCCCTGGTAGGTCACTCTTTTTTACCCAAAGTCACAATTTGCTCCTTCTTTAGGTCACAACCTGATTTTTCAGGGTGACAGATTTATTGCTTGCTTTGTACTCTCAAAACACAAATCGCCAACACTGCTCAAAATACAGTCCTGCCACGCGATAGCCCGGGATCGTCGTCACAGTGTGGACGAAACACGGGCTTCGTGGGTTCTTTCCACGCTGCCCTGGTTCCAAGAGGGAAGGATGGAGCTGGTGTGAGCCACATTGCCAGTTCAAGCAACTGATGAGCAACTGCTTGTTGGCAGCATCTCAGAGGAGCCTTTCTTCTTTGGAGGATGCTCCAAACAGCAGCGCAAAGAGCTCCTCTGACTTCCCAGCAAGACAGATGCACGTGGACTCACGTGATGAGCAATCTGCTCCAGATAAGAAGACGTGCATTTAACTTCGAACGATGTCCCACTTGCCTGCACAGTCTGCCAGGTGGCCTCATCTTCTGCCCTGCCTCTCGGCCAGCCAACACCGTTCCCTTCAGAGTGGAGTTCCCACCTAGACAGGCTCCTCTCCCATCACTGGCCTCATGCCACAAATGGAAACAGGAAAGTCGAGATAGCATTCTACACTGTTGTAAATGGCATTCCACAGCAAGTTCTACCGCATCATACGGGCAGACAGGCCAGAAGTCGGGGGGCTCAGATGCTAGAACCAGTCTGCCTGCAAATTCCTACCTCTGCAGCTTCTCTGCTTTGCTATCCCACTCTGTGCCTGGTAGCAGGTAGGAGGCAGGATAGCTGTGAGCTCAAAGCAAGCTTTGTGTGCATTGCAAGGTTCCCACCCATCAAGGCTACAGAGTGAGACCCTGTCTCAAAACATAAAAAAGTAAAAATAAAAATAAATTAATAGAAGGGCACAAGATGGCTCAGAGAGTAAAGGTACTGGACACCAGGGAGTTAAAGAAGAGACCTGACCACATAACAGATTTTCTTCTGACCTCCGCATGTGCCAGCCATGGCACACACATGTGCACGCACACACGTACTAAATACATAAAGAAATGAAACATGTTCAAACAAAATATAAATAAATGAAACAAAATTAGGTAAGTAGAAATAATTATGGACAGGGGCTGGAGAGATGGTTCGGTGGTTAAGAACACTGACTGTTCTTCCAGAGGACCTGGGTTCTATTCCCAGCACCCACATGGTAGTTCATAACTGTGGTGATATATTTGTAATCTAAGAAATAAAGCTTGCCTGAAGATCAGAGGACCGAGTCAGCCACAGAGTTAGCCAGGGAGGTCAGGCACACACCTTTAATCCTAACACTTTCGAGGCAGAGGCAGAGATCTGTCTAGATTTCTGTGAGTTCAAGGCCACACTGGGCTACACGAGATTAATTCAATCTAAAAGAGGAACAGCCAGGCAGTGGTGGCACACACCTTTAATCCCAGCACTAGGAAGGTTGAGACAGGAAGTGATATGGCTGGGCAGAGAAAGGAATATAAGGCAGGAGGAGACAGGAACTCCCTCTCTGGCAGACGCTCTTACAGGCTGAGGAGTGGGTGAGGTAAGAGGTGGTGGCTGTGGCTTGCTCTGCTCCTCTGATCTTTCAGCTTTCACCCTGATATCTGGCTCTGGGTTTTTATTAAAACCGATTAGGGCACTGGAGGGATGGCTCAGAGGTTAAGATCACTGACTGCTCTTCCAGAGGACCCGGTTTCAATTCCCAACATCCTCATGGCAGCTCACAACTGTCTGTAACTCTAAGATCTGACACCCTCACACAGACATACATGCAGGGAAAACACCAGTGCACATACAATAAAGATAAATAAATCATATAAAAGAAAAAAAAAGACTGATTAGGATTCATGCAACACAGAACTGTCTATAACTCCAGTTCTAGGGCTTCTGACATCCTCACACAGACATACAGCAGGTAAAACACCAAGGAACACAAAATAAGAATAAATAGATTAAAAAATAAAAAATTAAACAATTTTTTTAATTATGGACTATACTTTTTGAGGTTATAGGCTTTATGTTAGGTTATTTTAAATGTTTTAATCTGATGTTGGTAATGAGTGTTCTCTTATAATTTTTAATTTGCATTTCCTAACATTATGACAGTTGCTGTTAGTCTCTCTGTCTCTCTCTCTCTCTGATTTTAGTTGTGTTTTGGTTGTTTGATTTGGGAAGGATCTCACTATTTAGCCCAGGCTGGCCTCAAACTTAGAATCTTCCAGTCTCCTCTCCCTAAGAGCTGGGATTGCAGGAATATGCCAGTACATTATGAGTCTTTTTGCTATTCATTTGTTAATATTACCTATATACATGGACTAGTCATGAGTTATTTATGTGTTACAAATGTATTTTCCCAGTTTATTCCTTCTTGTTCACTCACTTTATGATATAAACCTATAGTATAAGTTTTCAAAAGTAAATCTGGTCAGTCGTGCACGCCTTTAATCCCAGCACTTGGGAGGCAGAACCAGGCGGATCTCTGTGAGTTCGAGGCCAGCCTGGTCTATAGAGTGAGTTACAAAAACAACAACAAAAAAAAAACCATAGTAAATAAATAAATCCCTATATATTTAAAAGCTGACACACAAATAATTGAAGTAATCTCTCTCTCTCTCTCTCTCTCTCTCTCTCTCTCTCTCTCTCTCTCTCTCTCACACACACACACACACACACACACACACACACACACACACACAAACTGGTGGCTAATCTTCATAAAATGATTGCCTAATATTTCCCTGGGCTTTGTATTGTTATTGAATCAAACTAGACTGAATATCTTGAACAACCTGGCCTTGTAACTGGTAATCATCGATAATATACTCAGAGATGCAGAGAAAGGTAAGCATAGCGCTTGCCGTTATCAGGCTTAACCCAGCTGTGGTGGAGGAGAGCACATTAACAGAGATCTAAGGCTCTAAGGGAGCACTGAGGTAGTCAGTGGAACTAATCATATAGGCCACATTAACCATGACAGCAAGTTGTTACAAAGTTCATCTCCTGCTGTATTCATGGGGATTCTTGAAAAATTGGGAGGGAGCAGGATTCAGCAGAGGCAAAGCCCTTGCCCAGTCTATATATAAGGCCCTAAGTTAGACCCATCCACCCCCTGAATTCACCCTCTCCCCACTCAGCATGAGGGGTGGGGGTAAGGCATTGAAAAGTCACTGGACAGGTGTGTGCTGCTGGAACTGAGTCCGAGAAGGGGAGAGGGAGGGTGATGGGGCTCCAGGAACCCCCCCCCTCTCACCCTCCCCACACCGTCAGTGAAGGCTTCACAGGAGCAGATTGGGCAACTGGATCCTGTAAAAACCTCATTACCTCATTTCTACAGAAAAATACGGTTTCTTTGAAAGAGCCTCTTCAGGTTCTCAAGGCTCTTTCTGTAAAAATTCTTAATGATAAACGCAAGTTGGCTGTGTTTATTTTCATTCTTCATTGTTTCATGAACCAAATATGGCCTCTGTGGATTCTAAATATTTAACCTTAAGGTTTCATTTCAAATCAAATCATCTTCGGTCATTAGTTCAATATCAACCATCAGAGAACAATGAATTTCATGAAACACAACTCAATCTGGACATTAAAAAAAAAACATTTTATTGGCTGGGATTGGTGGCTCACACCTGTAATTCCCTGCATCCAAAAGACCGAGGCAGGAGGGTTGCTACAAATTGGGGGTTAGCCTAGGATACCTAGTGAGTTCCTGAGCTACACAGCAAAATCCTGTTGCAAACAAAAGCCAACAGCTGGTGGAGGAGCACCCACCTCTGATGGCAGCCATTGGAGAGTAAGGTGGAGGAGCGCCTACCTCTGATGCCAGCCGTCTGAGAAGCTAAGGTGGAGGATCATCTGAGGCTAGGATTTCGTGACCAGTCTGGGTGACAGAGCAAGACTGTACCTCACACAGAAGTAGGGAGAAGTAGAGGGGAAATAAGGAAGGAGAGAAGGAAGAAATATATTCCTCAGTCCCCTGTACAACACACACACACACACACACACACACACAGCCGACCAAAATTTATTCCAAAATTATTTTTTATTTTGTTTTGCTGTTTTTTTGTGTTTGTCTTATGTTTTTCGTTTCTGTTTTGATTCATTGTAAGACAGAGTCTTACTATGTAACCCAGGCAAGCCTGGAACTCGCCATCCTGCCCTACTTCAATTACAAGCAAGTGCTCCAGTTACAGGTCAGGGGCACTACGCCCAGCTCAGAGTAAGTTGGCTGCCCCGCCCTCCATGGCAGGAATGGAACCCAGAGCCTTAGACATTCTAAGCAAGTATGCTACCACTGAGCTACAAACCCAGCCACCAAAGTTCTTGTGAGAAACCACAATAACAATCATGGGGGGGGGGGGGGTACTTAAATTCGTCTTTAGAGGATGTGTCTGTACCTCAGTTGGCGGAGTGCTTGCCTACCATGCACATCAGTGGGGGTTTGATCACCTGCACCTCATAAAAGCAGCAGGACACACCTATAATCTCATCACTCGGGAGGTAGACACAGGAGGACAAGAACTCGAGGTGGCCAGGCGGTGGTGGCGCACGTCTTTAATCCCAGCACTCAGGAGGCAGAGGCAGGAGGATCTCTGTGAGTTCCAGGCCAGGCTGGTCTGCAGATTGAGTTCCAGGACGGCCAGGATTACAGAGGGACGCTGCCTTGAAAAACTAAAACAAACAAACAAAGAATTCAGTGTATATCCTCAGTTACACATCATGCTCTCTCTTAAAAACAAACAAACAAAAAATCCAGAGCAGACACTATGGCTCAGTGGGAAAAGACGCTTGCGGTCAAGCCTTATGAACTGAGTTGGAGCCCCAGGACCCATGTGGTGGAAGGAAAGCCACCCTCTAACCTCCACACCACGTACACACATGTGTGCTTGCAAGCACACACATGTAAATAAATGTAATTTTTAAACTTTCAAAAACAATAATTAAATAAATTCTCATTTATTGTTTCAATTCAACAAACATTTGACCGAATGTGCCAGGGCCTGAGCAGAGCCCTTCACATCAATTCTTACCTTGATGGTTCGCTGTGTGGCACCTTTCTACTCTGAGCATCCCCAGTCTTGAGGGTCCACCTGAATTAAGTCATCTACGAATAATCATTTCTCACGGAGCCGTAATGTTCAAGGCACTGTCCTGGGCATTTGGGAGGCTGTAAATATTTCAACACAAGTGGTTATTATGCAAGATAATACAGAGCTTGGAAGTCCCGGCAGCACAGCAGAGGTTTGACCTGCTCACCGGCGAGAGTGGGCACATTTCTCCAGGACTCCCAGAGACTTCATGAGTCACTGCAGGACTGTGGCTTAGAAAGCAACACAGAGCTTCTCCTTCCTTGCCACTCCACAGAAACCACAGAGGCTTTGCAGGGCACACACACACACACACACACACACACACACACACACACACACGCACACACATGCACACGCACACACACCTGGGTTTGAGGCAGGGGATTTCTACTCTCTGCTGCTTCACCTTCCTTTTGACAGTTTGTGTTTCGGTCCTGCTCCGTAATATCATCTACTCGGGGATCCATTCCTGTTCGTGTCCCGTTAGAACCTCAGCCATTCATTCCCACATCGGCTGCAGAGGTCTTTGAGGAACCAGCGTTAGGTTCTCCAGAGTCACCCCACATAAGGAAATGTGCAGCAATGTCTTATAAGTCTATCGTCAGCAAGGCCCGGCAGTGTGAGCTTTAGTCTCGGGTTCAGAGAAGCGGGGGAGGGTCTTTCTTGCCCAAGTATTGGAGATCAACATGAACGACCTAAGGCAGACTTGTGCTGAAGAATGAATAATCTACAAGCCTGCTGAGGTGACTCATACCTGGAATCCCAGCACTTGAGTGCCTGTGGCAAGAGATTAGACATGAGTCTGAGGCCAGCCTGGGCTACACAGTGAGTCCTAGGCCAGACTGGGCTAAAAAGTGAGAGACATTGTCGGGGGTGTGGAGGTGGGTGTGAGTGTGGGGGGACATTTTGGTGAATTAATCCAGTAAAAAATGAAGATGGTAAGAAGAAAATACTTAATTGTATTTAGCAGCGGTTGTATTTCCTCCTGGTATTTCCAGCATGTAATT
This sequence comes from Peromyscus maniculatus bairdii, assembly GCF_049852395.1. Classification (NCBI taxonomy): domain Eukaryota; kingdom Metazoa; phylum Chordata; class Mammalia; order Rodentia; family Cricetidae; genus Peromyscus; species Peromyscus maniculatus. The sequence continues at coordinate 46,722,530 of NC_134862.1, read as the reverse complement.
GCACCCTTGACTTGAACCCACTCGTGGTTTTCCGATTAACATTTGGTCCATGGGCTGTAATAACATGTCATCTGAAAAGAAATGCTTCTACGGGGATCTGTAGAATTTTCCAAGGTCCTGTCCAAACCACTGTGCACATCCACAGTTGGGGAATGGAATCCCTCCTCCTCTGTCAATGGATGATGTTTTCTCCCTGTGGCCATCAGAAGTTAGCACTGAGATAACCTGAAAAGCCCTGAGCAGACTTCACCATGCTTTAGTTCACTTGGAGAATCCTACCTCAGGCCAGAAGCTTCAGAGGCTGGGGAGTGACTCACTCACACTTGTCAGAGTTTCAGTTACATGCACTTGTCAGAGTTTCAGTTAGCTCTCCCTCTGAGGGCGTAATCGCCTCCCCAGGATAATAACACCAAAGCGGATCCCACAGTGTGGGCTCTAGAGCTGGAATGGGAAGAGCCTCTCCCCAGGATCACTCGATCCAGTGGTTCCCAAGCCTCCTTTAATACAGTTCCTCAGGTGGTTGATCTCCAACCACAAAATTATCTCATTGCTGCTCAGTGACTGCCGTTCTGCTACTGTTATGAATCATAATATAAATATCAGTGTTTTCCCATGGTCTTAGGTGGCCCCTGTGAAAGGGCCATTCAACCCCCAAAGGGATGGAGACCCACAGGTTGAGAACTAATAACTTATACAAATTGGCCTCATGGACCAGAAGGCCCAAACCAGGCAGATGCACAACCTAGTCAGCCATGAAATCATCATGAGATTCCATTGGTGACAGCCTTTGGGTGCCCCACCCCCAACACCTATTGTGAAGCAGGTGCCTGGGGCCTTTACACTGAATGACTCCGCACTCAGCCCATGCCCTGCGGCCGGCCGACAGGCTTCCCTCTGTGGTAGGGCACACCTCCACACTCTACAAGAAAAAGACATTTCCTGAAGAGAAGCCTCCCTGTGGGAACTGAGACCGGGAAAGCAGGGCCCCTCAGTTTGACTGGCTCAAACTGACTTTTTCAGTGATGAACTCAAACTCATTTTTTTTAAGATGTATTTTTTTAAGTTACATTAAGTGTTTTGGCCAATCCTGTTACTGTACCGTAGACTCACACAGACGGTTAAGAGTTGGCTACTCATGCCTCATAAAGACACCTACTGGTAGACTGCCTGCCTCATTCCTTCCTGTTTCCTCACAGCTTCCTGTCCTAGACACTGCCTTCTCTCGGCTGAACTAACGAACAACCTGTCTAGGCCATATTATTTCACTGCTCCTCCCCTCCTCTCTCTCCAAATCTGTTTAATTTTATCTTCATAGCATCTACCCAATCTTTTTACTTAGCCTCATCGCAATCGTCTCAATTCTTTGTTTGTTTGTTTGTTTGTTTAAGAAAGGGTTTTTCTGTGTAGTTTTTGGTGCCTGTCTTGGATCTCACTCTGTAGACCAGGCTGGCCTCGAACTCACAGAGATCCCACCTGCCTCTACCTCCTGAGGGCTGGGATTAAAGGCGTGTGCCACCACCGCCTGGCCCTCATCCCAATTCTTAATATTATGATAAACAAATCCCATTTGGTGTAAGGAGAACAAAATAGCTCAGTGCCGGGGATGTACTTCAGGGATACATTACTTGCCTAGAGTGCTCGGCGCCCTGAGTTCTTTGCACTACCACCCCAACACTGTGTGTGTAGAAGGGGGTGCTATGGGGTGTGTGCTCCAGGGTGGGTGGGTACGGGGCCCAAATCCTGCTTCCCAGCTTTTCGTCTATATATTTGACTTGCTAACTTTAAAAGGAAAAACAAATTGAAAAGAATCTAAAAATAAGTTTGACTAAATTTTAAAGTACTGTTGGTAGCAGAAATAACCACAGAGGTGACTTTTCAATATTTAATTGACTCATAGAATATATTTATCACTTCATGAGGCTTAACTAGAAAATCCCTTTTTAAAAGCTCCGTGTGGAAACAGTGTATCCATATTCCAGAAGAAGGTTCCCTAAATTGTGTGAGTTCTCAGTCCTAGATATTTTGTACCCTTCCTAAACCCTCTTCAAAATTAGTTCAGTCACTTTTTTAGCTTAAAATACATGGCTTCTTTATGTGCTATATGTAAAAGGATATGTCTCTAGAAGTGCCGCTTCCTACCACCTAGGGAGAGAGCCTGTGGGTTACCAGCATGCAGTCAGAAAGAAATTGGTTCAGGAAAAGAATGTTTTATTAAACCATGCATGATGCAGAACTTGGCAGTGTTAGCTACCAAGATATATAACATTGAGACTCTGGCTTCTAAGAAGTAGCTTCCAAGTCTCTGAAGGAGAAAAAGACACATATATGCATAGATGGGCCTAGACTAGAGTTCTGTGGTAGAGCCCATGCCCGGCTTGCACAACGTCCTGGGTTCAACCTCAAGCAATGAAAACAAAACATAAATAAATAAATAAACAAATAAATGAAAGAAAGAAACGTAATAATAAAGAAACAGAAGTGAAGAACACCTGTGGTGGAAACCACCACCGCCACCTCTGGATCTTAGCTTTCAAAGTGTGTCTTTTAAAATAAAAGTAAAAACAAAACACTAAGAAACAGCTGCCTGAAAGGTGTACTTGGGGGAGGATGTCATCTCCACCCCCTCTCTTTCAACATCAAACACACAAACAAAAACAATGCCCTGTCGTTAGACTGCTATCAGCCCTGGTTATCAAGAGGCAGCTGGCCTGAGAGGTTCACACTTGTAGTAGCCTTGGGCGTGGAAGCCCTAAGCCTCCTTCTGGACTCCTATTCTACCACTGCTGTTAGCTTCCTGCAGCCCAGGTCTGCGTCCCATGAGAATGGTGTTTTTTCAATCACTATTTATTGACAGCCCACTGAGTATCAGGCTCTGGGAGGGGGGCGTTTCCATTCTTAAGGCATTCGCCTTTGGTCCACAGCACAAAGCTCACGTGCAATTAATGCCTTCCTGTGATGATTATTGATTAGAAGTCTTGCACTGCACTCCCTTGAGCCAAGTGACCCAGGTGACTGACTGACTTACCGACCTGAGAAGTCAAACTGCGTGAGTTCAAATCCTGGCTCTGTAACTTACTGTTTGATCTTAGACTAGCTGCTCAGCCTCTCTGCACTTCAGACGAGTGGTAATAGCACCCATCTCTTAGGTTTGCTGGGAAGCAATTGCTGTATAGAGATGTCCTGTAAATACCAGCTGATTTTAGACGTCCCACCTTTGGTTACCAGTGTGTTCCTTGCATGGGAGCTTAATGAAACAAGTTTGTCTATTTTGGTCACACACTAGAATATAGAATAGATATTGATCATCTGATTTTTTTTTTGCTCCTCTGTTTTGAGATTTATGTATATTTATTTTACGTGTCGGTATTTTGCCTGCTTGTATGTCTGTATACCGAAATACCTACAGAGGCCAGACGAGGGTGTCAGATCACCTGGAACTGGAGTTACAGATAGTTGTGAGCTGCCATGTGGGTGCTGGGAATTGAACTCAGGCCCTCTGGAAGAACAGTCTTAACCACTGAGACATTTCTCCAGTCCCACACCACTGAATTCTTTAATTCATTCAACCAAACTCTGAGTACCTGCTGTGTGGACCCAATGCTCAGGACCTAATGCTTGGGATTAAAGAAAGAGAAATTATCATGAAGGAAAGACAAATCAGAGAATCTAGTCCTGGGCTGGAGATATGTATGGCTCGGCAGTTAAGAGAGTACGGGTCTTACAGAGGACTGGGTTTCCAGCACCTACATGGTAGCTCAGAATTGCCTCAGACTCTAGCTCCAGGGGGCTCTGATACTCTCTTCTGTCATCAGACATACACGTGGTACTCAGACATACATACAGATACAAATACATAAATTTTCTTCTAACCTTCAAAAAATAAAACAATTCTGCTGGGCACAGTGATACACACCTGTAATCGAAATATTTGGGAGTTAGAGACAGGGATCCAGAGTTTAAGGCTAGAGTTGGCTACAGAGAAAACTAGAGGTAATAAAGACTCTCTCTCTCTCTCTCTCTCTCTCTCTCTCTCTCTCTCTCTCTCTCTCTCTCTCTCATACACACACACACACACACACACACACACACACACACACACACACACATGCATACTAAAATGTTTTAGTGGCAATGGTAAAGGACTAGTTAGCCCAGGGTAAGAGGGAACAGGAGAGAGGGTCCCAAGCTTGAACAAGGCGGTGAAGTCATTTGAACAAAGACTCAGAGGAGGGCAAAGGAGGAAGCCATGCAATTACCAAGGTAGGCAGAGCCAGTGCAAAGGCTGGTGGCGGGTATGTGTCCTGCCAGGACACAGGGAAGGGGTCAGAGGAAGGGAGCAGAGCCTGAAGGAAGAGGAGGAAGAGCAGGGTGTGATCTCAGAGAGTTGGTGTGGGGTGGGAAGGGCACAAACCCAGTAGGGCCTTATAGACACAAACTATTGTGAGATTTTTGACAGATGGGGACACAGCTTGGTAGCAACACACTTGCCTGTGAGGTTCTGAGCTCAGATATTAACATGGAAAAAAAATTTTAAGAAATATTTTGCTCTCTCTCTCTCTCTCGCTCTCTCTCTCTCTCTCTCTCTCTCTCTCTCTCTCTCTCTCTCTCTCTCTCTTTCCAAAACGGGGTTTCTCTGTATAGCTGTTCTGAAATTCACTCTGTAGCCCAAGCTGGCCTCGAATTCACAGAGATCTGCCTGCCTCTGCCTCCCAAGTGCTGGGATTAAAGGTGTGTGCCACCACTGTCCAACCAATGTTTTGCTTTTAATTAAGTGAAAGTGATGTTCTTGGTGAATTGGAAAAAATAAAAAGATAAGATCTGTCAGAAATAGACAAATGGATAGATAGATGATAGATGGAGAGAAAGAGGGAGAGAGGGAGGGGTGTTTAAGAATCCATCTAGAAGCCAGGCGTGGTAGCTCACACCTTTAATCCCAGCACTCAAGAAGCAGAGGCAGGGGGATCTCTATGAGTTCATGGCCAGCCTGGTCTACAGAGCAAGTTCCAGGACAGCCAGGGCAACACAGAAAAAACCTGTCTAGCAAAACCAAAAGAAAAAAAAAAAAAACCCATCTAGTTAGAACAAGTCCTGGTGACTAGTGTCTGTAATCCGGGTATTGAGGAAGTAAAGACAAAAGTTCCAGTCAGAGGCCACTCTCAGTTACACGCCAACTTGGGGTAGCTTTCCTGTTTTGTTTTTGTTTTAATAAATTAGATGAAGAAAGAGGACCAGCCTGGCACCCATCACAATGGAAAGGCTAAAAGCATTGGCAGCTTGGAGCGCAGCAGATTATTTTGTCGGCTGGTACACACGTTTGAGGGTATTGCCCTCAAGATGAATGGGAGTCATAAAAGCCACTCAAGGGTGTCTCCAAGAGGACTTCCAGTTCCTCCTGCTGAAAGGATGAGGTTGACCTCAACCCAAGCGGGGAGTAGTGCGCATGAACAGAGATGAAAGCTAGGGCTCCCAAGTTCAAATCTGACCATGTTGTAGTAGAGACTTCTGTTGGGCATTCAAGAAGCACTGTGTGCAGCCGTCTATGCTGGATCGGCAGCTCCCCGGCGCCACGTACAGGGTATCAGGGCTGGGGCGGATGGAGCAGGTCAAAGACATTGAGTCAGTCACAAGGGCACACCTTGGGAGGAATGGGAGTAGGCCTAGAGCTAAGGAAGAGGAGGAAGGCAAGGGTGGAGATAACCGACAAGCTCCCCGGGCTGGCTCTCCTTAATTTTCTCTGGGCCATACCAAGAAATCACGTGAGATGGGTGGAGTTGAAGAGCATATGTTGCCTGTAGAAATGAGAGAAACACGGAGAAAATCTAGGGAGCTTCCATTGAGGATTGTCTGTGTATTCTCATGGGGATTCCCTAACCACCACAACCTCTGTGATGGATTCGGCCTCCTTCTGTGTTGACTTTTGCCCTTTCCTGCAAAAAAAAAAAAGGGGGGGGGGAGGGCCTCTTTTTTCCTTTCCGCGCATTTTCTTGGCACATCTTTAGGGACCCGTTTGCTGTGAGTGCTATTTCTATGTGTCAGACGGGCTTTGGAATGCCAGCCTCTGACTGGAAAGTGGCTGTGCACTCTGTCCGTTCTATAGGACGGCAGAGTTTCACCCATTCCCACGGGGGGGAAAAAAAAATGGAACACATGAAAAGCAATTAAAGAGAAGGAAAATAAAACTACAAAAGCTGAGTAGGCATTTTGAAGGAGAATGTCATTTCATATGGAACTTACACACACACACACACACACACACAGTGTGACTCTATGGCATCGGTCGGTAAGCCTTTAGCGTCTTGACAAGCAGTTAGCGAGATCCCTGCTTAGTGAGAGGGGGTCTGGGGGTCTGAAAGGGCTCCCTCCAGGTGCTGAGGAGGTCAAAGCCTAAGAGTCCGCTCAGGGAAGGGGCAGAAGTGGGGGTGGGGTGGGGGGGCGGTGTAGGTAACTTAGGGGAGACAGCAAGTGAAAAGGGCAGGGAATGAGGAGAAACCAACACTGCAGGCCGCCTCTGGTGCTCTTCCCGGTGTCATTTAATGAGCTTTACTGGTTACTTTCTCCCTTTCTCCCTTTCTCCTTTATTTTACTTATTTATTTGTCTGTCTGTCTGTGTGAGACAGAGTCTCACTGTGTATCCCTAGCTGTCCTAGAACTCACAAAGATCCACTTGCTTCTGACTCCCGAGTGCTGGGATAAAAGGCATGTGACACCCACACCCAACTAACAAAGGTTATTTGTGGTCTTTTAAAGTCATGCTAAGTGACTCCTCTGTCGGGTGGTAGCCTCTGGCAGCCCACACGCACCCCTTGGAAAGAGAAGCAAGCACACGTAATTTCACACAACACCCCTCCTCACCAGTCACCTTAAGCAACACTGGCTCCCGGCAACATCACCCGAAAGTGAGAACAGTCCTCAGATATCCTAGTGTCCAACAGAGGCAGGACTTAATCTGAGTTATTTCCAGAAGAAAACTAAACCAGGCAAGCCCAGAGAGTTTGATAGGCTATTTCAGACATAAATAACCATGATAGGTATTAGAACCGCCTTTTTCTGTGGTCAGTATGTTTTCTTTGGCAGGTTCACATTATCCATCCGTTGCCTTGTATGAAAGTCTCAAGAAAAGTTGCACCTTAAAATAAAGAAGCAATCAGTAAAAAAAAATAAAAATAAAAAAATAAAGTCATGCTAAGGGGCAGTTAAGAGCACTTGCTACTCTTGCAGAGGACCTAGGTTAGGTTCCTAGCACCCACATGGTGCCTAGCAACTATCCATAATTCCAGTTCTAAGGCGATGCTGTCTGGTCTCCAGGGGCATCACAGGCATGTGGTGCACAGACATACATGTAGGTGAGGCATTTACATACATTAAAATAAATCTTTAAAAAAACTAAAAAAAAAAAAAAAAAAAAAAAAACAATAAGATTGAGAATGCCAATGAAATTAGACACCCAAGAGGGCAGTGCCTGTTCGTCTACTCCTGACTTGCTGATTTCACCCACAGTTCCGATTTCACTCACTCCATCCTTTATCCCTGAGGCCACACGTGTGGAAACACCCTGGCAGCACAACCAGTATCTGTGCTAACATTAGCTTCACTGAAGGAAAATCAAAATGGGCTCTTTAAGGCTGACAGGCCTCTTAAAAGCTTCCCCTCCCACCATCTCTGAGGAGAGGATGACATGCAGGCAGGGAATGGAGAGGAAGGTGAAGGATGCTCTCATCCTGTAGGACTAAGGCTGAAATTATCCATCAACTCTCCTCCCTGACCACCACACACACACACACACACACACACACACACACACACACACGCACACGCACACGCACGCACACGCACGCACGCACGCATGCACGCATGCACTAACAGAAAATGTCAATGAACCAGAGATTACAAGGGAGCCCCTCTTGACCTTAGACTGACAGCATTTGGTGCTCTCTGCCAAACCCACTTTCCCCAGTTGGTTACACCACAACAGCGTCTGAGCTCGTGATTCACCCTCACCCACCCTGACCACTTCTAAAGTGGCGTGTCTGCACCTAGGACTCTGAAGTCATCTCCGATACTCAGCCTTACTCTTTCCCACTTGAACACAGAGTCTTGAAAGGAAGCAACCAGTCTGCCTGGACCTCCATTGTAGGACCAGCATCCATAAGGGGCCTAGCCTGAAGTCGGTGTCCAATAACATTTAAAATTGGTACCCAATAAACAGGGCTTGGTGACCCATGTTTTTTTGTTTGTTTGTTTGTTTTATTTTGTTTTGTTTTGTTTGTTTGTTTCCAAAACACCCAGCACTCAAAAGGCAGAGGCAGATAGGTCTATGTGAGGTGGAGGCCAGCCTGGTCTATAATTGAGTTCCAGGACAGCCAGTACTATGTATCAGGATGTTGTCTCAAAAGAAAAAAAAAAAAAGTGGGTGACCAATAAATCTTTATCAGCAAATGAAATGAGCAAACGTTTGAATCACTAAAGAGGTGGTTGGTCTACAGTACCTCATGCCTGAAGACCATTTCCCCATAATAAAGTCAAAAGCAAGTATGATGATGATTGCCCAGAGAATTCAGATGCAAAAAAGTCACTTTAAATACCTATTTCAAAAGAACTTTCATCTTTTAACATCTTTTAAGTTCTTCAGTTGTTTTTTGTTTTTTTTTTTTTTTTCATTTTTCGAGACAGGAACTCACTCTGTAGCCCAGGCTGGCCTCGAACTCACAGAGATCCGCCTGCCTCTGCCTCCTGAGTGCTGGGATTAAAGGCATGCGCCACCACCGCCAAGCCAGTTCTTCAGTTCTTGATTTTTAGATGTATAAATCTGCCTACAAGGGTTTCTTCCCGCTGTTAAGTAGAATTTGTAGGAAGCTATTGAGTTGGGTTGTGTTCCAGCACTGGGATCAACAGCACAAAGCAATGTGGTGTCCTTCACGCTAAATGAAACTGTTCACTGAGGTGTATACTCATCACTGAGTTCCTGTTGCTCAGAGGCTAAAGAATACTCAGCCCTAGGCAGCTACAATTTTTACCTCAGTTATATTCCCTGTACATAAACCTGTTCTAACCCTGGTGGAAACCCATATGCTAATCATTTGATTGTCTTGTTTGTTGTTTTGCATTTTTCTCAAATAGCTATTATTTTCTTTCTTTCTTTCTTTGTTTATTGAGACAGAGCCCAAAAGCCTTCCACTAGCCTGGAAGGCACTGTGTAGACCAGGCTATCCTAGAAACTCAGAGCAATCCTTCTGCCTTCGCCTCCTGAGTGCTGGGATTAAAGGCATGTGCCACCATGACCCCTCAAATAATTTAAATATGTTTGTAAATTTAAGCATTTCAAGTTTTTCATTTTTAGCACTACTGAGAGTGGGCAGTGGATTTTTCTTCGCCCTTACTCAACAATTTTGGCATTTCAAATTACTGCATAAGTGTGCATTAGTTTATTTTGGTTTTGATTATTTTCTGTACATGGATGTTTTACCCACATGTATGTGTATGTACCACTTACTTGCCTATGTTTATTACCTTGGGTCAGAAGAGGCCACTGGGTTCCCTGGAACTGGAGTTAGAGTTATAAGCTACCATGTCGGAGCTGGGAGGCAAATCTGGGTCCTCTAGAAAAGCAACGGGTGCCCTTAACCCCTGAGCCACCCAAGCAGTGGGGCACGGGGGCTGGGGGAGAAGTCAGTGGTTAAGAGTACTCCCTACAGCCCGTTCTCCCCAGCCTCTGGAGCCCACTGTTCCGCCTACTCTGAACTTCTTCTGAGACCAAGTTTTTGTATTGTTTTGCTTTTTTTTTTTTTTTAATTTCACATATAGATCATCTCTTTTTGGTTCTTCGAGACAGGGTTTCTCTGTGTAGTTTTGTGCCTTTCCTAGAACTCACTCTGTAGCCCAGAGATCCGCCTGCCTCTGCCTCTGCCTCCCAAGTGCTGGGATTAAAGGTGTGTGCCACCACCGCCCCAGCATAGTTGAGATCTCAAAGTTCTTATCTTCTTATACTTTATCATTTCTTTATCAGAAGATTTTTTTTTTTTTTTCCGAGACAGGGTTTCTCTGTGTAGCTTTGCGCCTTTCCTGGAACTCGCTTTGTAGACCAGGCTGGCCTCGAACTCACAGAGATCCGCCTGCCTCTGCCTCCCAAGTGCTGGGATTAAAGGCGTGTGTTACCACCACCCGGCCAAGATTTTTTTTTTTTAGTTGCACAGTAAAGCTGGGTAGGGGATACAGAACTCTTCCCCCTCGGTTACCAAATTCCCTAGCAGGGTGTTGTACTGAGGTCACCCTGACTCAACATCATCACCCAGAGCTCGGGGACTTGAGTCCATTCGTGTCCATTCTGTCGGTCTGAACAAACAAATAATGACTTGCAGAGCAGACTCCGTGTCCTCACAGCCCTCTGTGCTTCCGCTGCCCTGGTTCTCCGAGCGCCAACAACTCGAGAACAGGTTAGTGCCAGATTCCAACACCGCTCCCGGGAGGGCTGCTGTTCAGACTCCAAGAGCTCCGGGTAAGAGGGATGAGAGAAGGCGCGGGTTTCCTCTTGTTGTTTTAGCAGCTGCTCACTTAGGCTGGCGAGCCACACTCACGGGCTCTCCCTCCAACCTCCTCCACCCCAGCCCGCCTTATCTAATCACTCTCCCCGGTACTTTCTGTTCTTTCCAGTCCCTTGATCTGTCTTTGGGCTCCTTCTCACCCGAGCACTCCTCATTCTTTCCTCCTCTCCACCCATCCATCCTTCAAATCCAGGCCCCTCCACCCAAGCTGCTACTGGATCCTCCAACACCCAATGTTGCCTTCGCCCATGAGCACACTGCCAGCGTGCCCTTTGAACCCTGGGTGACAGCTCCATCATTTGGCCCTGGTTAGATACTGGGTTTTACTGCTAGTTAAATTTTCATATGCCCAGGTCTTGCCTCCTCCACTGAGTTGTAAACACCTAAACTACAATGGCTCTGTTGTCCCCTCCAGGGAATGTGTGGTTCACAGCAAGGGACAGGGATCTCTGAACTCTTTTGCACGTACCAGGATCTACGGCATTTCCACCAAAATCAAAGCTCAGAAGATTCAAAAGTGCATCTCTTAGCTGGGTGGTGGTGGCCCACAACAGGCTGATCTCCGTGAGTTCGAGGCCAGCCTGGTCTACAGAGCAAGTTCCAGGACAGGCTCCAAAGCTACAGAGAAACCTTATCTCGAAGAAAGAAAAAAAAAAGTTCATCTCTCTCTCTCTCTCTCTCTCTCTCTCTCTCTCTCTCTCTCTCTCTCTCTCTCTCTCTCTCTCTCTCTCTTGTTTTGTTTCTCTGTGTAGCTTTGCGCCTGTCCTGGAACTCACTCTGTAGACCAGGCTGGCCTCAAACTCACAGAGATCCACCAGCCTCTGCCTCCCAAGTGCTGGGATTAAAGGCATGCATCGCTGCTGCTGCTGCTGCTGCCGCCGCCGCCGCCGCCGCCGCCGCCGCCGCCGCCGCCGCCGCCGCCGCCGCCGCCGCCACCACCACCACCACCACCACCACCCAGCCAAAAATTCTTCTCTTAATATATTTCAGTGCAGCTGTGACAGAATCATACACCTGGGTCTCTTGGTTCCTTACAGCTGATCCAGGCTTACTTCCAAGGCAGCTTCTCAGCCAAGGTTCTAGCTTCACTAGGTAACTGTGCCAGCCTTCCCCAGGCTCCACACACAACTGATTCACTATGTTGCACAGATAAATAGCTGGAATTGTGTATGGCAGAGAAATTTTAAATTGTTGGAATTGTGTATGGCAGACAAAATCTGAACACCAGGGCCTATTTCAAAGGGAATTCCATCCCATTTCATCCTGCACTGGCATGCTTTCGTGAAGCTAGCCCCTGGTTCTCATGAAAAGAGAAAGTACTTTGAAAGTTTCTCCGTAGAAATAAATACATCTGGATATGTTCTCTCATGGTGTTCTATATATGTGAAAACAGCTGTAACAGGAAACACTGAAAGGCGTGTTTGTACATTGAGGGTGACCTGGCTTGGAAGGCCATTTTCTTCTTAAAAGCTGTTTTAGTGCCATCAAAAGAAACCCTAATTTTTTAAGCTCATACCTTAGAAGAAAGAAAATATGGTTGGTGACCATTAGTCAGCTTTATTCTATTTACTAAGATAAGATTTATAGCTTCAAGTAAGACTAAACTCACGCACTCCCCACAATTACCTTGTAACACAGAATAAGCTTTCCAAGCCTCTTCATAAACGCTGGGCTCTCCAGGAACCATGAAAATTCCAGGACACCCTTGTTCCAACAGCCTTAAAGAAATGGCCAAATCACGCCTAGGAGTGGGAGGAACAGTGCCTGTCGGAAAGGTGGTGTGTGGAAAATCACCACTCAACAGTTTGGAAGGGGAGGGTTCCTTCTGTTGCCTTTGAGGCCCTTCCTCTCCCCCTCCAGGTTCATCTCTAGCTGGCGGCAATCCCTCAGCCGAGGCTTCAGGCGTGAGTCACCATACTCAGCTGAGACAGTCGTTTTTGTTTTTTAATTATTCTTACTTCACTCACTTGTGTGTGTGTGCGCGCACTTGCACGTGTGTGGAGAAAGCCAGAGGACACCTTGCAGGACTTGGTTGTCTCAGTCCGCTTTATGGGGCCTGGGAATTGAACTCAGGTTATCTGAGTTGGTGGCAAGCACTGGGACAGTTTTCTTTGATGGTGGGTTTGATTATTTGGGTTTTTTTTTTTTAATGTAATTATTGGTTCTATTCATATAATATATTTTGATTATATTCTTTCCCCCAGTACCTCCCACCTCCCTCTCCACCAAACTTCATGAGGGGAGAAATAAACCTATGTGGAAAAGGAGGAAGAAATATTGTAAGAGCCAAAGGCGATGGCTGACTCCAAGGAAACAGAATCTTCCAGACACAACAGGACTGGGGCTCATAGGAACCCAGAGAGACATAAAAACCTCGAGCCAGACAGGATCCCAGCACTGAGGAGGATACACACAGCCCCACCCTTCTCAAGAAGCTCTGTGCAATTGATAAATAGGAAGGAATAAAGCCAGGCTGGTAACACAGAATTGACATGCCAGCATCCAGAAAGGAGAAGCAGGAGATTCACAAGTTCAAGTCCCATGACTGGCCAAGCTTATCTACATTGTGAGCTCCGAGTCATGCCTATCTCAAAAGACCAAAGGAAACTAAAATAAACAAATGAAAAACCAGGTGGGGCTGGGGTAGAGTCAGGTGACAGATGCTTGTCAGGCACGCCTGAGGTTCGGGGTTTGATTCCCAGCACTGAAAACAATAAATAATAATAATAATAGAATCACCCAGAAACAACAAAAGGCAAATACCAAGAGAAAATGAAATCGATAAAGCACCAAAAATAAATATATTCAAAGTATTACAGCTCTTTCAGAATTTGTCTAGAAGGTTTTCTGACTTTCATCGAGACCCTCCCCAATTATATATTTATATATATAATATAGTGGTTTTTTGAGACAGGGTTTCTCTGTGTAGTTTTGGTGCCTGTCCTAGATCTCGCTCTGTAGACCAGGCTGGCCTCGAACTCACAGAGATCCGCCTGCCTCTGCCTCCCGAGTTCTGGGATTAAAGGCGTGCGCAGCAGCAGCAGCAGCAGCAGCAACAGCAGCAGCAGCCGCCGCCGCCGCCACCGCCACCACCACCACCCGACCTCATAGAGAGATTTTGCTTTGCGTGTGCAAGGTCTTGGGTTCAACTCCCAACACACACAAAAACAGGATATAAATCTAGCACTAGAGAAGTTTAGGCAGGGGGATTGTAAGTTTGAGGCCAACGGGGGCTACAAAGCAAGGTGTGTGTGTGTGTGTGTGTGTGTGTGTGTGTGTGTGTGTGTGTGTGTGTGTGTGTGTGTGTGTGTAGCTAAGTAGAGAATACTAAACCATTGTTCAATCAATGATTTACTTTTCTTCAGCTTTGAGATTCTCATCTCTAGAATCTGAAAAGTCATCTCCAAAATTAAACAGATACATGTTCAAACCACCTCAGCTCTCATTTCAAAGACACCAGGGCAACTACTTCATCTAAGATCTCAGGATCAAATCAGGACTGGTCATGTTTGTGATATTGTTTGCCCTAGTCTTGTTGAAAACTACAAATAGAGAGGGGAGTGTGGAATTTAAATCTTAAAGTGCTTTGGAGCCTGATGTCGACGTACACACCTATATTCCCAGTACTTGGGAGGCAGAGGCAAGAGTTCAAAGCCAACCTCAGCCATGTAGGGAGTTCAGAGCAAACCTAGGTTACATGAGACTTGTCTAAAAAGCACAAATAAACAAATCCTTGGAGAGAGCTGGGTGCTTGAGTGAGAGGCAGCCAGATTTGGTCTATGTAACAAGATTAAACCACCCCTATAGTTCACTTCTAGACATGCAAACAAGTTATTTCAGTTTAGATTTATGTTATCAGTCCTCCTGACACTTCAGGTGCTTCATTAACTCAGCTAGCAGCTATGGCTAGCCAGGGCTACACCATGAGACCCTGTCCAAAAAAAAAAAAAAAAAAAAAAAACACAAACAAAAATCTTTTGAATAGTTAATAATAACAAATGAAACTAATTTTGTTTTTTCCTTATTTTTATTTTATGTGTATGGATGTTTTGCCCACATGTATGCCTCTATACCACCTAAATGCAGTGCCCTCAGGGGTCAGAAAGGGCATTGTAACTTCTGGAACTGGAGTTTCACAATGGGAGTGCTGAGAATCAAACCAATGTCCTCTGAAAGAGCAGCCAGTGCTCTTATCCTCTGAGCCAGCCCTGCAGCCCCGGAACTAATTGTAGTATTAAGTTAATAACATTAAAAATTAATATGGGGCGGCGGCAGTGGTGGCACATGCCTTTAATCCCAGCACTTGGGAGGCAGAGGCAGGAGATCTCGGTGAGTTCAAGGCCAGCCTGGTCTACAGAGTGAGATCCAGGACAGCCACCAAAACTACACAGAGAAACTCTGTCTCAAAAAAATAAAAAAAATAAAATTAAAATTAATAAGATATTACTAGTTTGCTTATCTCTGTGTGGCTAAAAAAAAAGCCACCAACCACATACTGGCCACATACGTCAGTCAGGACATTGGTTTCCATGAGACTGACATAGATTTAAATGTCCTTTGAAGAAATCCAGTGTTCCACAGAGCTGCAATTTTATCTTCCTTACCAGCAAGGCTCTCTGCCTTGGCCCAGGAAGTATGTCAAGCACCGCAGTATCTCCAGACATCCTCATCCTCTCATTGTGAATAAAATCCTCATCTTCAGCTAGGTTAGGGTTCATTACAGTAATTACGCGTCCTAGTCCCCTTCACTGTCATGTGACCATTATAGTAATACTTGGCTAGCAGGATGCAAGCAGAAGTCATGTGTACACCTCCCGGGATGGAGCCATGAGATACACCCTGAGCTTCTGTTGAAAAAAAAAAATGTGGCAATGATGACTCCTGGAAACCCAAGTGGTGTCTTGGCCCCGGCAGTCAAAGCACATGCCAAGAGAGGCAAGAACCCTAGGTGTTTCGTGTGTCTGTGGAGCCGTCACAGCCAACCAAGATTAGCCGTACTGTGTAAGGGAAGAAATTCTTGACGGGTTGAAACCACTGTTATTTTGAGTGATCACAATTCATAGTTGAGCCCAGTTCAAACTAGTATACTCATTATGTTTTACTCAGGAATGATTGCTGCACTTCTCAGGAGTGTTTTAGGACAATCTTCATCCAAGATGGCATTATTATCTTCAGAAGAACTATGTTCAAATGAGGGTCCAGATGTCTGTGCTCAAATGAAATGTGCATTAATACAATTGGGCAGACTGTGTTTTTTCCTCCTCAAAGATCGTCTGGCCGGTGCAGGATAGGGAGCTGCAGCATTGAGCCTAAAGACAAGAAAGGCCATCACTTGCTTTCCATCTCCATGGCTGGGGAAATTCTGAGACTAACTGGAACATGAGGACTCAGTCCTGTGGCAAAACCCAGAGAGGGAAAAGCCTCCAATGGTCGGCTGCCTGTCTCCTGGTGGCTGTTTCCTCCAGAATCCTTCGCTCCCACCTAGCCATGCTGACGGCCTTCCTCCTTCATGATCAGAGGATCCAATGGCTCTTGCCAGTCAAGGCCGGTCCTTGGTGAGTAGGAGAAAAGAGGAACTAGGCTGGATACAACTGCAATTTCCAAACATATTTGTTTGCTGTTCTAAGTTTCGCCTATGGAGAGACTATGGGTAGATTCTACAGATATACAAACTTTTTGAAATGGTGTTCATTCACTCATGACTACCAACTCATTCATGAGAGGCTTCTAGTGGCAGGTCTGTGTGATACAACTTTATTCTCTCCAGAAGCTAGGGATCACTCGTGCGATTTAGTTGCTCCCCAATTTCCATGAAGGGTTAGTTCCAGAAGCCCCTCCAGGCATCAAGACCATCTAGTCCTCTATAAAAGATGGCTGTTTGTGTGTGTTATGTTGCATATTCTCCTATATGCTTTACATCACCTCTAGATACTTTAATAACTAATACTATAAATGTTGCATGAACCAAGCACTAAGAAGAAAAAAATATGTATGTTTAACACAGGGGCACTTTCATCCTCACAGCATCTATTTTGGCAATCTCTTCCAAGTATTGGAACTGGGTTTAATGGAGAACATTGAAAGAGAAGACAGAAAGTGCTTGCTTTCAAAGACGTAATATTGAAATATGTGTACCATTGGGCCTGCTGACTCACGCCTGCAGTCCCAACACCTGGGAGACCCAAGTGGGATCGGAGTGGGAAAGGTGGGGGGATTACTGTGAATTCAAGGTGAGCGTGGTTCCTGGGAGAGACCCAGGGTTTTGTTTGGCTATAAAGGCATACACACACAGAACTTCTGTAGGGGATATGTAACAAGGACAAAGAAGAAGGCAGAGAGCTGGCTCCCAGCTGGGGACCTCAGTGACGCATCAGCATGCCACTTTGAGTGACCTCTTGTTGCTGATTAACTGCCTGCCCCTTTGCGTTCGCCTGAGTCTCAGGCTGAACTGAAGAAATTCCTAGAAAATCTGATTTTACAACTTCCTTACGAGAGCTTCTGAATACTGACTTAGAGTAAGCACTCACTGAATAATGAATGGATGGATGGGTGGATGGATGAATGGGAAGTATCCCAAACCTTTTATCTCCAGTCTTTACCCTCCTTCTCTCCAGTATGGCCCTAATTAGAATGAAAACCTCTATAATGAGCACAAATGCCGATCTGGAAGAACATCAAGGAGAAGCCATGGGGCCATTTACCAAAGGGAATTTCTTTCTTTCTTTCTCTCTTCCTTTCTTTCTTCCTTCCTTCCTTCCTTCCTTCCTTTCTCTCTCTCTTTCTTTATTTCTCTCTTTTTTTCCCAATTATTCAGATTTATTAAATAAGTAGCATATGCAAGTGGTATACAATGTATAAAGTATGGCCAGCCTTCAGTAAGTTAACAATGTATATCAGGAGGTAATCAAATGTGTAAGTAGCTATCACAGGACAACACAGAACCAAAGGGAATTTCTAACAGACCCAAGAAACAAAGCCACGCTGAAGGATCTTCTATGGCCAAATAACAGAAGTTTGGTAAGAGCTAGCTTGCTTTGACCTGCAGGTACCAATACCCCAAACGTTGCAGGCGAACTGTAAAAACTTCCACAACAACAGGGTTATCCAAGGTTCCTCTCCTTGGCACAAATCTATCTAACCAGAAGAGTGAGAAGACACCACTCAATGTCACCAATATGTAGCCTTCTGGTGAACTAAAGCTAAAAAAGAGGTGGTGCCAGCCATGATGTCCTGTGCCTGTGATCCCAGCACTCAGAGGCAGAGGTCCGAGTGTTGCCATGAATTTGATTCCAGGCTAAGGCCATACAGTGAGTTCCAGGACAGCCTTCCAGCCTTGGCTACAGTCTAATATCTTGACTAAAAAAACCCAAACCAAAAATCAGTCAGAAAACCAAGCCCACTCAACAGAGCTAAGATCAATCCTTTCTTAAGGGTGTGGCCAACTTGACCTAGTTCTGTTCTCTATTTTGTTTGTTTGTTTGTTTTGTTTTGTTTTTTATTTTGTTTTTTCTCTTTTGGGGGGCCTGACACCCAGCTCCCAAATAAATTACACATGGACATTTATTCTTAATTATAAATGCCTGGCCTTAGCTTGTTTCTTAACAGTTTTCCTTAACTTAAATTATCCCATCTACCTTTTGCCTCTGGGCTTTTCCGATTTCTTACTCTGTAAATCCATGACTTGCTGTGTAGCTGGGTGGCTGACCCTTGGAGTCCTCCTTCTTCTCTGGCTACTTCTTTTTTCTTTCCCAGATTTCTCCTATTTATTCTCTCTGCCTGCCAACCGGGCCTATCTTTTCTCCTGCCTTTCTATTGGCCGTTCAGTTCTTTATTAGACCATCAGGTGTTCTAGACAGGCACAGTCACACAGCTTCACAGAGTTAGACAAATGCAACATAAACAAAAATAATATTTTACAACAGTTCTCTGAAAAAAAAAAACCTTCTAGCATCACACTAGGGGCAAAGTGTTGTCAGATTTTTTTTCCTTTGGGCCACCAGCTCACAAAAAATGACACGGAAACTTATTAATTATGAAAGCTGGGCCTTATTTTAGGCTTGTCCCACTAGCTCTTATAACTTAAATTAACCAATATTTTTATTAATGTATATTCTATCATGTGGCTCTTATCTCTCTCCCATTTTGTGTGCCCAACTTGTTCCGAGTCTCAATGACATCTCTCCTTTCTTCTTCTCAGAGTCCTCTCTGTCCCCGGAAGTCCCACCTAACCTCTTCCTGTCTAGCTATTGGTCATTCAGCTCTTTATTAAACCAGTCAGAAGGTGCCTTGGCAAAGACACATCTTCACAGTGTAAACAAATATTCTGCAACAGACAAGTCTCCAGCACACGTGGTTCTGGGGGACATTCTACTCTCATACCACAGATGATACAAGGGAGAGGAGCTCACCCCAGCGTCGATGCTGGGCAGCTACATTAACAGCATCTGTCCCTGAGAAAACACCCAGACCCCACATCTCTGAGTGAGCAGGGAACTAGAGCACTGTGGCCAATTCAGCAAGGCCAAGCCTTGGGTGTTGCTGCCATGTTTCTTAACTGGCCTCTTTGGTTAACGTGGAAGGGAGAATGTGTTCCAGAGCCCCTGGCACTGATGACTGCTTTGTCCCAAAATGTAACATAATCCTCATATTCTATTAGCCAAAGGAATTCCAAGTGGCAGATGTCTGATTCCAAGCACTGGGGTGGTGGAGGCAGAAGTATAGAGTTAAGGATCATCCTTGGCTACATAGCAAATTCAAGACCAGCCTGGGATACATGAGACCATGCCAAAAAGAAAAAGAAAGAAGTGCGTGTGTGTGTTTCTGGAATAATCTTGTTTTCTCTTACTAACTACATGGCTCATGTTTTTTAAAGACAGGGTTTCTCTGAGTAGCCCTGGCTATCCTGGAACTTGATCTGTAGACCAGGCTGACCTCCAGCTCAGAGATGCGCCTGCCTCTGCCTCCAAGTGCAGGGATTAAGAGTGTGCACAACCACCACCCAGCTGAACCATGAGCATCTCTTATCTCGGCTTTCATCCTTTTTTGTCTCACAGTGTATTAAAATGTATTTATGATTTGCACATATTTGTATGTATGTTTACATAATTTATGTACACCATGCATGTTTAGGAGTCTTTGGAATCCAGAGGATGTCAGATCCTCTGGAACTGAAGTTATGGACAGTTTTTAGCTGCCATGTGGGTGCTTGGAGTAGAACTCAGGTGCTGGGGGATGTCTTTCTGTACGTTGTGAATATATGGTGTTCCCATTGGTTAATAAATAAGTTGCTTTGGCCTATGGCAAGGCAGCTTAGAGGCAGGCGGGAAATCCAAGGCGAGAGACAGGAAAGAGAAAGGCAGAATCTGGAGAGATGCCAAACTGCCATCCAAGGAGCAACATGTAATGGGATGTAGATAAAGCCATGGAACACATGGCGAAACATAGATGAATAGTTATGGGTTGAGTTAAACTATAGGAGTTAGCTAGCAAGAAGCCTGCCATAGGCCATACAGTTTGTAAATAATATTAAGCCTCTGAATGATTATTTTATAAGCATCTGAGGGACCATGGGCCAGGTGGACCAGAGGAACATGGGACCTTGAGGCTGGGCAGGACACAGGAAAACTTCTGTCTACACCCAGGTTCTCTACAAGAACATCCACTGGCCAGGTGGTGGTGGCACACGCCTTTAATCCCAGCACTTGGGAGGCAGAGCCAGGCGGATCTCTGTGATTTCGAGCCCAGCCTGGGCTACAGAGTGAGTTCCAGGAAAGGCGCAAAGAAAGCTACACAGAGACCCTGTCTCGAAAAACCAAAAAAAAAAAAAAAAAAAAAAGAACATCCACTGCTCTTAATGCCAGACCCAAGCACAGTGTTTTCTATGATACTGTCTTAGTCAGGGTTACTGTCACTGTGGTGAAATACCGTGACCACCACGTTATATATTACAACTTGGGGAGGAAAGGGTTTATTTGGCTTAAGCTTTACATCACAGTTCATCACCAAAAGAAGTTGAGACTCAAGCATGGCAAGAACCAGGAAGCAGGAGCTGATGCAGAGGCCATGAAGGAGTGCAGCTTACTAGCCTTAGCATCACGTGTCTTATTAGACTAGACTCATCCTTCACCATCTGTGTTGTCTGAACCAAGTTATAAGGCATTTAATTTTATCACAGTGTGTGGTACTCACCTCACAGGGATATTGTGAAGTCATAAAGATCAATAAGTTAACATTCTTGAAACATATGTGGGATATGACAATAATCAAGAAATGTCCATACTCACTATTTTCAAAATTAACGGTATTAAATACGTCAGCACACGACACCATTGCCAGCTGACTGCCCAGACAAATTTGCCAGTGTAGCATCACCTACAGACTCAAAGCACATGGGCTGGTATTCTGTGCCCTTGACTTTTAGGCCCCAGTGGGAATTATTAACTCCTAAAACAGGCATTAGGGATGGGTGAGGAAATACAGAGGAGCCAACAGACTCTTCCTTACCTCAGTTAGTTTTTGTTGCTCTATTCCTAACCAGAGAAAAGACTGCTTAAGTGATTTATACACTAATACTCCTGAGAAATACTCCAAAACTTCGAAGCTGAGGTTTCCAAATTATGAGTGAACTAAGTAGCTCAGTTTCAGTGATAGAATGTGCCAAAGCCCATGTGTACAGCAACTGCAAAGAACTACTGGTCACAGACCCTTCCCTTGGGAGATTCACAAAAAGCATTATCTTGCTAAGGACTTCAGTTTTCAGTAGAGAATAACAAAGAATAATGAGACGTGACAACAGATTGGCACGTTCTATGATAAACTGCTCAGTGAGGGACACACAAGTTTCTCCCAACAAAGACAAAGCCAATTAAATAGTTGAATCAAAAGCAGTTTGTATTTTTGTGACTCAGTGCTTTTTTACTCTAAAAGCAATTACCCAGGAGCTGCCTCATGAGTGAGCGGAAGTCAGGATGGGACCTCGGACCGTGTGCTTTTGCTGACTCCCGGCTCTTGGATGGTGGTAAGCCTATCGTCCAAACTCAGCCATGCTTCTATTTCCTGACCTGAAAATTGGGGCCAGTAGGTGAAACAAGTAATAGATCGGTTCTGAAAAATAATTAATCTACAGGAAGGGTGGAATAAAGCATTTCCTAACATTAAAGGAAAAAAAAAAAAGTCGCACCATGCCTTGAGTTCAAGTGACTCAAAGCAGTGTGTGGAGATTAGAATCTACTAAAAATCGCAAGAGAGACTACAAGGGTCCGAGGTGGGTCCACAGGAGACTTAATGACAATGTTTCACCATTCCAACAGGACTAGTCATGTTCCTTTGTTCTGGATTTGGTTCACATAAATATTTTGATATTAATTAACACTCAAACGGGTGTATAAAACAGGCAGGCTGGTGCTATGAGACAGTCTGAAAAACGAGTTATTTAAAGCCTTCCAGGTGATGAACAGTGCATTTATTTCATCTGTAAATGACAACAAGCCCTTTGTTGTTACAACCACCAAACAACAATAAAAGTAACTGCCACTCAAACCTGACCTGAAGTGTGCAGCTTCGCAGAAACCTAGCCGCCCTCAGGCGCTCAGTTAAAAATACAAAAGGAAGCCAGGTGTTGTGGTCCATGTCTGTAATCACAGCACGGGAGAGGTCGAAGCAGGAGGATCAGCAGTTCAAGGGCAACCTCAGCTACATAGTAAATTAGAGGCCAATCTGGACTACTTGAGACTCTACCTCAAAAAAAAAAAATATATATATATATTATATATATTTATTGTATATTTTATATATATTATATATTTATATGTTTATTGTATATGTTATATATTATATATTTTACTATATAATATATGATATATTATTATATATTTTATATGTATTTATATTATATATATTATATATTTTATTATAAGACCACTCGATGCTTTTGCAGAGGCCCTGAGTTCCGTTCCTAGCCCTCATGTCAGGTGACTCACAACCAGCTGTAACTCCAGCTGGGGAGGGGGCGGGGATCCAGCTCTGGCTTCCTAGGGCGCATATATTCAGCTGCACATACCGCCCCTGCCACATACACATAATTGAAAATAATAAAAGAAAGGGAGATTTTTTTAAATCAAAATTGTAAAATTAAAAATAGGAAACTGGCCGAAAGAATTATAAGGTGTGTGGGGAGAGGGGTAAAGTTCAAGTGTTCTTAGTTGATCAGAGAAATAATATGTCCTCTGTGGCTTGAAGCTTTCTCAAGGCCTAGAAAATAGACACCTAATATTAAATGGCGCCTTAGGAGACACTAATCTTGAGCTAGGTTGGAGACTGTGACCTAATGAATGCAATGTGGCCACAATTTGACACTATCCCCAGCCAGTACTGTTCCAGGAAGGACAGTAGTGGGATGCTGGAATGTGAGCTACCCCCTGCTCAGACAGATCAGCTCGAGGCACACTCCCTGCTGGGTCCCACAGCATCCTCATCATCAACTCCAGTTCCTTAAAAACCTCCTTCAACCTGAATCCTTTTCTCATTTCCTCTTAGCAACCAGTGGAAGCCTATATAATTCTCCCCTTATAAAAGACTTCATCTGAAGGTGGTTTGAAGGTTAATGGTTAACTCCTTTGTTTGTGGTTCCATGAATATAGGTCACACCAGCAACGAGTCTTTAGACAGAAGGTACATAAAGAGGTAGTGGATGGTTCAGGACCTTATTACAACATGTCCATCAAACCCAAAGGGGCAAACAATGTGTCTGATTGATTTTTTTTTTTTAAAGTGTGGCTGCTGGCTGTCATGTGACATTAATTAGCCTCCAAACTTTACTCCAGACTAAATGGACAAGCAAAAGCTTTCCTGACTCAACTCCAGGGACCAGCCTCGCTGAGAGCAAAATTCTCTTACTCAATCCCATCCCCACCCCCAGGCTCCTTGCTTGAGCTGTTGGTGACTCAGAAATGTCTGTGTTAAACAATGGCCCCAAGCAGGGGCAGGCGTGGCGAGAGGAAAACACACAACCTGCTGCTTCTTCCACTGTGTCTTTTCAGTGCTGGGGTGGAATCCAGGGCCTGGCATGTGCTAGGCAAGTGCTCTACCACTGAGCTACACGACCAGCCCATATCTTTCATTCTGTTGTTGTCTGCTTCTTTGTTGGAGATGGGGGTCTCACTAGGTAGCCCTGGCTGGCCTGGAACTTCCTATGTAGATCAGGCTGGCCTCAAACTCAGAGATCTGCTGGTATTAAAAGCATGCACCACCACACCCAGATAAATCTTTTTTAAGTCTATCAGTCTCTCTCCTGGCTATCTGGTTATTGTTTTGTTTTGGGCTTTGTTGTTTTGGTTTTTGGAGACAGGGTTTCTCTGTATACCCCTGGCTGTCCTGGAACTCTGTAGAACAGGCTGTCTTCCAACTCAGAGATCCTCCTGCCTCTGCTTCCTGAGTGCTGGGATTAAAGGCGTGTGCCACCACCGCCCAGCAAGTTATCTAGTTATTGCAAAAGTCTTAGAGACTTGCTTGGGGTGGGATACAATTTCTCAAGCTGTAATTTTTATTTCCCAAAATAGTATTGTTGCAGCCCAAGGCTTTGAGTCAACCCAAGCAGACACAAGAGGTTTCCACCAAGCAAAATTTAATACAGGGAAGCCAAAAAAAGGGGGGGGGGGGCGGGGTGACGGATCAGTCAGGGCCACAGAACATACTCAGGAGCTGAACTGCATCCCCGAATGTCAGTTGAAGCAAGTATTCAAACACAAACATCAGTGACAAGCTACAGTTACAATTTTTCACCCACCAGAACTCAAAGATTGGGAGCTTTTCTTAAATGTTCCATCGTTGTCAATTGATCTACAATACAAGCTTTTCAGTCCAACCAATCAGATTCATCCATTCTTTTTTGTTGTTGGGAGTAGTCATAACGTTTCTAGAGAACTAAAGATGCATAATGACTATTTCTGTGGTATAGGGACGAGGTGGGTCAGCTGTTGGAATGTTCCCAGCTCCCCTAGGACCTGGAAATCTGAACTTTGTTTCACCCTACAGGTAAAATGGAGTCTGAAGTCAAAATGGCAGTACTTAGGCCAAGGTGCATTTTACCTGTTCCCAACATTATCACATCTACAGTCTCCTATCCCGGTACCAGTTGTTTGGACTCTCCGAAGTACGCTGGTGACCAGTGAGCTCAGCCGGTCTTGCACCTTGTTATAGTTGTGTGCTGGTGACTCCCACTTTCCTCCCCAGGCTGCACACTCAGGGTGCCGGGCTTAAAAGAGATGCTAAGCACACGTGTGTGCCACAGACTGCCCTCCCTGCGGGCTGCAGAGGCTTTGGCACAGGCAGCCAGAGACCTTCGAGAACAGACACCAGGCATGCACTGAACTAGAAAAGAATCGGTTCCTTTTTCTTGGAGGTGCTGTGGATGAAGTTGGGGCCTTACACATGCTAGGCAAGAAGATGCCCTGGGGGCTGGAGATTTAGCTCAGTGATAGAGCACTTGCCTAGCAAGTGCAAGGCCCTGGGTTCGGTCCTCAGCTCTGGAAGGAAGGAAGGAAGGAAGGAAGGAGGGAGGGAGGGAGGGAGGGAGGGAGGGAGGGAGGGAGGGAGGGAGGGAGGGAGGGAGGGAGGAAAGAAAGAAAGAAAGAAAGAAAGAAAGAAAGAAAGAAAGAAAGAAAGAAAGAAAGAAAGAAAGAAAGAAAGAAAGAAAGAGGAAAAAGAAGATGCCCTGTCCTGGATTCAAACACATAAAGAAAATGTAATTGGGAATGCTGGAAGAGTTAACTGAAAGACCATGGAGGCAATTCACAAATCACAGCGAGATATGTGAAACTCATAGCACTGAATGGAAAATTAAATGTGAGAGTTATATAAGACTTTCTGGATATTTTCACATATATTTTGTGTGAAGGGGTTTTCCAGGCATGCCTTAATCATATGAATGATTACTTTACTATACATGGAAAGATTTGTAAGTCAGAACCCTAAAAGCAAGTAAATGATGTCTTTGGATACGTTTAGATTGGATTTTCCACACAGATAAAAATCCTGACAAGATGACAGAGGCTTAGCCCAACGCTCTTCAATCTAAACAAGCCCTTCCGTAAACATCTTGAGAATGAGAATGATGTCTGGAACCGGAAGGCGGTGACGCACGCCTTTGATTCCAGCACTCAAAAGGCAGAGGCAGGCGAATCTCTGTGAGTTCCAAGTTAGCCTGGTCTACAGAGCTAGTTCCAGGACAGCCAGTGGTACACAGAGGAACCCTGTCTTGGGGAAAACAACAACAACAACAACAAAAACAGTACAAACTAACAAAAGGAACGATGTCTCAGGCTTCTGCCACCTTCCCACAGAAACTACCAGAATGCTACAGAGGGCCAAACAGATACTCTAGTACCATAGTTGATAAGTCTACCATAGTTAAAATTTCATACCCAAACCAGGTCTCTGGGCACACACGTGTAATCCCAACCCCAGGAGAGCTGAGGCAGCAGCTGGGGGTTCAAGCCCAGCCTACACTAAAGAAGGAGACCCTTTGGCAAGACCCTCACAGGCAGGAGGCAGCAATCCCGGCTTTCTGCCCCGGTTTCTTCCCGCAGCTTTCACACTCATCCTGCTGGGTGTTTCCATGCACTCAGCGAGACTGACAGTGGCATTTGTCCTGCCCTGTGGCGAGATGGGGAGGGGCAGCAAATGAAACGGGGTGCTGAAGTCTTGGGACACTAAGGAGAGAGCTTCACTGACGCCCTGGACACACATCAGAGCAGAGTATACCGGTGCTCCACCGTAAGCCACCCATGGCTACCTCGGGTGAGGCCCGCATTCCAAAAGCAGAAAGAAGAAAGGCCCTCATCCGTCGTGCCAGCACTTAGGGAAACGGAGGCTGGGAGATCACGAGTTCTAGGCCAGTCTGCACGACGTAGCCATCAAGAGGTGGGAAGAGAAAAGACATAAACTAGACATCAGCTAATTTTAATGGTTAAACTTTTAAATTCCAAGAAAATAGAAGTGTTTCGAATAGACACGCACACGTGCACGCAAGAGATACTTTAAAGAGAAGTAAAGTGTTTAAATAAATGGTAAGAGCGAAGAGAAAATTTTTCTAAATTTACAAAGTGTAAGTTTTATGTTAGATGTAAATCATTCCACAGTGGGTTTGGGAATCCCTTTCCCCCCACTGACCTTTTCAGAACTCTAGCAAAGCAGATTTATCTCGCAGTAAGTTCCACAGGCTTCTACAGAAGAACTCAAGTTGGATATAGGGAACAAATATTATTACAGAAAGACTTCAAATCTGAGCTCTTGACTTCTTCTAGGGACCCGATCCTGTCATGTGGCCTAGGTTGCTGGCCTCACACTTACGATCCTCCTGCCTCCTTCTACCAAGTTCAGAGATTTCAGCCTTGGGCCATGAAGGAACAGCTGGCCTCTTGAAACCATATCCTTCAGCCTGGATTAAGACAAATGGAATTTGGTTTTAAATTTGCAAATTTATCATAAACACAGTTAAAGGTCTTAAGCCGGTTAGAACCATGGTTTGGGAGGTTTTCCAGTAAGAAGCGCCTTTTGAAACGTGTTTCTCGTATTATCTTATCAATTACATTGCATAGGAATTGCTAACGTGCTAGCCAGTCTCATAAAGATGCTAAACACTGTTACCCCAGCAGGTGATTGTTCGCCCTGATTGTCAGCCTGGATAGATAGGCAGGCACCTAGAGAGGTAAAGCACTTTCTGGTGTGTCTTCCAGAGCATTTCCAGGAGCAACTGCCTCTAGGGCAGCAATTGAGGAAGAAAGACCTGCTGGGGATGTGGTGTTCCGGCTAACAGGCTGGCCCTGGGTGGAGCCAGGTAGACAAAGAAAGCCTCTCAGCACACAAGAGACCCCCATGCTTCCTGAGCATCTGTGTCTACTGCTGCGGCCCTTGTCTGTGGAAGTCCGACCCCACCTAGCCTTCCATCATGGACTCATCAATCTCTCCCCAGGGAGCCTCCAGTCCCTCAGGCCCACACTGTGACTGTTGATGTGGCCTCCCCAGCTTGGACTACCCAGGCTTCAACTGTGTCAGGCAATCAACTAAGTCCCTTTTATAAGTTTACATGTTAGCGAGTTCATCCAGCCTTGACCAAGATAGTTGGCCTCTGTGTCTCAGAAATATTGAGGACTGGATGGGTCGTTGCAGAATCTTTAAATCATCTGCCAACCGGGCACCATGACACGTGACTTGAATCCCAGCACTCTGGAGGTGGAGGCAGGAAGATGTTGAGGCCAGCCTGATCTACAAATCCAGTTCCAGGACAGCCAGAGCTGTCACAGAGAAACACTGTCTCAAAAAGAAAAAAAAAAGTGTCCGCCCCCTCTAGAAACAACTGAAGCTTAATTTATAAAGTACAAGAGTTGTAGATTCCTAAGTAAACTAGAACTGAAATAGTACTTAACTTGGTATCCACCTCTCTCTGAAACAGCCTCACTTTGTCACTTTATGAGAACTGCAGCCTCTGCTGCCCTTACCTAGCAGCAAGTGTTTTTTTGTTTTGTTTTGTTTCATAATAAAAAATATGTGCAGGTCTGAGAAGAATGACAATGGAATCAACTGCAATCAATATTTAATGTTTTTCTAGCTCTAGTAAAAAAAAAAAAACTTTCACCTTGGGAGAACTAAGCAGTGTGTAGCAATGGAGAGGGGGGACATAATGATTTTTCTTTCTTTTTTTAGGGCGGGAATGGCCCTGGCTGTCCTGGATCTCACTCTGTAGACCAGGCTGGCCTCAAATTCACAGAGATCCACCTGCCTCTGCTTCCCAAGTGCTGGGATTAAAGGTGTGCACCACCACCATCCGGTGATTTCCCTTGCTTCTTACTATATACCAGGCTTTAATTTTTTTCAATCATACAATCCTCACACAAGATAAGATATAGCTACAATGACTACCCTTATTTTATGGATAAAGAAATTGAGGTTCAGCCAGGCAAGGTGGTGCACACCTCTAATCTCAGCACTGGGGAGGCAGATGCAGAGGAGTCTCCATGAATTTGAGTCCAGCCTGATCTGCATAATGAATTTCCAGTTCACTCAGGGCTACATATGGAGACTCCATTTCAAAAAAGAAAGGATAAAGAGAGAGAAATCCAGGCATGGTAGAGAACACCTTCTTTTTTTTTTTTCTTCAAGAGAGGGTTTCTCTGTGTAACAGTCCTAGCTTTCCTGGATCTCACTCTGTAGCCCAGGCTGGCCTAGAACTCACAGAGATCAACCTGCCTCTGCCTCCCAAGTGTTGGGATTAAAGGCGTGCGCCACCATCGCCTGGCTGGTAGAGCACACCTTTAATTCCAACACTTGGTTAGCAGAGTTCCATGTCAGTCTGGTCTTACACAGTGAGTTCAAGGATAGCCAGGGATATGTAGAGAGGCCCTGTTTCAAAACACACCACACACACACACACACACACACACACACACACACACACACACATATACACACACAGGGTGGGGGTTAGGGGGAGAGGTTGAGGCTCAGAGAAATTAAATAATCCTCCAGAAGTCATTTACATAATTGTAGCAGGCTTTCTTTTGGACCATCAACCAGCTCCCAGATCAAGACACAGAGACTTATTATTAGTTATAAATGCTCGGCCTTAGCTTACGCTTGTCCCACTAGCTCCTATAACTTAATTTAGCCTGTTTCTCTTCATCTACATTTTACCTCAGGGCTTTTTACCTTTCTTTCTTTCTGTATATCCTATTCTGGCTGGCTGGCAGCTGCCTGGCTGACCCTGCATGTCTCCCTTTCTTTCTCCAACGTTCTCTCCCCTCTTCTTCTTCTTCTTCAAGCCTAGATTCCTCCTCCTACTTATTCTCTCTGCCTAGCTATTGGCCGTCAGCTTTTTATTAAACCAATCAGGGGCCTTAGGCAGGCAAAGCAACACATCTTTACATCATTAAACAAACGCAGCATAAACAAATGTAACACATCTTTACAGCATTGGACAAACGCAGCATAAACAAATGTAACACATCTTTACAGCATTGGACAAATGCAGTATAACAAATGTAACACAACTTTACATAGATATTTCACAGCACATAATAGTCAGCTTTCAGAAGCTACATCAAACTCTACACTTGATTATTTTTTATGTTTATGTCTATGCATATGTCTGTATATTTGCCACTTGTAGTGGATAGCTTTGGAGGCCAGAAAAGGGGGGATTGGATCCCCTGGAGCTAGAGTTAGGTGTGGTTGTGAACCACTTGACATGACTGTAGGATTGAAACTGGGTCCCTCTCAAAGAGCAGGAAGAGCTCTTCCCTACTGAGTCCTCTCCAGCCCCTCACTCTCTATTTTATATAGATGTGTATATTATATATGTGCACATATATGTAGATCCTTTAGAGAAGCACTTGGCTATTTCCTATCTCTAGACTTAGATCTTGTGTCTCTCCCTCCAGGAAGCACCCTTGCTTCATTTTCACTTTGCTTATGGAGCCCTTGGTAGACTTACAGAGTCTATCTTTATGCCATCCCACTAAACTGGTCCCACTGGCCTCCTGTGGTCCCCAGAAGTGCTGACCATTCTCCTGAAATGTCCAGTGCCTGAGACAGTATCAGGTACAAAGCAGACGTTCATCTAACACACCCCAGCCCCAGAGTCCCCAGGCCCACGTTTACCCCTGTCCCTGTCACTGCGTGTCCACTCACCAGTGAGTCTCTATACCTTTCTAACCGGACCCTAACTATACTGACCCCTTCATATCTAGCCTACCGCTTTGTTCTGAATCTTTGTGTCCCACAGTCTAGGACAGCTCTGGAAGGACACAGTAGGGTCCCATGGTGTGTCTATTCATTTGATTTTGATATTTTTTAATCCCAATTTAGTGGGATGACATAAGAATAGACTCAGGGTCTGCACAAGGTTGGAATGAGGCCGGGAAATAGCCATTGAATGATGGATGATGGAACTAGCTGACCAAGTCGGCTCAACCACTTCAACTCTGTGAAGGGAGAGACTCTGTGAAGGGAGAGAGCGCAGGTAGAGTCTGGATCAAAGGGGACCCCGGAGACAAGGACTTAGGATATGACTACCTGCTGTTCTGTTCTGATTTACAATCATTTCAAATATGGCGGGCGATGTGGTGCCTGCCTTTAATCACAGCACGCAGGACGCAGAGGCAGGCCAATCACTGAGTTCAAAGCCAGCCTGGTCTATAGCTCGAGTTTCAAGTCAGCTAGGGATATACAGAGAAATCCTGTCTCAAAAAACCAACACCCCCAAAAAATATTTCAAATATGGCTCAATGCCATCAGATTTATGGATCCAACCTTAGGTATTATTTTGGTATCTACTTTGCTGAGCTAACAAAGAACAGAAAAGGTTAGGTAAACTGTGCTATATAGTTAGTTTGTTTGGGGTTCCCTCCCCCCTCAAATGTAATTTTTTTTCTCTTTACTCTTTGAGGGCTCACCACCCGGCTACAAAATAAATCATACACATGGAGGCTTATTCTTTCTTACAAATGCCCGGCCTTAGCTTGGCTTGTTTCTAGGCAGCTTTTCTTTTTCTTTTCTTTTTTTTTTTTAATGCCGAATGCTGTTTATTGAAGGAGGGAAGAGGTCTTAAATACAGGCTTACAGCACAATGGGAGAACCCCGGAGGGCAGAAGTTCGCTACCGACGTTTTACAATCTTGCACCTAAGCTGTTAACGTCTAGGCAGCTTTTCTTAACTTAAATTATCCCATCTACCTTTTGCCTCTGGGCTTTTATCTTTCTCTATTCTATATGCCTTTCTTTTATATTTACTTCTTCCTCTGTGACTTGCTGTGTAGCTGGGTGGCTGGCCCCTGGCATCCTCTTCTCCCTCTCCCCAGACTTCTCCTCCTATTTATTCTTTCAGCCTGCCAGGCCTGCCTATCCTTTCTCCTGCTGTTCAGCTCTTTATTAGCCCAATCAGGTGTTTTAGACAGCTTCACAGAGTTAAACAAATGCAGCATAAAAGAATGCAACACATCTTTGCATCATTAAACAAATGTTCCACAGCATAAACAAATGTAACACATCTTCAACTAATATTCCACAACACTGGGCACGGCAGTGTGCACCATCATGTAATCCCAGAGCCAAAAGGATTGTGATTTCAAAGCCAGCCTGGTCTACATAGGGAGACCTTATCTCAAAAAAGAAGAAGCAGAACAAAGGATGGGAGGAGGGAGGAGGACCAGGAGGGAGGAAAGGAGATGGGGGATTGGGGGGAGAGGGAGGGGAAGGTGTTGGAAATGGATAGAAAATGACAGAGGTGCCCAGGTTTGGTGGCACACACCTTTAATCCTCACACTCAGAAGATAGCTGAGTTTGAGGTCTACATAGTGAGTTCTGGGACAGCCTGGGTAACACACCTTGTCCCAAAACAACACAAACAAACAAAAGAAGGAGGAGGAGGAGGAGGAGGAGGAGGAGGAGGAGGAGGAGGAGGAGGAGGAGGAGAGGAGAGAGGGCCACTCTACACACTGGACATCCAGAGCTGCAAGTATCTAGACAGGTCATTTGGAGGTGGATGCCGACCTGCAGAGACTTCTCTCCTAGGAAGGGAACAAGAGTTGGCGACAGACAGGAGACAAGAGGACACAAAGGTTTTAGTTTATTAAAGTCAGTGAAGGCCTTAGTTTTTACAAAGTCAATCTGCCGGAGAGAGCAGAGGATGTCTGTGCCTGCTTCATCACAGTTAAACCTTCTGAACAGCTCCCACGGACGGACCCCAGAATGGCTTTATTATATTGCCAGCTCATTTGAAAATTAAGGTTGACCTTTTCTGATTGAACCTTCCTAGAATGCAAAAATAAATAATAAATAAAACAAATAGATAAATAAAGTATCAGGCCTTGTGTGTTTCAGGGTATTCTGGGAAAACAATGACTTGTTCAATCAAATATAACCACCACGGTCCCTAAGGTTCTTTATGGTCAGAGGCGCATTCCCAGCCCCCACACAGATGATCGGTGCTGGTTTCCCAGCACCACTCTTGCCAGGGACACTGACTTACGTATTGCTTGGATTTCCAGTTTTAAATTGAGAAAACTTTGTTAGATGGGGCTTAGGGAGTGGAGTCGTGTTGAAAAGCAACCTTACGTTGGTGGTCAAAGAACTGTCTAACATGTTCATGTTCTAGAACATTCTCTTTTGTTTTTCAAGACAGGGCTTCTCTGTGTAACAGCCCTAGGTGTCCTGGATCTTACCCTGTAGACCAGGCTGGCCTCAAACTCACAGAGATCTGCCTGCCTCTGCCTCCCGGGTGCTGGGATTAAAGGCGTGTGCCACCACCACCCAGCATTCTTTGCTACTACGGTTGAGGGAACCACGTGACCAGGCAAAACTTACTATAGCAGAGTCTTCCCCAAGCCCATGCTTTCCAATGGAGTCGTTAGAATGTGAAAGGCCACGTCCGACAATACGGGCCTCACTGTTTCAACCACTCCTCCGCCTTGTGACAGTCACCTGATCTCTCCACCTCAGTTTTTGTTTCATCTGTTTGTGTTTGAGACAGGGCCTCACCATGCAGCCCAGGCTGACCCTACGTAGGGCACCGAACTCACAGGGAACTGCCTGAGGTACTGAGATTAAAAGCACCAGGCGTGATACCTGACTATCTTCTTTTCCCTATGCGTTTGTTTGTTTTTGAGATGGGCTATCACTAAGTAGGCTAGTCTCACACCCACAATCCTCCTGTCTCAACTTTCCACCCATACCCACCACCTGCCCAAGTGCTGAGATTATAGCCATACACAACCATGACCAGCTGAGCCTCGGTTCTTCATTTTTCTAAATGGATGTGATGGAGGGTGATAGGACTTTGTATTTCAGGTTGTTAAACAAGTAATGTAAATTCCGTAGGATGGTGTCCCGTGCCATGACCAGTCTGTATTTGTGTTTGGTGCTGTTGTTATCATTCTTGAGACAGTTTCACAGTGTAGTCCTGGCTGACCTGGAACTTTCTAGATAGAACTGACAGGGATGTCCTCCCCTCTGGAATGTTAGGACTAAAGGGATTCATTCAGCTCTAACTGCCCCTGCCTAAGCCTCCTACAGTGATGAGCTGCAGACAAGTCTAGCCAACAGTGAGAAGCCCTCCCCAGGCTGGACTAAAGAAAGAACATAAACCAGGCATGGCGGCGCAAGTCTTTAATCCCAGTACTCAGGAGGCAGAAGCAGGAGGATCTCTATGAGTTTGAGGCCAGGCTAGTCTACATAGCAAGTTCAGGCCAGCAAGGACTACATAGAGATAATAATAAAAAGAAGAGGAGGAAGAGGGAGGAGGAGGAAGAGAAGGAGAAGGAGGAGGAGGAGGAGGAGGAGGAGGAGGAGGAGGAGGAGGAGAAGGAGAAGGAGAAGAAGAAGAAGAAGAAGAAGAAGAAGAAGAAGAAGAAGAAGAAGAAGAAGAAGAAGAAGAAGAAGAAGAAGAAACATGAAAGCATTTTTTTTTCTTGTAATAAATTAAAGAAAAAGGAAAGTTCTCCAGACGTTCCCACCCCTCCAGCCCAGGTTTGGGCAGCCTCTATATAAGAATTTCAAGTCCCATTGTATCAGAATGAAGACATACAGAATCTGGGTCTGAGAGACTATGGACTTATTCTGTCACCAGTCCATGACATCCCCACTAAAAGGGACTGCCCACGGTCATTTCCCTAACTGCAATTGGAAAGTGTGGGCATCCTCGGTCAAAGCCCATTTTCCCCAGGGTGGTGCTGCAGACCTGAGATCGAACCCAGGACCTTACACATGCTACGTACGGTGTGGGCTCAGCCCTTGGGCTTCATCCCTGCCCCTCACTCCTCTGCTCTCAACTCTAGCTCACCCAAAGAACTGTGTCTTCAGGTGTTTCCGCTTCTCAGTGACTGAAGGCATCTTGTTGAGAGATAAAATTGACTTGGGTTTTGTCACTTTCGTTAATGTCCCCGTCTCGTCCTCCACCCCAGTCTCCTCTTTGTCCTCAGAATCTGCTCACTGATGATTCAGAAGCCGTGAGAGGGCAGATGACAGATGTGACTGTACAGACCATCTACGCCTCACAGTGGGAAGAAGAAAAGCATGGCCACTGTGTACCTTCAGCGGGGTACGCAAAGGCAGGCTCTCTCTATCATCTCTCCAAGGACACTCTGCCCTTCTGAATGTCATGCCCTACTACAGGACTTTGTCCTTTACAGATCACTAGATAGCTCTAGAAGAATGTCAGTAATCATATGACAAACTATTAAAGGAAAAAAAAAAGACGGGGAACCAGGCTGGCCATGCAATTTACCACAGGGGCTGACACACCACACTTGACCTACTTGACGAAAACTTGAAGTCAGATCTGGCTCCAGCCCCATGAAAAGCCTGTGATGAGCAGTGGGACAGGTGCCCCAACTCTCAACTGGACAGGGGTCACAAACCAGTCCTTACGACCCAGTTGGCCTCCAGCAAATAACTTCACAGGCTTCCGGTTTCCTCATCCTTTAATAGTTGGGAGGCTTGAAGAAAGGGAAAGGCACACCATCATTTACCTAACCTGGGTGCTCCTAGAGATTCAGTGAAACCTTCTCATAACTCAGCCAGAGACTCAAAAGTTAAACATTGTAACTCATTTATAATCCTCCCACTCGGAAGGCTGAAGCAGGAGGATCCTTCCTATCATGACCAGCCAGGGCTATGTACAGATATTGTCTCAACAAATAAAGACTATTAAAAAAAACCCATTGAGAATTTTAAGCAGCAGTCTCTCATGGGTGTGTCCGACTGTGTGTGGTATGGACCTGGCAGTGTGGGTGTGGGCAGCAGCAGAGGTCAACAGCACCAGTGCCTTATTGCATCACTCTCCTCCTTTTTTCAGTTTTGATTTTTCTGTTGTTTTTGAGGGAGGCTCTCATTACATATCCTTGGCTGGCCTGGAACTCACTATGTAGACCAGGTTAGTCTCAGACTCATAGACATCTGCCTGTCTCTGCCTCCCAGGTGCGGGCATCAAAGGTGCGCATGACCATCTTGTTTCATTTTACTTTATTTTACTTTTAAGATGCTAGAGGTTAAACCCAAGACCTTGAACAAGCTAAGCACACTGTTGGGCTTTAGCCCCGCCCCCTTTTTTTTATTTGGTTTGTTTGTTTGTCTGTTTTGTTTTGTTCTGGTAGGAGCGTGGCAGACATCCTCGAAGAAGCCAGAGCAAAATCAGGGAGCCATTTGGAAACAGAAGTGATCATTTGAGAGGTGATGAAGGGATTTGTGTGTCAGTCATTGAGTTAGACACACCACACCAGGTCCATGTCACCTTCCCACCAACCCAAGAGATGGACCACGAGACAGCCACGACAAGGCAATGGTTCAGTGAATGAGTAGCTGCCTGAGTTGAAGGCCTGGAGGATTCCTGGTGAGCCCCTGGCCTGTAGTCTACACCCACAGCTGAAGAAACTGGGTGTCAGTGAAGAATGACAGAGATCGTGGCAACCACAGCAACAGAGTGGATGCACTCACCAGCAAGACATGACCTCAAGCAGGCTAAAAAAAAAAAAAAAAAAAAAAAAAAAAAGCGGGCACTTTTCTTTGGAGGTTGGAAGAGGGTTCAGCCCACATTTAGGGTGGGTCTTCTCATTTTGAATAATCACACCAAAATGGATAAATAAATAAATGATTCCTCTCAGGCATGCCCCTCTAGAGACTTGTCTCATGGACGGTTCTAAACGTCAAGTTGACAGTCCATATTAACCATCAGAGCTAGTCACTGAAATCTCATAGTTGTGATTTGTTACTTACCTATCATTACATTCTCTCCTCATAATTATTGTGTAAATACAGGTAAATCTGATGGGCCATGGCTTCCTGAATCATGCAAAGGGCTCGGAAATCTTTATGGCTAAACACAGAAATGCAGATCGAGCTGAGGTAGTATAGCATGTGGAGCTGAGGGTGTGTCTCCCTGGAAAGCACTTGCCTGGCATACACAAAGCTATGGACTTGATCCAACCCCATCACGGCAACCAAGCAACACATGAACCTACCACTTTGTAAGAAAAGTGAGAATGTGTTGCAGGGTCCCGCCTGATCCGCAAGTTCATTCAACTGCTAATCTTCCTGCCTCAGCCTCCTGAGAGCTGAGTTTACAGGCTGTGCCCCATCCCTGACTTTCTGAAACTCTTTTTGTTTTGGGTTTGTTTATTTTTTTAATTGTGGAGATATTTTAATTTCCAGATGTCTGCAAGATGCTACAGATGACAAACATCTGCTTTCCCAAACACAATAAATACTTTAATCTAGGAAAACAAAAACAAACAAACAAAACCCCAAACTATGCTTTGGAGGCTCAATATCACAATGCAGATTTAACTCCAAGTCCCAACTAAAATTGCCCTTAATAGCAAGCTACCTATATTTCTACTCCTTTGATTCTAAGACCATTTTACTTATGAAAATACTGAGCTCCAGAGATAGGAAGATGATATGCCCAAGATTCCACAGAAAGACAGAGGCCCGACCTGACCTCAGCATCCTCCTCACTGATTGCCGTTTTAGCCACTATACTCGACTGTCCCATTTAAACCCATATTTGCTTCTCTCACTTTTAACCTTGACCCTGACCCCAGCCCCAACCCACAGGGGACTCTGGTGCTTCTGGCCCACCCAGTGGAAATGTCTTCTTTTTGTTTCTCAGCCAATCAATCTTTCTATCTTTCTTTCTCTCAATTTCATGGCCCAGAAGCCTCCCTCTTGACCAAGTTTGAAACTCTTTTTGGTTTTGTGATTTCAGATACAAAATATTCTTCATGGTTTTGGTTTTCTGTGTGCTTTGTGTGTACACAGGGTGTCAGATCCCCTGCAGCTGGAGTTACAGATGGTTGCAAGCTGCCTTGTAGATGCTGGGAATAAACCTGGGTCCTCTGGAAGAAGAGCCAGTACTGCTAACCACTGAGCAATCTCTTCAGTCCCTAGAATATTCTGCATTTTAAAACTAATTTTTCTTAATTGCAGTGCCAAGAATTAAACTCAGAGCCTCAAAAGCATTGTCCAAGGGCTCTATTACATCTCAGACCCAATCTTTTCCTTTTTGACTTTATTCTTTCTCCAATATGCTGCAAACTAAAATATAAAGGAAAACGTTCCTTCTGCTATTATAGCCAGTAAATAGGCATTTGACTCATCATAAATGACTTTATTAAGAAACAATTT
The DNA here is from genome assembly GCF_049852395.1 of Peromyscus maniculatus bairdii. Lineage (NCBI taxonomy): Eukaryota > Metazoa > Chordata > Mammalia > Rodentia > Cricetidae > Peromyscus > Peromyscus maniculatus. The sequence continues at coordinate 46,684,822 of NC_134862.1, read as the reverse complement.
CACGCCGGGCAGTGGTGGCGCACGCCTTTAATCCCAGCACTCGGGAGGCAGAGCCAGGCGGATCTCTGTGAGTTCGAGGCCAGCCTGGGCTACCAAGTGAGCTCCAGGAAAGGCGCAAAGCTACGCAGAGAAACCCTGTCTCGAAAAAACAAAAAACAAAAAACAAAAAAAAAAAAAGAAACAATTTCACAAAAGAACAAACAAAAAGCAACAATTTCACCAGGCGAGGCTGAGGCAGGGGGATATCTGTGAGTTCGAGGCCAGCCTGGCCTACAAAGCCAGTTTCAGGACAGCCAGAGCTGTTACATGGAGAAACCCTGTCTCTAAGAAAAGAGAGGTGGAGGAGGGGGAAAGGGAGGGAGGGAAGAAAGGAATGGGAGGGAGGGAGGGAGGGAGGGAGGGAGGGAGGGAGGGAGGGAGGGAGGGAGGGAGGGAGGAAAATAAACTATTTCACTGGGCGTGGTGGTGCACACCTTTAATCCCATCACTTGGGGGGCATAAGCAGGTGGATCTCTGAGAGTTCAAGTGGTCTACATAGTGAGACCAGGTCTCAAACCATAAGAGACAGAGGGGTGGGGATGGAGAGAGAGAAATAATTTCAAGGAGCAATATTTAAGACTCTCCTTTAGCACTAAGAAGGTAAAACATGTCTTTTTAATTTTTTTTGGCAGAGAGGGGTTGTTTCAGGACAGGGTTTCCCCCTGTTACCCTGGCTGTCCTGGAACTCTGTAGCCCAGGCTGGCCTCAAACTCACAGAAATCCGCCTGCTTCTACCTCCCAAGTGCTGGGATTAAAGGTGTGAGCCACCACTGCCCAGCTAAAACACATCTCTTAAAGTCCTGAGGAAAGACTGGAAGTTGAGTGCCGTGGCTTCACACAGAGTTAACCATATCCAGTAGTCCAGGCTGGAGAAGCAACTGGCGATTGAATGGTTGTTCATTTTCATGCCATCTGCCAGATAATGTTAGGTAGCTTATAACACTCAACCCCATGAAGCAGGGTATCTGAGACCCACCTTAACGGTCTGTATTTTACTGGTACTTTTTTTTTTTTCATGATTCTTGTGTTCAGTTACGCACATTTTGGTTGGTTATGTTGCCAAGAATTTTGTTTATAATTAATTTTAAAGTTTAGTGATTTTAACTCCCATCAGCAATGTTTGGAAGTTCAGTTTGTTCCACATATTCCCCAGTTCTCTATGTGGTTGCAGATGTGTGTGCTTGTGGAGGCCACAGGATACCTCTGATGTCCTTCCTTGGGCTTTGAGTGTTGTTTTCTTTCTTTTTTGAGACACATTCTCTGAACTAGAACTTGCCAGATAGCCTAGGCTGATTGGTTAGGAGGCCCCAGGGAGGTCTGTATTTTAGTAGTGATGATGTTATACCTAGAGAAATCACTTTGGATTCTGAGCAGTTTTCTTTTTCAAAATGTTTAGATCCTCTGACTATTGGCTTAAATGTTTTGGTTTGGTTTGATTTTGGTTTTTGGCTTTCCAGGACAGGGTTTCTCTGTGTAAATGTCCTGGCTGTCCTAGAACTCACTCTGTAGACCAGGCTGGCCTCAAACTCAGAGATCCACCTGCCTCTGCCTTCCAAGTGCTGATAGTGAAGGTGTGTGCCCCCACCACCACCACCACCTTGCTTTGCTTAAGTGTTTGAAGAGAACCTAAAATGGAAAGGAAACAGTAGGAGGTTTGTTTCAGTTACTCTGAATGAGGCACTGGCCATGGGCATGAAAACAGCGCAACACAGCCCAGCCTGTCCAGGGGAAATCTCAAACGTTTTGATTCCCAAAAGATTGACCGGGGCTCTGTTTAATGATTAGTGCTGTAAGAAATGAGTAATATTTACCTCTTCGGAACAATACCGAAGAAAAGCCAATATCTTTCCAGCCAGGTGCTGCATTTCCCACAGTTAGTAAAAGAATGGGTGGAAAAATCTTTACTCAGTCACTTCTTGCTCAAACCCACCACCCCACCATTTTACATAATGTAACCGTGGTTATTGCGGGGGGCGGGGGGGGGGGACCTGATATTTAAAAAAAAAAAAAATCATGCCAACCTTAGTCTGGGTCATCTATGGAACCAGCAAGGGGTACCGGTGAAAATGCACGGGTAAGCAATGAGTTGGCAGGAACTGAGTAACCCACTGCTACTAACCTGTCTGCAAAGCTCCTGGTGCCTGGTGGAGTCTATTCGAATGAGTGACATAGGATGCTTGTTCTTCATGACCCCAGATAAGTCACATACTTAAAGGGACTTGCTGGCATGGTCTCACAGGTCGTTCGCCGTAAGTCTGACTCGACGACGAGGATAATAGTTGGTAGTAGATATGCCTCCACGGTCCTGGAAGCCAGCAGTAAGGAAGTTTGCAGTGACTGTAACTGATTAACTGGTCTTGGAACATCCCCATGCAATATGGGTTCAGATGACATCGCTGAGTGCCTTTTGGATTTTGGCAGAGATGCCTTGGAGTCATTAGTTATCTGTCAATCATTTACAAATCCTTTTCTGAAATCAGTTAGCAAACAGAGTGCTCCCATTATAAACGTATATTCTTGTAAATGTGAGTCACGGTAAGTGGCGACATTGATGAGTTCAGTGCGGGTGAGGAAGGGTGTTGAAAACAGAATGCTGTGACAGAAGATGCCCACGGTTGTCCAAAGGAAAGGGTGAGACTGCCCCTTGACTGAGACAAATAGTTCCTAAATCCAGAGGCTACGCATTACTTCGTGCTTGCCTCCCTAGCGTCACAGGTACGTCCCTTGTTGACTGTGGAGGAGGCTGAATGCTCAGCACCTGTTACTTGAACCATGTGTGAACGACACTTCAGTCTCTCTTTCAGAAAAATGTGTTCCTTTCTCACAAGGTACCGGGTACCTATGTCTATTAAAATTAGCCTGATAGATAAGCTTCAAAAGCCCAAGGTAACTCATTAATATCATGTTTCCGCAGCATGCCAGTAAGTTTCATCGGAAAGTGAGCAGAGTGACAAGTAGCAAGTGGCATTTGGGAAAGGTCTGGTGGGGGTGGCTAGGCAACCCTCCAGTGATGCTGTCACTACTCAGCCTTTTCCAAACCCTTCCAAAAGTGACCGCTTAGTCAGAGGCAGATGACACAGCCAGGATTCCGGTGTGCGTGCCGCTATATGTTCTATCGGCCCCGTAAGCAAGAAAGAGAAGCAGAAGAAATCAGCCAGGGGTGCTGTTGGACCCCACGAACCTTCGACAGGGGCCAGAGTAATACGTGATAGTAGTGACTACTTAGAATCGGGGTCAGGAACAAAAGCACAGCCTGTGTGTCTCCACAATTCCCTTAAGACCTGTCTCTGCCTAAGATGCCAAGTCATGCAGCTCTTGCTTTGCGCAGGAGACAGGGTCTCACCGTGAGGCATAGGCTCGCCTCAACCTTGCTAGTCCTCTTGTCTCAGCCTGCAGTGTGCCGGGGTCACGGGTGTGTGCCACTGTACCTGGGAGAAACACTTGTTTCTCAGGCTCTTTTTCACATATGTGAGGGAGGACTAGGGACCAGCTGCATATGCTCAGTCTCCTAAATGTGCTTTGATCTCCTCTTTCTCACAAAATACAGACACACATATGTGTCATTTTTCTTTATAAGGAATTCCAAACTTAATGAGGCCAAGCATTGGAGCTGGAGAAGGCTCAGAGGTTAAGCGTACTGACTGCTCTTCCCTAGGACCTGGGGTTCAATTCTCAGCACCCACATGGCAGCTCATAACTGTCTCTAATTGCCATTCCAAGGGATCTGGCACCCTCACGCAGACATACACTCAGGCAAAACACCAATGCATGTAAATAAAAACAGATAAATCTTAAAAAAGCAAACAAACAAAGCCCAGTAAGCCAAGCATTACTTTGCCCCAGGAAGAAGCAGAGCAGGGGGTTCCGAGCTTTTGGGTCCAAATACCAAGCTGTGGACCACCCTGCTACACGACCAGCTATCTGCCAGCAGGTTCTCACCCCATGTAACACCCAGAGGGGTTGCATGTGTCTACCCAGACCACATGGCCTAAAAAGGCATGGAAGCTGCCGTCAGCATGTTGACAGGATCTGATAGACAATGCTGTTCACTGACTGGAGAGTACACCACAGCTTAAAAGATGTGTCTCCAAAACTAGGGCAGGTAAGGGAGAAGTCCACCACGTTCCCAAGGGTCACACATGCCTGGAGAAATATATGGCCCTTCTGAATTTCCATCTCAGATCAGAGAATAAGTATTTGGTCTCAAAAATAATCTAATTTTGTAGCCATTACACTTGAATCCCACCAACTCTGAAGGCTAAGATGGGAAGTTCAAGGCTACATAGTGAGTTCAAACCCATCCTAGACAACTTAGTAAGACCCTACTCCAAAATAAAAATTAAACTCAGGCATGGTGATACAAGCCAGTGATTCTGTAGTTGGAGGGAGGAGTGGAGGCCGGAAGAACAGAAGTTCAAAGCTCGCCTTGGCTACATATCCAGTTGGAAGACAACCTGGGCTACATGTCTTTAAAAAAAGAAAATCAGATTGGGGCTGTAGCTGAATAGTACAGTGCTTGCCTGGCATCCATGGGGCCCTGGCTCAGTCTCCAGGGCGCGCGCGCGCGCGCGCGCGCGCGCGCGCGCACACACACACACACACACACACACATGCGCGCGCGCGCGCAAACAAGTATTTTGAAATCACCATTTATTTATGGGCTGCAGGGTAGCTCAGTGGTGGAGCATTTGCCTAGCATGTCCATGGTCATGAGCTTGACCCCCAGCACTGGAGAAAAAGTGATAGGAACCATATATTTAAAAGAAAATTAACTAAATGAGGCCTGATGCAGTGTTAATGCCAGCAGCACGGGCTACATTGATTGTGGGGGACACCAGATTTAAAGCTCAGAGTCTTTGCCAGCATGCTTCCCTGGCCAGGGCTTTCTGTTCGTTTAGCTGGTGTGAGCTACACTGTTTCAAATTGCTTCCTATCCGTGCATAGGTAACAACCAAAACTCACCTTCATAGGATCACATGGATTCCTAACCAAGACATCTTCAGCGTCCGTGTGCATCACAGTCACGGCCATGGCCTCTTCTAATTCTGCCTTCCAGAGTTCACCCAGATAAATAAATGTATTCTGACAAGAATACCAGCATTCAGTACAGCTACTTAATGATGTAAAACCTACCTCTAATCAAGCCAAACTATAAGAATTCAATTTCCCCTGATTGTAATACCCATAGTTCTTCAAGATTCTTCAAGTATCATTTAATGATAAAGTAAATTAAAGTATGATGGTTAACACTAAGAAAAACACTGGCATGTATGCTCTAGCTGTGAGAAATCTTAACCGCTGTTTTTATGGACAGTATTTATTTATTTAATTGTTTGTTTGTTTGTTTGTTTATTGTCTTTTCAAAACAGGGTTTTCAGACCAGGCAGGCCTCAAACTCCAAACTCCAGAGATCCACCTGCCTCTGCCTCCTGAGTGCTGGGATTAAAGGCGTGCGCCACCACCAACTCTCCTAAATACTTCTGAGGAAAACAGCTGCTTTGCAGAGCCGTGTGTCTCTATGCCCCGGAGATCTCTAGTGTGCCATATTTGATTGTTCAAAGGAATAACAGCAAACAACTGACAAGAATCGACATCACGAGATTTTTTTTTTTAAATGTGTGCTCTCGGGGCTGGAGAGATGGCTCAGCAGTTAAAAGCACTGGCTGTTCTTCTGGAGGGCCCAGGTTCGATTCCTAGCACCCACATGGTGCCTCACAACCATCACCATCTGTAACTCTTGTTGCAGGGGATCCAAAGCCCTCTTCTAACTTCCTTGGGCACCAGACACATACATTTTTTTTTTCAGGCAAAACATTTCTACACATAAAACTAAATAACTTTAAAAATGCTCTATTATAAAAAAATTGAAGTACGGGCTCCTCTGCCTGGCTGGCTGTATTGTAACTAAATGTCTGGTGTGTGTCTATGCTCTGCCTTTTCAGACACAAGTCCACGTTTGTACGTCACTTTGAGGGAGTGTCCTTGCAAAGGCCCATCCCTCTCTCTTTTCCCTCCATTTGGCTCCCTAGTAGTGATGGTGAAACTCATAATGACTATTTTGTAACAGGAGGGAAAGAGAAAATCGTAATGTGGACGGGCCTCATCCCTAGACTGCTTTACCTCTAACCCAGTGGTTCCCAATCTTCCTAAAGCTGCGACCCTTTAATAAAGTTCCTCATGTCGTGGTGACCCCCAGCCATAATACTCTTTTCTTTCTTTTTTTTTTTTTTTTTTTGGTGGTGGTGGTGGGGGGTGTTTTTTGTTTGTTTGTTTGTTTTGTTTTGTTTTTGTCTTTGTTTTTCAAGACAGTTTCTCTGTGTAACAGTCCTGGCTGTCCTGGCACTGGCTTTGCAGACCTCCAACTCACGAAGATCCTCCTGCCTCTGCCTCTCAAGTACATTAAAGGCATGTGCCACCACTGCCCCAGGTTATAACATTATTTTCATTGTTACTTCATAATTGTAAGTTTGCTACCATTATAAACCACAATGTAAATATCTGATATACAAGATGTCTGACATCCTACCACAAGGGGGTCAAGACCCACAGGTTGAGAACCATCCCTCCAAACTTTTTTTTTTTTTTTTTTTTCTTTCTTGTTTGGTGTTTTGTTTTGTTTGAAACAGAGTCTCACTGTGCAACTCTGCAGCTCTTGTTGTCCTGGAACTCTCATATTTTTTATGACTGAAATTTGACTGGATGCAATGGAAAAACCAGAACCATTTTTATTTTTTAACATGTCTACTTCTCTTTCACAAAGGAAGCTTACAGCCAGGCATGGTGGTCCACTCCTTTGATGTCAGCGTTCTGGAGGCATGCATAGGTGCCCCTCTGTGGGTTTGAGGCCAGCCTGTCTTCATAGTAAGTTGCAGGCCAATCAGGGAGACCTTGTCTTAAAACAAAACAAAATAAGTGGACGTTACCTACGCAACAATACCCAAGGTTGTTTCCTGGGCTTCTTATACATATGCACATAGGGTCCCCCCCCCCACAAAGCTGGCCTCCCCAAAACACATACATATTCATAACTACAGAACTATTTCTGAAAATGCATTATGTATTTATCAATTTGCCCAAATTTTATCTCCAGTGTAAGTTTTACTTTACAGGGGTAAGGAAAGTACCCTTTCAGCCCAACCACCAGTATACAAACAAGCTAGTTAATCCCTCATCTGATGAAGAGACAGGATTTTTTTTTAAGGCAATTGATCAGATCCTAAGTAAATGGCCATGAGCTTGGAAGTGCTACCTGTGGAGTTTCAAAGTGTCAATCATATCTGCAGTCATCATGGAAGGAACTGATGTCAGCCAATGTTATCATCTCAAATGTATTTGCAGAGGTCAGAAGAGCTGTCTGTTGTCCTCTGTGCCGAGAAGCAGTGACATCAAAGGAGCATGTCACAATCTGGTTGAGTTAGTGGATTTAAGGTAGTTTGGGAGTTTTAGCCACTAAGTACGATCTCCTGACCCCTCGGATTTACAACTTTCCACTCTCTGGGCTGCAGAGAACCCCTCCTTTTCTGAGTTAATCATTTCTTTGCCATTATCTGCCAAGAGTTCTTATCTCTCTTGCTGTCACTTTATAACAGGGTCCTCTTATCAACCTGCACAGGGTCATGTGACCAGTCAAAGCCTATTGAAGGCTTCCTTTCTTCTGATTAGAACCCATCATGAAACTGGAGACATGGTTTACAGCGGGTCACTAATGCTGGAAAAAGTACAGAGTCCAGGGGAACACAGGCTTGCACCTTTCTGAATTCTGGATTTTTCCCCCCTTTTTCTTAACTTTCACTAAGGGAATGAGGGTTACTGTAGTCTGAGGTTTCCTTCCCAGGATGACAAAATGTGACAAGCTGCAATCTTTCTCATGCTCACTGATTTCTGCTGTAAGCCAAAGGACTGCCAATAATTTCGCTAAGAATGTCTGCTAGTTCGGATACTGGGGATTTTCAAGATTTTCTTAAGCACGGACTGACAGCTATTGGTAAGTAGGAAGCCTCTCTCTATCATCTGCCTGTTTCTGCTACTCCTAGTGGATTGTGCTGTAACACACTTCTTTTCCTGTGGTAATTATTAAAAGCACACAATAAGCCCACACCTATACCATACATCTATCTTTCTTGAAGTTCAAAAAAACAAATGAGTATTTCAACACATGAATATCATTTATTGTGTCCGGTGTTTGGGGATGTCATTGTATTAGGTCAACTCTGCCAGATAATACAGGGTTTATTTTGTTTGTTTTTATTTTTCTGGACAGGGTTACTCTGTATAGCTCTGGCTATCCTGAAACTCCTATTGTAGACCAGGCTGGCCTTGAACCCAAAGAGATCCTTCTGCTTCTGCCTCCCAAGTGCTGGGATTAAAGGCATGCGCCTGCCACCACTGCCAGCAGAAAATACAGTTCTTAATCTTCTACTTCAGTCTTAACAATTTCTGATCATTTTGAATCAACCCCACTGAATGAAATTTTGAACAGTTTGAAACAAGCAAATTGCATTGATTGACCATCAACCAAATGGCCTAACAGGAAGCTTCCCAGTATTATGACATTTTAAGGTACTGGACAGTGAGATATCTCATTCACTGTGAAACTATAGAGAGAGAAAAAAATCCCCCTACCAAATCCATCATTCAAGAGAAACAAAGCCAGACTATCATTAAAAGATTCCAGGTGGGGAGGCATCATGAATGTAACTTCCTTTTATCACAGAAATAAGCACATATCCTCCCCACAAGTGGAATCTGGAGTTTGGGTACTTTCTAGACAAGTACTCTATCACTGAGCTACACACCTAATTAAGTGAAGCATCTTGGGTTTTGTTGTTTGGAGGATGATTGATGTTTTGTTTTGTTTTTGTTGTTGTTGTTGTTGGACACAAGGTTATGTTAAGTAGCCTTGGCTGTTGTCCAGGAACCTGCCCTGTGGTGATCCTCCTGTCTCTGACCACAGTGCTGGAACACACACACACACACACTCTCTCTCTCTCTCTCTCTCTCTCTCTCTCTCTCTCTCTCTCTCTCTCTCTCTCTCTCTCTCTCTCTCTCTCTCTCTCTCTCTCTCACCAATGTAGAGTCCCAAAGTTGGTAATTTTGCTGCAGAGATTATGTTCAGTTAATCCTAAACTAAAGACAAGGGAAGCAATCTTTAGTGACCATGACTGCTGGAGAACGCGTCCCAGGAGTAGGTTGGGACTGGATCACTGGGGTTCCGGTTTAATCCACCTACGGCAGTGATTGCTTTTTTTTTTTTTTTTTTTTTATGGTCCAGCTACGCCCCGAAGTATCTATTGAGGAAATGTTCACCAAGAAACGTTCTGTACTTAACGAAAAAGAAAACACTGGCAAGTGAGTGCCAGAGAGAGCATGTGGCTCTTCAGAGGGCAGGGAAGCTGGGCACCAGAGCTTTGCAAGCTTTGAGGCCACCGCAAACTGTGCACTCGCGCGCACGGGGAACCGCAGCGGGTGTGCGGACTCGGGGGCCAGACGGCGCGCGCCCGAGGCTCGCACCCGCTTAAGGCTACCGGGGCTTTGACCGCACAGGGCTGCTGCCCAGGACAGGGAAGGCGGGCTGTGGGACCACACACGCGGTACCCCCGCAGGGTCCCTAGCCCATAGGGCTGATTAAAAAGGGCAAGGCAGCCGGCAGAGTGCAGACCGCAGTCGAACAGGAGCTGTTTTCACCCACCGCACCAGCAGTAACGTCTCAAAGGCTGTGCTGGGACTGTGGCGCGATGGAAGCAGAACTGGTTGGTGGTGGTCAGACCTCCGAGGGGCTGCTGGGTCTTAGCCCCCCAGAACAGTACCGGAGAAGCCTCGTCCGTCCTGGACCAGCTTACACCCAAACCCCAGGCTTGCCTCGGCCCTTCAGGTCGCCAGATACAACAAACATGACAAATGTCATTAAGTTTTCCCAGAGGAGTTGGGCGGCGTGGGGGATGGGGGGAGAAGGAAGGAGGAAAGGAGGGAGGGAGGAGAGAGAGGTGGGGGTCGGGGAGAGACTTTGTCTGCACCATCATTGCAGCCATCTAGGCATACTTCTGGTATCACAGCCCCCTGGGTGGCTTGGAGGGTGTTCCCATGGGCCACATCTCAGCAGCTACAGGCACCCAGATTCGCATCTAATTACCAAGGATTACTCTAGGAGTCCTGGCAGGATGGAGCTGTCCAAAGGGCCGGTGAGGCGTCTTCAGACCAGGAACTTGAAGAGGTTGAGCCCATTCCTGAAGGAGGGGTGACCCTTTCATGAATCTTTTTCACTGCCCAGGGCAGGCCTACTGAGATGAACGCCCACCCCACCCTCGGGCAGCTACAGAGTCGGGTGCCTGGGTAGTTTTGAGATGGCAAGCTTCAGGCAGAGACTCGTTGGGGTTTCCAACCCCAACCTCAATTTAGTTGGTGTAAGCCTTGGAGGCTTGAAACACAAGCCCAGGAAGAAAAAAAAAAAAAAAAAAGACTCATGGAGAAACCAGCTGAGGCTTGGTCATGCTTTATTCCTTTATTTGACCCTTTACCTGGCCCACGGGCTGAAGTTATCTTGAATTCAGTCTTGAACTTGAGCTGAGCTAGAGACAGCCACAGGAACTGACACCTTTGCTTCATACCTGCCACCCCCACCCCACAGGGACCTATTTCTCTGTCTGACACTCCACTGATCTTCACCCTGTGGAAAGGGAAGCTTCTCTGAGATTCTTTTGGCCTTAAGGGAATTCAGGAGCTGGGAGACAGGGTCCTTTTCTTGCATGGTGTGTGTGTGTGTGTGTGTGTGTGTGTGTGTGTGTGTGTGTGTGTGTGGTGGGGGGGGGTGAGTATGAGCAACATTAGCTTCAGAGACTGTGCCCAGGAAATCCAGATAATCTGAAATTCAGCAGACAAACTGATCAATGTTATGTCTTTTTTTTTTTTAAGTATTCTTTTGGTTATGTTTTGATTGATAAGCAAAGATATCTAAGTTTTAAACTACAAATAACTTCAGCTGTCTGGTAAGCGATGTTGTCTGGGAATAATGCTATGATCAATGAGGATGGTGTCAAGCCCTACAGGATGGACAATTTAGCAGGTACTGCTCCCGCAGAGGATCTATTTTTAGTTGTCCTAGAAGGTGACTCCCTTTTGATTCCAACTCCTTATGGAAAGACAAGCTTGGGAGAAGTTAGGGGAAAGAGACAGTTATAAGTCCACGGCATGCTGCTCTCCATTCATTTGTAAAGTTTACTTTGTAAAGCCCATTTAATTCTAATTAAATTATAGACGCAGAAAGTTTGCTTGCTTAACAAAAGCTCATTGGATGTCAGCAGAGTGGGTTGTAAATAGAACCCCTGCAACGTGTCTCAAATCTGCTCCCTCTGCGATTCAGGGACTATGACTTGAAGTTGGCCAGACTTTTCCAAAAGACACTGGTAAATGGCTCTTTATATTCCTTTCAATTCTGTAATGGAAATCAGATTTGGATCCTTGTAGAATTCAAAGGGGGTGGAATGAGGAAGAAATTGGCAATAACCTCTAGGGGGGGAGGGGGTAAAGGTGATGTAAGGGAGAGGAGAAGGAACTATTGGTGGTCCTGGCCTTGGGTTACTGTATGGCTCATTGTGGCAGTGGACCCTGTCACTGCATGCCTAATAAGCTAAGGAAATTCACAGTTGTCTATGCTAGTTACAGAGTCAGTATGAGGAAGATGGGGTGCCACTTGAGTAACTGTGTTTAGAAAAAGATCTGTATTGTTTACCTCTGGAGGGTGGGGAGAGGCATAGTAACAGTTAAACAGTTTGAGTTTTTAAACACCATTGACAAACCCACTTGGCACTCCTGTGGGCAGAAATGCCGGATTCCTTGCTCAGGATCTGAACAGTGTCTTTTCCCTGACAGCTCAAGATCATCCCCTCAGAGGACCTCCATAGGGTCAAATAGAACCACCCCCTGCTAGCTAGTTCTTCTTCTTTTCTTTTCAAGACAGGGGTTTTCTGTGTAATAGCCTAGGCTGTCCCCAGTGGAACTCAGGCTGTGGACCGGGCTGGCCTCGAACTCACAGAGATCTGCCTGCCTCTGCCTCCCAAGTGCTGTCTGGGATCAAAGTCTCGTGCACCACACCCAGCTAAGAAACTTTGGAAAAGACATTACTGATTTTGTCTCAAGTCTTGTCCACTCTTTCCACCTCTATTTCTGTGGATTTTGAGACAGGTTCTCAGTTTGTAGTGAATGCTAGCCTCAAACTCCAGGCAATTCTTGTTCTTCGGACTCCTAAATTCAGGACTACTGGCTAGCCACACCTGGCCCTTATACTCCTAGTCTTTCTTTTGCGATTCTGAGGACTGCACATTGTTAGGAAGGTGATGTATCAACTAAGATGCACAGGTCCATCCCATCATCATCTGGTCACACACACACACACACACACACACACACACACACACAAATCGTCTCCTGGGTAGAGGCGTATTGACACCCTTTGAATTGTGCAGGCTTTAAAATTTTTTTGTTTATATGAGTGCTTTGCCTGTGTGCCTGGTGCCAAAGGAGGGCCTCTGATGCCCTGGGACTAGAGTTACAAATGGCTGTGAGCTGCCCTTGTGGGTGCTGGGAATCAAACCTGGGTGTGCTGGGAAAGCAGCTAGTGTTCTTTTTTTTTTTTTTTTTTTTTTCTTTTGAGACAGAGTTTCTCTGTGTAGCTTTGTGCCTTTCCTGGAGCTCACTCTGTAGCCCAGGCTGGCCTCGAACTTACTGAGACAGAGATCCGCCTGTCTCTGCCTCTGGAGTGCAGGGATTAAAGGCGTGCACCACCACCGCCCAGCAAAGCTATAACATTCTTAAATACTGGGCCATCCCTCTACCAACCCCCTCACCCTCACCCCAAGCCCCCTCAACAGGGAAGCCTCGGTAAACATTTCACCTCTAAAACTATCCCTCCTTCCTTGGGTGCCCCATGCTCAAGGGTGACCACACAACGTGTAAGCCATAAGCCTTGGTTTTTCACTCTGCCTTTTTATAAATTGTGCTTCTCTGTATCTCCCATACGTCAATCAACCGCTGTTGTGTCTGGAGTCAGGTAGTCTCAAGGTAGGGTCTCATTTGAGAAAGGACTTGTCATTTACCAGGAGGACTCCAACTAAGAAGTTCCTGCTTGGCTCAAGAACCTCCCACTGAAGTCGGACACAGCTGAATGGCAGCTGAGCCACCATACCCTAAAAGACAAATTCTATATCCAGGTCGAGGAAGGGAGGGTTTATGAGGAAAGAGATGTCAGGTGTTGCCTAGTTTACCTCTTGGCCGGCTGGCTTGCGGACTGTCCTTGTCCTGTCCACGCCAAGTGTTGTTTGGTCTGGTCCTCCTAGCCCAGATCATTTTCCCAACCCAAAGCTTTGGAGACCAGCTCTCCCAAGGAGGGGCGCGCTTGACCCTCCCGTTGAAGAAAGTTCCCAGTGACGTCATTTTAAATATAAAGAGCCTTAAATTCCCAAAACGGAGGTCAAAAATCTCCAAAAGCCCCTCCTTTCTTTCAGGGCGGGCATGGGAGGGTGTCAAGGGTGGAGGTCGGGAGTGGGGATTATTCTAAAATTTGTTTGGGTTTGTTATTTTCCAAGCTGTAAAGCCCCGGGAGGGGGTATTTATTAGGACACTCTCGCAAGGGATTGTGAATCAGCGGATTTGCACAAAGTCGGGGTATGTGTGTGGGGTGGGGTGTGGGGGACTATCTGCCTGCCCCTGGGCGGGGGAAATGTCCACCCCCGCAGCGGGCCTGTAGCGCTTATTGGACACACGCAACCGAAAGGGAGTTTTAAAAATGTTTTTTAAAGGAGGAAAAGGCGACTCACGTCGAGTTGGTGCTTTGCAAAGCTTCGACACACGGTAAGGTGCTCCATAGCCTTCAGCTGTGCCGAACCGCAGCAGCGCAGTTCTTTTTAAAACAAAGCGCTCCGGGTAAGGGCGTCGGGTCTGGGAGCTCACTCCCCAGAGCCCCCAGGCAAAATGCAGTATTTGCTCAACTGACTTTTGCAGCTTCGGGTGGGCTTTTCAAGTGGGAGGAGTGAAGAAAATAAGGAAGCTCGAGCCTCAGGAGCTGATAAATTCGTTTCTCTTTTTCCTTGGACTGTCGCAGCCAGGTGGAGAAGACTTTAAAAACATACACACACAAAAAAAACCCTAGGATTCTTCCCCTGCCTGAGAAGTAGATGACACCTAGATACATAGGACAAGAAAGGTAACTTTGCTGGTTTCTTTTTAAAACACCAAAAAAAAAAAAAAAAAAAATGAGAGAGAGGAAAGTGGGAACAGAGGAGGAAGCTTTCGACTTTTGTTTACCAGGATAAAGTTTTGCAAGTTTGTTGCTAAGTTGGGCGGGTCGTTCCAAGATTCATCTGCCCAGGTGCGCGGGAAAGCGGTGTCTGCTGCTCTGATTGTAAGGCTCAGGAAATTTGAATTGGTCCTGAAAATGTTGAGTTTGTTTGGTTTTTTTTTTTTCAGCGGGAGTGGGTTAGGCGCGCCGGGCGGACGGGCACTTAGGTCAGGTCAAGGGCAGGCTGTTCGTGCGCGCTCCACCGAGCGGCGCGCGACCTCGGGAAGGGAGAAGACCGGAGGAGAAGCCGCGCTTGCATCCTCGTGGGTGGGGAGTGCGAGACCTCCTCAGCTCCAGCCAGCTGGGTGAATGGGGCGCGCACGGCCCCGGAACGCCGAGGCTGGATAAAATATGCCAGGCCTGCGCTTCTCGGGCTCATCAAGGCTGCGGGAGCCTCCCCGAGCTATCATCCTTTGTAATTGCAACCGTCAATCAACACTTGAAGACAAAGTCAAAGCCGGGAAGGGCGAGCCCGGGAGACTACCCTTGCTGGAAAGGAGGAGGAGCGGGGGAGGGGTGAGGAAGGAGAAGTTTGCTAGAAGTTGACCCGGGAGTGTCAGAGAAATTCGGCATGTTCATGGTAGTAGCTACGGGGAACTTGTCTTTAAGTCTCCGCCAGAAGAAAGGCCGAGTTGAATTCCTTCCTACATGAGCTTCTATAAAGAGGCTGAGTGGCTTTTGATAAAAGATAGCTCCCGCGGAGGCTGGGATGTGCGTCCTAGGTCATGCTGGATGCATTCTGGGGACCGTGATGATCGTTTTTGGCATCGGCATTTAGATCACATAGGTCTTGATGTATCACCCTTCATCCCAACTACTACTCTTCCCCAGCCATTCATTCCCACCCCCACCCTCCCCTCTCTGGCTTTTCGAGACAGGGTTTCTCTGTGTAGCTTTAGAGCCAATCCTAGAACTCACTCTGTAGACCAGGCTCGAACTCAGATCCGCCTCCCGAGTGATGGGATTAAAGGTGAGCGCCACTACTGCCTGGCTCGCCCATGAGTCTCATAAGCATTCTGAGGCCATAAGAATCTAGAACTATCCCAGGTAGCGGAAGGTAGACCGCCTGAGCTCCGCCTCCTCGTACAGCTCTAGGGTAGAGAGAACATTCTTGGAGACACCTCAACGCGGCCAAGGTCACGGAACACGCTGGTCCCCTGCTTCAGTGGGGTCTCGACCCAACGGAATTGCAGAGTGAAGGACCCAGCGTGTGTGCTGGCTAGTGTAGAGGGCATTGGGAGGGTGCACTTGGAATGAGCAGGAGAGCCTGATTCCCTCACCCCTCCTTCAGCGTGAGACTCGGCCACTCCCCCAAACTTGAGGAGCAACTCCAGGGAAAAACGTGAGTGTGCCCTTGAATTTCCAACACAACCCAGCTCCTGTAGATTTCTCACCCTGAATACCCCCTCCCCGGAGGTGTTTTAAGACCCTGGAAATCTGAAATAAGGCTGATCCTAGGTAACTCCTTATACCTAGGTGGTGGTGGACGTCGGAGTTCCTTTTGTTAGTAGGAAAAGTGTCCTGTGTGAGTGCCTGTGTTTGTGACAAGGTCTCATTATGTAGCTCTGGCTGACCTGTACTAACTATAGGAGACCATAGACCAGGCTGGGCTCTGAACTCACAGAGATCCTCCTGCCTCTGCCTAGCGCTGGGATTAAAGGTGTGGAGGTGCTTACTACCTCTGGCAAGAAGGCAGTTTCCCTTTGGAACCCCTTCAGCTGACTGCTAGACAGAGGATCAGCGAGACTAGATTCTCCAACCTAAGGGAAAGCCAGAGACAGGCCCTGCTGAACTGTCAGAGGCCGATTCTTTTCAACGTTGTCTTGCACACCTACTCCCCATCTTGACCACCTCCCTCATTTGTGAGGCTTTTTCTTGGACTATCTGTCTATCTGTGGGAAGATATGAAAGTCCCATTTGACCTTTAGAACCCATCACTCTGTCTTCGAAGGAGTGTTGGGAGGACAAATGGAGCTGGATAGGGAAACCACTAACTGGGCAGAAGCTGGTGCTACCAGCTTACTCACAAAGTTCACCTCGTGGGGCAGCCTCTGGTTCTGGTTCTGGCTAGGTCTTTTTTTCCCCACAATAAAATCACAAGGGCCTGCCAGAGATTATTTCGGTTTCCTTCACCTCTGGGAGCCTCCTCTGGTGCCACCAAGGTGCAGACTAAGAAGCTGGAGTCCAGCATCCTTTCTTGGCTGGTGGGTAGGAAGATCAAGAATGAAGGCCACTATGAACTCTTAGAATTGCAGTGAGTGGAGGCTGTTTTTAAAGCTTGGAAATAAAACTGATTTCTTAAGTTTGCCTGAACTCCAAAGTAAAGCAGGCTGTGAGTAATGACTTGAACATGGAGATTTGCTCCCTTTCTGAACTATGTAAGAATATGTGTTTGTAATTCAAAGTGATGTCTTAAATAACGGGCAATACTGAAAATGTATTGACATTGTGACTTGATACTAACGGGAAAACTTGAGCTTAATGATCACTAATATAGGCAAATTCAGCCCACTCCCCCATACAAGCTAATTGGAGGCCCCTTCAATTGTTGTGGCTAGAAGGGACTTGCTTAGGCCACATTGGTTTTCTAAGACCCCTAAAGATGCTATGGAAACTGAAAATTAAATCATTTGGATTCTGAATATATATATATATATATATATATATAATGTTTTAAAGCAAAAAGATAGATCAGTTTGGAGAGTGAACATAATTGAATTGCTAGCCATCAGTGGATAGCCCACTTCATAGAGAAGTGTGAGCAATGATTGGAATAATTTTATATTCATTAAATACTAGACTGGGCAGTTTATGTGATCTCTATGCCATTTAAATAGAAATCCAGATCTTTTGAGATTCAAATTCACCCCCTTGTGGGTGGACTCTGATAATTACCCAGTTGCACGGCAGACCCTGGGTATGGAGCTTTTTGCATGCATGTAGGAGGCTGGGGAGAATGTTTTTCATCTTGTTGGGATGAGATCTGAAAACTTTGAAGATGTGGCTGGACTGGTGGCCTAAGAGCTTGTGTAACAGATGGTTCTTTAAAACTTCTTTGTAAAATGCTGAGCCTCGGGGCGTCTGTGGATCCGCCCCACCAAAGGGACTCTAAAGCAGGGGTTGATCTCTCCATCCTGCGTGGAAACACAGCTCTCACTGCAGCCAGAAAGTCACCAAGATAATCTTGGGACCCAAGAGAAGTGTTTTTCCTAAGCGGGAGCTGGGCCCGAGAGCAGCGTGGGGAACCAGGAGTGTCTGTCATTTACTTAAATTCCATGCAAGTGAGAGAAATCGCAGTGACTTCAGTTGTCCCTAAAGTGAGCCTCAGCCCTTGGGTTCTTTAGGGCCCAGCCACCCATGGTGTGCCTCTCAGATTTCTGCGTGCAGGGTCCTTCCTTAATAGCGGGGCCGGCTACCCTCCACTTATGAATCGAACATCCTTTGATTCTTCTAGGTGTTTTAAGTGGTCACATCACTCCTCTCGGGTCTCCTCTTCCCCACACTCAACGCAAGGACCACCTACACTTAAACATCCCAGCCCTTCTCCTTGCCTTCCCTCGGCCCTTGGAAATGGCCTCTCAGCCTTCAGATCCTTGGCCGCTCAGCTCAGACACAGGTCGCTTCTCCATAGCTGAGAAACGGAGTTGCATTTACATCCCCCACCCACTTCTCCCGCCCCAGGCCAGGGTGGAGTGGGAGTAGATTAAGGCGGGGTGAAGAGGTTGGGGCAGGCACCCAGGCCAGCGCTTCCTTATTGGCTAGCGGCTAGTGTCCAACCTGAGTCCGGAACCTGGGTCCCCATTCACTGTCTTCACCTCTCACCCGCCCCCCCCCTCAACACCCACCCCCGCATTCCCCTTACCTCCCTTCTCCAGCTGGTCTTCCCCTTTCCTCCCGGCACTGTCACCCTCGGGGCCAGGAAGGGTTGCTCTCACCCGAGAGTAGTGGGAGGTTGGAACTTCTGAAGTCCACACTTGTGATAGCACGAGAGAGGGAGCTGAAGGAGATAGGGGGGAAGGGGCGGAGGGGAGAGGAGAGGACAGTTAGAGGAGGGAAGAGAAGTGAGGCGAGAGAAAGAGAGAGAGAGACCCCTGCCGATCCTGAGCCAGAGGGCGGGTGCAGGGAGGGGAAGGAGTCCTGGAGCCGTTCAGCCGCTGCAGTAGTAGCAGCTGGCGGCCGCCTCTGCTGCCCTCCGGAGCGCGGCGCGCACAGATCGCTGTCCCGGGCAGCAGCGCCCCGGCGGTCGCTGCCTCCGCCTCTGCGGAGCGGAACCCCAGCAGGCAGGACGCGGTCTTCTTAGTGTGGCTTGGTAGCGGGGATCTCCCGCGCGCGGCTCAGGGACAGCTCTGAAGCTGCGGGAGCGGACAGGGCTCCGAAGTCCTGCCCGGCAGCTCCGGCGAGTGGGTGGGTGAGCGGGCACGCTGGTCACCCCTTCTCTCTTTCCGCCGGAGTTGAATCTGTGCTGCCCGTGTCCAGGTGCTGGGCTTCCGGACCGACACCGACTCCCCATTCCCGCCCGCAGCCGCCTTGTCATGCTGCCCAAAGTGGAGACGGAAGCCCCAGGACTGGCCCGATCGCATGGGGAACAGGGGCAGATGCCGGAAAACATGCAAGGTAAGGGATTGCGGTGCAGCGCTCCCGCTCCTGGCTTTTCCAGCCTCGGGCTAACCCTGCGGGCTTCAGCCTCTGCGGCATGGACACCAGAGCAGCCTGGCTGGCAATTCTCAGCCTGCTACAAGCTGCCGGGCAGTGCACGGGCCTCGGCCTCCTTAGGAGCGAGCATAAAAGTTAATGGCACTTGAACTAGGCGGACGGTGCTTTCTCATCAATGTCTAATTGGCCACTTCTAATTAAGTAGAGAGACTTCGAGCTCAGAGCCCACTGGAGCTGGGGCATCTTAAGGCTAAGGGTACCATGGAATAATCTTCCTGAGGAATGGTCATCCCGGCTCTAGGTTGTTCGAACTGTCGCGCAATTTAGTGCTCCCGTGTAGAGGGAAAAGACTACTAGGAAAGCCAAGTATATACAGGAGAAGATCACAGGAAGGCAGTTAGTTGGTGTTAGAATCATATGAGGACCCCAGAAGCCTAGCCCGACCCAGCAGTCGGCTAGGATTTGGGCAACTCCAAAACCGCTGGCATAATTTAAAAAGCACCTCAACTCCATTCCGGGTCAGGATAGTGCTGAATGCGGGGTTGGGGTGCTCAGGGTTAGCTCACTGCCCTGTCTGTCCCCGAGCTGTGATTATAGATCTCCCATTGGTGACCCTGCTTTTGATTGATACCAGAAAAAAAGATCAAATCTCATTTGCTGTATTTTCTTCACTCCAAACTCTTCAGAACTTTATTCTTCGCTACGGGCCAGGGTGGGAACAATGCTAGGAAAAGTTCTTCCATCTTCGCCCCTACCAGAGTTCAGGATGTTCAGGTCAGCGGGCTTGTGATCCCCAAAGCTTCCTGCCGCCCTTTTGAGCGAACTTGAAACGGTCAGAGAGAGAGAGGCGTTGAGAGCCGTGCCCAGGGCTGCTGCACTCTGCAGTGCCGGGTAGGCTGCGTGCCCCGCGCTCGCGCTCTGCCTGGGAAATCTAAGGCTGTCTTGCCGCACAGAGAAAAGGGGTGGCAGGCACGTGGGTGGCCCAGTTACCCTGGGCGATCTTGGGGTCTCTCCAAGCCCCTGGGTAGGGCTGTAGAAGTTCTTTGGCCGAAGTCCTCAGACTAAGTTTATGTGTCGGCTGCTAAGAGAGCCTCGCTGCCCCAAAGAGGTGCACCTGGGATTTCTGAGAAGTGCCCCAGGCCTGTTTCCTGCGCTCTGGCCTCCAGCCCTGCTAAATTTCCTCCCGGCAGGAGGACCCAGTTTTTGCTACTTCCTGCCCTGAAGCAGACATTTGGGGTAGCCGGTCGGTCCCAGACGCGGGAAAAGCAGCGCAATGGAGCGAAATACGGGGTGTACGGAAGACTGGAGAGAGATGCCTTGGTAGCTTTTTTTTTATTTTTTAAGTTGAGAGGGCCCTTCGTGCCTCCAGCCGCCAAGCCAAGACATTAGCTTTCCTTTGTGCTGGGAGGCTAGCAGATCTGGTCATAGGTTGCTTGGCCCTGGGTTCGAAAGCAGCGTGGGAAAAGCCTGGTGCGGCTTCAGCGGTGGTTTGCAGCCTGAGCTGAGCACACCGGCGGCGCGGGTAGGTTCACTCACCCGGTAGCTCACCCATACTTTGACAGTGCGGGAACCCAGAAAGAATCCGTTACTGGATTCTCAGGCAGCGTGGGGCATCCAACTTCAGCGGATTTCTCTGAGGACCTAGCTTCACAAGACCCGATTGTTCCCTCTCCTTTTTTCAGGCTCCCGGGCATTTCTTCGCCAGGGTGGATTTGGTTCAACTCTTAATTCAGGTCCCCCCCCCGGGGGGTGTCCCTGTGGGTAACAAACAAAAACAAAACGACTCCCTGTACTCCCAGATGCACCTCTTCCTACTCAGACCCTGTATTTCGCAGAAGAAGGGCCTCGGTCTTTTCCATGTGGCGTCTCCCAGATGGGCACAGAGGGTATAAGTGGTTGTCAACCCGATACTCTTAAATGTGAAGTTACAGTTTACTTTGTTGGGAGACAGAGGAGAACATACATTTAATAAAGCACAGGTCCCCCTCAGCTCAGAATTGTACCTGCAAAGAGAAGTCATGAGTTTTCAGAGCCTCATAAACAAACATCCCCAACCCACAGCTTGCCCTCAGCTCCTGGTTCCCTAGAGTGGCGCTGCCTCGCATGGAGAGCTGGAATTCAGGATGGCTCGGCTGGAGAGAGGCGCACTCAGCATCCCTTACTTCTAAGTTCTTGAGTCTAGGGACCGCCTTTGTTGGTGCCCCTTCCCGAGATCTTTGCAAACTGTTGCTTACTCCCGGGTCAGTAGAAGCTACAGCCTACCTCTCTGCGGTGGGGGAAGAGATACTCCATCTTGACTCAGGGGGAAAAAAAACCCTAACTTTATTTTAAAAGAATAAGGCTATTACCTGGTGATAAAGAGGCATAGTGATTTGGCTATGGGGTAGGAGGTATTTCTCCATTGCCTTTTTAGTAAACAAATCTGAGGACACCTCTGCCAGGCTGTGGGTACCCCTCCCCCGCCCCGCCCCTTGCAATGCCACTGATTAACTTAAAGCAAACTCTCTTTGGAGTTTGTGCGCCTTTGGGGAGAGGAGAGTTGAGCAAGGGGCCCCAGAGCCGGCCGGGTGCACGTAGGGTTTAAAGAGGGTGTGGGGAGCAGGGGCGGTGGCTGGTTGTACAGACCTGCCCCCTTGCCTGGAGGTCGGGCCACCCCTGCTCCGCTTGCCAGCCACTTGGGAGTAGGGGTGGGGGCTTGACCGAAGTGAGTTTACAGTCTCGTCTGATAGTTCCTTGGGGGTCTGCTGGCCACTGACGTTCACGTGCACAGTTAAGACTAAGGCGTTTGCGGGTTAGTCCCGAGCCATAGTGTTCCCCACAGTGAGCCAGGATGCCAGTCTCTGATTTCTGTTCAACCGGGCAGTCTCCGGACGTGTTTATACTTTGCAATGCTTATGGGAAGCTTGTGAAGCCCATTCCAAAGCTCTAGAATTCTGCTCAGCCCTCTGTGTGTGTCTTTTCTCCCGTCTGTTTCGGTCCCCCTTCCGGGTGTCCTCTCCTCTTCCTTGTTTTTATTTTCACAGGACATTTTCAAACGTGAGGAGATGAAAGTGGCCAGAACAGAACTACAGTCAATACGGAACTGAATGTTTTGATTAATCTAACAGACTTGAACCCAGTCTGGGAGCCACAGGCTGTTGTTAAGGGGTGGGGTGGGGGGGTTGCTTCTGAGAAGCAGGTTTCTGAAGGAAGCCTCATTGCTCTCCAAGTAGCGTGTGTAAATTAGTGTTGCTAGCCTCACAGTGTGGTGGACTGAAAGCGAGCCACTTCAATAGTGTGCCAGTCACTTTACAGCCTGATCTTGCTCCCCTTAGGCAAAGGTGACATTTTGGAAAGTTAGAGGTTTAAAAGAAATTTTAGGTTGTTACTTTATATGGTTCATGTTTCTATTCTGATCCGTTGGCTTTTGTTGAGCAGTGGTCAGTTTAAAATGTTAACCAAAAAAGTTGGAATTACTTTTAAATTTAAAAATATGAAGTACATGTTCACTGATGCCCAAAGATGTTTTCCTTTCATTACGTAAAACTAGTTTTCTCCGATACCAGTTGGGTAATTATTATTTTGTATTTTACCTGGTGATATTTGGGCACCAACCACCAAAATGCCTTTTATTCAGCTTCAAAACCTACATTGGAAATTAATGGGGCACGTGTGCACATTTCTCTTTTTGTTTCAGTGTCTCAATTTAAAATGGTGAATTACTCCTATGATGAAGATCTCGAAGAGCTATGTCCTGTGTGTGGCGATAAAGTATCCGGGTACCATTATGGTCTCCTTACCTGTGAAAGCTGCAAGGTTTGCTCTCTCAGTGCTCCCTAAAAAATAGAATGGTCAGACCAAAAAACGAACCGTTGAATTACCCTTCAAAGCTAAACTTAAGCTGCTTTCTTTTTTCCACTAAAAAATGAGAGGGAAAGTGTCATTGGGAGACTAGTAACTTAAAATATGTCTGATGCAGTTCAAAAGGCAAAGATACCTATGCTCTTTAGAAAACTCAGCCAGTCTCATGGCTTGAAAAGAGTTTATTGTTGGTGCAGGGATGTATCTGTAGGAGGGCTTCATTTCTAACAGTCCTAAATATTGATTTTGCTTGAATATATATATATATATATATATATATATATATATATATATATATATATATCATCCTTCTTGAAAGGAAACGTGACAAAGTATATCCCAAGAACATTTTAACTTGAGGGTCATCTGGGTTGCATGTTGGAACATTTTCTTTAATACAGAGTACATGAAGATCTGAATTCCCAGCTGCATGATTTTATCCTGATAGATTCCAAAAATAATTTAAACATTTTTTTTCTTTTGGAATTTATATCAAGGTACCAAGAAACCAGATTGTAGTTTTCTAATTGAACAATTTTGTTAAGTGTATCATGTGACTTATTTAAATGCAGGGAATTTGAGTATGGTCAATATTCTTTATTACTAATCTTTTCAAGACCTTAAGGGTTTGTGTCATTTTTTTTATGGTCCCCATAAATTCAATTTTCTTTATCCCCCCCCCCCACATTCTGTAAAGTAGAAAACTTCCCTGCATTTATTTAAACCATTGCCAGGAAACCCGCCTCCATTTTCCACAGCAAAATAAGATTGCTTCTGTGTGCGGTCCCTCAGAATAGGGTGCCATCTTAGCAGAGGTGACTATGAAAGCCACACACTTTACTTCCCACTAGGCTCCTTGAGTGGAAGGCAGGCGTGAGTGTTGTGGGTTGTGCACGTGTCCCTGCGTGTGAACGCGTATCTTTCCTGTTAGCTGAATTTTTAAAACACAGTTCCCACCCTTGAATGGGTTCCAGTGGCATTAGGAGCATTTCCCCATTTTGCTCTTGAAGTTCTTTTCCTTTTAACTGTCGAGTGTTGACATTTGTGAAAGATCTGAGGTATTTTGCTATTCACTTCTAACACAGGCATTTTACAATGGTTTGTGACTGAAATTGCACGAGACTCCCCAAAAACAATGTAGGGCTCTATGGCTTACCTCTGTTTGGAACATTAATGTTCATAGGAAACCAGATTTTAAAAAAAAAATCATTGGTCAATATAGAGTGTTTTTTGTTTTTTTTCTGACTCTCGGAACGAAATGGTATGAAATTGATGTAATTCTTCAGGAGTATAACTCCGAGGCCAGAAAAGTCTTCCCTGAGGCCTGGCAGTGTTGCGGAGGCTGGTCTTACTGAAATGTGAATAAACCACAGGACCACATAAGGAAGGGTTCAGTGGCACGATGAAAGCATTTACTGTGTGATTTCCTCAGAGAGAAACAATAGAGGAAACAGGTTAGACTGTAACATGCCTCACTGTTTTCTCTGTCTTGTAGGGTTTTTTTAAGCGAACAGTCCAAAACAATAAAAGGTACACATGTATAGAAAACCAGAACTGCCAAATTGACAAAACACAGAGAAAACGTTGTCCTTACTGTCGGTTCCAAAAATGTCTAAGTGTTGGAATGAAGCTAGAAGGTAAGGCTGCCAATGAAGTCTCCTGGGACATGGACTTTAAAGCACTGCGTGTAGCATGGGACGGTCTTTTTTTAGCCCTTTAACACTGTTGACGATGATGGACAATACTTTCATGTTTTGTCTGTAGAATAACCTGTCATTTAAACACGGTACCATCTACTAGGGGAAATAAGGGGATATGAAAATTGTCCTGCTCTCCTTTTTAGTTTGGAATATGATACATTTGATATGGAAATGGTCAGCAAGACTGTAGCAACTCTACTGAGAACAAATGCAATTAATCTGTATAGAATGTGAAAAACAAAATGAAATAACCCTTAATTTTTTAAATCAAGACGCGCTAGTAATTTTTTTTTTTAAAGAAAATTAGTGTGCTTGCTATAGTTGTTATTCGTTTCACGGTTCTTGAGAAAAGTTAGTTTTTCATTGTGAAAAGGAATTTCTTGCACAGACTTTCAGTTTTTAAAAGCATCAAAGTAGACATCTTTTTTTTTTTTTTTTTTTTAAAGAAAAAGGTAATGACTGAATCTATAAAATTCAACAACCAGAAAGCAAAGCACATGCACAGCAATGAACTCAAATCAGGAGCACTGGGTTGATGAGCCTGGGAGAATGGTCCTTAAAAAGTCCCACCAAACTGTTGAAAGAGAGCTGCGGCATTCCGCTTGGCAGCCGGTGAAGTTAATATGTGACTGCTGTAAATAATTTGTACTTCATGACTGTTATGGCGCGCTGCTATTTTCCAGCCTTTGACCTGCTGGCCTTCCACAGATTAAACAGACTGCAAATAACACAGCATGGTGGGGGACCCAGCAATGTGCTAGAATGTACTCCATTCGGTCAAGGAGACACACGCTACTTTTATTTGGAGGTTTTCTGTGATGTAGAACTCATTCTTGGGTAGATGTGCCGAAAAAAATTTAATGAGTTGTGTTTGGGGGTAAATCTGTCAAATTGCTAACAAATTTGTTCAACTAGAAGCAGCCACTTTGGTTAGCATAGGGACTACTTTTAGGAGGAGATTGAGAAAGGAAATAATTGATGCTTATTAAATCTATCATTGGTCCCTTTAGTTGCCAAATAGTGGCAAATGCTAAGGACAAGGCAAGAGCAGATGATGAAATGCTGAAACTTAAGTGATGTGACTCTACACAATGTCACTTGATTCTTAATGAAAGAAAAGAGATTGTGTGTTTTTAACCTCAACATTTCACTGTGCTAATTGTGTGTGAGTTGCCCATCACCACACTTATACTTCAACAGTAGTCAATAGAACAATAGAATATTTGATAAGTTTATCTAAATGGAAAACTGTTATGATCCAGTATAGAACTATGGATACTTAGAACTCACAATAAATTTTTAATGTGAATACTAATCCTAAGATTAAAAAGCTCAACAACTTGACCTCCAGCAATCTCAACATGTCCCAAGCTGTCAGAGGTTGCTGGGTTCTGTCTAATTACCACAGTTGGTGGACTTGGAGAGCTCTGCTAACTAATGGATGAGGCATGGCTCCACCTCCACACCGCTATGGCACAGCAGAGTCTTTGGACTTTGTTTTAATTATATCCAATCCCACTTCAATTCAAAGCATGGCTGGTGGTTTTCTCATGTGTGCTCAAGTCCAGGGGAGTGGGTTTTCCAAGAAGAGCCTAAATAACCTTTGTAACAAAAGTATCCAAAACTCATCCGGAATGAGGAAGACGTTGGGAGAAAAAGTACTTAATCCAGAAATGAGTTGATTCTCTTTTTCTTTAAAGAAAGGAAGGAAGGAAGAAAAGAAAAATTGCAGACAGACAGAAAAATTGTAGACAGACACACACACACACACACACACACATACATACACACACACTTCACTTCCTCCTGTGACTATCAATATTTTGGAATGCCTAGAGGCAGCAGGCATACAATTTTCATTTCCCTGAGAAACCGTGACATAGCTGGTGTACCAGAAACTGACTCAGCCAGAAAGGAACCCTCCCCCCACGAATCTGAAATATCTGTTGTGAAACTTTTTAGTCGGCGAAGGGCTGATACTTTCTTGGGTACTCCAAATATGTTTTTGATAACAAAGCCCACTTGAAGGAAAGAATTCATAAGGAAGACATTTCTTTTGCATGGAATATCTGTGGGCTCTCACAATGAAGTCACACACACATACACACACACACACACACACACACACACACTTCCTCCTGTGACTATCAATATTTTGGGATGCCTAGAGATCTTGCAGAGTGCTACTAACGAACTCCCCTCTTGTACACCCTTCCTTCCTCCTCTATCAACAGCCGTGAGAGCGGACCGCATGCGAGGAGGCAGAAATAAGTTTGGGCCCATGTACAAGAGAGACAGGGCCCTAAAGCAGCAGAAGAAAGCCCTCATTCGA
The DNA here is from genome assembly GCF_049852395.1 of Peromyscus maniculatus bairdii. Taxonomy (NCBI): domain Eukaryota; kingdom Metazoa; phylum Chordata; class Mammalia; order Rodentia; family Cricetidae; genus Peromyscus; species Peromyscus maniculatus. The sequence goes on along the minus strand of NC_134862.1, from coordinate 46,657,929 downwards.
GCCAATGGACTTAAGCTGGAAGCCATGACTCAGGTGATGCAAGTGATGCCCTCGGACCTGACCATCTCCTCTGCTATTCAGAACATCCATTCCGCCTCCAAAGGCCTACCTCTGAACCATGCTGCCTTGCCTCCCACAGACTATGACAGGAGTCCCTTTGTCACCTCCCCCATTAGCATGACAATGCCACCTCATGGCAGCCTGCAAGGTTACCAACCATATGGTCACTTTCCTAGCCGGGCCATCAAGTCTGAGTATCCAGATCCCTACACCAGCTCGCCTGAGTCAATGATGGGCTACTCCTACATGGATGGTTACCAGATAAGCTCCCCAGCCAGCATCCCGCACCTGATACTGGAACTTTTGAAGTGTGAGCCAGATGAGACTCAAATTCAAGTGAAAATCTCAGCTTACTTACAGCAGGAGCAGGCAAGCCGAGGCAAGCATGACAAGCTGAACACATTTGGGCTCATGTGCAAAATGGCGGACCAGACCCTCTTCTCCATTGTTGAGTGGGCCAGGAGTAGCGTCTTCTTCAGAGACCTGAAGGTATGCCATCTCGTGACCTAGCCTCCTCTCAACAGAGATCTGACTAGGTTCCTGACTTGTTACTTATGTTCTTGGCGCTTAGAGTAGGTTTTCCTTTTGTTTATATGACTTAGAGAAGAAAGAGGTTTGCGACCTGCAGGGTGGGTATAGCTTGACTTAATAGGGCTTTCGCTCTGTGTAGTTCCTAACTGGGAGATGGTGTCTAACATGACCCTAAGTACTGTTTTGTTTCCATGTAGCAGAATGTATCCATTGCTCTTAACTCAGATGGTTTGTTTCCCCAAGAATGCAACATCAAACAGCGACTGTGTTTTTTTTTTAAAGTGACCAAGTCACAAATAATATAATAATGCTATCATCTTGAAGGTTTCTTTTCAAAGGGGAACAAATGCCAATATTTAACTGTTCAGGTCCTGCAAAGTGCAAATGATGCCACTGGTTAGTAGTCGAGTAGGCATTTACTATTTGTTTGCCCTGACACGGGGGTAGTAAAACCATTGTTTTCAGAGCGGATTCCAGTAGGATACGGACTGCTATTGCATGGGGAGTCAGCCAATGGCGCGCGCCTGTCTATGGGGTTCCTCTCATATGTCTGTGGTTTTAGTAAATGGATTGGTAAGTTGTAAACACAGCACTTGTTTGCATAAGGATCTATGTTTAACTACATAATTATCTTATTTCCTGGAACTTAAAACTGAATTAATGCAGGAAAGTTATTCAGGAGTTCGGAATCTGAGTGCTGACCAAGCCACATTTTCTAACTGATCGTTCCATTCCCGATTTAAGCAAATCCTAACTTTGATTTCTAAGGCCGTTTCTTTATAAAAATCAACATTGGGCTTTTGCTGTCATGGTGGGAGAGGTGACTAGGCATCTGATAACCTAGCGTGAAGCAGACTTTTAGGCAAGGCTTATCATTCAAATGCGCTGTGCCCGACAGAGGGATGGGGAATCAAAAAGCCACGTGCTCAGGGAAAATACTGTTTTTCATGGACGTCTTCTTAAAGCACCAGCAGGTATGTGTGTGGGGAGAAAATTACCTGACTAGATCTATAAAGAGGTTAATAAAATGCCACCAGCGTGCAGTGACGCTGCATCCTGCCCTTTATTGCTGCACAGAGAAGGTGGCTGAAGGTGGTGACCAGGCTGCAGAGAGCAAACAGAAAGCATCGGGCTACGTGATAAGACCAGGTGCTTTCAGAGTAAGTAGTGTAGAGAACCACTTTATGATAGAGCATCCTTTATTTAAAAAGCAAAACCCAAGCAGCCTACTTTCCTGGGTGCTTTTATATTCATAGCCATGTCCCTAAGAGGACAGATGAGCTACTTAAAAATCAAAGTGGTTTTGGCTGCAACTGGGAGGTGAAGTGATGTACATCACCCAGGGAGCGGTGCGGTGGACCTGGGCTGAATGACGTCTTCTGGGTTTAGAGCTGTGTCTGTCGCAGGCAGGGATCGGCGTTTCCAGGCTTTGCTGCTCTCACCTGTAAAACCGTGCATGCGCGATGGGCCAGGGCTGGAGATATGATGGTGCTTGTGTTGAGGTGGTTCTGTAAGGAAAGAAATGTATGTGAAAGGCGCTGATCGTTGCAGGTCTGACACTGAAGGCACAGTATGGGGGTCTGTTCTGTACAATTTTATAGCTGTTTGATGGGAGGCTCAGTCTTTATATAACAATCCTATGTTCAGTCTTAACATTCTTTTTTTTTTTTTTTTTTGGCTTTTTGAGACAGGGATACTCTGTGTAGCTTTGCGCCTTTCCTAGAACTGCTTTGGAGACCAGGCTGGCCTTGAACTCACAGAGATCCGACTCCCTAGTGCTGGGATTAAAGGCGTGCACCACGACCACCTGGCTCAGTCTTACATTCTTAATATGTCACTGGGAAACAGTGTCAATCAAGTATTACAGGATGGTACGATTGCATTGTAATGAATAGTCAGAGCAACACCCATAACCACGTAGCAAGTTAGTTGTATGAGATGACTATAAAGTTGAATGAGATATAAAGATAATCCTTCCTAAAGTTTCTAATATTTTTGCATATAATTCTTGTATGTAATTCCTTAAAAAAAAAAAACCAAAACAGGAGCTCAGGGATTAAGATAACTGGCTGTTCTTCCAGAGGTCCTGAGTTCAATTCCCAGCAACCACATGGTGGCTCACAACCACGTGTAATGAGATCTGGTGCCCTCCTCTGGCCCTCAGGACAGGCAAATATGCAGGCAGAACACTATATGCATAATAAATAAATAAATCTTAAAAAATAAAACAAAACCAACCTGGTGTCGAAGCATGCTTGTTATCCCAACACTCAGAAGGTTAAGACAGGCTTGCAGTGAGTTCTAGGCCAGCCTGGTTACAGAATGAGACCATGTCTCAACACAAAACAATAAGAACAACAAATTTCTTTTACGAAGACAGCCAGCGAGATGTATGTTTTAAAAATCAACAACGGAATAATGATTACGTGTATCCGCAAAAGAAAATGTTAGTGAGTGAATGGGGTTTCGCCACAGGTTAGACTTCAAGAATGCTGGGAAAGTAGTCATTTTTCAAATGCCTTTCCCTTGCAGCTAAATTCTGGAGTGTGATTCCTTCCAATGGCACGGGCTTAACTGTGCCTGAAATGGCAATGTCTTGGTTTGGGACGGGTGTCGACATCTTTACGCTATTGTTTAATGTGCCTGGCAGGCCATCATCATAGGAAACATTGAAAAGAGAAAGTAAAAATGCACAGACACCGGGGTACCTATGAAGGGATGGAGCGATCCCCCAGGGGGCAGAAAACCTGGACCCAGTCAGCTTAAGTGTTTTTCAGGGAACAGAAAGTAGAGCTTCAGTAACTTCAGGATGGCTTAAGCAGAGCTGCGAGAAGAGAATTTCCTTTCTGCTTAAACATAAATTTACTTTGTCAAAAAACCAGAGCAAGTCCATAGAAACAGGCACTGAGACACCTCCAAGGGATGTCGTTTCAAAAGTTGTAAAGAATGACCCACAGTAGGAAATACATTATACACTGGGACATGGTATACCAAACACACATCACACACACACACACACACACACACACACACACACACACACACACACACACACACACACAGAGTAGGAAATACATTATACACTGGGACATGGTATACTAAACACATTACACACACACACACACACACACACACACACACACACACACACATACACACACACACAGAGTAGGAAATACATTATACATTGGGACATATCACCCCCCCAACACATCACCCCACACCCACACACACATACACCCCATACACACATTCATCCCTAAAGCGAGGTTTCATATGATATTCTGTGACCTACATTTCCCACACTCACTCTAGGACTTTCTATTCTGCTTCAGCCTCATTATTTCATGTTTTGTTTTACATTTTATTCTGGTCATGACCCACTAAATTGATTTGATGACCCACTAATCACTCATGACCCGCAGTTCGAGAAGTATTGCTCCAGGGAAGGTTTTGTGGTCTGTCCACTGGCTGTCACCTACCTGTCACCACCATCTCAAAATGGCTTCTTCCTGGCTTGGGCTAGAAGGCGTGCCTAAAGCCCGTAGTCTACTTCTTCTCTCTTTTTGTTCAAGTTGTGACTTTTAAGTCTCATTTGGGAAGATGAATGGTCACCTTTAAACATGTGTTGTTTTCTTGTTAATGTCACAGCAAATTGCCCATCAAGTGAGACACTTAGGGGACAGATTGCTTACACCCCTACCACTCCAGGACAGAAAGCTCCTGGAAAATAATAGGATAATAAGGCAATTTTGTAAACGACCCCTTGATCACATGCACAGGACAAGTTATACTTCCTCCCATGTCAGAAGGAGAGAAGGCAGATTTTGTTCAGGGGAGAGAAGGGCCAGTGGGTAGTTTTGACTTTGCTTCATATCTATGAGGTACATGTTAGAAGGGAATTAGTTTTCAGAGCAGCGGTGTGGAAATCAACACACAGAAAGATGATAAAAGTGAGTCCCAGAGAGCACAACTGGGAAGGGAAAGGATCGAGGGGACACACGAACACCTCAGCTGGTTGGGTTTTTCATTCTCATACAAAGAACAACTTTGGTCTCCATCCTGAACAATGGCATCTGAGTGGAAAAATTAATAGTCGGCCACTTGTCACTTTTGAAAAAGCACGTGTGCCAAAAAAGCACAGTCCCCACTGCCTAGAGATGTAGCCTAGGTTTTCAGAGCCAAAGCTGGTGAGAATCAGGCGGTTGGTACCCACTGTCTGTCTCTGTTGGTGTGTGTGCATGGCTGTGCACGGCTGTGCATGTGGGTATTTGTGTTCGCATGTGTGCTTGTCCACATGTGCCTGCATGTGTGGTGGCCAGGGTTTGTGGTCTGGTGTCTTCCATCGTTCTCCACTCTCCAGCTTCTGGAATCCAGTGCAAAAGCAGTGAGTCTGGCTGACCAGACTTTCTGTTTCTTCCCTCTCTCCCTCTGCACAGGCATGGCAGTCTGGCTGTCTCCCTCGCGTCCACTCAGCTTTGTACGTGGGTTCTGGGGAGCCAGAAGCAAATGCTTTATCAGCTGGACTGTCTTCCCAGAGAGTGTTTACCCCTAGTGAAGGCAGAACCGAGACTCAGGGTCAGAGAAGTAGACTGTGTGTCCTTCCCTAGTGTACACACACACACACACACACACACACACACACACACACACACACAGACAGACGAGCAGACAGACAAGTCAGACACATGCACACAAGCTCGGTGACCTCTGACTCCCAGACCACAGACCTTTGCCCGTAAAGCTAAAGCGGATGGATCTCTGGGTTATCAGAAGTCCATCACCACCACCATTACATCACTAATAATCGGCAAGACAGGTTTTCCCTGGGCCCGGATGACCCCGGAGAGAGAATGAGTCACTTTAGAAAGCCTCAATAATTCTTTTCAGCCACTGGGGAGCCATTTCGGGTAGATCCACCAGCTAGTGCTTCTGGGCCCTTGTGCAACCTCACTAAGCACTCACCCCAGGCACTCAGGCCCCGCGGACGCAACTGCGCAGGCCAGAAGGCCGGTCCCGGTTCTGCTCTGTGCTCTCAGCTTGGGACGAGGCATGTGCGGTGTGTGTTCCTCCTGCCAGAGAAGATGGGTAGAAGGAGAAAGCAGGATGGACACCCAGGTCACATGTCAGCCACAGACAGGAGACATACCCCTCTGAACTTGTTTCAAACCGGCCTATGTTCAGGATGAACTTAACCTCCCGAAAAGAGGTGTCCTGGTGAAGGAAGGAGAAAGAGGCCCCGTTTGCCTCTGTTGTACATCGCCTGTGACTTGAATATCTATCTCACAAATGTGAGTACAGTGAGAAAATAATTCCCACTTTGTTAAACAACTAACGAATCTGGAGTATCTATTTGATCTTTTAATGAGACCAGATGTCCTCAGAGGATTCTGGGAATGGATATAGAAGAACTTCCCCTCCATGAATGATTCTGATACATGTAGGAATAAGAAAAAAGTCTAAATTAATCCTGACTGAAACTCGTAACTAGCATTTCTGTGGAAAATAGGTCTCAGAGACTTGGGGAGTTTGTGTCAAAGGAATTCAGTCATGTCGAAGCCAGCTCTTAAGTGTGGTTTTTCTCTAAATCAAAACAGCCAAGGCGGGGGCAAGATTTCTCTTTCTCTGATCCGTTACAGAATATCTAAGCAGAGTCACATTTATTTTTAACATTAATTTTTTTGCCTTTTTTTTTTTTTTGAGATGGATGTTTCACTATGTAACCCTGTAGACCAGGCTGGCTTCAGCCTCAAAGATTCACCTGCCTCTGCCTCCCAAATGCTGAGGTTAAGGCTCTATGCCACCATACTAGACCACAGTGCATCTTTACTAACCAATACACTTGTACTGGATCTGCCCCAATTTTAAAACTTTAAAGATTCATTTTATTTTTAGTTAATGTGTGTGTATATGTGAGGATGTGAGCATTTGTGTACAGTGGCACTTAGGTCAGGTCAGAATGGGTCTAGAGGTAAAGAAATAGATGGTTGTGAACCACCTGAGGTGGATTCTGGGAATGGAACTTGGGTCCTCTGCAAAGAGCAGGCAGCACTCTTAATCATGGATTGAGAATCCCTAATTCTTTTTGTTTGTTTGTTTTTCGAGACAGGGTTTCTCTGTGTAGCTTTGGTGCCTGTCCTGGATCTCATTCTGTTGACCAGGCTGGCCTTGAACTCACAGAGATCCTCCTGGCTCTGCCTCCCGAGTGCTGGGATTAAAGGCGTGTGCCACCACCACCCGGCCCTAATTCTTTATTAAAGTTAGTTCTTGTTCTCTGTCTCTCTCTGTCTCTCTCTGTCTCTCTCTCTGTCTCTCTCTCTGTCTCTCTCTGTCTCTCTCTCTGTCTCTCTCTCTCTCTCTCACACACACACACACACACACACACACACACACACACACACACACACACACACACACAGAGACATGAATGAATATGAGCATCTTCCCACATTCCCCCTCCCACCGACTCCTGCCTTTGCCTGGCAGTTAGTAACTGAGATCAGGAGTATCTGGTCTAGTCCCACTCCTGAGGCTCCCTCAGGCAGTTTCCCGAACCTGGGCACTCTTGGCCTCTTCGCCTACCTTTGCTTCACTTCTCTGGGTACAACGCAGTTCATCTTAGAAAGAGATTTCTTAGAAAGAAAGGAACTTGTAATCTTCTTCTCCAACCAGATTTCTCAAAGCAAATTAAGTTAAACCCTCTACTGTTAGTTGCTCATAAACAACAACAACAAAAAGCCACAATAAGATAATTAGATCATATGTAGATTTACAAGGCAATCGGGAGACTGATTTCCTTCACTAGAGGTGGACAGTTCCGTCTTTGTAAATCTGGAGAGTGGGTAAGCCAGTCAGTCTGGCACCCTGCTTTTGGGGTCCCCTTTGGTATTCAGCTTCCAGGATCTGAAACAATCCTGTGCTCTTGCTGATGATGGGGGCGGGGGTAAATATAGTCAGTTACAAGTAAGTCTTGTGATATGAGGACCCTGTTATCTGCATCTGCTTCTTGGCCATGGGTAGTCTGTGCTTCGGTTAGTTCATTGGTGGGCATCTGAGCATTCCCCATCTTAACAGTGGGGAGGAATCCCCCCACCCCAGACAGGGTTTCTCTGGGTAGCTTTTGGAGCCTATCCTGGAACTCACAGAGATCCGCCTGGCTCTGCTTCCCAAGTGCTGGCATTAAAGGTGTGCATCGCCAGGCGGTGGTGGCGCACACCTTTAATCCCAGCACTTGGGAGGCAGAGGCAGGTGGATCTCTGTGAGTTCGAGGCCAGCCTGGGCTACCAAGTGAGTTCCAGGAAAGGTGCAAAGCTACACAGAGAAACCCTGTCTCGAAAAATAAAAAAAGGTGTGCATCACCACCGCCCACCTGGGAGGAATATTCTTGACTGATGTGTTTTTTCCATTTTAAAGTTATTTTGTTTGTGTGTGTATGTGGGGGGGGGGGGGCGCACACACACACGCGCATGTCAACAGCTTCGAGGCGGTTCTTCTTCCACCATGTGGGTCCCCAGACTACACTGGTAGTCTGTTTTGATGAAAGATGTTGAGCCATCTCCAGCCCTACACCTGTCTTCTTCAGGGATGCCAAGAAAGCATCACAGACTGTCAGGGTTCACATGTGTAACCCCAGTGCTAAGGAGACAGAGGCAGGAGGACAGTGAGTTCTAGGCCAGCTTGCTTACATGGCTAAACCTTGTCTCACAAAAACAAAAGGCACCTTGAAGCTTCCATACACTAGTAACTCGTTTCCATTAAAATATAATTTCCCACTCCTTCCCTAGGATGTATTATTCTTGGGGTGCAGGCACGTGAACAGTTCTATCACCGCAAAGAATTCCTCTACCCCCCCCCCCATTAGTAAACTCCCCTCTCCACCCCACTCTCATCTTTTTCCCTTCATGGTTCTTCAAGACTTTAAAAATAGAGTTAAGGCCAATGTGTGGTGGTGCAGGTGTATCTGTGAGTTCAAGGCCAGCCTGGTCTACAGTGTGAATTCCAGGACAGCCAGGGCTACACAGAGAAACCCTGTCTCAAACAAAACAAAACAACCCCCCCACCAAAACAGAAATATGAAATTGTTTAGTAGGTATACATCTGTAAGCTGCAAAGCTCCATTTAACCTCCCTAGCTTGTTGAACTTGGTGTCTGCACAGCACAGCAAACTAGCCATAACCATGGCAACACAGCCCATTTCTCATTGAAGAAAAAAGTCCTGGGAGCTGGAGGGATGGCTCAGCGGTTAGGAGCACTGGCTGCTCTTTCAGAGGACCCGGGTTCAATTCCCAGCACCCACATGGTGGCTCACAACTATCTGTAACTCCTGTCCCATAGGATCTGACACCCTCACACAGAGATACAAGCAAAACACCAATGTACATTTGGGGGGGGGTTACTCTTTCATTCTTTTTTTTCACTTTTTAAATTTATTTTTCTATTATCAGCTTGATACAGGATAAATTCTTATCCTAATTGAAATGTTTCATTGAGGCTTGCCCAGTAATTTAGTAAAACCAAAACTTATTATAAGCCACAGTCATCCTAGGGACCCTCCTGCTATGTAGCCTTCCTGGTTCTGTGGGTTGCAGTCTGATTGTTCTTTGCTTTATATCTAGAATCCACTTATGAGTGAGTACATACCATGTTTGTCCTTCTGGGTTTGGGTTACTTCACTCAGTATGATTTTTTTCTAGTTCCAACCATTTGCCTGCAAATTTCATGCTGTCATTGTTTTTTTTCTGCTGAGTAGTACTCCATTGTGTATATGTACCACATTTTCTTAATCCATTCTTCAGCTGACAGGCATTTAGGTTGTTTCCAGGTTCTGGCTATTACAAATAATGCTGCTATGAACATAGTTGAGCATGTGTCCTTGTGGTATGATTGAGATTCCTTGGGTATATACCCAAGAGTGGTATGGCTGGGTCTTGAGGTAGATTGATTGCCAATTTTCTAAGTAACCACCATACTGATTTCCACAGTGGTTGTACAAGTTTGCACTCCCACCAACAGTGGAGGAGTGTTCCCTTTGCTCCGCATCCTCTCCAACATTGACTGCTATTAGTGTTTTTTATCATAGCCATTCTGACAGGTGTAAGGTGGTATCTCAGAGTCCTTTTGATTAAGGATGTTGAGCATTTCTTTAAATGTCTTTCAGCCATTTGTGATTCTTCTTTTGAGAATTCTCTGTTTAGCTCTTCAGCGCATTTTTTAATTGGATTGTTCAGTATTTTGATGTCTAGTTTCTTGAGTTCTTTATATACTTTGGAGATCAGTCCTCTGTCAGATGTGGGGTTGGTGAAAATCTTTTCCCATTCTGTAGGCTCTTTTTGTCTTATTGACCATGTCTTTTGCCCTGCAAAAGCTTCTCAGTTTCAAGAGGTCCCACTTATTAATTGTTGTGCTTAGTGTCTGTGCTGCTGGTGTTATATTTAGGAAGTGGTCTCCAGTGCCAATGCATTCAAGAGTACTTCCTACTTTCTCTTCTATTAAGTTTAGTGTAACTAGATTTATGTTGAGGTCTTTGATCCACTTGGACTTGAGTTTTGTGCATGGTGACAGATATGGATCTATTTGTAATCTTTTTTTTTTTTTTTTTTTTTGTTTTTGTTTTTCGAGACAGGGTTTCTCTGAGTAGCTTTGCGCCTTTCCTGGAGCTCACTTGGTAGCCCAGGCTGGCCTCGAACTCACAGAGATCCGCCTGGCTCTGCCTCCCAAGTGCTGGGATTAAAGGCGTGCGCCACCAACGCCCAGCCTATTTGTAATCTTTTACATATTGACATCCAGTTATTTGTTGAAGACACTTTCTTTTTTCCATTTGTATAGTTTTGGCTCCTTTGTCAAAAATCAGGTGTTCATATGTGCATGGATTAATGTCAGGGTCTTCAATTCGATCCCATTGGCCCGTATGTCGGTTTTTATACCAGTAACAAGCTGTTTGTATTACTATAGCTCTATATAGTAGAGCTTGAGGTCAGGGATAGCGATGCCTCCAGAGGTTGCTTTATTATACAGGATTCTTTTAGCTATCCTGGGTCTTTTGTTTTCTCATATGAAGTTGAGTATTTTTCTTTCCAAGTCTGTGAACAATTGTGTTGGGATTCTGATGGGGATTGATTGCATTGAATCTGTAGACTGCTTTTGGTAAGATTGCCATTTTTACTATGTTAATCCTGCCTATCCATGAGCATGGGAGATCCTTCCATTTTCTGAAAACGGTTGCTCACATCTGTCTATAACCGCAGTCCCAGAGGTACATGCAAGTAAAACACCAATGTACATTAAAAAAAAAAAGATAATAGAAAAAGAAAAAACTCCTTGTTCTGAAGCCAACATATCCTACCTTACACTGGCTTTGTTTACACTGCCAACAAACTCTGTTCCTCTCAGTCTGCATGTAATCTACTTGAGTCTGGGGAGAGAGCCGTAGGGTGGTGCACAGCTGAGAAATCTAAGTGTTAACAAGCCAGGGCAGGTGTGTGTCCGAGGGTGATGGGAACAGTAAGGTTTGCCCGAGGTCAGGTGGTGGAGAGCGGTGGTTTTGATTGGGTCCTGGAGTCGGGTGATGGAGAGCAATGGTTTTGATCGGGTCCTGGAGTCGGGTGGTGGAGAGCAATGGCTTTGATTGGGTCCTGAGGTCAGGCGGTGGAGAGTGATGGTTTTGATTGGGTCCTGGAGTCGGGTGATGGAGAGCAATGGTTTTGATCGGGTCCTGGAGTCGGGTGATGGAGAGCAGTGGTTTTGATCGGGTCCATCCTCACTGTAGGCTGAGTGCAGAGCTGACAGAGCTTCTTCCGTGACATGAGTTCAGCACACAAAACCATCTTTCAGTTTTTTGGGTTTTTTGTTTGTTTGTTTGTTTTAATTTTTCAAGATTAAAACAATTTCTCTGTGTAGTCCTTGCTGTCCTGGAACTCAATTTAGATCAGGCTGGCCTCGAACTCACTGAGATCCATCTGCCTCTGCCTCCCAACTGCTGGGATTAAAGGCGTGCGCCACCAGCGCCCACCTTGTTATAGTTTCTTGAGACAAGGACTCGTGTAGCTCAGGTTGGCCTCAGACTTGAACATTGTATAACTTAGGCTAGCCATAAAACCCCTAGTCCTCTTGTCTCTACCTCCCGAGTGCTGGGATCTCAGCCTGGCCTGCGGTTCCAGTCTCCTGCCAGTCCTGGCGCCATCTTTTTGTTCCAAGAGAAATAGAAAAGTCTGGGGTCCCAGTTCACACTTAAAAAGTCTTTATTCTCGAGGAGACATCTCTCTGTTCCTCATCGCACTTCTGAGATTACTAGTCTGTAGTGATAATTGTGTAGAGTTAATTGTTTAGTAAAAAAAAATTACAAGCTGAACATGGTGGCCCGTACTTGTATAGCCAGCACCTGGGAGCCTGAGGCAGGAGGATCAGGAGTTCATAGGAAAACTGGGGCTCATAGGGACAACCCTGTCTTAACCAATGAATGTCCTCTCGGGCCAAAGATGTTCTCTTGTTTGTTTTTTAAAAATAAGTCAGTCCTTTTCATCACATAATTGGTCTTTAAAGTTAACATGGCCAGCTGAGTCATTTTGGAGGTACTGGAAGAATGGGAGTCGTTCATAAACCATAGAGGGCTTGGTCGCTGTCACCACCCACACCTGTGCCCATAGGCCTCAGACTTGGGACTCTTCACTGCATAGGGTACCTTTTCCTAACTTGACGCAGGCATATGGAAATTCATTGCTTCTTAAAGATTTTTTTTTTCTTTCAATTAAAGGAGCTTGTAGGAAATTGAACATAGACCCATACACTAAGCTTGGTCCAGAACAGACAAGTGTCTGCATGGGGAGCAGAGGCCTGTTCTGGAAACAGCTTTGCTTGTAAACTGGCCCACACCTGGAGACACAGAGAGGGTACCAGATGTGTGCCAGCAGGGTGGTGGTCCTTCCTTCCCACTCACGAATACCTGGGTGGGCTTTCCCTGCCCTCTCCAGCCTCCCAGGGCCGGTACCGTTTCCTAACAGAATAGTCAGGGGTGGTTTTGTCAGCTTGTCTGCTTAGAAGGGGTTCCAGGCCTGCTGGCTGATGACAATTAGCGTCCTTGCTTGCTCTAAGGCTTGCACTCGCCCAGAAGGGCACATACTTCACTGGCAGATCCGTGGATTGCCTGCCTGTTAGGATGAGTTCCTCAGGCTAGGGAGGTGAGATTCCCTGTGTTGGAATCCTGTGTGCACCCAGCATCTATGGGTAGCAGGCGAGCAAATGCAGCACACATGCCTCATGCCTGACACCTCTTCACGCACTGTTGAAGGACTTTGCCCCCTGAACCCATGAAGAGAAATAGATCCTTTTATTTCCCGGGGTGACTAAAGAATGGCTTTGCTCCGACTTGTGCTTCTGCAGCTTGGGAAGTCGATCACACAGGAGCTCAACATCTATTTGCAGAATGGCTGCATGGGAATTGGGCGTTTAAACTACTCTTCTTTGTGGGAGGGACATCCATCTCTAACCCGAGAATACCACCCACAGCCAAACACAAGGGCAGACAGTCCATCACCCTCCTCCAACATTTGGCTGCTTCTCCAGTGTCGGATATTAAAACCTAATTCTAGGCCATCTCCTACCAGATGGAGCCTGGGCAGCCGGGGGCTTGGGAGCCCTGCTGGCTGCTTGGGAGTCTAGCCTAGCCTGTCATTCGCCTTATCTTCTCCACTCTTCTTAGCCGTTCAGATTCTTCTCTCTTCCTCCTCAGCTTCCATTATTCTTTGTCTTTCCTGCCTTAGGGCCCCAGGGACTTGCAATGCAGGGTGGTGGACCTAATGATTTCTTACCCCTGCCCTTGGCTCTGTGGCCTGTCACCTTTCAGGTGGAGTGTGGAGGAAGGCACTCTCAGGAGGCTGATGGGTGAGACAAGAGAGACAGTTGAGTAGACCTCAAATTTGCAGTATCTCTTTGCAGTAGATAGAACTTTCTTCCAATTCTTCCACTGGATCCACTGTTCGCATGCGTTTCCACTGATGGGCCAGAGAGAGAGAGAGAACCAGGCCTCAGACCTAGCATGGTGGCTATAGATGGGGTCTGTGACACTCATAGGAAAGTGACTTGGAATTCCCCTCTCCAGAGCATGGATGTAGAAGAAGACAGTATACATGTGTGCATGAAAACCCATTACTTTGTATGCTAACTATAAAAGGAAAAGAAAGTATTTCCTTACAAATATTTGTTTCGTTTTGTTTTCAAAAAGCCTTCCGGTTTCTGTACATGACATGTATTTCGATGCTGGTCTCTGAGCCATGTTTCCATCCAGGCCAACAGATTAGCCACCTGTTTCCTTATTTTTACCTTCCTAGGGAATGTTTTCAGATGCCATGTGATTTACCTACATGACCAATTCTGTGATTTTTTTTTTTTTAATGACAATGGTGTGGGGGTTTGAACTCAGGGCCTCCTAGGGGCTAGGTAAGCACTCTGACACTATGCTACTTCCCAGGCCCCATTTTTTCATGTGTGGTGTAGTCTAAAGGAAGAGCCAAAACCTTGTGGAGAAACATCAGAAGTCTGAAGTCCACAGGGCCTTGTGGCGCTGTTTATCTCAGAGCGCATTGCCATGGAGATTCGGGGATGCCCCTGGACTGCACTTCACTGAGGATTAACCTTGCCCCAAACTTGATCCAGCTTCTGAGTGTGCTCAAGGCTTTGCCTTTACAGGAGTAATTCACCTGCTGTCCAAAGCCTGCCCCTCACTGTGCAGGAGGACGTGGTAGAGACAGAGGACAGTCCGGTGTAACTGCATAAAAGAAACAGGCCTTGTGTTGGCTTCTAAGGCCACAGCAGGACCACCTGCCAGGAATTGCATTTCTTACCCCAGAGCAATAGAACAGATGATGTTGAAAACTTTTTTTTTTTTTTTTTTTTTTTGAGACAGAGATTTTACTATACACCTGGCTAACCTGGAACTGTGTAGACCAGGCTGGCCTTGAACTCCAGAGTTCTGTCTTCCTCCTGAGTGCTGGGATTAAAGGCTAAATTGAACATATTTTATGGAAATGAAATGTCTTAGATAGCAGATACATGTTGGCTAAGCATGCACACAATGGGAAGGAGACCCTGGGGTCGGTGATGCAGCCTGTAATCCCAACACTAGGAAGTCAACGGCAGGAGCTCGGATTAGGTTCAAGCCAGCCTGCTGTATGTACATGGAAAGTTCCTGCCGGCTCTTTCTCCCCTCCTTCCCTCCTCGCTCTCCCACCACTGTCTGTCTGTCTGTCTGTCTGTCTGTCTGTCTCTCCTTCTCTCCCTCCCAAGGTCCCATGAACGCAGGTGTGGTGTTATTGAGCCACACCCCTTGTTTTTATTAGGCAAGTATCCTGTCCTTAGTGGGAAAAACTATCTTCGGAACAATGTTTTTAATGATGTCTTTTTTGGTTTTTTGAGACACTTTTTGTGTGTGTGTGTGTGTGTGTGTGTGTGTGTGTGTGTGTGTGTGTGTGTGTATAACCTTGGCTGTCCTAGAACCAGCTCTGTAGACCAGGCTGGCCTCAAACTCAGAGAGATCTGACTGCCTCTGCCTTCTGAGTGCTGAGATTAAAGGCATGCACCACCATGGCCCAGCTTTTTAAGGATTTTTTAACAAGCACTGCTGATTTTCTTTTATTTAAATTTAGATATCTTCACCTTTATTTGCTAGTGGATGATGACGTACATGCTCACACAGGTTTAGGGGTAGCGGCTGATTCTGCTCCAGGGTTTTTGAGTGCAGATCCTGTTCTCAGGCTGCCTCTCTGCAGTTGAGTATGTAAGGCATGTTTTATTTTGACCACCGTATCCTGTCGACTCTGAAATCTACCCAAGCTTCATTGCCACACGCATCTTTTCACAGGCTTGCTTGTTTGATCTAAAGTTGTGATGAATAAGAGGCCTAATTAAAAAAAACTTACTAAATATTACATTTCCCTTGTAAAAAAATAATGATATAGATTAGTGTTTGTGCAGAAGCGTTGGTAACAGAATTCTTCAAAAGTTTTCCTTTGGGTGATGAAAAGCTCTTACATTATTTTGACTCGCTAATCAAATGTAATTGGGTAGCTTGAAGTGCCTTAGATTCTCCTTGTACAGTTATCAAAGCAGGAAATGTAACTCACGGAGCTGATGAAAGGCGTCTCTCTCGGTATTCTTTCAATTATAGATCTTACGGAGCAAATGAAAGAACAGCTCTGTTGCTCAAAACGCCGAGGTTTGAAATGCCCCTTAATGTTAACTGCTGTATTAGCTAGTTAACACATTATTATGTACTTTAATTGATTCTTACTCAGCTCCGAGGGAAAAAAGTCTGCATCTGTTGGGCACGGAAATTAAGGGTGGGAAGATGCCTGGGTACAATAATATTGCTGTTTACACTAGATTCAAATCGCATCACCTATCTGCAATGAAAACAATTGCCTTAGTTCCCATTTGAGATGACATGCCTTTCAAAACATTCATACTTAGTTGTAGCTGAGAGATGACTAGAAATAAAACAAAAAAAATTCTTCACTCTATTTTTGTTTCAGCTTAGACAAGCGAGTGTCATTCAAATGGATGCTAAGATAAAACTTTCACACACACAAACACACAATTGTAAAACAATATAGAAGATAAAAATTAGAGCCACATAGTATTCCTTCATCTCACTAGGAGGGAGCACTTTTTTAGAGTTAGTTCACACTCAAATCATTCCAGTTGAGTAGGTGTGACTAGGCTTGATCCGTGTATTAATTCGCTGATTCACTCATTCATCACACAGATAGAATTACCGTGCGGTAATCCCTGTGCTAAGTGTGTGGAGACAGCGGCAAGAGCAGTCTTGACTGAACACCTGCTAAGTCCCCCGGGGTCCATTTATTTCTCAACATCAACATCCTCTCAGCATCCCGTAGAGACGCAGCATCTGAGCATGGCACCAAGCTCAGACTCTGAAGTCCTGTGCTTAGGCTTGCTTGGTAGTGTGGCTCTCGAACAATCCTGTGCTCACAGCGAGGTTCACGACATTGGCACCAGACCATGTTAATTCCCATAGATGGCAAGCCAGCTCCTGAGCAATACTGCATTCGTCCAACAAAAATTAAAACGGAGAGACAGCAGCTTGTCCAGGATGTAGTACAAGCCCTTTGGAGGGCACCTAAGGCAGCCCAAGAGGGACAAAAGTGGCCAAGGAGAGGATCTGGAGAGCAGAGTAGGAGTCCAGAGCCAGATGAGAAGGCAGAGGCATAGAGGTAAACAGCTGGCAGGAAACCATGGGTGCCTTGGCTGTGCCTTTGGGGCGTCTGGCTTAGTCTCTATCCTAGAAGGTGGCCTGTAAGAAAACAAGCAAGAGAAAGCTGGGCAGATTGAACAGGGTCACTAACATATGGCTCTGTTTTTGTTTGTTAGTTTGTTCGCAAGATGGGGTCTCTACATAGCCTGGGCTGTTCTGAAAATGTAGACCGGCCTGGCCTCGAACTCAGAGATCCACCTGCCTCTGCCTCCCAAGCACTGGAAACTAAAAGTGTGTAACCACTATGCCCGGCTCTAATGTAAGGTTCTTAAATACTGAAGCCTTGGCACCAGGGACATTTAGGCAGGGCACAGTGGAAGAACTGAAAATATAACAGACACCTACTAACCTACTAGACAGTGAATACTTTTCCAGTATAGTTTCTTGACTTTGTTCAGGGCTTTTTTTGGGGGGCGTGTGTCTTGGTTTGTTTTTTTGAGATGGGAGTCTCAGCATGGAGCTCAGATGGGTCTAGAACTCTCAATCTCCATGCCTCAGCCCCCAGAATGCTGAGCCACAGGTGTGGGCCACCAAGAGATCATCTTGGCAGCATTTAATTGAAAGTGCATTTGATATTTGCACCATCTGAATGGCTTAGATTTTGTTGCTGTTACACAGGTCTGTGTGCAGGTGGCATCTTTTAAGTGCTAAATTACTTTTGTTATTTTATCCAAGAGTCTGATTCTTTCTGGGCACATTTTGGTTATTTATACACAGGTATTTGAGGTCTTAGTCTGTGTTTCATGCTTAGTTTAAACAAATGTGATGTGCTAACATTTCTTCAGGACAGCTTTCTTTTTGAGCAGAAAATTCTTTTAACCCTCCAGTTGATTTATTGATTTTTATTTCATAGTCAATTTAATGGCCCCAAATCAACTTTCTAAGTGTTGGTACACGTGGAGGGGACTGTCTAGCCCAGTGGACCTAAAGTGACCACATTGGCTTTTAAAAATTGCTTATTGCTGCATCTGACCCCAGAGTGATGACTTACTCATTCATTCAACACATGTTAATGAAATTCCCACAATACCCCAAGCCCTGTTCTAGACTTGGAGATACTGTAGCTAACAAGATCAACAAGGGCACCCTCTTGTGTGTGTGTGTGTGTGTGTGTGTGTGTGTGTGTGTGTCTGTGTGTGCGCACGCGCTCCTGTTCCAGTAGGAGGGAAGCCGATGATAGACAAGCTAACAAAGGAAATGTTAACCGACAGAACTTATAAATGAGCAGGGAGAATGGCAGGAGGCCGGGAGCCTGCAGCCAGCTCCACTTCTGAGCTATGTGTGTGTGTGTAGGGGGCGCATGACTCTTGAGCTGAGGTCTGGGCAGTAAGAACAAGCTCTCATGAACAAAGACATGTTGTCCAGGCACGGAACAGACAGAGCCAAAGACCTGAGATAGGAACTGGCTCCTCATTTCCAAGAGATGCTGGGAAGGCCAATGCCTGGTAAAGGATCAGAGCATTTGGAAAAGTCCAGCTCATGTATATAGTTTGTGTTTTATTTGTCTGGAACAAAAAAAATATGATAATTATGTCAGCAGATTATTGTTTAAAAATAAAAACAAAACTACTCAAACTTCAGGTGGAAAATGGGCCGGGTGGGTACCAAGAGAAGCTATAAGAAGGCCTGAGGCCGCCAGGAAGATGATACAGCCCAAGAGAAGAGCTGAGGGGGTGTGACAGAGGTTGAGGTAAATAAAGCTGATCGATTCTTCCAGAAAGTACTGAGAGAAGATATGACAGGCAACAGTCAGTTTTTAGTTTAAGGTCTTGACAGCCATCTGTAAGGGGAAACAGAATCTCCAGGGGCTAGCCCCAACATTTCCCAGACACCCAGAACAGGCAAACCCAGACCTGGGTCTGCTTTCTAGAAACCATTGAGTCTGCCTTCCCATTCTAGAAAATCTAGTATAACTAAGTAAACCCACCTGCAGCTGAGTGAACCCACCCATGCCTCTGGATTCAAGCATCTATCTCACAGAGTCCCTTAAGAGGCGGGCTCCTATCCGGGCTGTGGTGGTAGCACAGGCCTTTAATCCCAGCACTTGGGAGGCAGAGCCAGGCGGATCTTTGTGAGTTCGAGGCCAGCCTGGTCTACAGAGAAGATCCAGGAAAGGCGCAAAGCTACACAGAGAAACCCTGTTTCGAAAAACCAAAATAAAAGGGCGGGGGGGCTCCTCTGCTAGTGCCGTCGAGAGACTGTACTGTACATGCGACTCAGGACCTACCCTTGGCAGTATATGGTAATCCCTTGGGGACTGTCACTCGATGAGCATGACTGATAGTTTGATCATCACCTTGCAAAGGATTGCTTGTTGAACTTCAACTGTGGGAAAACCTGCAAAATAACTCAGTCACTGAGGATCCAAACTTAGGTCGGTAATTAGGCCTCGGGTCTGGTCAACACTGCCTTCTATGCTAGTCACAAACTAACCAGGCACCAGATTCAGCAGGGAATCATATTAAGGGTGGTTAGTAACTGTGCCACGTGGCTCTCCTGGCCCTCAGAATGGCTCTGAGCTCAAGGAAGCAAGAGATGCCGTGTTAAAATGATGTTATGATATTTTTTTAACCCTACCCTACCCAGTGCTTAGTTTTTGTTTTTTGTTTTTTGTTTTTTTTTAATTGGTCAACTTGACACAAGCTAGAGTTATTTGCCAAGAGGAAACCTCTGCTGAGCAAATGTTCCCAGGTGCTATAAGAATGCCAGCTGGGCAAGCCTTGAGGAGCATCTTAGTAAGCAGCACTCCGCCATGGATTCTGCTTCAGCTCCTGCATCCAGGTTCCTGTTGCTCCTGTTCCTTCCCTGACTTCCCCCAGAGCCTTAACTGGAAGTTAGTTTCCTCCCTAACTTGCTTATGGTAGTGGTGTGTTATAGCAATAGAAACCCTGGCTAAGATGGTACCCATGCTCTCATGCTTGGTAGCAAGTAACCCACCACTGAGCTACATTACTAGCCTAAAAATAGGTTGCTTCAGTCTGGGTCCTAGAGAAATTTGACCCACCGTTTGGTTTGTGCCTACACCACGGCATAGACTTTTTCTCTCTGTATTTCTAGTTATTGTAAACATCCATTCTAGGCTTTACCTGCCATCCTTCACCATTTGATTTCCTTTTAAGGGATCTTTTACCTTCCTCCACTAATACAAAATATCCGAGACAGAACATTCTGTGACTTCTCTCATCCCATGGCAGAGCAATGGCTGGTGTTTAGATTATAAAACAAATCTGCTGGGTGTGGTGTCACACACACACACACACACACACACACACACACACACACACACACACACACACACACACCTTTGATCCCAGCACTTGGGAGGCAGAAGCAGGCCAATCTCTGAGTTTGAACCCAGCTTGGTCTATAGAGCCAGTCTCAAGGTAACCAGGGCTACACAGAGAAACCCTGTCTCAAACAAACAACTAATTAATTAAAACAAACCCAGAGAGTTGTAGAGGAACATAAAATTATAGAGGAATGTAAAAATGTTGACACCAAAGTCACTTACCCTGCCAACAGCAATGAGTATTTTGTATCTTATAATTCTTAGGTCTCCTGATATTCCAGTTAGGATTAATATTTGGCACTCAATTTACTTCTGAACATTTGGGGGCCAGGAGAAAAACAGACTGATCTGTTGTTGACTGTCTTAAGTTGGAAGAAAGCTTCTCCCCTGCCTTCCTGGTGTAAGCAGCAGCCCATGCAGCACAGATTGACAACAGCCTTGTGGACCCTGAAGCCGACACAGTTTAGCAAACTCATGGGAGAGGATGCAGGGAGTATCTTCCTCTGGCATTTTTGTAAGAATATTAGACTTTGTGCATACCACGGCCCTGGTCCCTCAGAGTGCCTTGCGGGGATGGCTATGTGAGTGATGGGTCCTGATGTTTAAGTCATTAGTGATAACCCTGCTTCTGAACTGCAAGCCTGCTGAAATGTCTTATGTATAGGATAAAGATAGTCTACCTAGATGGTAACATTGTAATCTAATGGGATTTTAGATCTAGACGACCACGGTGACTATCCGATAATAACCTCGTGTATCTACTGAGTTTTTCTTCATCAAAATAATTGTTCACCGTATATGGTGGCATACACCTGTGGTTCCAGTGTTCAGGGGAAGTATAAGTTTTTGGCCAGCCTGGGATAGACAGCAACAAAAACCAACCAGACAAATTTCCATTGACCCAAAGCCTAGCAAGACCACTGTGCTTGAAGGCTGAAGGAATTTTTTTTCTGCAGCGAGTGCAGTCTTGGCAACCTCATTAAACTGGTGCCAGCTCCTCAGCCTCCATCAGCCCGCGTTCTCTACATAACCCCAGCTGGCTAATTCTGGGTACCATTAGGCTTCCTCTCCTTGTTCTGGAGAATTTGTGCTGTATAGGCAAGGTGGGAGCTGGGAGTAGCATACGTGCCTTTAATTCCAATATTCTAGAGGCAGAGGCAGGGAGACCTCGGAGTCTGAGGCCAGCTTGTTCTTCCTGTTCCAAGCCCGTCAAGACTGTATGGTGAAACTTTGTCTCAACACAAACAAACACCAAAACAAAGTATCAGCTGGGGTTCCTAGCATGTGTAAGGCCTTGTCTTTAATCCCTAGTGCTGCAAAAAAGTTAATTCACATAAGGTAGTATGGTTTCATAATGATCTTAGAAACAGCTTCAGGGTTACCCTATGTTAAGATTATTAAGCAGGTTATAAACATTTTAGCATGTACATAATGTAGAAATTTATTTCTGTGCTTAAGAAGAATCATGTGGTAGACTGTAGATTGTCTTGGCTAAAATGCTTCAGCATTAAAGAGTTTCAGGTTGGATTTTTTTTTTTTTTTGATTTGGGGATATTTGCACATACACAGTGAGATACTTAAGGGATGGATTCCAAGTCTAAACACGAATTCATTTGGAGCTCTTCAGGTTTTGGGGCTCTGACTTTTGGGATATTCAATCTGCATTAAGTAATCTCAGCCTTGTGTTTGGTTTTATTTACCTGGTCTTGCCTTCTCCATGTAGGATTAGAATTATATAAAGTCACTGATTTAAAAGTACATTGGAAAACATCTCTAATTGTATGTGTGTATCCATGAGCACTTACCTCTGAGAGGGATGAAGCTCTTGGTCTTCAGAAGTTCAGCAAAATTTAAAAGGCAGGAAGCCCTGAGTCCATTCCCCAGCACCACATAAACCAGGCATGGCAGCACGCAGTTGTCCTAGCTGGAGGATCAAACGTTCAAGGCCACTCTTGGCTGTTTAAAGAGTTTGAGTTCCACCTGCAGTATAGGAGACCATACATAACTTTTTTTTTTTTTTTGATTTATTTATTTATTATGTATATAGCATGTATGACTGCAGGCCAGAAGAGGGCACCAGATCTCGCTACAGATGGTTGTGAGCCACCATGTGGTTGCTGGGAATTGAACTCAGGACCTCTGGAAGAGCAGTCAGTGCTCTTAACCTCTGAGCCATCTCTCCAGCCCACATAACTTTTAAAATAAGAAAATCATTTAATTCTAACTAACATTGCTAGAAAGATGAAGTGAGTTGTTCAAGTTCCTGTCATTCCTGAGGCAGTATAACTGATGTAAGTCTAGAACTGAACAAAGGAGTCATTTGTACGCAGCCTAAGAAATGTTTGCCTGTTCTTGGTATGCTGTGGGTACACACCAGTAGAAAGACAAGATGGCTGGAGCCGTCTTCTACATTTGTTGTGGGCTTGGACTTTATTGGTCTTTGGTTTTGAGGAATTCATCCAGGTGAAGAGAGACAACAGCTGCTGGGCAGTGGTGGTGCACACCTTTAATCCCAGCCCTCAGGCAAGAGGCAGACGGCTTTCTGGGTTCAAGGCAAGCCTGGTCTATAGATCGAGTTCCAGGACAACCATTGCTACAACCCTGTCTCCAACCCCCGGCAAAAGTAAAAAATCTCACTATGTAGCCCTAGCTGGCCAGAAACTTACTGTGTAAACCAGGCTGGCCTTGAAACCACCGAGATCTGCCATGGTCTGCCCTCTGAGTGCAGGGAGCCCAAATACCCAGTCATTTTGAAGGGTCTGATGGTTTTGATTTTTAAAAAGTCAGAACCTGCCCCCCACCCCCTTTAATGACCATCAGGAGGCCTCACAAGATACTCAGTGTCAAAACTCTGCTCAGAAATCTACTTAATATGTGAATGAGTCTGAACTGGCTTTGGCTCTGCGATTATCTCTCTGTGTGTGTGTGTGTGTGTGTGTGTGTGTGTGTGTGTGTGTGTGTGTGTGTGTGTGTGTGAGAGTGAGAATGAGCTTGTAGAATGGACAGAAAGTTGTCAGTTTGTGTGGGTTAGCTCTTAAATCAGTGGGGGAATTCTGGGAGAATCTGTGTCAAATGTGTCGGCAAACTGAGGGATGGTGTAAGAGTTCATCTTTTGAAGTGAGAACATGACAGCGCACACCTGTAACCATAGAACCCTGGAGATGGAGGCAGGAGAACCAGAAGTTCGAGACCAGTCTCTCCGTACCAAGACCCCCTCCCAGAGCACCAAAAAGCCTGAGTAAATAAGTAAATTAGCAAATCTACCTTTCCTCACACACATCCTTTTTCGAAATTACTGTTTTTGAGCAGTTGACTTTCTTTATCATGAGTTCTTTACCCAGATGGCAAACTAGTGAGAATTCTTGATTAGTCAATTAATTTGTGTTTAAACTACTTTGTTTAGTGTTCTCTGATTTGTAAATCAAATGCACCAGACAGATCACCTTCAGAGACAGGAATATCCACAAAACATCTCCTGAGTTTTGGCTGTAGATTTTTCCCACAGCTTTGAGTCCGATCCCACTTCATGGTGGGAAGAGTGGGAGGCCCGACTATCAGTAATTAGCTGAGAGCAGAAAGGAGTCGGTACACAGATGTGATGTTTCACAGAACTCTCTGAGCTAAGGAGTGTTTATTTCCCATAACTTTATCAAAATAAAACATCAGGCCAAAGCACACTAAAATGGTACTTAAAACAACAGTTCCCCCACTCTGTCATTTTCAAGTGAGGGCAAATCCAACGTTAAATTACCTCGTGTTGAGAGTCGGGGAATAAATGATTGCCGAGCTGCTCCCATTTTGACCGAATCTCTTGGCTTGATCAGTGTTAGAGCAGAGGAACTGAAAATGTTATTGAAAAGAGAGCCTTTGAGGCTGAGTGCGCTAATTAACTGCCAGCTATTACTCCAATAGAGCATTTGAAATAAAAGCCCCCATTGTGTCCATTCTAGTGGGTTTTGAGGCAGTGAAGGCAGAGCTGATGTTCAGTTGGGACCGTGGCTTCCCAACCACCTGTGCTCCTCGGGCCTCCCCCTGCTCAGCAGCAGCAGGGCCGCTCACGGTACCTTTCTTTCCCTGGAGGTCTTAAAAGTTGATCAGATTTGAAAATGTATGCAGACTGCCTCCAGTTGGTCGGTGTGGTGGAGGCGGCCTGCATTGTAGAGCAGGCCACAATGGTCCTGGAGTGCGGGCTCTCAGGCTGGCGGGGTGAACGGTTTGAGTTTTAGGTGTGGTGAAGAAACTGTGTTGATGTGACCATCCTCCCAGGGAGGTGCCGGCAATGGGAGAAGGTGCCACTCACCCAGTAAATGGGCTGTGTAGAAATTTGTCCTTTTCTGATTCTGGGTGCTTCATACCACCGAGGATTGCGCCAGTTTCACAGAAAGTCCCAGGTGCCACCATTCTGAGAAAACTTTAGATTTAATGTTACATCTTAACCATGTTTTATTACAATCAGATAAGTTTCAGGGTATAAACACCTAATGAGCTGGCTACAACGGCAGTCTAAGATAAGACAAAAGCGGAGCAATTTGAGAAAGCATAATTACCACCTCAGTGCTGGACTCTGAATTTCAAAACACCAAATGGCCAAACACCAAACACCCCCACCCCTGTTGAAACTGTTTTTAGTTAAAACGGAAGTGGGAGTGAAATATTTTATTGAGTCTAAATATAGGCTTTCATATATTAAAAGAAACGCTATTTACAACTGATTTGTTACTAAATAAAATCTTGGATGAACACCTTTAATTACTAAAAAGGTAAGGGAACAATAAACACGGGAAATATAAATGAATAAAGTGTTCGGAGTCAGGCTGCTTTAGGGGCTATAAATAGCACCCCGAGCTTTGCCACTATTCTTAGCGAGAATGAACAAAAGAAGATGTCCCAAAATAGCAAGGCAAGCACCCTCTCCCCGAGCCTGGTAGTCAGTCCGGGCATAAGAAGCCCGTGGATCCAGGGGGTTAATTGATCTTTGCAAAGGGCATTTCCATTCTGTCACTTTGCCAAGGAAATTCTTTTCCTGGCATGTTTGTGAAATTGGCGGCCTGACGTTTCCTTTGGGTGACACAAGGTGTGATGAAGAATTTTATCTGCACTTCCTTACTAAAATCGGCTCTGGTGGCCCCGCTTTTTTGTTGGCTTATTTGGTTATTATCAGATGTTGGGCTGTCGGCAGTTCAGCGGTGCACATCATAGACAGGCTTGGCCAGTTCTTACATTTCAGCCCAAGTCCTCCTGGCCTTGGTCAAACCATTTCTAAATACAGGCACTGTGTGCTGGGGTACACCTTTCATCCCAACACTCAAGAGGCAGAGGCAGGTGGATCTCTGAGGCCAGCCTGTTCTACACAGCTAGTTTCAGGACAGCCAGGGCCACGTAGAGAGACCTTGCCTCAGAAAAAACCAACCAAACAAAAAACCCCACAAAAAGAACATTTATATACATACAGCACAAAGCTGAGCTATGAAACACCTAGTCTTTGCCCATGTTGGGCCAGGATAACAAACTTGTAAAGAATGTCTCAAAAATAGCTGTATTTTATAAGGGTCTTGTGAGGACCAATGACATTTTGGAAACCATGAACAATATGACATATGCTGGTATTGCCCCATGTAACACACATACCACTTTTATATCTTATTTTTTAATTTAATTTTTGATTATATATGTGCTTATATGTCTGTGTATAGGTATATGTAAGTAAAAGCTGGTGCCCTTGGAGGTCAGAGGTGTTGGATCCCCCGGAACTGGAGTTACAGGTGGTTGTGAGCTATCTGACATGGATGTTGGGAACCAAAGCTGAGTCTTATGTAAGAGAAGTATGTGCTCTTGACAGCTGAGCCATCTTTCCAGCCCCTCCTCCATTTTATATATAATGAAAAGATTCACATAGGAGAACATTAAAATCCCAAGCCTAATGTCTGATTCTGAAGATTAATTTCTTTCTTTTGACAACTAATCATGACCATGATTATTTGAGAATCAATCCTCACACCATAGGTAAAAGTGGTAGCAACACAAATTTCAAATACGTTGATTGAAAAAAAAATCAGCAGGAAAACAGAATCAGATAAAAATAAACAAATGAATAAAAACCTAAACACATTTTTCATGAGTAGCAGTGAAAGACTGAATGATTAATCATTCTCAAGGATATATTGGTGGGTTTCAGCATTGAATTCTATAGTAATTATAGAAACTGATACCACTTATTCATAAACTATATTTACTCTGGTAAGGATCTTTTTCTAGATAAAACAGTAATAGAATTATTCCTCAGCAGAGGTTTTTTTTTTTTGTCCCTATCTGCAGTCAGTCAGTTCAGTTTATTTCATTTAGAGTTCTAGTCAGCAAGTATATATTTTTGTTCTCATGATCATTGTTCATTTTATTCTTTGAGGCAGGATCTTTCTTTTTTTCTTTTTTCTTTTGTTTTTTCGAGACAGGGTTTCTCTGGGTAGCCCTGGCTGTCCTGGTGCTCGCTCTATAGACCAGATTGGCCTCGAATTCACAGAGATCCGCCTGCCTCTGCCTCCTGAGTGCTGGGATTAAAGGCATGTGCCACCACACAAGTCAAGGCAGGGTCTTTCAGTCCAACCCAGAGCTCACTTTTTAGCTAGCCTCTCTAGCCAGCTTGCTCAGGCATCCATGTTTCTGTCTTCTGAGTGCTGAAATTACAGGTGGGTTGTGACTACATCTGGCATTTAAGGGGGTTCTGAGGATCTGAACTCCAGTCCTCAGGATTATACAGCAAGTGGGATTTTTGTTTGTTGTTTTTGTTTTTGAGACACAGTCTTGTCTACATAGCCTTGGCTCTCCTGGAACTCACCATGTAGACCAGGTTATCCTGGAATACACAGAGATCCATCTGCCTCTGCCTCCTGATCACCGGGATCAAAGGCGCGCTGCACCATCAAATGTTTTAACCACTGACCTTTTTGATTGTCTGTTGAGTCATGCCAAAGAGGTCAGCAGTATAGAATGGAATTTGCTCCAATGCATCTTTGTAGAATAAAACATTAAAAGAATGTATATGGAAGTCATATGTTGACTGTATACCCAGTATGACATTTTCTTTAAGATGTGAGCCTATTTTTAACCAAGAAGAGAGATAAAGTTCTGGCTGCAGCAACATACAGCTTTCTTTGGAATGTGCAAGTAGTTGGAATTTCGAATTCCCATTGTGAGCAACTTTCTTTTCCAGTGTGGTTTTTGTTAAAAAAAAATTGAATGACATGCAGGGAAAAGGGCAGCACAGTAGCCATTTGCCTCCTGCTTGTGGCTGATGACAGGCTAGCCCAGTGAGGCACGGAACACAGGCGCTCAGCAGCCACACTGGATCTACCCCCTTTGAACATGGGGACTCAGGGTCTCCTGGGAGGAGTCTTGATTAGCTTTATGTTGCCAGATTTTCAGAAAATGTAAGCGTGGCAGTGTAAATTTAGGGGGGGAAATGATGAAAGAGCATCTAAGAGGTCTTGACTCAATTTAATTTGTGTTGTTGTTGAGAAACAAGAGTGTTTATTTATCACGTTGGCTTCGAAGTTCTTCGGTATGCTGTTCTCAATTTTTGCAAGAAACTAGCTGCAATAACATCTTTAAACAGAAAACAATTTTAAGTTGAGGTTGGGTGAGAAAGTTATATGAAGATTGAATGGGGAGCGCAATCCAAGGACATAATAGACAGGGAACATTCTTTTCCTCCCTTCTCTTCAGAAGTAGTCTTCCGCATGGTTTAATGTGCTAACATAACCCCCGTTCCAATATTTTAAAAGATACACAACTTCCCAGCATGATGATAAAGTTTTCCTGTGTTCCAATAATAAAACCTCGTTGTACCAGCGATTTCCAGTTCCTTTGTAGCTCAGCGATTTGTGAAGACCAGCTAACTCGGAGGTGCCCTGCCACAGTATCAGTGTGGGAGTCGGAAACAGATGTTCATGGGACAATGCCATTTGTTGTCACTGTCGATACTATGTGGCAGCTTTCCCAAATGAAATTGTTTGTGGGTGGAAAAGAATGTAAGCAGTGATTCATGCCCAGGAGCTTTTTTTTCCCCCTGCAGTTTAACCATATTTGTTTAAATCCTAGATCAGAGAACATTGGTAGATTAAAAAAAAAAAAAAGTCTTAGGTAACTTAGGCTAAAGTATCTTCCTTTTTTTTTTTTTTTTTTTTTTAAAAAAAAAAAGGGACTATTTCAAGAGGTTTTATTGAAAATATTAAATGCCTTTCTTTTCCTGGAGAATTCTGATACCAGTTGACACTTCCTCGAGTTCAGTATGTTAGATCGGATGTTTTAATGTTACATTTAGCAAGCAGAGTCCCCACTAAATGTGATACCTTGCTTAACATTTTTGCTAATAATGTGAAAGCAGAGAGAAATCAAAATAATCAAGCAGGAAGTAGGAACACTTCATGAGCTCAGGTGCAGGCTCTCACTAGTATTATAGAGGAGTGCCCACTAAATAAATCATTTTCATAGAAAAATAGGTTTGTCTGTGAAATTTAGATACTCACAGAGACATTTAAAATAGGACCACAATGGACTAGGTACAACAGAGACCCCAAATTTAGGTACACAGGATGCATAAAAACAATTTTTCTCAGGAAGAAATGAGTTTCTAATGAGAGTTTCAGGCATATCTGTCATAAAAAATTAATTGTATAGAAACTAATTTGAATCCACAGACAAAGAACTTTGAGCATTTATTCATATCTACAGATGCCTGGGGCTAGGATTGTTTAAATGCTTGAATATCCTGTTAAAAACATGTGGATTTCCCCATAATTAGGTTTCTGTATCACAGAAAAATCATTTTAAAGGACATAAAGTCTAGCGTATAAGCAATGGCCGGAGAAAGGATTGGCTACTGCACCATGTAAGAAGAGCCTAGATTGAGGAGGCAGGAATCTGGGACCCCACCCAGAGTTTCACTAGCTATTGTTCTAAATTGTGGTCATGGGATTCCTCTTTTCTCCTCTGCCAGATTCCAATCTGCTGCATACCATGGGCACCCTTCCTTATTCTCACATTTTTTTTTTTTTATTCTAGCTTGCTAACTTAGAACGTTTTTTAGGCAGAAGCAGGCAGATCTCTGTGGGTTTGAGGCTAGCCTGGTCTATGTAGTTTCAGGATAGCCAAGGTAACATAATAAGCACCCTGTCTCAAGCACAGAAAACAAAAATCTTTTAAGGCTTCAGGTCTTAATCTGTGTAAGGGATTGTTAATGTTTCTTGGAATCACCGATGCCTCTGAATGTCAGGTGGGAGTTATTAATTTTCTAAGGAAAAATGCATATACTGATAATTTTGTGAGCAATTATAGACTGTCACTGGCCTTAGAAACCACACTAAACACAGGGACAGAACCTTGTGGCTGGCTAAAGAAGACTGATGTTTCCTGTTTGAAGATTTAAGTCGGCACTCCAAATTTCTCTGAACTTTTCCAGAACTTTCTTTATTGATAGCGCTGTGGATCAAACCTTTGGCCTCATGTATTCTTTGCCAGTACTCCACTACTGAGCTATGCCCTCAATCCTAGTTTCAAATTGTTTATTGTGTGTGTATGAGAAGTGTGCTGCATGTGTGTGTATATGTGTGTATGTGTGTGTGTACACACACCACAGGTAACGGTTTCCCCCTGCCATCGGCTCCAGGATTGGGGTCAGGTTGTCAGGTTTGCATGGAAAATGCCACCTACTGAGCCATCTTGCCTAGCTATTGTGTGTAACTTTTTTCTTTTTGGTTTTTCGAAACAAGGTTTCTCTGTGTAGCCCTGGCTATCTTGGACTGGCTCTGTAGACCAGGCTGGCCTTGAACTCATAGAGATAGAGATCGGTCTGCCTCTACCTCCCAAGTGGTGGCATGTACTGCCACCGCCTGGCTTTTATGCATAATTTTTAAATGTTGAGTTGATGCGTAATAATTGTACACATTTGAGGGTTACACTGAGATTATTGCATATATTCATTTGTGTGTGTGTGTGTGTGTGTGTGTGTGTGTGTGTGTGTGTGTGTTTGAGACAGGGTTTCTCTGTTTAGTCCTGGAACTCTCTCTCTGTAACTCAGGCTGACCTTGAACTCACAGAGATCCGCCTGCCTCTGCCTGGGATTAAAGGCGTGTGCTGGGATTAAAGGCGTGTGCCACCACTGCTTGGCTTGCATGTGATGTTTGAGAACAAATAAGGGAGAGCTTTCTAATTATTAAAAGCTGACATTTCAGTCTAGCCATGGGGGTTCACAAACGACCCTCTTTGGGCAGCTGAGAGAGAAGGGATAAGGACACATTCCGGGCCGATCTGGGCTATCAGTGACTCTCGCTCTTTAAAAAAAAAAAAAAGCCACCAACCAAAAGACTAATTCTCATCCCCTGACATTTCCACATCAGCAATTTCCCAGTGGTATCACCGTGCTTGAGGAAGGGGAAAGCACTCTGGAGTAGTGTGGGACACAGCATCTTGTAAAAGGCACACTGCGACTTCCCCATGGCAGGAATCCGTCCTTGTGGTCAGAGCCGGAAAGGGTAAACTGAAGCAGTCTTGCCTCCCCACCTGTGAGTCAACACTTGGGGTTGCTATCAGTTTCTGTTACTGTAGCAAGATTGCTCTTCTTTCTTTCCTTTTTTCTTAATGTGTACACGGCTCTCACCGTGTGTATGTGAATGCCATGTGTGTGCAGGTCGCCACAGCGGCCAGCAGAGGGTCTGAGTCCCTGGGAGCTAGAGTTACAGGTAGTTTGTAAACCGCTGCATGGGTGGTTAGGACGGCAGTGCTTAACCTCGGAACTGACTCTAACTAATCCATGTAATCATTTTTAATTGTGACTCCTGAAATCATTTTTAATTGTAACCACTGTAATCATTTCTAATTTGGAAGGAAATGAAAATGAAGCGCTCTCACCAATGAGACAATGGCCCTAGGCAGGACTGTTAAGGACCTTTTATTTTCTGGAGCCAACAGGCATTGTTTTAGCACCAAATGACAAGGAAACTCATAATTTAATAAATACAAACTGGAAATTAATATTCATATTTAAGATATTTATACTGATATTTCCTTCTGATAAGTATTTTTTTTTTAATCCAGTGTCAGGTGATTCTACATTTTCGTAAATTTCAATCTCATTTGGAGAACAGTCTAGACTTTTAAAAAGTGACTTCACAGCCGGGCGGTGGTGGCGCACGCTTTTAATCCCAGCACTCGGGAGGCAGAGGCAGGCGGATCTTTGTGAGTTTGAGGCCAGCCTGGTCTACAGAGTGAGTTCTAGGATAGGCACCAAAACTACACAGAGAAACCCTGTCTCGAAAAACAAAAACAAAAACAAAAACAAAAAAATGTGACTTCACACCATTTTATTACATCTTTTAGTTACTATCACCTTTAATACTAATAGACATGTATAGTAGACACTACCTATAAAAATATGTAATTCCATTTTTTAAGTGAGGGTCTGATTATGGAGCCCAGGTTAGCCTAGATTACAGTCCTCCTGAGTGCTGGGATTGCCGGCCTGACTATGTGCCTCATTTCAGGGAACTGTGAGTCTCAAAATAACCAAAGCAGTTCTTTGACCTAACAAAAATAGAAGCTATACTAAAACTTTCTCTTGAGGTCTAACTGGGTTTAAGTACTCAGTTAAGGAAGTCTTTAAGAACCCATTGGTGCCTCCCCCCCCCCCACTTTGCTCCAGCTCCCTCAGGGTGAATGGATGCGTTCTTGTTGCCTAGGGCAAGCTTCTGCAGCCGCCGCCAGGAGCAGTCAAGAGGGCAGAGATTCTACTCCAGATGTAGCAGGAAAGACCCCGCTTCTACTTGACAGAAATGATTTCAATTAGGGACCCCCCCCCCTCGCCCACCTTCCCTGTTGCACTGGAGCAAAAACGTTATTGGCACAGGGGGAAATCCTCGGACACAGATAACCTGCTCAGCGTGTGGGGCACAGGTACTTGGAACGCTCCGAACCCCGGCTTTGATCCTGGGCGATATTTTTCTCTGTTATGTCACAGAGGTCACCTGGCTCGTGTGTGACAAACTGCCTGTATAAGTCACGGTGCCACTGGCAGAGATTTGTAACCGTGCCCCTGCTCCATTGCCTCTGAGTTATTTCGCAGGCCCACTGCTTTACATTTACACTCTGTCGGAAGATGAACAGGGGACGCGAGCGAAATCAAGGGCAGGGGCTCATCCTGAAGGACAGGGGGAAACAGGTGGAAGGTTAATGGCCCTGGAGCGATTCCACAAGCCTCTCAGGCTTGATATATGGGCCTCGGGCCTAAAACGGGCATTGGCTTTCAAAGATATATTATTTCATTTGAGGAGAGGCACTCCGGAGTTCCTGCATTTGTCTCCTGATAGATGATCCTCTGTCCACAATTGGTTATGGCGTGTGAGTTTTCCTTGGGCCTGCTCCCCTACATAAAAATTTTGCTGAGCCCTCCAACCTCGCCCTGCCTTTAAGAACCAGACAAGTGCAAGCTCCTTGGCAGGGTGTTAGGATTTTGTTGTTATGTTAACAGTTGTTTCCTTCTGAACCGTGAGGCAAGCACCCTGGGAAAGACAATTCTGTTCGTTCAGACACAACTTGATAAGGGTAGCCTTGAAGAGAGAGAACCAAGCACAGGAATCAGAATCGGTCTCATAAGATGGGCTCCATCAAATATTCAGCCTTTTAGATCCCAAAAGTTGCTTGTTTAAATGTTTGTACCAGTCAAAAGGCTTTATATTGTGTGACTTTTGGCATCTCCCCTAAGCTCTGATCCAATGGCTTACTCTTTTTAAAATTTAAAAAAAAAAAAATGTTTTCAAAAACTTCAAGGTGCCTTGGAAGAAGGAGGGGACCATTGGAAAGGGATGATTAATTTCCCCGATAAACCAGTGTTCTCCCCAGATATGTATCACAGCTGAAATGCTACATAAATGAATCGAGCTGGTCACTAGATGAATGGAGACAGTCGCCTGATTTAACCCGGGTCTCTCAAAAGCCATGCTACAGAAGAATGTAAGACTTAAAATGATGATGATGATGATGATGATGATGATGATGATAATAATAATAGTCAAGTCTCAGCCTCCCAGGGTTCACAGGGTTAATATTCATGAAAATATTTGGAATTCTAATAGGCTTCAATTTATAGTATTTTGAAATTACTTATTAACCTGGTTTGGGGTGTGTACATAGGAAGCCTTTGACTTTACAATGCTTGGTAAATGCTATACTAGCCTTCCCTGAGATAATGCTTGTTTTTATGGCCAGCATTAAGGGAAAATGAGCTCCATAAACTCACTATCTAAACAAAAGCTGTTTTTCTCTCTCCAGTTCTTTTCGTGTTACACTGCCCTTGTATCTGAGTTCCCACACCACTGTGTGAGTTATCAAAATTCTATTCGAAAAGATTTTTATCCTGAACAGCTTTGTCGAAAACGAATTCTTCACCTGGAAAAAAAATCCCCATTTTCCATTATCATTACGGACTTGTCGGTACTTATCTTGAAGAGGTAATATTAGACAAGTCTGATAATGAGTTACAATATGAATTGATTCTTGAATGTGTGGGAATGCTGCACATCAAATTATCAATACTTTATAAGAAACCTTCATCACAGTCATTATTTGTATAAAATCAAGACCAGGGCTGTGGAAGCAGCTCAGAGGGAGTGAGCTTGCCTAGCATCTTCTAGGCTCTGGCTCCATCCTCAGCACTACAGGGGAAAAAAAAAAAAACTTGGGTCCAATTCTTAGCTGAATGAGGCAGCATCTGGCTGTTGGCTTCTTTTAGTAATGAAGATGTTCTTTTCTTTTCCTCTGGAATATTGCCAAGTAGAGGTTAGCTCAGAATCAGGAAGGCTGGAAAGGCATCCTTAGTACCTCGTGGTGGAGGGCAGGATGGAAGGGGGGATATGGAATACATTTTAAATGAAAGATTCTTAATCCCAAATTTTATGGAGTTGAACCAGGGGTGCTGATAGTCAAGAGTCTATGCTCCTACTTGTTGCTTGGATACGTGCATAAAAGGCTGCTAAGGACATCACGCCAACAACTCAGAGCACCACAGATAACATTCTCACCGCGGAAATTGAGGTTCCCAAACCCACACAGCCATGCTTTCCAACCACAGCATGTCCTATGGTTATGTTACTCTATTATTGACTAATGACCTCAAGGCTTCTTTGGCTTGTTTGAAAACTTACTGATTTCATTTCAGCCATATTCACTGTCCCGAATGGTATTTTCAGTCAGCGGAGCCCAGTCCTGTGGGTTAGGTCAGCTCCTCAGGCAGAGATCCATCAGAAGAAACCGACAGCGCCGGCTGAAAAGGAAGCCCGTGGAGCGTTAGTAACGCCACTGTCCTTACATCTGTCAGTCTCCCAGCTCAGATGGACACCTCCATAAGCTGATCCATAGGAAGCAAACAGTTGCAAACAGCCCCTTAATTGCTCATTTGCAGTTGAGACAAAATGCTAAGTGCAAATAGGACGTCAAAGCCAATGGAATCTTCATTGAAAAATGAGTTCTTAATACACATAGCTGCTTCTTACTACGAAATTAGAATAACAAATGCACCCAGCATGAAGCCAACATAAACTTGCCTGATTTTTATTCAACCTGAGACCCAGTCGGCCTTCTTGTCTCTAACAGCAACAGACTAGGCATACTTCACACTCTGTTTGTTATTCTATACTGTTCAGTTAATGATATATTTAGGTCTCCATCACACTTTGTATTTTTACACGTAATTACCCATATTAAAAAAACACTCATTAGTGTTCTGTTCCACTGACTTAATTATGCCCCTTAATTAAATCTTGACTAACTGGGGGTCAGCGCAGTGTCAGTGGGATTTGTCACTGTTTGTCAGCAGGTGTCTGGTTCCATCTATTACTGGTTTTCCTATGACTTGAATCTATTGAAGAATTGGCTCCCCGCCCCCCTTGCCAGAGAGTTCTCATTGGAGGGAAGGAACAGCGCATACATGACAGACTCCCCCAAAGTGTGTGTTTGTAGGAGGAAATTTTTGGTTTTCATTTGTCTGGAAAAATTTCTTGGATTAGGAGAAAGATGCTGAACACAGAATAGGTTACAACATGCGCTTTTCTTTCTTTCTTTAAGACAGGGTCTCACTGTGTAGTCCTGGCTGACCTGGAACTTGTTTTTGAGACCATGTAGCTTTAAACTCCCTCTGCCTCCTGTGTGGTGGGATTAAAGGTTTGCACCACCATGCTTGGCTGACGAGAACTTTTTTTTAAAAGATTGGTATTTGCATTCATATTTGGGTATATTGCTGGGAAATTTCTCTGAGGAACAAACACAAAGATTCTTCTCTTAGTGGTCTTTTGAGTATCACATTGGGTGCTGAATACCCGCATATATAATTGTTATTTTAAATGTATAGGACATGTCTGGAAGTGTAGTGCAGTAGACAAGTAGAATGCTTGTCTTGCAGGCAGGAGCCCTGGGTTCAAACCCCAGCGCTGCTGAGAATTAGGAATGGCGGCACACTCCTGTAATCCACACACTTGGGAGATGTGGACGAGATGATCAGAAGTTCAAGGTCTCGCCCCGCACAGTGAATGTGATGCTGCCTGAGACCCTGTCTCCCTCCATCCAACACTTACTCCCCACATAACAAAAGGACTCAAACTGAAAAGAAAAAAGTCTGCTGGGCATTCACGTGAATTCATTATTTGGAGAGTCTTCCACATGCAGCTGCTTTAGCTCCCCATTTTACAGTCGAGTGTTTTACGCTCATGGATTTAGCACGTTACTTCAGGGAGACATAATTCCCATGTTTCTGTGTATAATAGGCATCTAATGTTGGTCTGAATAATTGATTAGTCCAGGCAGGCCTTTGTCATTAGTTGTCATCTTCTCGACATAACCCCTCCAAACACTGGCTGTGCACCTAAGAAGGCCCTTTATTGAGATTATTAATGGATTTGTTGATTTGTTGGTGGTGGGTTTTTTGGTTTTGGTTTTGGTTTTTTTTTTTTTTTTTTTTTTGGCTTTTAAAAATGCTCTTATTGCAGCACTAGTGATTGAATCCAGGGCCTCATATATGCAAGGTGAGCTCTCTACCTTACCAATTAGTTATCTTTTTACCAATTAGTTATATTTTTAGCCTTAATCTTTTTTTTTGAAATTACACTTATTTACATAGGCCATACATATGTAGGGTAAATATGTTTATAAAGGCAGGTTAAAACTTATGGTGTGCATCTGGAGGTCAGAGGGTAGCTTGAGGAAACTGAGTCTCTCCTCCCGCCATGCAGACCCCAGGGATGGCACTCAGGGTGGCGTTTTAATAACGCACACCTTTATGCACTGAGCCATCTCATCATCCCTACAGTGGTGTTTTGTTTTTGGTATTTCAAGACAGAGTTTCTCTGTGTAGCCCTGGCTCTCCTGAAACTCTGTAGACCGGGCAGGCTGGCCTTGAACTCAGAGATCCACCTGCCTCTGTCTCCTGAGTGCTGGGATTAAAGGGGTTTGCCACGGCTAATTCTAAGTAATTCGTGGTTTCCTGCATTCTCTGACCACTTTGAAGTAATCTGTAGATTCAATAAATATTAGCGTGTCCATGGACTTCTTGCCAATTCAAATGATGAAATAAGAAAAAAATCTTCCTGGAGGATTCCAGTGGCCCCTGATTGTTGCTGATCAGGAAAGATGGGGCCTTGTATCACAAAGCAACAGTGAACACACACCTCCTTCCTTGTCGAAGTTTAATGACCATAGGGCTGGCCAGAGTTTCTCTTCATTTGTTTATCTTTTTGATTTGTTTTGTTTTTTGTTTTTTTTTTTGAGATGGGGTCTCATATAATTCAAGCTGGCCTCACCCCGACTAGGTATCCGAGGCTGGCCTTGAATGTCCAATCTTCCAGCTTCTATCTTCCAAATGATGGAGATACAGGCATGCATAGCCACATCTGGCTTGGCCATTTATTCTTTGCATTCTGTATTTCATTTAATAAAGATCAAGCATCAGCTGTATCCACATGATGTTTTCGAGCTTGGAGATTGCACATAGGAAGCCTAGACATGCTACTTGCACATTTCATCTCTGTCAGCAGCTGTAAGTCTTTTAGATAACTGTGCCAGTGGGATTGAACCCTTTTCTAAGTTAGCAACAGCCTAATCGACGGTGTTTCTGCTTCCTCTGCTGAGCCTTACGACACCTTGTGATGTCCCACCGCGATGTCTGAGGAGTTGAAGCTTTTCCTGTCTGTGCTCAGGGCTGCTTTATATCTTCTTTTCTTGGTTGGCTGGTTGGTGTTTGTCTCTTTATTTCTTTGTTGGAGAAAGGGTCTTGCTGTGTAGCCCAGGCTGGTCATCCTATCCAGCCTCCCAAGTGCTGGAATGTCAGGCATGTGCCTCTATATTAGGGTCCTTTTCTGAAGGTCATAGTGAAAGGGAAAAAATAAACAATAATGCTTCAAAGAGAAATAAAATTTCATTTGTGTGTGTGTGCATGTGAATGTATGTGTGTATCTGCATGGTGTGCGTGCGCGCGCTCATGCGAGCACACATACCTGTGCTTGAGCACCATGATGTGGCTGTGAAGGACAGAAGACAAGCTTCATGAGGGTTATTCCTTGTTGAGGCAGGCTCTC
This sequence comes from Peromyscus maniculatus bairdii, assembly GCF_049852395.1. Lineage (NCBI taxonomy): Eukaryota > Metazoa > Chordata > Mammalia > Rodentia > Cricetidae > Peromyscus > Peromyscus maniculatus. The sequence continues at coordinate 46,620,176 of NC_134862.1, read as the reverse complement.
TCTCGTTAGCTAGCTGGTCCACCTTGCTTTAGAATGCTGGGATTGCAAATGTCCACCACTGCATCCAGCTCCTTCTTTAAAAAAATGATATTTTAAACGTTGGCTTTGGGGATCAAACTCAAGTTGTCAGGCTTCAAGGCAGGCGTTTGGCCCACCGAGTCATTTCACTAGCCACCCCACCCCCCTATTTTTAATGGTAAACACTTTGTTTGTTTTGTTTTTTGAAACAGATTTTCTCTTTATATCTTTGGCTATCCTGGAACTCAGAGATTGCCTGCCTTTGCCTCCCAAGTGCTGAGACTAAAGGCGTGCACCACCACACTCGGCTATGACTACCTAGTTTATAATTTAAAGTGAACTGATCACAAAATGATGGAAATATGAGAACAGACACTTGAGGTGGTTTCATTTGTTCTTTTTTAAATACTATACTTATTTATTCATTGTGCATGTGTGCGTGTGTGGGGAGACATATGCCATGGTGCATATATCAAGATGGTATGTGAGTTTGGCAAATTCATTTAGGGTTGTCGTTCTTGGGGATAAGCACCTTACCCCACTGAGCCACCTAGACAAAGTTAAATAGAGTTGATAGACTCTAAGTGAATATTTTCCCATTACGTAGGCTTTCAGAGAAATTTGTCTTGTTTAATCCTCAGAATTGTCTATTATGTTTATCAAATAACAAGTTCATGTAACAGTGCACTAATTTCTTTGTAGTAACCTCTCTAATTTAGTTGATAACACGAGCAATAAACATTTCTAGTGTAAAAAAAAAATGCCATTCTGGGTAGAGTGCACTCTATAGCTGTGAGATATATAAGAAGAAAACAAGCTTGCTTACATAGGAGGACCAGGTTTTCTAGGCACAAAGTCACAATGTGGCTGAATGCTACTAAATGGTAATCAATATCTGATAAAAGGTCCATCCTAGGACTCATTCAGAGAGCTGTGTTAAAACTTGAAGATGAGAGTCGGGCAGGGGACCTGCCTGGAGTGGCCCCCAATTCATGAGAAATCTTCTTGCTGGTAGTGGTAGTCCTTGGGGTGGAAGTGGCCACACATCCTTTCCTGGTTGCAGGTTATTAACTCAGCTGTAAAACATGTCTCTTTCAGAGATCTTACTGGGGATTACATGACGTAACACAAATCAAGTTCCTGGTGGATAACATATATTCAAGAAACATCAGTTTACCCAAGCCTAAAAGTCCCAGGTGCTGTTTGGTCTACCTAACAAATGCTTGATGTTAACTCAAGGCCCTGGGTACAGCTCATTGGCTTCTGCCATACCAGAGGGCTCCTGGTTTGGAAATTGGGTGCGTTTAAAGTCAAAATCCCACGCATGGCATCCATGTGACCATAGTTTAGCAGAATTCTGAGACATTGTGAGTGGGTGGCTGTCTCATTCGTCTAGGGTCTGATGTAAGGTAAGCTAGTCACCTCTGGCGGGGAGAGGGTGGAGGGAGTGGAGTTTTTACTCAGGAGCAGTGTGTGTATCTGTCTACCCATCCAGCAGTGGAGATACTAAATCCCTGCCTGGAAGTGGGGGAGAAAATGAAAAAAAAAATGGGAAGAGCCACCAGAGTACATATGATTCATTTGTTAAGAGCCTTTTAGCCTTTCTTTTATTAGTATGCCAAACAAGTTTTATTTATGCCAAATAATTAAGTCTATTATTAATGGAAAGGTATGAGGGCGGGGAGAGAATGAGTTCCGGAAACTTTTTTAGAACTCAAAAGCTTGCTAATTACCTTACAATATGGCAAGTCTATTCAATAATAGAAGTCCCGTAAAGGACGGCCACAACGCAGCAAACTCGTGTCTTTTTTTTTTTTTTTTTTTTCTGTAACCCTGACCTAGGTTAAAATTGGGGACATACAAACAAAGAAAATTTTTAGACTCTGAGGTATCTGGAGGGGCTTTATTGAGTGGCCTCCGTCTCTTATGTAGGCTTTGGAATTGTTGGCTAGGACCTCCGTTAGCTGTCCAGCATTCCCATACTCTATGAATTTAGCTCTGCGTTTGTGATTTGATCATATCGTTCACAGCTTTCCAGTGCACGTACAGAAAAACCTCAAAACACCCCAACTAGGCAACAAGTATCTTCCTGTCCCCAGACCAAAGCTGATTTTTGACCAACTGAAGTGGAGCTGCAAAGTATTCCAGCTCACAGAATCTGGTCCAGGTGAAGGTTACCATTGCATGCTTTCTCCCAAGCTAACACATTTGTGTCCCCAACCCTTGCTCATCACCATTTGTCCCATAACCCAAGCACAGAGTTTTGAACCTAGTAGTCTCTAGAACTCATTTATGATGATTGGAAATGATTGAGGTGGATTTAAGAGAAATAGAGGTCCTCAAATCTTTTGATCTCAAGATGTTTGGCATTTTTGAAAACAAAATAATCACCACCACCACCACCACCACCACCACCACCACCACCACCACCACCACCACCACCACCACCACCACCTCCTCCTCGGTGGGTCTAGAGATAGAATCAATGTCTTCCACAGGCTGAGCACTTACTGCCCAACCACTGAGCCACCCCGCCCCCCAGCTCTGTCCATTGTGACTATCAAATTAATGTATGGAGAGTTAAAAACAGAATCCCCAAAGCACACATTCCATTTGCCACCGGAGTGATGATGTCATTACATCCGCAGCCGCGAGGTGCTCCTGGGAGGTGGAGGGTCGGGGGAGATGAGAGAGCAAATGACATCTTCGGTATAATTGAGAAAATAGTTTTCACCTCATGTGCTCTCTGACCAGACTTAGAAAGCCACTGTCTTAAATGTTATCACTCTTACGATAGCTACTCTTTCATGTGGATCCAAGTCTGAGAAAGCTTGACACCAGCCCCAAATAGAGTTTTCTTTCTTTTCTATCTTAGGTTTTCTTTTTTATAGAACTGGGGTAGAACCTAGGGCCTTGTTCACGGCCTGCACTGAACTTCATAGCCAGTTTCCATTTACTGTTTTTTTTTTTTATATAATTTATTTTTATTATTTTATGTGCATTGGTGTTTTGCCTGCGTGTATGTCCGTGTGAGGGTGTCAGACCTTGGAGTTACAGACAGTTGTGAGCTGCGATGTGGGTGCTGGGATTTGAACCCGGGTTTCTGAAGAGCCCTTTCTCCAGCCTCCCATTCACTGTTTGAAGATGGTGTCTCACTAACTTGATTGCCATCATTCGGGTCCATCTTCTGAGATGAAATTATAGGTGTGCCTCACCAGGTCTAGCTTCAACTTTGGAGGTTTTCAAGTCAGTTGAATAGTGAGGGGAACACGGGAAGGAACAGAAACCCTTCTTGGTACCCTAGCTCTTCTCAGACCGGGGTTCTTTGGCTGCACTCCTGACTCAGGGTGGGAAGAGGTACATGTGAAGTATGCAGGGGAGCATCGATATTTGTATTGGGTACGTAGCTATTTGCTACGGCTTAGGAATCCAGCCATCATTACTTCCCCAGTATAGGTAAAGACAGACAGACAGACAGACAGACAGACAGACAGACACACACACACACACACACACTCACACGGGACAGAGAGAGACCCTTTGGAGTATGATGGAATTTCTGAAGACCTTCTGGTGTCACCCTGCTCTCAACCACCTTTTGGATTTCTTTTAAGGGCCAGCAGGTCTCAATAGACTTATGTACCTGAAGTCAGGGTCTGTCTGGTTTTCTCTGACAACTAGGGTTTCTTTCTGATTAACTCCCAGGACGGGTAAGGGAATTAATCAAGGAGATTGTGTCCAAAGGAAAGCCTGGAATTATTGCTTTGAAAGTGATTTTACATTGAACTGCCTTTGTCGTTTTTTTGATTGAGCTAGGGATCATGGGGAAAAAGGGATATACTCTTTACTGGTTATTATTTGTTGAGCCCAAGTTTTGTCTCAAGTCCTATTTACACATTAGCTCAATTAACCCTCACAGCCATGCATCAGTGTCACTCAGAACTTGACAGAAGTGGGAATAAACAAAGGCTCCATTGGCTGTGTTGTCTGTCCAACTTCACACTGTTTCTCTTAGCCCCTGAAGGAGCCTGGGTTTGTGTCCACTTTCTGACCCCTTAACTGTTGAGCAAATGACCTCCATCTCTATTCCTGTGCCTCAAATGTTAGTGTATGACCACAACAACATGTTAGAGCATGCTCACATGTGCACATGCGGGGTTGTTGTGGCTTCCTGCAGATTTTATTCAAAATGGGGTACATCAACCATCAGCACCGGTGAACTGCTCATTTTGTTAAATATGCATTGTCCCACTGAGGTCTCAAGATGGACTGTAGGTGTATTAGGCTCTGAGAACACAGATATGTTTGTTTGTTTGTCTCTTTGCTTGTTTTTCAAGACAAGGTGTCTTTGTGTAGCTTTGGATGTCCTGGAACTCGCTCTGTAGACCAGGCTTGCCTCAAACTCACAGAGATCCACCTGCCTCTGCCTCCTGAGTGCTGGGACTAAAACCATGTTCCACCACTGCCCAAGTGAGAAGGAAGCATGGCTAGATCTCACTAAAGTTTTAATAGAGAATTAAGTCAAGCAGTCCTTTTCCTGCCAGGAAATATACGGTACCCGTAAAAACAAAATGAGAAAATATGCCCTTAAAATAATAACTTTATTTATGCATTTGTGACATCATAATTACAGGCATGTTCTTCATGACCTCCTCATGTGTAAAGACAGGGTATATTTTAAGTAGTCATCATCTTTGAGGTCAGCCTGCAGTGTGCTTTATTAAAAGCAAGCGAACACTGAAGGTCCCCATGCAAGACTGTGGTTTGTGGGAGAGTCTAATTTGTACTAAGGAGCAAAGGTCATGTGGAGGAGCTCATCAATGCACTCACTCCAGGATGAGATCAATCTCCATACTTCACCATATTGATCCGAGGGCTCATTGGTACTCCCCTCCTTGAACTGGCTGGATGGCGTGTGAATGGAGACGGATAGCTCTCAGCCTGAGGATTCTATCAGGGAGGATGCTCTCACTCTCATTTAGGCAGCCTGTTTGTCTCCTAGCATTAGGATCTTCTTGTTTCGGAAGAACTTGGAGAAAAGGGTGTAGCAGAAGAGCTTGCCTTTCTACTGCAGACAGAGAGAGTTCTTTTTATCTGAAAGATATCTATGGAATGCCACTTCTGGTGTCAGATGTGAAAGACAACCTCTTAGTCCTTGGTCATCAGAACTTTGAGAAAAGGGTACTGTAGCACTCGTTTAGAGAAGCTGTGTGGGTGGGAAAAGGACAGGAAGGGTCACACTAAACCCACCTTGAAGATGGGCGGGGAGTATCTTCATTCTCCAAGATTCCAAGTCCTGGTGCTTTTTCTGTTCCACTCATGGAAAGGCAGATGGCTCCACTGAGAAGGAGCATGTGGTTTGCTCTTTAGCCAGACTCTGCCTCAGTCCCTTTGAGCCGCTGGAATGATATAAAGATATCTGAGGTCCTTGGGCTGAGTAGCCATGTTTGGGCTACTGCTGCTGAAAAAATGCATGGACAGGCCAGACTCAGCTGATGCAGAACAATGCTATCATGGTGCAGCTAGACTTGGACTGGGAACATGGTTAGGTCCACTGGCAGATTATTGTTAGGTGCTTTCTTCTGTGAGGGAGCTGCAATTATTAATGCATATCCTCTATGGAACATCATAAAGACTTTAAAATACTCTTTAGCCAAGAAGAGTCCCAATTGATCATAATAGCAAGTACTAAATGATAGATCTAGAGACCATTTGCTTTCTAAATTGTGTGTCGTGCCCCTATCACAGAGACGACCTCTCAAAGGCAAATTATTAAAGATATTAAGAGAGTCTGATCATAGTGATACAAGTTTGATACTCTGGTGTTCAAAACCCTACCTATTCCACAATGCTGTTTAACAATTACAATAGAGTATGGGCAACTGTATGAAAATTTTGGGGTGGGGCATGCCAAAGGAGGTGTCTTGCCCACAGTAGACAAACACCCTACCACTGAGGTATATCCCCAGTCCTTGGTGTGTGAAAACAGAACCGTGTGATGGCTGCATTATGGTCATCTTCCCCATAGATCTCTCCATACAGTGTAGAAGCCATTGGCTAGTTAGTTATTCAGTTTGGGAGTAGGGAGTCCAGCTCTGACCTGCTCCCCACCTATCAAAGGGTTCTTGGGTGGAGGAGAGAGGAATGAGAAAATATTAGATAGAAAATAGACCTAGATGAGGAGGAGAAAGACAGAGACACAGGATCGCTTCGGGAGGGCCTGGGTCAATACCCAACAGCCCAGAGGTTTTTTCAAAAGGACTTTTTATAATATGCTAAGGGGATAGGCAAAAGATCTCTCCCTTGCAAGATCAAAGCACACCATACAGCCAAGTATAGACCTCTCCAAATACCTGGCAACCACGCCCGTCCTCAAATCATCCTATTATGCAGCCCTGCTGGGTAAAGCAAGCTCAGGTTTTCTGACCTTGAGTAATTTGGGCTCCCACAATTCAGCTTCATGGCTTGACTGACTTACCTCCTTGCTCATCATAAATCAGCTAACCCACTTCAGCTAAGCAGCCTGCCAGCTCTCCCTGGGGATGCACTGACCAGCACAGCACGGATGAACAGGCGTGTGCACGAGAAGCCCCTGGGGCCGCACAGCTCTGTCTCCAGAAAGCCCTGTCCCTCCAGTAACTGTGTATGTACGTGGAAACTATAAACAGTGTCTTCCTATTAATAGCATACCTGTTTTCGTGGAGCCATACACCAAGCTAATTCCTACTGTATAAAACCCAGAGGAATACGGTTTTCTCCATCCCCCCTTTTTTGAGAGGGAGCAAGGATTCCATCCCTATGAAAAAAACCATTCTTCATCACGATCAGTAGTTCTCTCCCTTTTTACACGGGAATCGGTGGGAGTGTGGGACTCAGTCCTTGCTCTCTATTCAGCTATCTCTGTTGCAGTGTGTATTCTGTATACCAGGGTATCTGCTATTCATAAACTAGTAGGTCTTGTCGGGCTCTCTTTCTTCACTGCATTCAATGACAAACATAATAGTCGTACATTTTATTCTGTCTGTCTGTCTGTCTGTCCATCTCTTGGTTTTTTTAAGACAGGGTTTCTCTGTGTATCCTGGACTGTCTTGGAATTCCCTTTTTAGACCAGGCTGGCCTCAAATTCACAGAGATCTGCCTTCCTCTGCCTCCCAAGTGCTGGGATTAAAGGCGTGCGCCACCACCACTTGGCAGTTTCAGATTTTATTAAAGAGTGAGTAAAGGGAATAACCAGGAATATGAAAAATGAAAGGAACTGGCTTGGGTTAAGCTACAAGATCCTTCTTTGCCACATAGCGGCATGCTCAGTGGGCGTTCCTCTGTCTTCTGGATGGGTTTGTACTGGATGAGTGTTGGGAAGGGAGCCAGCAGCAGACAGACTGCAGGTTCCTTTTTAAATTACTTTTTAAATATCTTCTACATATTTATTTTCTTGTTTTGGAAGGGGGGACATGTACCTTCCAAAAACACTTGTGTGGAGGTCAGAGGACAACATCAAGGAATTGGCCCTTTTCTTCCACTGTGTGAGTTTGGGGACTGAACGGAGGTCGCCATCTGGGTTGGCGGTGAGCAGTCTTACCTCCTGATCCGTCTTACTGGTCCAGCATGCTTTTGTCTAAGTCAGTGGTTCTCAGCCTTCTTAATGCTGTGACCCTTGAATACAGTTCCTCATGTTATGGTGACCCCCCCAACCATAAAATTATTTTTGTTGCTATCTCATAACTGTAATTGTGCTATTCTTATGAATCATAATGTAAATATCTGATACACAGGATGTCTGATATGTGACCCCCACAGGTTGAGAACCACTGTCTTTAAGATGTAACTGAAATAATATGAAAATAGAGATCATGGTAGATAATGCTCTCAGGCATATTTACAGAAGCGCTAGGTTTGAAGTAGCTAAAATCACTGCCTTGAGCATGTACAGGATCTTTCTTCCGTAACTGGCAGAAGTAAGAAGTTGGTTGAGACTTGTGTTTGAGAGGTGTGTTCATGGTGATAGTGACCCTGCTTTAGGTCTAGGCCCATCAGTGGAGGTTTGGGGTCTACACTTCACTATGCCAAGCCACAAACAGCTCAGTAGGACACTGGTTGGACATAGCCACTAGAAGTCCACTTACAGGTCTTCTGCCATTGAGAGGACCAGTCCTTCCAGTGAAGACTCCCTCTGGGACTGTCTTAGCCACTGTTACATTGCTCGGAAGAGACACCATGACCAAGATGTCTTATAGAAAGGAAAGCATCTAACTGGGGAGTGGCTTACAGTTTCAGGGGTTTAGTCCGTTACCACCATGGCAGGGAGCTTGGTGGCATGCATGGCACTGGAGCAGTAGCTGAGTGCTACATCCCGATCGGCAGGCAGAAAGAAAGAGAGAGGGAGAGGGGGGGAGAAAGGATAGAGAGGAAGGTTGAGTGTGTGCCTGGGCCTGGCATGGGATTTCGAAACCTCAAACCCTACCTCAGTAACACACTTCCTCCAACAAGCCCACACCTCCTAATCATTCTAATCCTTTCAAATCGTGCCACTTGTGGTGACTAAGCATTCCAATATATGTGCTTATGGGGACCATTCTTATTCAGACCACCGCAGGGACCAAGAAGCTAGGATCCTCACTGAAGCAACGGGGCAGGGCTAAAGGTGGTTTCACATGGTGGGCCATCATGGCCCACCAGGGCCTGATGTTTCTTCCAGGTTGCTGGCGGAGTGCTGCCCAGTCTACCGTGACGGTGAAAATCCCATTCACATGCCTCTGGGGGTCTTTGTAAGTTACTAGTAAAGAGACTCCAGGGTCAAATTAAGTTCTTACTTGCCTAAAAATATTGAGACAAGAGTCAAGTAACTCTTTGTTACTTAATCACATAATTAAGTTTTGCATTTTCAGAAATAGACAGTGTGTCCTTTTATCTCGGGCAGTTTCTGCATTTGCATGCTGTCGTTCCAAGGAAAACTCACATCTTCCATCAGAGCATAAAGTCATACCCCTGTGAAATTAAGCAAACAGCAGCCCTCCATCCTCAGCTGCCTTCACAGTCTTCCCCCAGGTGGGGAGCATGCAACGTCCTGTTATTTGATGTCTGCTTTTACAACTTTCCAAAGGTCTCTATTTCCCAAACCATAAATGTCTTTACATTTGAAATAGAGAAATTATATCACTGTTAACGTATCTCCTTGTGGGAAGTAACTTGGAACGTTTTTTAGTCGGCCTTCTATCACTGAGATAAAATACCCCATACAATGTGCTCAGTAGGAAGAACCATTTATTTTGGCTCATGTCTCAGAGGTTAGAATTGGGATCAAGCCTATTCACCTTTGGACCTTTGGCAAGGTGATGGTCCATAGAGCTATGGGAGCTTACAGTGGAGGAGACTGTTCACCTATGATTATGGGGAGGAGTGCAGCTGAACAACCCCTCCAAGGGATATTGACATCCTTCCATTAGGTCCCACCCCACAAAGGTCCCATCACTACCCAGTGGCACCATCAGGTATGAACCAAACCTTTATCCCAGGAGTCTCTTGAGGAACGTGTAAGACCCCAACTGTAACAGTTTTAAGGCTTAAAAACAAGAAGGCTGCTCTTATTTCTCTTTGACTAGTGTGGTTAAATTGCACTCGGGTGCAATGCCCGGATTCCTCTGCTGTTTCATGCACCTGTAGTCAATGTACTGAAATTATAGCCCACCCATCCTGAATTTCTTCTGCAAAATGAAATCATTGACCCAAAGGTAGTTCCCAGATCCTTTTGATATTGAGCAAGTAAATACTAGTTAATACTAGTAATACAAGTAAATACTAGTTAAGCACCAACTGTGACTAGGACCAGGGTATGACTCAGCATAGAAGACTGCAGGTCAACACTCAATCTGAGCGGTAAGTGTTGGGGGAGGCCATGCATACTGCCGGTCACAGGGAGTTTTCATGGGAACTGTTTAGCGTTAGTGTGCTATGTTTAGAGTACCAGGATAGATATTTCTAGATACACCCTGTTGAAAAACTTTTAGCAAAGCAAAAATTGTTTGGTTTACCTAGAAATGACCTTTTGGCACCTTGAGATTCAACTTCCAACCCTGGAGCTCTTGGCCCATGGCAGCCTCTTCTCTGAACCCATCCATCTCTGGGGGTCTCTGAAGACACAGAGCAAGCCTACATTTGGCACTGTAGTGACCTGAAAGAGGAATTTGAGTAACGTGAAGGGACAAATCCTGTTGTGTATTCCTGGGGAACTTGAAGGGAAAATTCTCCTAGGAATTTTTGTGCCCAGAGAATTCCCATCACTGAATAGTCCCTAGGGACTGTGGCTTCACTTCTGTCCCCATTTTAGTTGTGTTTTTGGCAACAGATATTTAGGCCACTGGGTTGTTCCCCCCTCCTTTTTTTGGCTAACTGCCTGATTGAAGCAGTCAGCCAAAGGGACCAAGGACACGTTAGCCTCTCAACACTATTTTAAAGACTGAAATGCATTCTAGAAAGGACAATTAAGTGACTGTAAAGGGCACCGAGTATGCTCTGTAGAATATCACCCGTCTTGTCTCTTTCTCCTCCACCTTGTCATCTCAAGGACCTTAACTGTGTTTTTCTGTTTCACAAAGAATGGAACAACCAGAACTTTCTCCCATTCATGATTAATCTAAGATACTACATGATAGGCTTGTCACATCCCTGGAATTTTCCCCTGCCTGGTGGCATGCTTATTGTTAAGACAGTGACTGGAAGGGAGAACTGCAGATGTAACTTCATTACCTGATTATGAAGATGTCACCATATTCACAGATCCTTTCTTGACCTTGTAAGGAAGCCAACAGAAAATACATCGTCTTCTTAGGATTTCTATTGCTGTGATAAAACACCATGGCCATAAAGAACTTGGGTTTATGCAGTCATTCTTAGGAGAGACTGTTTCAAAGCAGACTTGCTGATATCTGATGTTCTTGCTCCTACAATGTTTCTGACCCTCCTTCCCAGATGTTCCCTAAGCCATAAATGCAGGCGAGATGATACTGATGTATCCATTGGGACTGTGTTCCCTGTGATCCGTTGAGCTCTGCATTGTGTCCAGTTTTGTTTTGGAACGTGACGATATAAATGGACGGGCTGACATGAAAGAGGAAATGTTCATGGATTCCACACCTAGACAAAGAACGAGAGGCAACTAATGATGTTTGGAGAAGGAGAGTTAGCCTCCTCTAGGGATGTAGGGATGAGCCCCTGTATTGGATATCCAGTACATCAGGGTCAGCCCTGAAACCATAGGCACAGAAACCATAAAAATGGATCAGCAGGTTGTTTGGTTGTTTGTGTCTCTGTATCCACATACACGTACTTGCATGTAATAAAAAAGAAAGACTGTCAGCTGGATTGGGGTTCATGAGAAGGGAATCCAGTCAGGGTAAGTGGGAGTAGCTGGAGAGAGAAAAATAAGGCAATTCTATTTCAATTAAAAATAATTTTTAAAGCCAGTTGAGGAAGAAAGAGTTTATTTCAGCTTTTAGTCCCTCACACAAGGAAGCCAAGGCAGGAACTCAAGGCAGGATACCCGGAGGCGGGACCTGAAGCAGAGGCCATGAAGTGCTGCTGCCAGCTTCCTTTTCATGGCTTTCTCAGCCTGCCTTCTTAGCACCCAAGAGTGCCAGGCAGGGGTGGCAGTGCCCACGGTGAGCTGGGCCCTCTCATTAGTCACCAGTCAAGAAAATGCACCACAGGCTTGGCCGTAGGTCAGCCTAGTGGGAACGTTTTCTCAACTGAGGCTCCTTTTCCCAAAGTGACTCTAGCTTGTGTCAAAGTGACATAAAACCAGCCAGCATGTCTCCTTAAATGGAATTTCCTGCTTGCATTTCATCTTCCAGGGCACACAGGTGAGAACATTGCTTTAATTACACACAGGGCATTTCTGAACTGAAGAACAGGAGAATTGGTAGTAGCCACCAATGGAAAAGCTCCACAGGGTATTTGATATCCGCCTACTATATCCATCACCTGAACTTTCCCTGTTATTTCACTTAGCATCTCAATTCTTTTCCTTCTTTTCTTGATTTAGATGGCACTGTACCTGTGCTATGTAAGGTCCTGTTATGTGTTTGTTCCTGGTTTACACGCATCTCGTTTGGGGGAAACCTTGACTAAACACAGCTGGAGTTCAGCTCTGAGTTCTTTGTCAAAAGTCACAGCCCTGACTTGGAGCTCCTTGGCCATGGGTTCACACACTGTTTTATGCACTAGTTGACAAGACCAGGTCTTGTTTCGTCTATTCTTTTTAAGTTCTTAACATAAGAATCCTGTCACTGAGCCCAGGCATGGTGGCCCTCAGGAGGCAGAGGCAGGCCTGGTCTACAAATTGAGTTCCAGGACAGCTAGATCCACAAAGAGAAACTGTGTGGGGGTTGGGGTGGGGGTGGAGGACCAAACCGGGTCACATATTCATGAAGTCTTCAGGGTACCCAGAATATGCTGTTTACTTTTATTGCTGATTGGGAATGTGTTTATAACCTGACATGATAGTGGTTTTAGGTTAACTAGTTCCTATATTTTTTTTTTTTTAATTTCAGCATATGGTGTTTTGTCTGCATATATATGTCTTCACATCAGAAGAGGGAATTGGCTCATACACAACTGTAGACAGTTGTGAGCTGCCATATGAATACTAGGAATTGAACCCTGGGCCTCTGGAAGAGCAGCCAGTGTTTTTAACCACTGAGCCATCTCCCACTAACTAGTCCCTTTTTTTTTTTTTTTTTTTTTTGGTTTTTCGAGACAGGGTTTCTCTGTGTAGCTTTGCGCCTTTCCTGGAACTTGCTTTGTAGACCAGGCTGGCCTCGAACTCACAGAGATCCGCCTGGCTCTGCCTCCCGAGTGCTGGGATTAAAGGCGTGCGCCACCACCGCCCGGCACTAGTCCCTATTTTTAAAAAGTCCTTAATACCATTCCCATGCAGCAGTGGTTCTCAGGCTCACTATTGGAGATACATGTCAGATATTTACATTGAGGTTCATAACAGTAGCAAAATTATAGGTATGAAGTAGCAATGAAATAATTTCATGTTTGGGGGTCATCACAGCATGAGGAATTTGATTAAAGCCTCACAGCATTAGGAAGATTGAGAACCACTGTCAAAGCATCAGGGGCTTGGCAGAAAATGGAGTTTTAAGAGTGTGTGTGTGTGTGTGTGTGTGTGTGTGTACATACACGTGAGGGATTTTTATACATTTTAAATCATTTTTTAATTTTATGCGCATTGGTATTTTGCCTGCATACATATCTGTGTAAGGGTATCAGATCCCCTAGAACATGAATTGCAGACAGTTCTTAGCTGTCATGTAAGTGCATGGAATTGAACCTGGGTCCTCTGGAAGAGCACCCAGTGCTTTTAACTGCTGAGCCATCTGTCTAGCCCCTGTGAGTTTTTAAAAATGATTTAAGTGTGTAGGTATTTTGCTTGTATGTATGTCTGTGCGCCACTTGCATGTCTGGTGCCCAAGGAGGTCAGCAAAGGGCACCAGAATCCTTAGGATCCGGAGTTACAGATGGTTATGAGCCACCATGTGGGTGCTGGGAGCTGAACCCAGGCCAGTGCTCTCAACCACTAAGATAACTTCTCCGCTCTCATGCAGAGGTTTTGAGAAAGGATGTCTCTATGTAGCCCAGGCTGAACTTGAGGCTAAGCCTCTGGAGAGCTGGAATTACAGGCATTCCCCTGTAATCACTGATTTGAATATGTGTTTCTGAATAGTGATATTTAATAGGTGAACTTGTTACAAGAGGAGAGTGCAGGTATAACCAGCATGCACGGATGCACGGAGCTGGTCAGGGAGGAGGATTTCAGAAGGCGGCAGATTTTTGAATGGCTTCTTGGGGAACTTGTGAGCATCCTTGGGAGAGGTGCTACTATACTAACATTCCTGGTCCCTAAGATCACGAACTTTTCAACTTAGCACAACCCTATTGCAGAAATTACATAACTTTGGTCTTCAGTTTCCCCAGTAGCAAAACAGGGATCATGTTCAGTCGCCTTACCAAGTGCTGTGGGGATTACGGATTTACATCAAGGATGTAAAGCTTTGTGTTATTGGCTTATTTTTTAATGTGTGAACATAGCTGGGTCTCGTGACACAGGACTAATCTCAGCCTCATTGGGAGGCTGATGCAGGGGATTTTAATGTTGAATAGACATAGGAGCTTCCAGAGTGAATTCAGGGATGCCTGGGAAACTTAGTAGGCCCTGTGTCAACTAATCAATCCATCAATCAGTCAATCAATGGATGGATTGATTAATTGGTCAATTAATCAATGGAAATGATTGGGAATATAGCTCAGTGGTAAAAAGGTTATATAGCATACATGAGACTCTAAATCCAATACCCAGCACCTCAAAAGAAAAACAAACCCCAAAAAAACTTGTCCACAAAACCCTTTCGTTAGGGTACAGAAAGCTGCCTGGATGGGAACTTGGCACAGAATTTGACACCTTGTTTTCTGGTAGTTGCTATAGCCCAGTGTCCCCACAGGGAGATGTCAGCAACTAACAGGTGATGCCCCTGAGAGAGCTTCAGTGACCTGGGATGATAGGAAGGAGACTTACCAGAAATCCTGCTTATCGTTACTGGAGCCATGGACAAGATGACGCATCCACATGAACAGAGCTGATTGCCACGATCACAGGCAACTCTCATTAGTTACTGCTGCCATTCTGCCCGGAGATCAGCCCGTCCACTGATAACTGTCCCAGTGTCCACCTCTTCCCATGCTCTGGTGTGCTAAAGCACCTTGGAGGAGGGCCTGGGGAATTGGGAAGAAGTTCAAGTCCATATCAACAATATGTACAACCCAGATGATTCTAATATCCACCTGTAAGATGGATTCCAGCAAAAGAGAGACATGTGCCTACTAGGTTCTGGGGACTTCTTGGTCTTGACCTTAATGGAAGGGGGAATGGATGGAAACTCACTCCCCATCCCTGGTGGCTTGTGGGAATGAAAAGGAAGAGGCAGATAGGTAGTGAAAGCTTTCTCCCCTCCTCGAAGTGTTCACCTCCACCAGAGGCTTGATGGAGATCCTTTGGCACTCCATTGGAGAAGTAGAAAGGGCCAACATAGCCTAGCCTTGGCACATGTGACCAGCCAGGTCCCTGTATTGTGAGCAGCGGCAACACAATTGGAAGCATGCTGGCCTCTCGGTTACCTGGGAGGGGGAAATAAATCTACCTGCATTGCAGCAACTGATTAGAGATTTACTGACTGTTAGTTCTCTGGCTCAGTATTGTTCCAGTGCTTGTTTAATTATTGTTAATGTGAAGTCATTTTTTTTTTCTTGGACTTTGTAGCAATTTACTATATGGGTTTCCAGATAAGTCATCTGTGTTCTTTATAAAACACTATAAGGGAGCCATGTGTCTGTCTTGCCTGAAGCAGGTTCTTATTGAAATTTGTTAAGTTGGCTTTCCGGGTAGTTTGGGTTCTGATTTTTCTTCTCACTGCTTTTGAATATACGTATATAAATGTCGCCATAGCTGCAAAATGAAATGGTGACCCACCTTCAGAGCTTTGTTTGCTTGCTTTTTGCTAGGGGAAAAAAAATAGTACCTGGGCATTGCTTGTAATGAGAATGTTTAGATAGTAGAACATGCGAGCATTTGTCTATTTGTTGTGGAGGGAATGATTTGCAGGTAAAGTCAGAGGACAGTTGGCAGGCCTCTGCTCTCTCCTTCGGGCCTTGGGTCCCAGGGATTGAACTCGGCTCATCACCTTGGCAGCAAGTGCTGACACCCCCTGAGCTATTACATCACCCCATTTTCTGTTTTTCCTTTTCTTTCACTTTTAAATTACATTTGGATTCAGGAGTTATTCTAACCGAAGTGAATAAGAGGAGCAGAGAGTTTTTGTGTTTTTTTTTTTTAATCTACAAGTGCACTGGGCACGGCGGCACATGTCTTTACTCAAGTGGCAGAGGTGGGAAGATCCAGAGATCTGAGGCCAGCCTGGTCTACAGAGTGAGTTCCAGGACAGCCAGGGCTACATTGAGAGATCCCGTCCCCAAAGCCGAAAGTTAAGAATAAATAAATAGATAGATAGATAGATAGATAGATAGATAGATAGATAGATAGATAATGAAAAAAGGTTCTATAAAGTTAAGTCTGCGCACGCCCCATTTTCTGTGGCCCTTGAGTGCAGGTAGAATGGCCTTTGGGCATCTGTGTGACAGTCTGCTGCTGTTCCTGGAGTGTGAATTCTGAAAAGCACAGATTATGTCTTAGTCATCTGTCCCTCACTTCATCCAACACCCCCCACTCCCATTTTAAACATAGGCCCTGCGCACCAAGTTGATGATCTGAAAGAAGAAACAGGCCCTTGCCTATTTTAATCCACCTGTCCATTTTAGTCGAATGTCTTCCTTACTTTTCTAAAGCTCAACTATGATGATTCGTGGTTTAATAAAAGCCTCTGCAACTGAGAAGGAGAAAAGGAGACACAAAGTCCCACCCCTAGCCAAGAAGCTGTTTTCAACTGATACATGCTTGGAGAGGGAAACTCAGTTTTCTCCAATAGATTGACACTGTCAACCATGATCCAGGACAGGCTCCATGTGCAGGAGTAGTCAGCGGAGAGAAATGGACTGTGTGGTTTTCTGTGTTTTGTTGTAGTTGCGGTGTGGTGTCTTGGGTCTTGGGTTTGGTGAGTGTGTATTTATCCATTTGCTTGTTTGTTTGTTTTTCATTAAAGAGAGAAGGTGGAAGGTGCAAGAACTTGACTGGGTAGGGAGCTGGGGAGGATGTGGGAGAACTTACTTGTAAAAGGGAAAGGATATGACCAAATCTGAAAACCAAACCAAACCAAAACAAACGCTCCGCGAGAGGGAAAGTGAAACGTCAGCTCAGCCAGTCTCTCACCTGCTCAAAGTTAAGGGCGGGTAACAAAAAGACTTGATAACTTGAATGCGGAGTTGAGAAAGACCTGTACGTTTTTCTTCAGGTGGATTGCCAGGTCCGGTCTCGGCACGAGGATGCTCACACTTCTAATGATTAACAGGCTGTGTTGTGGGAAGCAGTGCTTTGTAGCTGTATGAGACTTGTGTTCCTTTACAGCCTCATCTAGAATATCAGCATAAATAGTTTCTCTGATGAGTAACTAGTTTCTGAGATAAGCCCTTCCTTTTATTACAGCAGATAACCCAGGCTTATGGGGTGCTGTTGCTAACCACTAACAACAGATAACCCAGGCTTATGGGGGTGCTGTTGCTAACCACTAGTGAGACATTTTGCTCTATAATGGGACTGATAGCTAATCGGTCCTCCTCCTGGGCTCCCCAGATGCCACATTACAGCATTCATGCCAGCAGAATGTCCTTTTAAAAAATAAGTTAGTTTTTCCTTCTGGCTCCTGGTAGTCATTTCTTTGAATCTCTTCTAAATAAAAAAAAATATATATATATATAAATTAAATATACATACATATATGTGTATATATATCTATACATATATGTGTGTATATGTACATCTTTATATACACAAATATAATATAAATTGACAACACTTGTTATCTAGAGATAGATAAGAAGATGTCATCTTTTCCCAGCCCCCTTTATTTATCGTGCTCATGAAGGCAATATCATCCAGAGCAGCATAAAGCCCCACTCTCACCAATTCCAAGATGTCATAAAATATCACAGAATCAATTATACAACAGAATATTGGTGTAAAAGGTGTTCAAATACCCTTTGGTGTTTGGTCAGAGGGTGTCCAAACAAAGGGTCAGTTGCTGAGGAGGGCTCTTGAGATTATCGTCAGTCCGGAAATCCTTACCGAGGGCCAGCCACATGTGGCTGGTCGCTGTATGCAAAAACTGTCATTTCTTTTACAAGGGCCAAAGGGGACACTCGCTTGCCCCTCAGGTCTGGCTACCTGGAATACACAGGGAGAAAGCAATGACCAGAGGGGGAAGTGATTCGGGCCTTCGTTCTTCATTTAAAAAGCATCATGTGCCTCTTGTGAGGAGGACAGACAAACAGATTCATTGTGAAACAGACAAGTTCTGGGAATAAATGCTGTCGTGATCAGCACAGCATTTAAAACAAAAGGAAAATCAAAATAACACTAATTGTAGAAGTAGACACCTATTTCTTTCATTTCCAAAGATGTGGGGTTCGGGGGCTGGGACGGAACGGAGCAGGCTTGAACATGTGCCCTCAACATTCTAAAGGACTGTGAGGGGGGGGGTGTTAGAGTTCTGTGCCAGAGTTTCACTGTGCAGTCACTATGGCAAGCTCTGTTTCAGTCACTGTGTCTCTTATGTTATGTGATCATCAGATGACAATGAAGAGGGGTACCAGGAAACATGCTTCTTAATGCCCACTCATCTTCCTTCATCACCGTGACAGCCCCCCTTTACTCTTTCATTATTTAAAGGATTTTTTTTTAGTCATTTTTAATTACGTGTATGTATAGGCATCTATATGTGAATGCAGATACCCAGAGAGGCCAGAAGAGTTAGAGCTGCAGTCAGATCTCCCAGAACTTGAGTATCAAGGCGGTTGTGAACCATCTGATATGGTTTCCGTGAATCCCGAAAGAGTAGTACAGGATCTCACTATGTAGTTCTGGCTGACCTGGAACTCATGCCAGGCTGAGCTGGAACTCACAGATCCACCTGCCTGTGCCTCCCAAGTGCTGGGATTAAAGGCATGCTCTGTCACACTAACTTTTCTTGCTGTATCACTAGATTCCCAAGCCAGCATCCCCATTCTGTACCCACAGATGGACTTTGGAGGTCTGCCTGGCCGCGCCTCCTGGAATTTCTGTCCAATGTTCTCCTGTGCGGCCCTTGTTGGAAAGACATCTCAAAGTCCAGTTTTTGGGCTTCCCTGAAAAGAGTGCTAACTCACTAACTAAAGCTTCATATCACATTTTTAAAAAAGAGTGGAGCCAAATTACCATTGCAGACTGATAAATTTGCAATGGGATGCTGATAGCGCATGAGGGCACAATAAAACCCGGAGGAGCAGCGTGCACTTTGCTCTGAAAGCGCACCCTTAGCATCCGAGAGAGAGCCAGAGAGAACTGCAGTCTGCACTGGGCGCGATGACATGGCCCTTGCTCGGTCATCAGGATGCGGCGCCTCCCCTGCAGGCAACCCTTGGCAGAGGATAAAGTACCCAGGCACTGCGCCCACCCGCCCCTCCCCTCCCCTCCCAGCACCACAAAGCACTCTGGAGACTGGCCTCTAAAGAAGGAAGAGAACTCCACTGTCAGGTGCTCCGCTGGGAGCTGGCCAAGCAAGTGATTTCCACGAAGGCTTACCTCATTTATCCCAGAGCCCGACACTTAGTCCCACCAAGTAATGGACTCACAAATAGCCACTTGGGCTTGCTCAGTAGTAAAGCATTTGCCTCAGGTCCCAGGTTCTCAAATCCTAATCCTGAAAACACAAACGGAATTCTTCGTGGCATCCCTTTTTTCTGATGGAGGGCTTTTGCAACATCACCAGCTCAGTGTTCGCTTCAGTCTGTGCAGTTGGGATTTGGAAGTTAGGGAGCACCTGGGACTGAAGACAGAACCCAGGGCCGGCCTTGCACTGGCGCAGAGGGTTTCATGTACAGACTTTTCATACCTTTGGGTCTAATTGGGAGACAACCTAGATTTGGGGAGGAAGAAAGAACACATCCCCGAGACCTCATTGTACCATCTGAAAATGGAGCAGAATGGAATCGAGAAAGAGCTATCAATCTGTCAATCCTGTCCGTGTCCGGGCCGGGTGAGGTTTCCCGTGTTTGGCTAACTTCCAAAGCGGGTTCTGGGTGTCAAAAGCTAAACTAACACACAAAACTCTTTGTGCTGGGTAGTTACCATGTCACCTTGAGAGGAGGGAACCTCAACTGAGAAAATGCCTTCATGTCTGTACGCAAGCCTCTAGAGTCTAGGGCATTTTTGTAATTAGTGATTGAAGGAGGGCCCATTCCTTTGTGAGTGGTGCTACCTCAGGACTGGTGGTCCTGGGATAGTAATGCTATAAGAAAGCAGGCTGAGTTAACCATGGGGAACAAGCCAGTAAGCAGCACTCCTCCTTGGGATCTGCATCAGCTCCTGCCTCTTGGTTCCTGCCTTGTTTGGGTTCCTGTCCTGACTTCCCTCAGTTGTGGAAATGTAAATGGATATAAACCCTTTCCTCCCTCAGTTGCTTTTCATCATTGTGTTTTACCACAGCAGTAGAAACTCTTAAGACACTCCTTAAAGCATTCCCCGCCATGTGCCAGCATTGCCTCTGTACACAGGTGACATGAGGATCTTGCATTTTGACACACCAGGGATTTGTTTGGTACACATGGTTACAAAAGAAGGAATGAAGTGTCAGGAACAGTTGTGATGCCAGATTGATTCTCTCCACATTTAGATCATAGATGTATAGACTGTACGTGAGATAAGTATGGTTTTTGTCGTTGAATAATACAGTTCTCTGGAGGGTGAGATGGGACGTGTATGAAATGCCCATCGTGACCCAGCACTTATCCATCTTCATCTTCACACAGCCATCCTTTACCCAAAAGAAAACTGGCACTTAGAGGATTTGAGGGGGGGGGGACAAGCTTTAGTACAGGACATTTGTTTTTATTTTGGGACAGGCTCTCCTGTAGCCTTGGCTGGCTTCCTATGTGCTATGTAATTGAGGCAGGCCCAAATGTTTCAAGTCCCAGAGTCGCAGGCAAGAGTAGCCTTGGTGATCCTTCTCTTGAGAGTCTCGAACCAGTAACAATTATCGTTAACACAGGCCCTGCACCACACCAGAGCAACACAATAGAGCCAAGCCCTGTTAGCAAAGTCTGGGTCAGCTAGCCCCAAACTTGTGAGCATGAGAGTGATGTCCCCACCTCTCATCTGTCTTGTGGAGGCATGGGTTGGGGAATGACCCCAGCCCACCCTCCATCAATGCTGGAGGCAGGTGGGAGAGCTGGCCCTGACCCCCACCAGCTGCGACACTCAGGAGAACAGGCCCTGCACCTCTCCTGGGCAGCACAAGAGAGCCAACCCTGTTAGCAGCGTAGGTGTGGGAGAGCCAGCCCTGAAATGGTGACCGTGGGAGAGCTGTCCGCATTTCCCATCTGGCAGACCAGTCCTGCAGTTGCCCAGCCCCAGGGTGATGACTTGGCCTGCCCCCCGTATCCACCTTGTCTGTGATCTGCTGGAACACAGAAAGGGACCTGACCTGCGGGCCCAAAGCTGCAGGATCTCCATAACACACAGCACCAGTGGTATATCTAGGAAGAGTCCTACAGGGGCCCAGCACTGATTGTATAGGGAGACCGGGGGCCTTGAACCAGACCAGTGACTCTTGGCAGCGAACAGCTGCAAGTAGATATGTATGGACAAAGGGGTATACGGCGTGACTTGTTGGGTCACACTGCAGCATCTCATGACAAGATTTCTGTTTGTTTATTTTTTTCAATTTATTTATTTATTTTGAGACAGGGTTTCTCTGTGTATCAAGAGTCCTGGCTGTCCTGGAACTTGTTTTGTAGAACAGGCTGTCCTCGAACTCAGAGACCCTCCTGCCTCTGCCTCTGTCTCTGGATTCCTGGGGTTAAAGGCGTGTGCCACCAGGCCCAGTTCCATGATAAGATTTTTAATTCCTTTAATTTTTTTTTCATTTTATTTTCTTCCTCTTGAATTTTGCTTTCAATGGTGGGGCGCAGGGGGGGGGGCAGCACATGGATGGAAGGCAGATTAGAAAGGACAGGAATGAAATGAAGCTGGGCGGTGGTGGCACATGCCTCTAATCCAGCACTTGGGAGGCAGAGCCAGGCGGGATCTCTGTGAGTTCAAGGCCAGCCTGGGCTACAGAGTGAGTTCCAGGAAAGGTGCAAAGCTACACAGAGAAACCCTGTCTGGAAAAACACACACACACACACACACACACACACACACACACACACACACACACACACATACACACACACACAAAACAAAAAACAAAAAAAAAGAAGGGACAGGAACGAATGGGTCAAGATACATGATACAAGAGATACATAGATTAAATTTTTAAAAATTAAAAAAAAAAAGAATTATGGTTAACAGTCATGATCAATATGGCCACTATTCCTCTACCCGCAGAAATCCCTCAGGCTACCCTGTCAATTTTCTTTCTGTTTGGCAGCCAGCTATGATATATAACTTTTACATATGTGAGCACTGATTATAAATACTTAGTTTATACTCTGAAGTATTTGTCTAAATAAAGATAGTGTTTTCCAAGCCGGGCGTTGGTGGCGCACGCCTTTAATCCCAGCACTCGGGAGGCAGAGCCGGGTGGATCTCTGTGAGTTCGAGGCCAGCCTGGGCTACCAAGTGAGCTCCAGGAAAGGCGCAAAGCTACACAGAGAAACCCTGTCTCGAAAAACAAAAAAACAAAAAAACAAAAAAACAAAAAAAAAAAAAAGATAGTGTTTTCCAGGAGCAGCAGTATAGACACTGAGCATCTCTATCTGAGTGGTCATTGACAGGGACTTCCTTGCTTATTGGTTTTTCTTGCGTGGAAAATTATGCGAAACCACAAAGGTAGCAAATAACACACTCTTGTTTTCCAATTGCAGGTTGATGACCAAATGAAGCTGCTTCAGAACTGCTGGAGTGAGCTCTTGATCCTGGATCACATTTACCGGCAAGTGGTACATGGGAAGGAAGGGTCCCTCTTGCTGATTACTGGGCAACAAGTGAGTATCCAGATGAAAAACGAAAACCTTGTTATTAAGCACCTTCAGAGTGGCAGGAACCTAACTAGGTCAGAAGCATTCTTGTGCTTTGAAAGGGACAAGTTGGCTGCAAATAACTGAGAAATGATGACTCCTGGTAATCAGTTCCTGCTCTGATATAATCTTGGAAAAGAAACAGAATCAACAGCTTCCTGTTGCCAGTCTGCAGGATG
Source organism: Peromyscus maniculatus bairdii (assembly GCF_049852395.1). NCBI lineage: Eukaryota > Metazoa > Chordata > Mammalia > Rodentia > Cricetidae > Peromyscus > Peromyscus maniculatus. Next base: position 46,597,257 of record NC_134862.1, on the reverse strand, counting down.
GGGAGTCCTGTATACGGTCAGAGCTTACGGCTAAATCAAACTCAGAATTTTGAATGGTGGGTTCTTTTCCTCTTCAGCATCTGCACGACCACGCCACATCTGAATGTTAGCTCGCCAGTTTCATTCCTTTATAAACTGCTGAGTCCTTATTGTTTGGTGGTGATGACGATGAGGATTATGATGGTGATGGTTGTATTTAAAGATAAAACTCAGAGTCTTGTGCATGTTGGGCAAGTGCTCACCACTCTTGAGCTTTCCATCCAGCCCCAGAATCTTTGCTCTTTTGGAAAGATGTCAGTGGAAGAGTCTAATTTAAATGTCACATAGAGTCAAACTAGCTGGCCTAGAGGCAGGCACACGAGAAGGGACAGGAGTGCCAGTTTTCAAGAAAGGAAAATTGCTATGGAGTTAGACTTGTTTCGGAACTGATATTCGGTGAATACATACTTCCTGGGTGCCGGGCTGTGCACTGGTCCCGATCCTGAGGCACTGGTGTACATTAGGGAGTAAAACAGAAAAATATTTCCTGTCGTTTTGGAACTTAAGGTTGTAGCATGAGGTTGACAATAATCTCACACACAAACCTGTGGTATCTCGGAGCAAAGGAATAAAGAAGAAATGGAAGGGAAAGAAGTAAGCACATATTCATGGATACGTGCTTCCGTGGGGCCTAAGAATTACAGTTTCAACAGGACAGTTGTTTGTCCTTATGGAGAAGGTGACATTTGAGCATCACATGGGAAAGCAGAGACTGCTGTGTAGACGTCTATGGAAAGGGAGGACAATGGGTTAATTCCAACTTTGTAGGGTTTGGGTAAATTCTTCTAGTTTTGTATTCTTTCCCCTGCAAATGATGGATTCATTGGTAATATAAACTCAGGGTACCCTGTGAGTCTTTAGTCCATTCGGTCATCGCTATTCAGGGCACCACTGCATCCGGTGTTCAGCCAGGGTGACTCCGGCATGCAGGCACTGTGATCTTTTACGTCCAGTCATAAATGTTTATGCACTGTGAAACCACAGCAGCGCAGATTTGAAAATGAAAGGCTGTCTTCACACCATTTGCCGTATTATTAATAAATCACATTTCCCAATCAAATTAAAAGCAAGCACCATTTCAGAGCCTTTGCCGACTGGATCAATTCGACCGTCTCCATCACTATCTGGTCCTCGCTCTCAGCAGCTCTGGGGAGAAAAACTTTGAAGAGAGGAAAATCTGTTTGACTTCCTGGGCTTCCAGATCTTGTTTGGTGTTTTCATTCTGTGGCCCAAGTCTTTGGAGGGAACCTGCCCATATTTTGAGTCCGATCACAGGGTATGTCTGTGACCATCCCCCCACCCTCACCCAACTGGAGGCTGTATTAGCAGTAAAAGACACAACTCGTGAATTAATTCAATCTCATTTTCTTTTTTTTAAACATTTTATTTTATTTTTTTTCTTCAAGACAGGGTTTCTCTGTATAGCTTTGAGCCTTTTCCTGGATCTCGCTCTGTAGACCAGGCTGGCCTTGAACTCACAAAGATCTGCCTGGCTCTGCCTCCTGAGTGCTGGGATTAAAGGCGTGCGCCGCCGCCGCCGCCGCCGCCGCCGCCGCCGCCGCCGCCGCCACCACCACCACCACCCGGCTCAATCTCATTTTCTTTTTTTTTTTTTTTTTTTTTTTTTTTTTGGTTTTTCGAGACAGGGTTTCTCTGCGTAGCTTTGCGCCTTTCCTGGAGCTCACTTGGTAGCCCAGGCTGGCCTCGAACTCACAGAGATCCGCCTGGCTCTGCCTCCCGAGTGCTGGGATTAAAGGCGTGCGCCACCACCGCCCGGCTCAATCTCATTTTCTTAAGTGAAATGGGATTGTGCCATTTCATCCCAGTTCTTTAGAAATAGTCCTTATTCCTAGTTTGTTTTGCCTTGAGTGACCCTGGAGTAACCATAATTACTGTTGGAAAAGTAGAAGAAGTACACCTCTTGTCTCTGAATTTTAAAACCAAACACAGTCACAGAATAAACAGCGTTTTCCTCGCTGTCAATCGCTGCCACTCTGGACAGTGCAGGTGAATGGAAGGAGGGAATGCCCTAGTCTCTTCCTTTCCCGCAGTACAGATGCTCCCACGTTCCCCCATGTCAACAGCTGGGGGATGGCTCTTGTAACCAAGCATTCTCATTTATGGTAACTATGGGAGAAGAAGGCTTTTACCATCTGCCATGGAGCAAGCAAGAGAAGCATACCCCAGGCTCCTGTGGTTACAGAGAAGGCAAGCAAAGAGCCCCTCAGGAAGACTTCTGGAGCTCATGAGCTTTCCAATGGCAGGAGAAAAATTAGGAAGGGAAAGAGGGGCGAGACAGACAGGGGCGGAGAGAGCCGGGGAGAGGGAGAGAGAGTGTTGGTTCTGAGGCTCAAACCCAGAGAGAAAGAAAGTGTGCACACGTGTGCGTGCGTGTGTGCGTGTGTGCGTGTGTGCGTGCGTGCGTGCGTGTGCACGCACGTCAGCACACACAAACACACAATGGGAAAGTATAACCTAGAGCCTGACACCAACTCTGCCATTGAGCCCCAACCCCCATGATTGAAAAGGATATTTGCAATTAAGTTGCTCCACATCTGCTTCTAACACCTACTCTAACATTAAATATATTAGCCGAGTGATAACTAGATGACTGTGCATAGTGAGAACTATTGTATCTCTAGCCGAAAACCTGAGTAAAATTAGTTACGCCCTAGGTGCAGAGCGCTCTTCCTCACCACATTCCTAGTCTCACCCACACTCTCTCCCCAACTCAACATCCTCTCATCAGTGTGGGCTAGCGACAGTGACTTTCTAGTCACTAATCGCCTTTTTAGACCACTTTCTACCCAGTAGCTCAGAGGGATAGGAACAATCCTAAGTACTTTCTCTAAGAATGATAAATCCTCCCCAGACAGCAAAAGTGGGAGAAGAGGACTAGACCAACAATAATTAATTTAATGTGTGCTGCGTGCCAGTATTAAGGAGACAGTTGATGCAATGATGAAGAGAGGAGGACTCTGTTGAGTCTAAGAGTTATTAAAGTCCATGGCAGGAAAATGAGCTTCCTCCTTCCTCATGTCTACATGTGGCAATAAAGCATGCAGAGCTCTCTTAAGGCTTCATGGTTGGCAGCCACCTATAGGCACGGAAGATGCTCTCTCCTTTGGGTAAAAGGTATTTCTGGTAGAGTAATAAATGGAGGGCAATCGAAGCAATGAAAGGTCTATTAGACACCGCCCTGCAGTGAGTTGTGATAAGAGAGGCCCTTCCTCCATCTGCTTGATAATGGCAGGAACTGTTCTCTGGTGTGCTGCGCACTGTGCGTTGCTGCGGGCAAGCCCACAGCACAGTCAGGTGCCGCGCAGGAACCTCAGAAGAGAAAGAAAGAGCAGTCAGGATGTGTACGCTGAAACAAGCCCTCACCTCCTCCCCAAGCTGCTTTTGGTCATGGCACTTCATCACAGTAACAGAAACCCTAACGAAGATGAAAACCAAAGCCAAAATCGTGACACCAAGGGAAGCCTAGACAGTGATTTCCTATTCCCTTGACACACGGGTGTGGTGGCTATACATCCCTCTATGGTGGCCCTCTGTTCAACGGAGGGATGCAGGACCCCGGCTGCTCTGGCCCCCCCTCTCCCCCCCCCCCCCCCCCGTTCTCGCCTTCCTCTACTATTTGTGGAGTGCTGTAGTGAACTAGCAGAGGAGGAAGAAAAAACGGCGTTGAGTTTTAAAAATGAGGAGCGCTCCGAGAATGCAGCTTGGAGGGCAGTGTTGGCCTAAAAATGTGTGAGGCCCCGAGCTCAATCAATCCCTAGAACGATAAAGAAAGAAGGGAAAGAGGGAGGAACAGTTTGATATCACATTTTAAATTTATGTTTTATATGTCTGTCTGTTTTGGAACTTGCTCTGTAGACCAGGCTGGCCTTGAACTAAGAGATCTGCCTGCCTCTGTCTCCCAAATGCTGGGGTTAAAGGTGTGCACCACCACAGCTTGGCTATATTTCAGAGACTTTGCTTGGATGTAATAGACATAGAATAAAGCCATTATTTATTATGCATCATTTATGTTAGAAAGTTTCATATTACAACTATTTTTCAAAGTTTTATTGTCTTGTATACTCTCTCTCTCTCTCTCTCTCTCTCTCTCTCTCTCTCTCTCTCTCTCTCTCTCTCTCTCACACACACACACACACACACACACACACACACACACACACACACTCACACACACGGTCTCACTATGTAGCCCTTTCTGGTCTGGTATTGGTTGTGTAGATCAAGCTGGTCTGGAACTCAGAGATCCCCCTGCCTCTGCCTCATGAGGCTGGTATAAAGGTGTGCTCCACCATATTAGCTTCTTGTGTGTTTTCATCCAGCATTGACATAAAGTGCAGATTAAATAACTCTGAGGCAGAAAAGGAAAGTAATTGTCATTAATATTCAGTGTTGTCGATTTATTTAGCTAGTATCTTATTTATGGCATTTCTTTTTTATCCAGTATTTTAAAGGTATACACACACATAAGCATGTATACCTCTGTATGCATCAAATAACTCTTGATATGAGGTCAGATTTGGGTATTTGCATATTATGCCTAATAAACAGCCACTGTAAGGTCATCCTAAGGGGAAGGTCTGCTGTCAAATTGAACCTTCTGTTATTGTGTTATTAAAATGACAACAATCTTACAATACCCAGGTCATCAAAATTTTGGACATTAGAACTAAAAGCAATTTAGCTTAAATGGTCTCTGCATCTTCAGGATGAGTGAAATTTATCCAGAGGGGACACGGGCTTAGAACACTCTTCAGTCTCCCCCTCGAATTTAATGGCATCAAGATTACACGTAAGAGGGCAATCAATTAATTTTACTAAGTACATAAAAGACAAGGCCAGCTGCTCCTGAAATGAGCACAAACTCTGCATCCAACAATGAAAAGATAATTATGTTTGCAATAAAATGTAAGCAAGTCGCAGGTCCGTGATTTATCAGAAATGAAGCACCGCTCTCCTTTGGAGCTGTGCAATTTGATAAATTATCCTTGGAAGAAATGTTGTCAGAGCCCCCATTTAATAAGCATGTTGGAGCTTTCAAATTAGCATGTAAATAAATGTATGGCTATAAAGGTTGAGATGCCAATTGATTTCTTGAGGTATATCTTACTAAAGGCTTCTCATTTAAGAGACATCCCTGGAACCTCCTGAGATTCCTTTAATGTGGCGTGTTATGTTTTTAAGTATGAAATTCTGCTATTCAAACTTACTATCATAGACCTGTTGAAAGTTCACGCACATCTCACCTTAACAGTAAAATTAATTAAGACTGTGCATTTTTATTTTATTTTAATACAGCCTTCCGAATCAGGGCTTAACCAGTGACTTTTACTACAGTGTACTTGTGTGTATTAAGCAGCACCACAGTGTATTATTCAGTTGGCTCCAAGCTTCAGTTAGTATTGTTCTTACTGTGATTATCTCTTCATAGCCACAGAAGTGATTGGTAGCTTTTCTAGCTCAGCTGCCTTATTTAATGATGATGACCCTAAGGGCTGGAGATGGTATCCGACTTTCTAACTCTCTTTGTGTGTAAGGGTCATTATTGAACCCATGTTATCTATCTTTGTCTCCAGTTTCTTCCATCATCGTCATCATCATCATCTCATTGGGCCTTCCTGCTGTCAATCACCCAACTAGCCCATTTGCCCCAGTAAAATTTCTCTTAACACACTGAATGCCCCTTATCTGAAAATGCTTGGGACTAGAGTGCCAGAGAGTTACATAGAGAACACAAGATCTCTAAGGGATAGACCCAGGTCTAAATATGCAGTTCATTTGTTTCATATACACCTTACATACATGGCCCAGAGATGATTTTGTTCAGTACTTTTCGGTGACACAGAACTTGTCACTTGGAGTTGTCCTGTTGGTGCTCGGGAAGTTTTAGGTCTGAGGGCATTTCACATGGCAGGGTTGTATTTTCCTTTTCTTTTCTTTTCTTTTCTTTTCTTTTCTTTTCTTTTCTTTTCTTTTCTTTTCTTTTCTTTTCTTTTCTTTCCTTTTTCCTTTCCTTTTTCCTTTCCTTTTTCCTTTCCTTTCCTTTCCTTTCCTTTCCTTTTTCCTTTCCTTTTTCCTTTCCTTTCCTTTTTCCTTTCCTTTCCTTTCCTTTCCTTTTTCCTTTCCTTTCCTTTTTCCTTTCCTTTCCTTTCCTTTCCTTTTTCCTTTCCTTTCCTTTCCTTTCCTTTCCTTTCCTTTCCTTTCCTTTCCTTTCCTTTCCTTTCCTTTCCTTTCCTTTTTCCTTTCCTTTCCTTTCCTTTCCTTTCCTTTCCTTTCCTTTCCTTTCCTTTCCTTTCCTTTCCTTTCCT